>NC_057946.1:6011903-6651069 GCF_018555375.3 Anguilla rostrata | reverse complement strand
TAAACCCAGTTGAACACCTATGGGAGATTTTGGACAGACATGTAAGACAGTGCTCTCCACCATCATCATCAAAACACCAAATGAGGGAATATCTTTTGGAAGATTGGTGTTCCATCCCTCCAGTAGAGTTCCAGAGACTTTTAGAATCTATGCCAAGGCACACTGAGCTGTTCTGGTGGCTCGTGGTGGCCCAACACCTTACTAAGACACTTCATGTTGGTTTTTCCTTTAATTTGTTACCAGTTTGTCAGTACTAAGTGACATATGTTACTTTCTGTTATTTATAATGCTAACCTTATGCTCTGTATTTTACAGAGCTCCATATTAAACCGTAAGGGTGTTTTTACTAACCTTGAAAAGGAAAAGACAACACATTGTTTTCCCAGGTAACATATGAATAGGTAGCCTATTGTCTGTGTAATGACAGATATAACAGATAATATGCACAAGTTCATTCAGTGTTTTCCATTTATCATTTACCATATTATTCAGAATGATCATTTATATATAAAACACAGTGCATAAATAAATAAAGC
The DNA here is from genome assembly GCF_018555375.3 of Anguilla rostrata. Classification (NCBI taxonomy): domain Eukaryota; kingdom Metazoa; phylum Chordata; class Actinopteri; order Anguilliformes; family Anguillidae; genus Anguilla; species Anguilla rostrata. Next base: position 6,650,533 of record NC_057946.1, on the reverse strand, counting down.
TGTCATCAACAGTTTCTCTTTCAAGTAAATGCAAGAACCAGTGTTGCAATTAAGTTTGTAAAAATAATTTTAATGCAGTAAATAATTGTTATGTAACAATAATAACGCAGAAATTGAAACATCAGACGGTTATTAAATCGATGTATAAATATTATCTTTTTTTTTTTTCAGTCCAAATATAATTTCGTAGAAGACGAAGGTTAGACTAATCACTGAATCGGGTTGTCTGAAACATGTTTTATTGGGTACTGGAGATTCAGCAACTCTATTCTAGTTTCCTTTAAATATTTTGGTTAGTTTCCTATTTGTTCAGCAGATGTCAGTGTCTGCCTTACATCTGTTTTCCAAGTATTCCCTTTCGCCGTCTCCGATCTGTGACACCAGCCGAAGGTTGTAGCCTACTGTGTTACCCAGAATGCAGCGAAGGAGTAGCGCTGGAGCTGTCTGTGTTGTTGGATGTTGAGGATTAAAGATGGCCACCAGCAGGAGGAGCAGGGACTGTAACCGCTTCGGGATTACGGCGTTATTTATCATATATGGATGAAAAGAAGACCCAAGAAACGTCATTAATTCTTTACAAAAACACCTTCCTTTCCTTGACCCCGATCCCTGTCGATATAAACACCGATTCGCTGGTGAGTTGACAATTATGGCTTACCCCTGTTAGCTGGATAGCAGGATCACAGAACAGGGGGGCACTGAAATACTGTTAACATCCTTTCCCATTCTAAAAAAAAAAAAAAGGAAGGAAAAAGAATCGTAGAGCGACTACATTTAGTATTGTGTTTATTTATTTGTACAGCACGCTGACATTGTTTTAGTAAATAGCCTTGATGTTCAGGATGGTTGTATTGTTTTGATCGTTGCGAGCCAGCTATAGCTACACAGAAACGTTATTTATTATTGTTATATTTATTTACTTTACCAGGAAGTTCAGATTTTTAGCCAGCTACAATGTTTCTTTACAAATATGTCGATTGTTTGTTGCGGGTCAGTGGCCCATTATAGCCACAGGCCTCTGTATAGAAAACCTTCGTTGTGCATTTGAAACTGCAGTGTGGTATTAAAGGAATATGATGACCTCGAATCTTTTGTTGGCTGACGTTCATGTGAGTATATATCGAAAAATATGTTATGGAAATATAGTGAGTATATGCCTTGCTTTAAACGTACTGCTTACTTGCCGGTTTGTGTCATTACAGCCCCTAGTAATATTTAAAAAAAAAACTTTTGTCCATTTCGCCAACATAAATTGTAATGTCTTTTTTAAAATAATATTGTGAATTGAGTCAGTGAACAAAATTGCATGTACTGATGCAAACGCGCCTAGATTTTTTATGATGCATATGACATTTGGAGCTTGTATTATTATTTCAGTGAAGTGAAACCGAGGCTTGCAAAACTGATTGATGTTCGCGGACGTTTTGGGATTTTTCAAGTGATTCAGTGTATTTGTGGAAGTAGTACAAAATGAGTGTGTACGTTTGTTTACATAAAAAGACAATTTTTGCTATAGCTAACATATAAAATAGCTGTATATAAAATTTCAGTGTGTTTCAATAGATTTTGTTTTGTTCCGTTGTGTTTATTTGTTAAGCAGACTCCCGTCTGGACTTGCATGCAATTGCATTTTTTTTGCTTGCACATTTTATATAGTGGGTCTCTTATGGGAGCAGTTTAGATTAATTGCCTTGGATATTAATCTGCAAAATCCTGGTTGCAGGCATAGTTTCCTTACAACCTGTATAATATTGCCTATTTTAAAATACAATTTGTAGAACAATGTAAACTAGCTTCATACTTTTTTTGTAAACTTCATGTAGAGGACTTATTCATCTGGGGTTTATAATAATTTATCTTGTTTTGTAGGGTAGTATCTAATTAGCACAATGTTCATGCAGAAGTGTCTCACCAAGACATAAAGTTTACATGGTGGCATTTCTATTGCAAACAGATGACTCTGGTATGCAATTACCTTCTCTAGGGATGCCACAGTGTTCCATGTTGTGTGAAAGTGTGAGTTAGTGTGCATGAGGAGTTCCTCAAATGACCTAGTTATCAAAAACTGAACCAAAATAATTACCTAATTGATAGAAGTTTTTATACAACAGGATCAAAGTGTTTCCCCACGTTTGATTAAACCTCTTGAGGGTGTTTTTTTCTGTAGTTAGACCCTACTGAGTTAGACCCTGATGATTTAATTCCCTCCTGGTTAGGACCAATGTTTTATCAGAGTTTTTACTGAGGTCTCTCTCTTCCCACTCCCATGTGTTACTAGTTTGTCTTAGTAACCATTCTCATCTCTGCTACTCACTGTCCACACCAGCTGGGGCTACAATTAGCCTTCAGCTGATTGAGGTCAACAGAGGGCAAAAAAGGAAGTTGAATGTGAAGGGAACAGAAACTATGCTATATTAACCACCCTACAATTATGTAATGTAGCTACATCTGATGCTGCGTAACGTCTCATTGTCCAATGAGATGGTGAGTTGCTTTTCCCAGCAATTGGAATTTTTCACAGACCAACAGTCAGCTACAATAACCGGCTGTCCCAAAAAAGCTAAAAGTCCCCTTCAGATGGGGTTTGCTAAAAGCTCATACTTTCATGCCATCGCAATCACATTTAGAATTGCCTAAACACTCTTAAAAGGTGACCAGTATGTTGGAGACATCTTGAGAAGTGGATATAAATTATGTCATGGAGCAAATGTTCAACGGCAGCATTTCCCAGTAGTGAATTAATATACGACCATTCCATCACACAGAGTGATCAAGGTAAAAGCCCACTGGCCTTGGTTCCGCTGATGATGCTGTCATGCGGCTGTCATCCGTGTGTGCTCTGTTCCGAACCGTGTTTTTCCACATTTTCAGCCACATCTCACGTGGGTAAATAGTTCATTGTTTGCGGAGGGAGTTTTTGCGCGGCAGTGAGAATATTTTGTGTTCAGATGTGGTGGGTATGTGCACAGCTTCCAAATGACAGGGGTTGGCCATATTTTAAATGCTATTTTTTTGGCAATAAATATTTTTTGTATCATTGAACTTAGTTATGCATGTTTGAAGGCAGGCTGTATTTAGCGATATTGAGTTTTTAATGGCATGTGCTAGCCCGTGCTTAAACTGCACATTATATCTTCATGGTCGGTGTTGCAGTGTTCTGTTTTACTTGCGGTGCCTTCTGCACTCTTCAGTATTTGCGTAACATTATCATTACATTTTTTCATTTTCACAATGTGCTCTTATTCTGCAAAAAATTCTCTCGCTGGTGCAGTCAGTAGTACTGGCAGCCATGACGCGGGATTAGTGTTTTTTACTGCTCTGCTTTCATGCCGTTATTGTGCCGGCCAGCCTGTATCTCCAGTGTCACTCTCCGGTGTCTCTGTGCAATAGCAGTCAAGTCGTAAACCACGGCTGAATGCTTCGTTTTCCCCGTATAAGGCAGGTCACATGATTTATTCAACGCTGTGGTGTGATTCATTACACGGAGTTGGACAATTTTTACTCTATATTGAACTGGCTTTAGTCATATAATTCCCGTTGTTTCCTATTTATTCCACTTTTTTTCATATGGCTGAATATGTGGATCTGTATATAACAACTAAAGCGACAATGAAGTGAGGTTTGGTCATGACAGAAAAAAATGACCCACCTGCTTCTAACAAACCACAGATGTCATGGAACACATGAAATAATGGACAAGATAGAGAAGTAGTAAAAGCAAGTCCTTTACTGCATTCCACGGTAGTTTATTTGGGCAATAACCTTTCATGATTCAAGGTCCCAGGGATGCTGCATGCCCATTGCTGGCCAAGTAAATGGCGAGAAAGGAAGAAAGAAAGATGTCTAGGGACGAGTCTGAAGATGTGACTGCAGTATTCAAAACTGGATGGGCGCTGTACTGTTTCTCAAAGACCTCAAACTGGTCTCACACAGGTGAGACCAGGATCTATATAGTGACTTTTTACAGGGGAAACATTGTGTCTTGCTCTGAGGACTGTGCTTCTACAAAATATAAATCTGTATGTACAATGAATGAATGGTCTATGTATATATGAGGCTTTTCAAACATCTCCAAGCAGTTTGGTGAGAGGGTTAAGATCCACCTGTGTAGCACTTAGGCTGCCTTGATGATGCATGATGGACATTTTCTGGGCATTACATTTATAGGAGTGCTATTACCTGCAATGCACCACAGTTTGAACCATTCCAGGGACTACTATAAGTAATTGAGATTTCTAAGTGGATTCTGCCTGTTAGTGGTACACTTACCTGTTTTTTTGCAAGACCTGGAATTAATTAAGCTGCTTTGCACTTGGCGTAATATTTATATCGGAGGTGCAGTCACTACACATCGGTTTATGAGGATTTGCAAAGATTTCCTTTCCAGTTAAACTGTGGATATAATGAGATGACAGGTCAAGAGAACCAATGAAATGTCTCAACAAATTATACGTTGAATGGCGAAGAGAGGTCATTTAAGCCTTGGTTTCACATCTCATCTGAGGAGTGAAATCTTCTCATGTATCTCCTACAGCACAGCGTCCAGGCCTTTGCAGAGGCACATTGGTTTTCTCCTTGCTTCAGAAGGAAGACTGCTCACTGTTAGTGGGTCAACACCTAGCCTGCTCCTTCCAAGAGTATTATTGACCCCTTTTTATAGTTCAGTGATGCTGGTAAGGATCTTCCATGATTATTTCAAGGGTGGAGAATGCAGGGTCTATACAAGTCCAGTTCACAGCTAGGTTCTCACCAACTGATGCGTTAAATCGGTTGAAATCATGCAGTATCTTGTGTGAGAAGCTGAGGTCATTAAAGAGAAATTCCTCCCCATATATCTACAATTAAATGTCAAGGTTTAGCCTGCACTTTAAATCTGAATAGGAATGTGCATGTGAAAAGATGGGATAAACCACCTGCCATAGTACTGTGGAATGAAAAGGCTGTTTCATTGCATAACGAGTTTAGGTCTGCTGTAAAAAACCAGACTGGCCTTAGGTCCTTCTGTGCAGTAGGTTCTGTTCCCAGTGCACAGGTTCTACTCACCCCTTTGACTATCGCAGCTTGCAGAGTAAATGGAAATCTGTGCTAAGGTCACCGTTAGCTCTCTCTAACCTGAGTCTGAACTGTGTGAAAAGTTTTGCCTGTGGTGCTGCATGCCGTTTGAATTAATTTTGGTTGATGCATTGCCACTTTATGGGCCCAGGTTTCTGAAATAACCACTTTGAATAGCAGTGACATCCAAACAGCCTGAGGGCCTTTAGAGATGTGGCGTAGTTTGTAGCATTTTAATGGTATGTGTGTCTGTGTTTTTTTTTTTTTTTTGCTTCATGTGGGTCAGATTTATGTGTCTATCTGAAAACCAGTCACAACATTTTTATCTGCAATTCAGTTTACAGTGATCATCAGCAGGAAATACCTCTACTCAATATATCAATGTTAAAGAGTATAAAAGCTTGAAATACAGTTACCCTCTTTGTCGAGGCTTGAAGATTATATGCTACAGGAACAGTTTTAAATAGGTATTGAGCTGCCAGTAGGTAACATGTAGGCCTATGTCAGTTGTATGCCAGCTTGACTGAACAACCTAATTGTACAAGCTTCTCACCAGATAAATTTAGACTGATTGTCATGTGTGTCACGTTGGATGAAGTGAATGCATTGTGATTGGGCCCAGCCAGACCAAGTCACCCCTCTGCCAAGTGAGTAGGTGTCCGAGCAGGGTGTGATATCAATAATAAAACGTGCAGTGATCTTCAGATTGACTTCTTTGACAAGAAGTGTGAGGACAAGGGTTCTGTATTTGCTTTACCTCTACTTTCCCCCCAATGGGTCCCTGGCATGCCCCATTCATTTCCATGTCACAGAGCTCATTACTGAAACATGGGCCATTGTAATAGCATCTGCCTTATATGAGTTATGTAAAATATATTACTGCATTTGCATGCAGAATATGAAGAAATATCAAATGGCCTACGTGTAGTTATTTTTGTGTTGCACGTTCAGTGCTTGCCCCAACATATAGTTGCAAGAAATCGTTTGTGAACCCTTTTCTGCAGTAATTACTCATTAAATCTGGTTAAAAGTTATTCTCCTAGAGGTTCGCATTCTTTTTCCAAACTAGACTGTGAATGTTTAAATGATGACAAGTATTGACAAGAAGTACAATTATTTGTTTAGTCTATTATTGTGACGCAGATGAAGATCAGACCACATTTAATGAGTAATTAATGCAGAAATGAAATCCTGGTTATTCCAAATGGTTCACAAACTTTTTCTTGCAACTGTATACATGTATGTGCAGTAATACTTAATGAAGGAACGTTAGCCAATTTAGTAAAACTGGATGATGATAGTTTGTGGGACGTGAACATAACACTAATTAAAATGATAAGCTTATTCAGAGCTTTTGAGAATGATCCTCTCTCATTAGATGTTATGGCCTGCAGGATAGAACTAATCCAGCATGACTGATGTGTTCTGTTGGGTCATACCATTCAGGACAATGCATACTCATCTCTCATTCACAGATCACATCTTACTGTATATGGCTTCATTCAGACGTGGAATTAACATTTTCCTTCATTTGACACTGAAAGGCTCTATTCCAGTGATTTGTGTTTATTGTACAAGAAGGCACATGGTGTATGTGTGGCGTGTGTGTGCGTGTGTGTGTGTGTGTGTGTGTGTGTGTGTGGTGTGTGGTGCGTGTGTGTGTGTGTGTGTGTGGTGCGTGTGTGTGAGTGTGTGTGTGTGTGTGTGTGCGTATGTGTGTGGTGTGTGTGTGTGTGTGTGTGTGTGTGGTGCGTGTATGTGTGTGTGTGTGTGTGTGTGTGTGTGTGGTGTGTGGTGCGTGTATGTGTGTGTGTGTGTGTGTATGTGTGTGGTGTGTGGTGCGTGTATGTGTGTGTGTGTGTGTTTCCTGAACTACAGGCCTGCAGGGCTTGCCCCATGTATAATTGAATTAAAGTGTAATTATAGAGTGGTTTTGTACAATCTGCATAGTAGGCCATAGTGCCTTGGCTGGTTTTGGCATCTGAGATCCAGAGAGGAAATAGTCTTATACACCCCCGGTCACATACGTTCCCTGCATTCCTGCAGTCAAGACATCATATAAACTGAGGGCTGAAAAAATTGCATGGCTGTTCATGGAAGGAGACAGTCTTTGCACCATATTGACTGAGTTTTACTGAATCTGTGGCGTATTCGTTGGGTGCCTGGTTTGTTTTTATTTTTGGAAAATTGCTGGCAATTGTTGTCTAACACTTCAAGCTTGGCTGAATGGCACAGAATGGTTTGGCTACACGTGGCTGTGTCTGTGGCCGTGGCTTGTTATGTGATGCCGCAGGGTAGTCTGGAGATGAAGTGCTCATGGTATCGCTCTCAACACAGCAGACTTTACATTTAGCAAGCCCGTTTGGCAGTGTACACCAGATTTATTCACATTAGCCGCAGGGTTTTGTGTGTAACAATGAAACAAGTCTGATTAGCTGTTATTTATCCTATTATTTCTATCTGTCAACATCCTCAGGATCAACAATCACATTATTCTGTTTAGTTGCATGTCTGTTTATCTGTTTCTTTCTTTTACTGTATACTGTAATTGATGAATCATACTGTAAATAGCAAAGAACACAAAATAAATCACACATAACATGACAGAACATAATGACGAGAACAGGCCATTCAGCCCAACAATGCTCACCATTTTCCTGACTAGTGCTCTGATTGCCTACAGCCTAGATAGTATCTAACACCGTATCAAGCCTAGTCTTGAAAATCCCCAGAATGTCTGCCTCTACTACATGACCTGGCAGGCTATTGCACGCATTGACTATCTGCGCATGAAAAATTCTTCCTAATGTTTGTACAGAAAAACTAAATTATTATTTTCACAATTGTTGTTATACAGTATTTTACCCTATTTTCATGTTGCGGTCAAATTCACCATTCCGGGCCATTTAAGGTAGTGTGAATACACTTGTGAATACAAAAGGTGCCAGCTTTTTGTTTGCAAGCAAGGTTGTTTTTAATATAGAAATAAACCATGAAGAAACAAAACAGTTGTTGAATAAAAATAAGTTGATTTCTAAATTAAAAAAAAAAAACGTGGATGTCTATTATTAATGGCAGGATGTAGCCTAGATCACTTTAAAATTATGCATGAGTGGTGCTGACTGAGTCTGTGGCAAAAATGGTAGCGGAATTTCGTCTTGCTGGAAAAGTCATTTTTGAATGAGAGACATTGTCTACCCTCTGAAGAGCTTGGATGGTATCTTCCGCTTTGGGTCTCACAGAGCCCCCCCCGGCCATTCCCCTGCGTTGGAGCTGGCGACAGGGGGCTCAGCTGTGCCAGCCCTTGCTGGCTGCTTTGCACACTGACACAATAGTGTCCTGGTACTCCCAGTGAAGGGCCAAGGTCCCGGATCCTATTGAAGCCCTTCTCTCTGGACCTGGAGCAAGCCGGCTGCTGGCAGTGGCTTTTCTTTGGGATCTCACAGCAAACGGGGGGTATAATATTGAGATGCTGGAGGGACATCGGGAGAGCAGCAGGTACACATAAGGCTCCTGAGCTGGTTAGGCTTCTGATGTGTACTAAGAGCTGACTACCGTGTTATTTATGTACCATCTGATGTCTTTTGGTTATTAAGAGTTACTGTGCTGTTTGTCTTAAGGCCTTTTCACAAGGTGTAGCATGTGGTTCAAATGTTGGTTATAGGTTTATCTACATATTTTAATATTTGACTCAAAGATTAGTTTTTTTTTTAAAACAAAGTTTGACAAGTGTCAATAAATGCAGAATGTGCAAGTCAGTAGTGTTTCTATTTTACTTGTTTTCTTAGTAACTCAGAATGACTGCTAATCCATTGAAATTAACTGGTTTATACACTGGCTCTTAAAAGTGTGGATACTGTGTTTTCTTTGCTTTGCAGTAGTTTCTTTCATGTATTTATGACTGAATTGCAAGCAATCTCTGATGAAAAAGGGAAGCATTTTAATTGAAGAACTCATGATTAGCATGTCATACAGAACATGAATTTGGAGATGAGGTAGGCTAATCATTGTGACTCTCAGTGCAACCCTATGCATTTTAATGAATCACAGCACATTGTCACACTGCAAAATGGGAATGAAAAAAACTAAAAGATATTTAAGTGCCATTGGCTGCAATTTACATTTTGAAGTGATGCTGAAAATATGAGGTGTGTAATTGTTGTTGAACTGACAGTGATGGAGCCCTGTAAACTGAATACAAGAAAAGAAGCTGTGAAAATTGATGTAGTGACGGCAGAAATGGAAGACTAAAAGGAATGTAATAGTCTTTGTTTGGACCCCCTGTTGCTCATGTCCTTTCACTAGCTACGCAAATGGACTAAAAGCATGGTTCCCTTGTTTTTTTTTGAGTTACCTCAGAAATCTGTTTCACTGGATTCTCTAACACATTTGAAAAAAACAAATCCAAATATTTTTGCACCTTTATTGTACTTTAGCACAGTAAGCCACTGTGCGCTGATATGAACAGAGGAAGTGAAGGTGCACAATTTTAAACTGTTTTTGTACCATTGTGTGCACCTGTGACTTATAAACAAATGAGAAATTTGTTTTCCTGCCAGAAGCACGGATGCTGTCAATTTAAGATGGATTTAAAGTTCCATCAAATAAAAAAAGTTACAGTCATCAGAAGTCACATTTCATAATCATCAGTGTGTGGTAAGCCAAGCGTTTCAGTTGATATCATCCTCCCATTTGGTAAACCCTGAAAAGACTAAAAGCAGTCTAAAGATTAAAGCAGCCTTCCACTGTCATGATGAAATAGTGTTAGGCTATCAGTCTGTGATCTGTTGTCCTATTCATTGTGGCTCTGGAAATAGGTCAGCTGCTTTAGGAGCATTTTTTAGTTATGTAAATTTCCTCCACCCATCAGTCATCAGGTTTTTATTGTGGAGCTTCCTTGTCAGTTCCTTGTTTACTGTTGACATTTGCTCCACCCTTGGTGCTTGGTGAGTGCTCCTCACCTCAGTTTCAGTTGCTGGATTGGCATTTGGTAACAGCTTAAAAGCTGTCTTTGAAAGTGCTGCCTGTGTTTTTTTTTAAGAACAAGTTTCTCAAAGCATAATTAGTCACCTTTTTCAGGCAGTTTTTGGAGCGCCTCAGTTTGAGAATGGCACAAATGCTGCACAAGGCTAAAAAAGCCGAACGGCTGGTTGATGCAGTTGTGTGCTTTATTAAAACTCCCCATCGTTTTTGACCAAAGCATCAAGAAATTGTGATTAAGTCTTTTCTTGTGGCTGTTGTCAAATGAACTAATGTGAGGATATTGAATTTGGTGCGCCGTATTAAAAGGTTTGCCTGGGTGACAGAGAATATGCCAAGAGAGATGATCTATTTCAGTGTGGAGTTTCCTAATTAGGCCTTTATTTGCATTTCATGGTATCATCTTCACAAAGAAAAGCGTAATGTTAAGTTGTCAAGCCTAGAATTAGATTTTAAAAATCCTAATTTAAAAAAAAACAAAACTGTTTGATGTGTCGCAGTGAGGCTAACTCAGTGTTTAACAGGGATTAAGCAGTAATGGAATTTCTGTTATGTAATGTAACCATTCAGATGAACTGGTTTGATGGTCTAACCAAAATACACATTACCAAAAGCCTGGAATCTTGGGCCAATAAACTGTGTTAATGCATAAAAATAAGTAGGCTATTCACCAATGTCTAAGCCTGGCATGATGTCCTCAGCGAATGTTCCCAACATACATAATTGTCCTGAGAGTGCATATTTGCAGCATCCTCAGCCCCTTCTGTGGTATTTAATCTAGCGTTGTTCACATTCTGTTATTTTCCTTCATCTATTCACAAGGATGATCACTAGTAATATGCACACTTTCCAAAATCCTCGGGCTCATGTAATGTGCAATATTTATCGCCGTCAAGGAATTAGGGAATCTTATCAGAGGAAATGTTTGTACCAAAGTATTCTATGGTGACGATCACGCGGCCATGTCATTACTCGCAGCCTGCGTTCAGTGTGATGAATGCTTTCTTTGCTCATGCTAATGGGCTTGGAAGGGACATTTTCCTAGCGTTAGCTACACAGCACTTGCGTGGCAGAGGTGCACTGTAATTCCCTTTGTGTCTGCCTCGGGGGGGAGGGGCGCGAATCAGGGAGAACAATGCGGGGTCCTGTAAAGTGGACGGGGATATTTTCAGTCCTCCAAATGCCACTGCCAGCTTCCCCCTGGCCACCTGCCTGAAGAGCAACAGGCTGCCGCTCACTCACTGCTCTGTTTGCGGAGGCCATGACTTAAGCATGTTTGTTTTGTAACACTGGTGCACATACTCTAAAATTAAGTGTCAGAAGCCTTTTCCCCAAGTGCTGTCTATTCAGCAGTTTTTTTTTTTTTTAGATTTGAACTTATTTCTCATATTTTACAGTTATCTTGTACTTTATTTTGTCATCATAGTGCACTTGGAATCACCGTCATGGAATCTTAACATAAACAATCTTCCGTTTTTCCTTTGGCTGACAAAAATGGTGGTTGACGACGTGGCGCGAATCCTGTAACTAGTATGCTGTGTGGGGGCCAAACAAGGCTTCACACTGGGCTGTTAGCAGGCCCCCAGGCTGCTGGGGGGTTAGCCTCCCTCTGAGCGAAGCAGGTCAATCTGGACGGGCTTCACCTGCGGTGCCCTGCCGGTGCTTCCCATCCCCCGGGGCCAGTCAGGTCTGAGCTCCCCGGACTTCACAGGCCATCCAGATAGACGGCTCATGTTTGAGAGACGTGGGAATGGAAGCACATTAGGCTTGAAGCATCGATCGGCGGAGCGCGCAGACGGACGGGGAGTCTCTCAGGGGGCCTGGAGACCTCAAAGGCTCGCACTGCTCTCCACTTCAGTTCACCTCTGAGGGACAGGGCAGCGCAGGTCTGTGGCACCTCTGTTTTGGTGGACCTTTTAAGTTCCATGGTCAGTTTTCTTTGGAGGTTAGTCACAGGAACTTCAGATTGGGCGCTGGGGTAGTGGTGGACTATAGCCGCGTTTCCACCAAAATTACCCGGAACTTTCAGTCCCAGGAACTACTTTACCAGGAACTAAAAGGTTCCTTCAGCCAATGGTTGTCTGCGTTTCCACCGGGGTCTAAAGTACCGCGAAGATTAGGCAAATTAGCCCACTGACGTATGAAAAAGCAACGTTGTCGTCGGTCCGTCTGTCATATGATTTCTTCCGTAACCCCATACTACCACCGAAGTAGCCTACATTATTTTCTAATAACCGGGACAGCCCAGAGGGGTTTATTCCACTTATACAACGGGTTACCAACAATGACTATATATGGTTACTTTTGTATTTATTGATTTTCATATATCCTCTCAAACACATTCATTATGTTTTTATGCGAACATTCGCTTTCATGTCTTGACATCCGAAGCGACAGAATGCATTCACATTTATATGTATAACTGGCAACAACAGCAGAAAACATGCACACGTTGTAAACAATTTGCTGTTTGATTACTTTCTCGTCGTCAATTCCATATAGGCTAATGGCAAAATGACAAGAATAGAACGAAAACTCGGACTTGCGTGAAAATGTAAATTTAGTAGTGGTACAGCCACCGTTTGCTTTCCTTCGAAGTTACTGCTAGCCGAGCAGCGAAGTGTGCCCTCCAGATGCGAACCATGCACCATAAATGAGTCCATAGTCTTCCTGGTCTTTTCGTGGAATTGAAAAATGGCAGTAAAATTACGGCAGTCTGAAAAAGCTAAAGGGAAGATTACTAGAATTAACCTGTTATTTTACCCGGATAAAAAGTGCGGAAGGTGATTTCCAGTTTGCTTGTACTGTATCACCAATGTTAATTATGCAGAACTACCGCATACCTCACATAACTGTATCAAACGTTTTGAGTCAATTACAACGGGCTAACAAAGAAAATCCGGAAGAAAATATTCAGCAACCAAATTAATCCGTTTGAATGTTTTGGTAGCCAGCACGAATGCTTAGCATTTTATAAAACGAATACTAAAGCAAGAAAAGAACAGAAGAGCACACGTTATAATTCCAAGACGTTGGCAGGCTATAACCAAAAGTAGGCTACTGCGCCGCATAACATACAGGTTTGATTATAAGTTATTATGAAAATAAATTGGTTTGCCGCTGCATATTTTCAAACATGGCGGGTAATGGCGGAAAATAAATACAACACAAATGCTACGAGTACTCGACCAATCAGAAATGTTCAGCGCTGCAAGCTCCACCCAAAAGGTTCCTGTACTTTCGGAAAGTACTACCCCCCGAGCAGGAACGTTTTGGGGGGTAAAACAAAGCCCCCAGAACTAAATTTAGACCCTAGTTTCTGCGGTGGAAACGCACTGAGTTCCTCAAAAGGTTCCTAGTTCCGGGGTATAGTTCCTGCGGTGGAAACGCGGCTTATGTTTTGAAGTTCTTTCTTGTTCTGGAAGGTGTTAGGGAGGGTGTATTGCTGTCGCTGTGAAGATGTCATCTGTCTCCTTCCTGCTGTTTAGTTAGTCTTTTCTTCCTGCTTTAGGCGTGCTTCTGTGGTGGTTTAGGCCAGGGTTGTCTGTGAAGCATATTGTGAAAATTTTGGACTGTCCTGTTACATTGCAGTGTCCACACTTCCTATGGATAAGCTGACACTAAGGACCACCAAAGAAAACCAGAGGAAACAACCCACCATTATCAAATACAAAGTTTAAACTTTTTTTATTTTAGTTAGCCTAATCTGTTCAAACTTTTCATTAAAAAAAGCCAATGCCACTGCAGACTATTTCATTATGGTTTGTCTTACTGAACTGTTTTTGATCAAGTAATGTAATTCCTTTTTTATCTCTATTTCCCATTGCTTAGGAAAAAAAAAAGTTACTGTCCAACACTATGAAAATGTCTGCTGCACATCTGTGGTGCTTTGTAATGAAGGCAACATGTGACCATGGGAACATTGCTGTCAGTCATCCTCTGTGCTTAGGTAGTGGCAGTTTATGTAGATAAGTGGGAAGGGCAATGTGTTACTTGATTGACAAGAAGACTCTATTGACCTCTTACTGAGGGAGGACTGAATTACAGGTGGAAAAACTGTCCTAGATAAACTGGTGTCCTTGGTCTTAAGTTATGCATTATATAAACCTAATTTGAAGTGAACCCTTGTCCCTTTGACGTTTTTCCAGTCTAGAGTGGGCTGTGATGACTGTATCTCTGAGCAATGCATCTCATTCTTTGTAGCTATTTTTATATTTAAAATGAATCATTATGGCCTAGTGACAGCATGGCAGTGTTATCACACAAATGAAACATGATTCTGATTATTTACATCACAGAACTGTTTACTGATACACTGCGTGACCTTCAGCTCCATTTGCATACACACAAAATCAAGTGACCGTGGAAGGAACACAAAATATGTGCAATGTATAGTAAGTGCATCCTCCTATTAGTTTATAGCTGTAGCTTCTTGATATTAAGGGCACTCAACTGGGAGATGAGTCTGTGCACTCAGCATTTGTTTAATGAGTTATATTCCGTATAGTGGCATTAGTATCCATTTTTTTATTGCTTTTTGTTGAAAATGAATAAAAATGTTTTATTTTAAAGATTGCATAGTTGTCAGTGTTGGAGGTTTCAAGTGCGGCATTCAAAGCGCTTGAGTCTGTGGAAGAAAGGTTTTTATAAAGAGAAATTGAGGTGGAGAGAGGCATTGTTCTTCCAATTGCACTGTTCTTTCCGCCTCTGGAAAGTCATAAATATTACATCTAACCTACTTTACTGTCACGGGCTGTCTTGGCAGCACCGGCAAATTAGGTAATATAGGCTACCCGTAACCTCGCAAAATCTACCCATTTCTGTACCCTGCACATATTTTGTTGTTAAAAATCTGCTTGCTTTACACGAGAAACTTCCCAGGAAGAACATATCGATAGTGCTGCCATTCAGTTATTCAGATGTAAATGGAGTTGCTCTTCATTCTACCTTCTCTCCCAATGACACATACTATACCATGTCAGTGAGACTGAAATGAGGAGTCTCTTTGACCTACTCTGTCTTAGTTTTCTTTATAGCTGACTACTTCAATAACTTTGATGATGGCTGTTGGCAGTTAACTGTTTCCTACCTGTCATGTGGGCAAGGTACACTAAAGCACTAGACAGGACCTGAAGATTTACTGCAGGGGCACAGTAGATTGAATTTATGTAGCAACTTTCATGGATCTCCGAGTACTGTGCAATGAGAAAGGTAATTTTCTTTCATCATCAAATAGCAGCTGCCTTTTTTTTGGTGGGCCTCATAAAAGCTGCATATTTGCATATGCACTCTGCCAGACCAACCACTAATCTAAAGGGTTTGACAATGTGGGCATATCTGGAATCAGTACATTAAAAACAAATGAAAGAATATTATCTGTTTTCATTTATCATTATTAGATTCAGTGAGATTTATCTTATTTGGCTCTGAAATAGCATCTGACTGGTGTCAAGGAAAGCTTAGCCCTTTTAATCTGCATATTCACCTACAGCTCTATAATCAGATGGGCACTTGCAGAAGTAGGAGTGGAAGTTAATTGTCTCTATAGAATGTACATTTATAAATGCAATGTTTTATAATGGAAATACAATGTATGATGATGCTTATCATTGAGAAGTTTATGCTTGTTGAGAACCACTGACTTAATACATAGGTGGGAAACTTTATCAAGTGTCATTATTTTGTGAACCTGAGTACTCAGATTTACTTGTTGAACTGAACAGGCTGCAGATTTCTTGTTTTGCTTTACCGATCTTGTGACAGAAAATCCAGGTGGTAACTTCTCACTTTCCCAAAAGGCTACATTCAATGAGGGAAGACACCGGGATGGGTGTGTTTGTCACATCGAGCACGAAGGGAAATAATTTACACTCAGTCTGCAGTCAGCAAACCAAGCCCAAAAAAGATCAGCATTACAGAACCGTGTGAGTCTAGGGAGGCAGCCGGTGTGTTCTGAATAAGGGACATTATTGTATGGACCCTTTGCACTATATTACATTTGGTTAGAATCCATGGTTTCCGTACTTTCCATCAACAAAGGAAAGATAACATACAAATTCCCTATCGGGAAAAGTGTGAGAATGCAGTCCTTTAAATGCACTGAACGTGTGTTACTTTTACAGGCTGTTCTAGATCTTTTGTGAAGGTGCATACCGGTGGTGGCTGTGAGCTCAGAATACTGTACTTCCTGTGTAGCCTTCATATTGCTGCACATTCCATTGTAACAGGAATTTTTTGAAGTTCATTTCGGACTAAACTAAATCCTTAAGGTCTGCTGTTTTCCCCTTTATGTTAAAGAGCAGCTTGTGGCCAGATGTGCAATAGGGTCTTTTTTGGGAAACACGATTCTTTCCCAATACTAACACTGCTCTTCTGTGATGACAAGCCTAACTGTAGACCCAAATGTCATAGGCTCTGAAAGAGAAACACAGAAGTAGACTCCACAAAAAGTGGAATTCACGCAGTGACAGGAAGATATAAACAACGTAACACAGTATCACACAAAAGACGGTTTATTAATTGGATCTTTGACATGATCACTTGAAGAATCAAGGAAATTAAGTGGCCAAAATAAGACAGCCATTAAAGCCGCAGCCTATTAAGACTGATCTAACTTTCCAAATAAAGTGATCTCATGAGTAAATGCAGGCTAATTCAATTTGAGTGCATCCACCCCTCAACATTACTTTCTGTTTTGTTCGTGAAATGCAGTTGCCATGCCTTTTTCCAGAGGCAGATTTTTTGTAATTGGTATGGATGTGTTATTTATATGTCACGGTGGTTATTAAATGTCACTCTCTTAAATGGTGTGAAATGAAGTCAGATGTAATGCAGTGTTCAAAGGGAGCTGTTGTGGAAGATAAATGTGATGAATGTGACAGTGCAGGGCCTGTGAGTCTCCAGGTCTGTGCAGTGAGTTACAGATACGTGGGCTTCGATGCTGGAGTATCAACTGACACAAACACTCTCAACTGCTCAGTATTGTTTCTGCCTTTATAAACAGAGTGACTGATTTTCCTTCTCCTGCTTTCCTTTGCCCCATACCTGTCATATTCCCCCTTTCAATCTTTCTTCCTCACTCTATCCTACTTATTTTGCATTGCATTCTCTCTCTCTCTCTTTCCTTTACCCTCCCTCCATCCTGCTGCCTTTCAGGGCTGGCTTTGTCCTGAAGAAGCCGCTCAAGATGAACATGGTGAAGAGGATCATGGGACGGCCGCGGCAGGAGGAGTGCAGCCCCCAGGACAACGCGCTGGGCCTGATGCACCTGCGTCGCCTGTTCTCCGAGCTGTGCCACCCGCCGCGTCACATGACCCAGAAGGAGCAGGAGGAGAAGCTGTACATGATGCTGCCTGTCTTCAACCGGGTGAGTGCCTGGGGTGAGAGGGTGGAGCCCGTGAGTGTCAAATGTCTCCCTCTCCAGTAAACAGACAGACCTGGCCAAACCGAGGGAAGGGTTTGCTCAAGGCTGTTGACACTCAGAACTTGCATAAGTGTTTATTTTATACGTGCTTGCGTTACCTGTACACCCTCCTGAGTGCTCGCTGTCGATGTCTGTACGAGATTATGTGTCCGTAACAGTAAATGGATCACCAATATGAAGTGATATGTGTCTTCAGGGGCACTGTGATTCCTTTGATCACCACAAAATAAAACCAGACACCACAGAAGTCACTTTACTTTTTGCTCCCTGTTTATATTGGCTTTTATATGTAAAGAATAAATGTGACATGATTGGTTGGTTATAAGAGAGGGAGGTGCCTGTATGGGTTGTGAAGAGTTCTTAACAGAGTGGAATTCTTCAATGAGGCACAACTGCCACTCTTACTATTCACACACTCATGGCGAAACATTCCTTTGCCAAAACGAGTCCTGTTTTCCACGTAGTGTGAGACAAAGTCCTCAAGTGTAGCTTTCATCTATATAGCCGAAAGTATGTGTACAACTGACATACAACATCTCATCAACAATTATGGGCATTAATATGGAGTTAATCTGTTTTGAAATATACAACAACAAGCAATAGCATTATCCTGTGTTCAGATGTATGCCAGCAGCAAGGAATTTGTGTCTAGCTGTGAATTTGATGATGCATGGCTCTCAGACTGTTTACAAATGTACTAACATGTGTGAAAAGTAATTTGGTTGTCTTTAAGGGTGATTAATGTGAGGGGGAATAAAAAAATTACTCTAAGCTGGTTAATTTGATAAACAGTGAACCCCACTGAGTACCCACAAATAACTTTAACAGATGTATTTTAGCATCAATTCAATCTTTTTAAAAAATTAAATATTCGTACATGTTACGGGTTTGCACTATTTCTCTTAAATGTGTAATTCAACAGAGTGAACCTGAGTGAGTGAACCTATCACCTCATGAAAAATAAGTGTAAAAATGAGCAGCAGCTTATGCAGTGTGTTGAGTTAATGGTCTAGGCCTATTTCACGACACTATTTTGCAAATGTAAATGAGTGGGAAGGCATTATTTGATAACCTACATGTGTTACTATACTGAGGAGTCTGACTTTTTAAAATGTTGCTTCCTGAGACTGTTGTGTTGTAAAACTTACATTGTGAAGCAATTAATGTACTATTTAGTCCAATTAAAGTTGAAATGTTTAAAGACGTGTGAAATGGGACATCCCAAGTGCGGATGTCTTCTTTGGAAGGCTTGTGACCCCGTTTCTCTCACTTCCCTCCCACATCACAGGTATTTGGGAACGCCCCGCCCAGCACGATGACAGAAAAGTTCTCTGACCTGCTGCAGTTCACCACCCAGGTGTCCCGGCTGATGGTGACTGAGATCCGACGGAGAGCTTCTAATAAATCCACAGGTACGTCCGTTTTGAGGGAAAAAGCAGAGAGATGTGGCACCTGTGCCACGTTGTGCCACGCACAGATATCCACCTCCTTGCTTGAGTATCTGGGAGCCAGGAGGAAGAGAAGGGTTCTGGAAGTAGTTTAGGTTCTTTATTTGCCAAGTCATCAAGTTCTGTGCTATATCCTGGTTTAATACACACCAATTTTGATCTTGGCTCAGCGGAAAATAGTTGAATGTTGGAAATTTAAGTTCATGTGATCTTGGGGGGTGCAGCCTACATTCTGGGAAACGTGCACTCTTGATTTGCCGCTCTTCCATGCCCTTGATGCAAACCTGCCGTGGCTCATTGTCTGTCATATTTCAGCTGCAGGAAGTTTGGATGGTTCTCGTCTGGGATGTATGACCTTACGTCACTCTCCCATATGAGCCCTCCACATGTTTATTCTGTCTGCCACATGGCTGTTGGCAGCACCTGGGACTCACCCTCCTACAGCACGTTGCAAAGATATAGAAATGTAAACATGCCTACTTCACAAAACAGAAGAAATTTAGCACCTTGTTTACTAAAAAAAAAAAAAAAAAACTTTACTGTTTGTATTGAGTTCCACAAAATTGCAGAATGATTGACTTAAATGAGTTGAAATATAATTTATGACTGGGCTTTACTGAAGGTAATTATCACCTAGCAATCCGAGCCATGACTGCATTTGGGAAGCCCCTTGTGAGTAAAGATGGCAGTTAGAAAACAGCGAAGCTCATTTCACTACAATTATGATGCATCCATTGTATAAACTCGTTTAGTTCTGAAGCAATTTGAATACATTATGTTTTTGAAGTGGCATTGCTTATTCAGTGACAGCGCGAACAATGCCAGAGTGCCTGTAGAAACTCCAGCACATGCTGAAATGTGAGTGGCAAACATTATGCGTTGTTCATAATTGCACATCTGGTTTGTTCCTCTGTGTGTCATGTGATATTTTTTTAATGGAACCTGACATTAGTATATTAGCTGTATCTGTGGTCTATTCGGTTTCATTTGGGATCTAATTATTTCAGCGTCTCTAGAACCTCGCAGATCTGGCACTGGGAGCGATATATTCGCTCTGAAAGAGGCTTGTTGTGTACACAAGGCTATAACGTTCCTGCGCCTCAACCATAACAGCAATATGCACACCAACACACCTCATGCATGCATGCACGCATGTACACACACATCTCCACCCCCAACCCCTTTCAGCCACACTCCAACACAATCCACCATTTTGGTCTCCAGGTGCTACCAACACAATCCACCATTTTGGTGTCCAGGTGCTATAATGTGTGTCCATATGTGTATGTTGATTGTCCCCACACAGAGGCCGCCAGTCGAGCCATTGTGCAGTTCCTGGAGGTGAACCAGAGTGAGGAGGCCAGTCGGGGCTGGATGCTGCTTACCACCATTAACCTGCTGGCCTCATCAGGACAGGTCTGTGATTGGAGGGATGGGAACGTGGGGGAGTGGAGGGGCGGATCTAATTCGTCATACCCGAAGAAGTGTTCGTATGCTGCCATTGTGGATTATAAACCAGCGGCACTTACTGCTCGCAACCAGCGGCAGTTTACTTGAAATTCAAAACGTCATGTCCAAGCCGTTTTTAGTATTTCTGTTTTAGAGAAGTGTATTTTTTTTATGCTTCAGCAAATTTAGCCGGGTCATGTCGGGTGAAATTATCTGAAATCAATCGGTGTTCTAATTCTAAACTCAGGTTGCCAGTGAGCAAAAGCTGCTCTGGCACCCCCGCCCCTGCTGATGTCATGAGAACAACAGAGCCCTTTCTCGCACTGTAAAAGGATGGCCTTCGTGGTCCTCTTTCAGCATTCCCGTTCCGTTCATCCATCCTCGGGATTTTCCAGGTTTCTTTCAGAGAGGTGGCGTGTAAGAGATATAAACTGCCTCCTCTCCTCACCAGGAGTGAGAAGTCTTTTCTGGCATTGCGGGGAGCGCTTAGAATAAGGATATGGCACTTTGTCCTTACCACAACAAAGAGTTTGAGCTTGAAGGGATGTACATTATCCCAGTGCCACTGTAATGAACAATTCACTCTAAGGTTCACAATAAGCCAATGAAGTAACGATGATATTGTGCACCCAATGGATGATTCAATTTTGCTTTTATATACAGTACAGCTTGCTCATCATGTATTTAACGTTGGCTGGTACTTATTTTGTGTGTTGTGCGTTAATGTACATATACAGTTTTTCCCTAACCTTATCTTCCATGGCCCAGGCAATATTTCTCTTGTAGAGCTCTCAAATGCGGCAGTTTTATGTTCTTTGAGCAACTGCGTAACCTGGGCATTTGCATTAAGTTGAAACGGCAGATATGCATCATTCAGCTTAAGATGGCGGCTTATTTTTTAATTTGATTGTTTGTATACGTGTGTGCTTTTAAATATTTTATGTGGCTTATTTGCATGAATGAGCATGAATGTGGACTTTGGTTTCATTTTCCCCACCGCTGCAAGCAGATGAGCAGGTCGGATTCTGTTGTTCTAAGCTCACCTGCTTTGGGACCATGCTGCCATTCTTCTTGTGTAATTAGATTCAGAGCTATCACTGGAGCAGGTGACAGCTGCTAAATTTTTTGTTTAATATTTGCTTGTTGTATCACACTTTCCACACACCTGAGACCCACTGCAACACAAGTTTAAATAAATAATGTCCAGCTATGTAAATATGCTTGCTGTGGGGAGACCAGACATATTCCTTCTGGAACACTGGAAGGGGAGAGTTAAAACAGAAAGAGTCTTTATGACTTGCTTTCTACGGGCATGGCTTTAGAAAGCAAAGAGGACGTGGGAAATGGGAAGTTGTTTTTTTTTTAAGATCAGTTTTCACTGAAGCTTTGAATCTGACAGTCAGTGATCGTTTTGAGAAGTTAAAGCTTCCTGCAGTTCTTTCAGTGGGCAATCAAAAAAAAAAGGTTACCCACGTGCTAACCCGATTTCTTTTGGAGAATAACAGTGTTCCATGTCTTTCTCTCTGTAGAAAACGGTGGACTGCATGACCACGATGTCCGTTCCCTCCACGCTGGTGAAGTGTCTGTACCTCTTCTTTGACCTGCCGCTCGTACCCGAGGTCCCGGGCGCGGCGCAGACCGAGCTGCCTCTGGCCGACCGCCGGGCCCTGCTGCAGAAGGTCTTTGTGCAGGTCAGGAAATGTGTGGAGCCTGTTCTCTCTCTTGCTCTTTCTTGCTCTCTTGCTCTCTCATTTTCTCTCTCTCTCTCTCTCTCTCACTCTCTTTGCCCCACTCTCTTGCTCTTTCTTGCTCTCTCATTCTCTTTCTCACTCTCCCTGCCCCAATCTCTCGTTCTTTTTCTCTCTGGCTCTCTCTTGCTATCTCATTCTCTCTCACTCTTTCTGCCTCTCTCTCTCACTCTCGCTCTTTTTCTCTCTGGCTCTCTCTTGCTCTCTCGCTCTCTCACTCTCACTCTTTCTCTCTGGCTCTCTCTTGCTATCTCATTCTCTCTTGCTCTCTCTGACTCTCTCTAACTCACTCTTTTTTTCTCTGGCTCTCTCATTCTCTCTCTGCCTCTCTCTGTCACTCTTGCTCTTTTTCTCTCTGGTTCTCTCTTGCGCTCTCTCTCTCTCTCTCTCTCTCTCTCTCTCCCTCTCTTCCTCCCTCCCTCCCTCGTCTCCTGTAATTCAGCACTCCAGTGCCAGTGTGAGGGCTGAGGGACGGCAGAAAGCACAGAGCTGTCACCAGCTCGCCCCCCTCAGCCTGGGCTTGTCGTATACATGGCGGTCACGCACGCATCATCTGATCCCACTGAAAATATCCGTCACAGAAACAAGCTCCCCTGCTATCCCCCGCACCCCTGGGTGACTCCGTAATAACACAGGCTTTAAAACGGGCCTTGTGTTCACACAAACGTGCGTTCATTACTACTATACGCTACTGGGATTATTTATTGCTTTTTGCATGTGATATATGATGTTTAACTAAATGCTTTTGCTGCCACAGTTAAATTCTTGTTTGACACACGTTATATGCGCAGTATTTTAAATGGTTATGTAGTCACAGGCAGGAAACGCCTGTGAGAACGTATCTGATGAAGGGCTCTTTGTTGTCCGTACGCCAGATCCTGGTGAAGCTGTGCAGTTTTGTGTCTCCGGCCGAGGAGCTGGCCCAGAAGGACGACCTGCAGCTCCTGTTCAGCGCCATCACCTCCTGGTGCCCCCCCCACAACCTGCCCTGGAGGAGGAGCGCCGGGGAGGTGCTGATGACCATCTCCCGCCACGGCCTGAGCGTCAACGTGGTCAAGTACATCCACGGTGCGTGTGTGTGTGTGTGTGTGTGTGTCTGTCTGTCTGTGTGCTGTGTGTGTGTGTGTGTGTGAGTGTGTGTGTATGGGTGTGTGTGTGTGTGTGTGTGTGTGAATCTGTGTGTGTGTGTGTGTGTGAATCTGTGTGTGTGTGTGTGTGTGTGTGTGTGTGTGTGTGTGTGTATGTGTGAATCTGTGTGTGTGTGTGTAGTCTGTGTGTGTGTGTGTGTGTCACTCTGTATGTGTGTGTGTGTGTGTGTGTGGTGTGCTGAGAGCTTTGGGGATTACCGTATATTCTTGCTGCTACAGTGGGTGTTTTTATCCAAGCCTTGTGATTTTTTTGTGATTTTGTTCAATAATTTGTTTACATTATGCTGCCAGTGAACTTTGAAGACTATTACAATAGCAACTCTAATTATAAGACTTGGAAAAATAAATGATAGTCATTATCACAATAATACATTTCTATTCATTTAAATAAACATTGATTTGTTGAAAGTGAGCTTTTCTAGTGTTTCCATTTTGGACATCAGTTTTTCCTTTAGTTTCTAGAGAGGAATATTCAGTGTGTAGTGATTAAGTGAAGGCCCTGTGTATTGTTTTTGGGGAAAAACACATAGTGTGAAAAACAGTTAAAAATAGGGGACGTGTGACTTGGGAAGGTCAAACAAGGTAGACATCATTGGGAACTGAGGTAAATCCAGGACTATGGAACAGATTGTGTTTGTTGACAACTGGCCACGGAAGAGAAGGGAAAACCCAGTCCCTAGGTTCAAACTCAGTCAAAAATGGTATTAAAATGTCATACATATAAGTACTGTAACTTGCCCTAGTTAAATAAGTTTTACAGTACTTTTGCTTCCTGAAGACCCACCAGTCGAAACAACTCGTCGCATAGGCTACTGTACCACACTGAGTGCAAGTTGAATTTGATGTCTGTTGTTCATTCTAGTTCAAGCATGCTGTCATTCCTGTATAATATTGTGCATGGATGGGTCCACATCCAGATTTGTCATTAACATAATAGCTGGAGGTAGCCTAAAGTTTAAACTGCACAGGTTGCAATGAAATCCAATTAAAATCATTTGTGTCATAAAATCGTTAAGCTATTTTTGCAACAAACACAAGCACAGTGGGGTCTGATGATTTTTGTAATGTAATAAAATAATAATAATAAAATGAAACCAATTCATTTACTCCCATGTTTTTTTCCCCCATGTTTTGATATCTCTTCTGTGCTTATGGAGAGCATTGACAATTAAATCCGCAAGTAATGTGCAACCCATACAATGCTCCAAGCATGCGAATGGCAGATCCAATTTATGCTAACTGGCTAGCCTGAAGCAATCCATGGTGCCAGTCACACCGTGAAAACAAATTCTCTTCTTTTCAGCTGCCATATTGAGATAGTGTGAAGTAGCCCTTAATGAGATGTAGAGCCGGATTAATCTGGAGGCTTTGATATAATTGCTCATGCCCTCAATGGTTGTAAGTGCGTTTCACGGAATCCCCCTGTGGCTGTTTGTTTCACGTCTGTAGTAGTACGATCTCTGTGACTGTTCTAATTTTAGCATTATAGTAATTATTAATTACCGTGTCATACACCAGCCTCATAGACCTGTATTCTCCCCCACACACACAGAGAAAGAGTGCTTGTCCACGTGCATTCAGAACATGCAGCAGTCGGACGACCTCTCGCCCCTGGAGATCGTGGAGATGTTCGCCGGTCTCTCCTGTTTCCTGAAGGACTCCAGCGACGTGTCCCAGACCCTCCTGGACGACTTCCGCATCTGCCAGGGGTACACGTTCCTCTGTGACCTGATGCTGAGGTAAGCTTCGGCTCACTGGGACTGTACACGGACAGCAGTCAAGGGCTCACAGAATTCTTTTGGGGCGCTGGCAAGATGTTGAATTTTTATTATGACGACTCCTCTAGATTATGAGTTTAATTATTTAAACTCATAGTTCTTTGAAACATGTTACAATTTAGTTAATGATGATGATGGTGATTTTATCATGATTATGATGATTATGATTGTTATTATTGTCATTATTATTATTGATTGACTCAGCAGGTGCCCTGTATGTCTCTGTGTTGCACACACCTTACAGTAACCCGACTCTTCTTCCTTTCAGGTTAGAACAGGCCAAAGAGGACGATTCCAAAGATGCGCTGAAGGACCTGGTCAACCTGGTGACGTCTCTCAGCACGTACGGAGTGGGCGAGCTGAAGCCGGCCGGTCTCACCACGGGGGCGCCGTTCCTCCTGCCCGGCTTCGTGGTGCCGCAGCCCTCCTGCAAAGGTGAGATCCGTCACTCTCAACACCACGAAGACTAACCGCCTCTTTAATGTGTTAGTGTTAAACAGTATAACCTTCAGGGTCCAAGTTGAAATATGCGGTTGTTCCCTGCACTTGGACCGGTACTTCTCTCTAGGGTTTTCGTCATACTTGTTCCTGGTTATGGTTATACACTTTGTTGTACGTCGCTCTGGATAAGAGCATCTGCCAAATGCCTGTAATGTAATGTAATGGACCTGCATTGACCTGCGTAACACAAAAGATCAGGGAGCAGTCACATCGCTTATTAACATTGCTTGGTTTAGCCGAGCACACCTTCCAACATGTCACCTTTGTTGTGCTGCGCATTAGTTGCTATTTTATGTTTGAGTGGAGCATTGCTTTGAGTTTTCATCTCATTTCATGATGTGTAGAAACAGTTCACTGCTCAGCTAGCAAAACACTGGTGGAGCTGCTGGCATGCATTTACTGAAGTGCTTTGCTTTGTATGACGACATGGGAGCGCTTCCCATGCGCACACGTGGACACAGAGAGGCACATGATTTGTACATCTGGGGCATAGGAGATCAGTACTGAGTCATAGTACAACTGCTGAGACCAGCTATGTTTCATGGTGCATTGTGTGGCCTCTCACATTTGGTTCCTGTTTTTGGTTTAAAGAAAAAGTAAGACCTGCAACACTCTGCTCCAGCTATATGTCTTCATTAGAGAATGCTTGTCAGGGACCCGACAAAGGCCCTTCGTCAGGGGCTTGAAGAAGGCTCATGAAGGCTGAAGTGTCTGTTTTTATGTCTTAAACATTGTATTTTTGGACTCAGGATTTTGAATTTTCGACCCAGCACCTAAGACGGGATGTGTGTGCAACTCTTTGGGGTTTTTGTGTTTTTGGTTTCTCTCGCGTGTCACACAGATAGATGTGATCCGTGGGAACAGATCAAAAGCAACTTCACAGGAAAATTTTAGTGTTGATATTAGAGGATGTGGGGCATGTTTTTGGGGCTTTTTATTTATTCTCTGGAGCCAAATATTTGTTTGCAATAAACAGTTCTTGTTGCTTGGGAATTAGTTTCCTGTTTCATACACAGTCTAGGTTATTCTGGTTTACACCATATGTATGTCTTTATATCTCAGTCAGTTGGGTGCAATGTTAAAATTTTATAACAAAAGGTCCATTTTGAATGTGAGAAGAAAGGTCCCAAAATTTGAGTGCACTTGTTTCTTTTCAAAGGACTCACTGCCATCATCTAGTGTCTGGAATTGAGTTCTGCAGCAACCCTAGGCTAGTACAGAAAGAACAATTTATTGTGTGTTCTTAAAAAAAAAAGTGTTTCCCATATTTCTTTAAGTAAAAAACTGCTGAAAATTTCTAGAAGAATAATTAATTAATATCTAATAATGAATAAAACCACAGATGATACGGTGTAATTAATTTCCATTTGTTTGTGAACTGCTGTGAACTGAGCTTGTTGAATTGTTAAAAAAATTGTTCAGAACTAGGATTCTGACAGAGAGGAGGCAGAGATTCCTCTGAACCTCCTCTCGCACCTGTTCCCCCCAGCTGCAGCCCTTCTGCGTCATCCCCCTCTTATCTGCAGAACTTACAGATCTCCCACTGTCACGGCAGCGCATCACCGAACAAACAGGCACATTCGACTCCTTTCTTATCGCAGTGCTCGGCAGAACAAGCGCATTGCAGTCCTGCCCCTGAGGAAGTTATGAACTGGGAGGGCACCGGAGAAAAAAGATAGCCGTTAGATTTAGCGATATCCCTGGAAAACGCGTCTAACAGTTTGGGAGGGTGTCGGGAGGGTGCCTGGCCTGTCCTTGCACCTGTGGGGACTGAGCGTTTACAGATCTGCTGCTTTGCAGTTTGCTGTCTCAGGCACCTCTCTGGTGCTAGCAAGGTGCTTCCCAAATCCTGGGAACGATCTAGAAACTCAGTGGCTCTGGCATCTGTGACGATGCGGTCAGCCAAGAAAGACTGAGCCAGTGGTTTTGGATCGGTGAAGTAGGCTATGCTGAGGTGAAATTGATGGATTAATGCTAGTTTAAAACATGATGCCCTTCCTCATACAAATGAGTATGAATATGCATCGCCTCTCACACTGTATTTCTGCTGCTTTTTTAATTCGTCCCCAGGTCACACGGTGAGGAACATCCATGCCTTCTCGGTGCTCCAGAACGCCTTCCTGAAAGCCAAAACCAGCCGCCTCACCAGCATCATTCTGGACGCCATCGCCAACATCTACATGGCCGACAACGCCAACTACTTCATCCTGGAGGCCCAGCACACGCTCTCCCAGTTCGGCGAGAAGATCTCCCGGCTGCCCGAGGCGCAGGCCAAGTACTTCGAGCTTCTGGAATTTGTAGTCTTCAGCCTGAACTACGTCCCCTGCAAGGAGCTGTTCAGCGTTAGCGTGCTGCTCAAGTCCAGCACCTCGTACCAGTGCAGCATCACGGCCACGCGCACCCTGCTCAAGCTGGCCCGCCACGACCCCGTCTTCAGCGAGGTCTTCCGCGAGGTGGGCCTCCTGGAGGTCCTGGTCAACCTGCTGCACAAGTACGCCGCCCTGATGAAGGACCCCACCCAGGCCCACAACGAGCAGGGTGAGGAAGCGTGGCCCCGCTCTGGTTTTTTGCTGACGTGTGAATCAAATGTGGAGGGCCATGCTGCTTAGCCCTTAACTGGAAGAGCAGCCTCCTCGATTCAGATGGAAAGATTATCAGTGGGCATTCACGGGAGTTGTGTGGGGTTTAGTGGCTACTTTATTGCTGTTAAACTATAACTATAGCAACTGTCGGTTTGATTTTATTTGGATGAGTTTGTGCTTTGTGTTAACTCCCATTCATTTTTGAATATTTGAACTGTTCACATTTTAGCAAACAGTTTCTGCCTCAGAACTGTCCTTCAAATGAATTGCATATTTCAAGGCCTGTGGTGCAGTCTGTAGGGTGGCTGACGTTCAGGCCATATGCAAATCTCCTGTCTCAGCTGTGGCCCTTACAAAGCTGGTTCCTAAATGATTTCTGTGTCCAGAAAAACACCTTTACAGGGGTTTGTTGGCTCATGTAATCATTTTACAATATATTCCTTTTTAAACTAATCTGAATGAATGTGCAAGTTTCAAACTGTATAGCATTTTAAATTCTCCACAGTCTTGATAATGGCTAATTATCTGATTATCTGATAAAAGGATTAGCTTATGATAATTATGCACATGCATAATAAGCTAAAGATCTAATTATGTGTAAATTTCTCTTACTGATGTTCTATGCCATTTTTGAAGTTTATTATAATATGATCTTTACTGAAAACAAATTCAGGTTGAATGGGCTTATCTGTAAAAACATTGTTGG
The DNA here is from genome assembly GCF_018555375.3 of Anguilla rostrata. Lineage (NCBI taxonomy): Eukaryota > Metazoa > Chordata > Actinopteri > Anguilliformes > Anguillidae > Anguilla > Anguilla rostrata. The sequence goes on along the minus strand of NC_057946.1, from coordinate 6,621,718 downwards.
ATTCCCTGTCTAAAGTTATTGATCCTAGCTGCATAGATGAATCGCGTGCCATTATGAAGTTCGTGTGATGAACAATGTTAATTATGCGCGCAGAGACGGGTCTATATTCTGCGTATGGTCATCGATTGGCGGTTTGTCTCCTCCTTTGTGTGTCAGGCGAGTCGAAGAACAACAACGTGGCGGAGGAGCAGAAGCAGCTGGCCTGGCTAGTGATGGAGACGCTCACCGTTCTGCTCCAAGGGTCCAACACCAACGCAGGTGCGTGCTCGCCGCCCCCCCCCCCCCCCCCGTATGCCCCGGTCTCCCATTAATCCCGCCTCAATTCCCTGCAGTCTCTTTCGGACGTAATCCATCGATAGGCGATGTTATCCGCCCCCGTCTCCTTCGTTTGGGGAACGGAGATGTATGTACTTCGCGCCGTGAGCGAATGAAAATGCAGCGGACAGGCTCAGGTTGAAATGGTCGATGGCTCGGTGAGAGGAAGGCTTAAGCAAAATAGCTACTTCTAACTAGCGGCGCCAATGCTGTGGAGCTGCCCGGGAACGGGGTGACTCTGTCCTGTGTTCTCTCTGCCTTGGGCGGAGGCCAGGACAGCTGGACCTGCTCTGCTCCAGGGTGGAGGAAGCAGGGAACTGGGCCTGTTCACTTGGGATGGAACAGGCACGGCCGCCTTGTTTGTGCTGTTACTCCCTGTTGCCCAGGCTCATGTCAGGAGTTCATGTCAGGTTGCTGAAGTTACCTCAATAAACCCAACTTTGAAGCCCCTGTCCTTGGCTCTACAAAATACTAAAAAGTAAAAAAAAAAAAGTATTATAAATTATTCTCAGTATTCACAGCCGCATCAGGGAGTGTTGGCCTCTCTTCGCAGTTGAGATTATGTTCTAATTTGGAGTGTACTGGAGGGTTTAAACCTGGGTGTTAAGTGGCAGTAATTACAATATTGATTGAGTCGGTTTCTTAGAAAGACGAATGGGGCTTTTTGCAGGCAGCGTCTAGGTCATTAATCGCCGAGTCTGGACTGACTGACAAACTGATTGTCTCGGTTAAGTTTATGTCCTTATTCAAGTGCTATGACTGATGGGTACTAGTCTTATCATATGAGTCATAAACAATCCGCGCCACACACCCTTTATATTTCCACACTAGAATTATACCTGCGTGTTTGAAAATGAATTTTACAAATTCCTTTGCTTTATAATGTTGGTATTTATAGTATGGTACATCTTTGGTAGCTGTTTGAAAGCTTTAACAGCTTAAACATGGTTGATGTTTTTCTGCCTGTGAAATGCACGTGAATCAATTGAAAAGCTCTTATGTTATTTTTGATTCTTTAGGTCTATTTCTTTGTAGTGGTTTCAATGAATAAATATTTGATTTGTTTCAAAGTTTGGTTGAACTCTGAATCAGCAAGTTTTGGAAGTTTTGCTTGTGGGAAGAGTGCACTATTGGAGCAGGCTAACATGCAAAAAGCTATTCTTCATAAAGTGGGTGCTGATGAATATTTATCCTTATTACTAACTTCAGTTAATTTCAACAGTCATTTTGAATCACAGCTGTATTTGCATAGGTCACGGTGCCTTTGCCTTGGTGCTGGCGTGGTACTGCCCACACAATGCAAAACTTAACTGAACATTTTTTTTTAAATTCACTTGACATTTAGAAAAGAAACACTTGAAAATTTCAAGGCTGTAGCCTTTGGTTGTATTTGCGGGGTTGCTCTGATTGCCTCTGATGCAGATTGTATCTTGCAGTGAAGATTGCAGTCTGTATGATTTAAAAATGTTTGTCTGTTTCTCAATTGCACGAATACTCAAGTCCACTCATTTATTACATAACTAACATGACCTATGAATCCGAATAAATGAGAAATAGCCAATGCTTTTTTCCTTCTGATTGCATCTGAGCAGATGATGGTGACATAGTGTCTCTCTCTTTCTTTCTCTCCCTTTCCCCCCCCCATACTTGTCTCAGGTCTGTTCCGGGAGTTTGGGGGTGCCAGATGTGTCCATAACATAGTGAGGTACCGGCAGTGCCGCGAGCACGCTCTGATGATCATCCAGCAGCTGGTGCTGTCGCCGAGCGGCGACGACGACATGGGCACCCTGCTGGGCCTCATGCACTCCGCCCCCTCCAACGAGCTGCAGCTGAAGACCGACATCCTGAAGGTATGAGCCTGGGAGCGCGTATAAACCCCAGTCTCTGCTACCACACCCCACACTGCTTCTGTCTGCTTCTGTTTTAGCCTGTAGGGTTCATTAAATGGTAAATGGTAAATGGACTGCATTTATATAGCGCTTTTATCCAAAGCGCTTTACAATTGATGCCTCTCATTCGCCAGAGCAGTTAGGGGTTAAGTGTCTTGCTCAAGGACACTTCGACACGGCCAGGGCGGGGTTTGAACCGGCAACCCTCCGACTGCCAGACAATCGTCTTACCGCCTGAGCTATGTCGCCCCACATTAGAGTCCGTTTTATCTCTGTACAGAGATGATTACTGGAACCAGAACCATTTGCCATTGTATTTGTGCAAATGGCCCGATCACTATATTACTGTATATTATTACACTAATGCATAAACTCAGTAATTAGGTATTTCTAAGAGAAATCCATGACCAGGGCAGCTTCCCTGTTTGAGATTTTTCAATCAAAATATTTTTTCATGGGGCTGAATTTTTATAAGTGCAACTGAGTAAAGGACCATTGCTAAGGGAGCAACAAGGGTGCTTAACCTGTTTACTCTAAAAGCCACATGCAGATTCCATTGGGTCTATTCTATGGACTATTTTAAATGCTGAAATCAATTAAATGGCCACTTCAGACCTACAATTTTTGAGCTGTGCAAATTACCTCCTGCTCTGCAAGTGATCAAGTTTTCATTTCATTTGTGCATATTTTCTCAAGAAAATGCAAATGTATGTTGTTTAAATGCGTTAGTTTAAAAGTTTTGATTTTGCTGCACAGATAGAAGCCACATGTTGGCACATAAATTGTAGGTTGGTGTAAATAGTGCTAAATCTCTTTGGCTATTCTTGGCCTCTTCCTCTTTTTAGATTAGAGAAGGCAGATTTCAGACTTGGCAGTATTGGCTTCTTTTAAAAAAAACAAAAACATTTTAAACACAACAGTTATCTAAAGTTTCAAAGACACAGTGCTCTCAGTGCTGTAGTGCACTGTTGTCTCGGATGATTTCTGTTTATTTACTTTTTTATTTCCTTTTTCCAAATCTATTATCAGTATTTATAGCCAAATACTTCACCGAAGTAATGAAGCCTTAGTCAGAGTTGCAATGGCTGTGCCTCACCTGCGTATTACACCAGAAACCTTTTTTTATTTTTAGCTCTATAATGTCATACACTACTATATTATGCTCTTATTGGGTTTACCAGCCATCCTGACCTCTGACCTCTGACCTCTCCCCACCCAGTCCCTGTTGGCGGTCCTGAGAGAGAGCCACCGAACCAGGACGGTCTTCCGCAAGGTGGGCGGCTTCGTGTACGTGACCTCCCTGCTGGTCGCCATGGAGAGGTCGCTGTGCTCGCCCCCTAGGAACGGCTGGGAGCGGGTGAACCAGAACCAGGTGTTCGAGCTGCTGCACACCGTCTTCTGCACGCTGACGGCCGCCATGCGGTACGAGCCCGCCAACTCCCACTTCTTCCGCACCGAGGTGCAGTACGAGAACCTGGCCAACGCCGTGCGGCTCCTGGGCTGCTTCTCCGACGCCAAGAAGCTGGGCCCGGCCGCCGTGTTCCCCTCCAACGTCCAGCCCTTCCAGCGGCTGCTGGAGGAGGAGCTCGTGCCCCTGGACAGCGTGTGCCCCACCCTCAAGCACGGCAGCAAGCTGTTCGTCTACCTGTACAAGATGGCCACAGACTCCTTTGACAGGTTAGGAGCAAAGCGTCTTCTGATGACTTATTTTGTGTTCTGTGTTCATGCCCCCCCCCCCCTCTTAAATGTTGGTATGGTGTCTTGGTATTTTTTCTGTTATTTGTTATTTTTCTTACTCTCCTTAACGTGGCCCTATGCAGATACAAGATAAGAATTTGTGAAGTAAAACTGTGGCAATCTGCATGCTGTACTCAGATGCCATTTTTCAGAAAAGAAGAAAAGGACTGTGGTTGTCAAATAGGATTAGGTTAATCCAGTTAGCCGCTGTATTTTTGCCCTGAAAAACGCTTGCAGTACTCACCATAATCCAACAATAAAGCATGGGCTTCATCTTCATATTCTTACATTTGGGTGTATGGCACTATTATTATTTATTTATTTTTTTAACATCTACTGTTAAATCTCAGAGATACAATTTCCAGAGTAATGAATTAAACTGTCATGAAACTAGAAGTTGCACAAGCAATTAGTATATATCATTACCATGTATTTATCACGTATTTTGTTATCAGTAATGTAAAGAGATAAGCCAGAAGCCAGAATGGGTCAGTCTTTTAAAGCTATTAAAGTGAGAACAAAGCAGCAATCAGCAGTATTTGATAGAAGGGCCAAAATCAACACTTTGCAAACACAGCCAAAGATAGCAGGTCACTGAACTGGAGATGTATTGCTGTTATTGGATAGCCAATAGGGGAAAGAAAAATGCCCTTATGAGATCCCAGTTACTACTGTTATGATTATTGGCTTGGTTCATTTAATGTTTTGGCTACAAAATGAGAATAGCCCATTTGAAAATACAGCTGTATTAGCAGTAATAATTCCAGTCAATGTGTTTGTATCTCAAGGTTTTACGAGGATACGCTCCACAGTACTGCATGTAATAGAGCTCTTCGATCTTCTGAGATTCTTTTCATAAACAGTATGACAATGAGTGGGCCAGCTGCAGTGTTGACACTAATTCTAAGTCGTAGTTTCATAATATCTACAAGTGGACTTTGTGATCTGAACAAGTATTTATGATTAGCAGATTAATGCTAGGTAATTACATACTATAGCTACAGAGATCTTATTTTGCAAGGAAATTGCTCATTTCTGTATCCTTCACAGTAGGTACAAGGATTCTGTGGAAAGCTACCTTAATTTCCCATAATGCTTTTAGTGGCTAGCCTTTTGTAGTACCCTGTGTAGCATGAGATTGCCTTTCTTGATTTCATGTGTTCAGTCCTTGCAGTGTTAGCGTTCACATATGGGTGCCTTTTATGATAAGTGTTCATAAGTCATTGTTTGGATACAGTGCCATCTGTTCGGTCTGTGGGAGCTTGCTGCTGTGCTCTGTGTAACTTTCAGTGGAAAGCAAAGTCTTTAATCTCTGTCTGTTGGAGGCAGAGCAGCAGTCATCGGTGGTGCCTCTGCACTGAATTGGAGTGGGTGGTGTCAGTACAGGGACACCTGCTCTGTTTTCACACACAATTCATCGACTGATGAAAAAGCAGGTGGTTTGGCTGGATGGGTTTGTACCCCAGGGGAAAAGAATTAAGCATAATTCCTGATTGGCTGTGTCTTTTTGGTTCACCAAACTTCTGACAGCTGAAAAACTGAGTTTTGATCCAGGCACAGTGTCACCTTTCCTTGCCTGCAGAACTGTGTGTGGTTAGGTGTGTGTGGCTTGCGCGTGTGTGTGGCGTTGGCGTGCGTGTGTGTGTGTGTGTGTGCGTGCAGGTAGCAGTGTACGCGTGTGTGTGTGCTAGCAGTTTACTCTTACTGTGTGCTTTTTTCTGTGCTCAGCTCTCTGCTGTAACTAACTGTCCCCCCCCTCTCTCTCTCTCTCTCTCTCTCTGCCTCCTGCTGTACTCATGTAGCCGTGCTGAGCAGGTGCCACTGCCTGAGCACGACTCCCTCCCTCCCCATGTCCCAGCGCTCCAGAAGAGGTACTCCTCAGCAGTTCTCCTGCTCTTTTCCTCCCCTCTCCTCCTCCTCCTTTCCTCTCCTCCTCCTCTTCCTCCTGTTCCTTTTCTTCCTCCTCTCCAGCCTCCTGTTTTCTCCTCTTTCATTGTTGCGCAGTGCTCTGCTCTCTCTTCTGCTCGTCTCAGCTGCTGCGGGCTGCTGTGGACGCTCTCTCAGACAGGCCGATTTTTCCCATTCAGCAGGTAGTGCTGATGTGGGCCTGAGTCCTCCTCACCTGCAGCACGGTGAAGGCGCTGCACTTCCTGTGTTCTGTTAGTGGATGAGGTCACTGTGGGAGAAGAGGTGCTGGCCACGGTATCGTGTTGGCATTACGTTTGATAAGCACAGCCCTGGTCAGACACCACAGTTCAGCTAATGTCAGTCACAGAGTGTCTTTAGTTGTTCTGTCAGACACGCTCCTGAAGTGATGGGAAGATAAAGACACTGTGGTCAGCGTGAGCCTACAGTGTAGCAAGAGCCAAGCTAAAGTGTTCCTATTCAAAAGTGTGGAGCAGGCCCTTTACAGTTATTTTCTATGGTTTGTCTAAATGTAATGTAATTGCTAATAAAGGGCTAGGAACTGGTAAACCTGATGAGCCTCAAGATTTTTAAAAAAATATTTTAGATTTGCACGATGAATAGTTAGCCTGAACGGCATTTGGCTGTGTGATTCATTCCACTTCCCACAATACCTAACTCATTCCATTGGATTCCCCTGGCAGACATGGCTACCCCGGAGTGTCCTCTGTGGCTCCCACCTTTCCCGCCAAATCGGCAGCCGAGCTGAAGGTCCACGTGGCGAACCCTTCCCAGCATTCCTCGGACTCTGTGGTCATCCACCCTGGAGCGGGCCTGGCCATGCTCGACCTCCTGGCCTCAGTCAGCTCCGACTCCCAGCCAGAGGTACGTCCTCTGCGCCCACCTCGTCACGCTAGCGCACACCCCTGTTAGCGTAGCGTTTGCTTATCGCAGTTAATAAGCCGATGGCGTAGCTTCATGACACCGGTCACCTTGTTTCCACGCTCTCCTTTTTACTGCATCACGGGAGGTTCCTTACCGAGAATGCTGGACATTTGAACAGATAATCAGATCCACTCCACTATCAGAAACTCCACTGTCTAGCTAGAGAATGGATGTTTTTTTCATGCAGATGTTTTAGTGTTGAATAATGCTGGCTGAGAGGTTTGGGTATGCTTCCTGTTATGTAAGGGTGAAAATATTATTGAGTTATTTTAGTCTGTTTTTTTCCCTCTTATGTTTGTCTTGTACAGATGTAAAATGTGAAAAATGTTGAGCATTCATACTCATACGCTACCCTTAATCCCACTCAAAGTTCCTCTGCAGTCACAATGCTATTTTCTTTCTGTTGCGTAACACATGATTACAGAATCCTGATGTTATTTGGTCACGAGTGCATTTTGTGGTGTAATACCATTTTTGCGGTACCGAAAGGTCTTTTTTTGAGAGGCGTTTGCTCTGTGAAGTCCTCTCGGGAACACTGGCACTGACCGCAGCCCGTGTCCCGTCCCTGCCCCCTCCCAGCATGCATTGGACCTGCAGCTGGCGGTGGCCAGCATGCTGCAGCTGCTGGTGCACTCGGAGCGGAACCAGCAGATCATGTGCGAGGCGGGCCTGCACTCCCGCCTCCTCCAGCGCTGCAGCTCCGCCCTCGGCGACGAGGACCACCCCCTGCACCCGCCCCTGCAGAGGATGTTCGAGAGGCTCGCCTCACAGGCCCTGCAGCCCATGGCCCTCAGGTAGACCCAGGGGCTACCTCTCTCACTACCCACAATTCCCAGCAGGCTGGCTTTCAGTGCCTGATGTAATAAATTAGGCTGTCTCTATCTTATAAAATGCTCTAGAGTATATCTGAAGTGACTCCTCAGCAGACTTTTTATCACAGGTAATATAATGATCTTAGAGATTACTGAGTGCCTAGGCCCTGGTGTCATAAGGATACCTTTACTGTATATTAGATGAGTTTATTCAGAAATCAGCCTGGGGAAATGTATTGTGTTCTTTGAGCTTTTGTGGATTTTAGAAGATGCAAGTGGAAAGTGATTAATCCTTATTTATGCTCCAAACCATACTCTAAACTCTGGCCTAAATCCAAATTAAGTTGCTCCTGGATGCACCGAGAGGTGCTCACAATATTAATTATCGGTTTTAATTTTCTGAATCAGTAGTTACTGCTATGGATATATTTTTTGAAAGTATATACAGTAAGAATTCAGTTTATAATATTAATGTAACATTGACATAATGTAGCATAACATAACAATCATAACAGGCCATTCAGCCACAAGGCTTGCCATTTTCATACCACTAAAGGGTACCAAGTGCTTAGCGTTTACCTGTAAGATGGATAGTATCCAGCACTGTATCAAGCCTAGTCTTGAAAACCCCCCTACTACCTGACCTGGCAGGCTATTCCACACAGTGACTACTTTAGGTACTTTATGGAAATAAGCAAGTCGTTCTTCTTGAATGGTACACTGTAAAAGCTACCTTCTCCCAATATGCATTTCGAACCCCCAATTATTGAATTTAATAGGTCAGTGAAAATGAAAGTGAAAATTTAGGTGAATTTATTTGAGAGACGTTTTGCTGAATTTTCCGCATAAACTTTCTTTCTCTTCTTAATCCGGTTTACAGATATTGAAATTCATTGAGTGATGCTCTGTATCTACCAGCTGAATAAATGCACTGTGAACACCGTACAGTCAAAGCTTTTGTCTTGCTTTGCAGGGAATTTACGCTTGCTGGCTACTCCCATTGAATTGGTGCCTGACAGAAGCTCTTAACATATCGCTCCACAAGCCAGCTCTCTTCGCTTGAGGCGAGATGGAGTAAGAAAACTTGACTCTCGTCTCTCTCTCTCTCTCCTCTCTCTGTTGCTCTCTCTCTCTCTTTCTCTCTCTCTCTCTCTCTCTCTCTCTCTCCTGTTCTCTCTCTCTCTCTCTCTCTCCTGTGTGCTCTCTCTCTCTCTCTCTCTCTGTGCTCTCTCTCTCTCTCTCTCTCTCCTGTGTGCTCTCTCTCTCTCTCTCTCTCTCTCTCTCTCTCCTGTGTGCTCTCTCTCTCTCTCTCTCTCTCTCTCCTGTGTGCTCTCTCGCTCTCTCTCCTGTGCGCTGGTACGAGCGTTCATAACTACTCTGCTCTATGTCCCAGAGGCAGTGGTTTATCTCCTCGCTGCTAAATTGATGTACTGTCACCCTGCTATGATTGCCAGTGGCACTGTGGAATATTGTTTTGTGAAATTTCAGATTAATGTCTCGTCCTGAACTGCAGAGAGAGATAGTGGAAGGAGGCGCTGATTTTAGCTTCAGAAGCAGGTCTACAGCACTGAAATCGCTGCACTTAATTACCCTGCGCTGAATGTTTGACTGAACTGAGAATGGAATTAGACTTCCCATTGCTTTCATTTGCCCGGGAAAGGGCCAGTTTGGGATTTGGAGGTATCCTATAAAGAATGCTCATTTTGTCTTGGTATTCGAAGAAGTGCACCACGCTACACAGTGGCTTGTAGGAAGGCAATCAGGCAGCGATTAACTCAATCAGGGTTTTTAAAAAACGATGCCGCTCATTGCTGTAAATTCAGAAGGACTGTTCAATCTGCCAGTGTTGGAAAATCAGGCTAAGCAGGCCTGAAGAAAGATCGGTGAGAGTAAAGTAAACGCCGTTCTTTATTCAGCGCTAATTTCACCGCTGTTCTGGCTCCAATATTTCACAGGGAAACAATCACAGCGACGGCAGACAGAGAAAGCGGCGTTTAACCCCGGGAACAAAAGCGGCTGTAAACCTTTGTCCCGAGCCCCCCCCCCCCCATCGAGCCCCCCCCATCGAGCCTATTCTGAGGCAGTTACCGCTCGAATCGCTAACGCGAGCCTTTTGTTCGGCCGTCCCCCCCCCCCGCAGACAGCATGACCATGTCGACGGAGGGCTTCGGGCCCGACAGCGTCTTCGCCGTGAGCGAGGACAACAGCCAGTACCGCATCAGCCGGAGCCTGGTGCGCACTGCCGAGGGCAGCACCGTGCCACTCACCAGGGTCAAGTGCCTGGTCTCCATGACGACGCCGCACGACATCAGGCTGCACGGCTCGTCGGTCACGCCGGCCTTTGTGGAGTTCGACGCCTCCCTGGAAGGGTTCGGGTGAGACGCGCCGTCCGTGAACGACCAATCCCAGTTTATCGTTCCAGCGTGACGCAGTAGTCCACGCCTGCTTTTATTAAACAGTATTCCTGACCGGACTGTAGGTAGAGTTTACTCTGCGACCGCTTTTGAGAAAACAGTGTCGAGGTGCAACTGAAGACAGCGTCACATTTCCACTGTTTGAATGAAAACATTCAGCGTAACCAGGAATGGGTGTCATATCAAAGGAACAACAGCCCAAATGCACGTATGGACAAGACTATGGCTACTACTTAATTATTTGTTTAATCTGTTAAAGAGTTCTGGGAGAAAGACACGGCACGCTGACGTGTGACTCCCTGTCTCTCTGTCCCAGTTTTCTGCATGGAAAAAAAAAAAAGGCTCCCCATCTGTACCCATGAAATATTAATGCAAATTCGCTGTTCTGATCCTGCCAGTGCTCTAATAGGGCCTGAGCTGCAGTCTCAGGCGCTGACGTGAGGGTGGGTTTGGGGGGGCCTCTTTGTTGTTTCCCCCGTTGGCTCCTGAGTGCATTCTCCCTAATGAAAATGAGCGTCTGGGAATCAAAGTCGTGACAGCTCTGTAAACCCCCCCCCCCCCCATAACCCCTTTCTCCCCCAGGGCCTAAGAGCCACCTGACACCCCACTGCTGGTCTGAATCAGACCTCGCTTCTCTCTCTTATCACAGCACCTTTTGTGTCTGACATCATGGGAGTGAGTTAAAACTGCAGAGAAATTGCAATCGCGTCATCTTTATCTGCATAACGCTTTTCATACGCGACTCTTTCATGAGGAGAAGACGTAATTCTTTGTTCCTGGTAGAAAATTAGAGGATTTATCAATTTTAGCATATGTTTTGGAGGACATTTGGTAATAAAGTACAATATTCAGAGGTTCCTTCACTTTCTCTAGCACAGTTTATCTAATGTGTTCATTCTGTCAGTGAAATGGTGATGCTGGAGCATTCCCTGTTATAAGTGCTGAATGTTAAGGATGTGAGGGCTCCACTTTTCAGGGTCCTGTTTAAAATGTTAAATGATCCTTTTTTTTTAACCCTCCAGGTGTTTGTTCTTACCGAGCCTCGCACCCCACAACGCCCCGTCCAACAACGTCAACGCCTCCGGGGTCAGCGACGGGACGGTGGTCAGCGGAATGGGCAACGGTCAGTACTCCCGTTAATAAACATGGCCGCCCCCTCCTCGAGCGAGCACTCAGCGATTCACACGTACAGCAAAGCGGGCATTCCTGAAATAACGATGCGCCCCCCTCCCACGCCTCCCCTTGTGCCGTTTGGAAGCCGACGGAAAGTGACGGTCGTCGTGGGGAGAGCGCCTTCGCCTGTCGGCGCTCCTGGCTGAAACACTCCTTAAGGAGGAGGTGCACAGACGGCAGCTCATACCGGCCTGCCTTCTCTCAGACGCCCGTGTGCATTATTAAGGAAGTGATGCGGGGAGGGGGGTACGGTGTGTGCTTTCCTGCAGGTAGACGCTCGGTCACGTTCAGACCACAGCTCACGTCCTGTGACCTATTTAAAACGTAAAACCTCAGTCCTGCTGGAGAGACGTTCGCTGAGATTACTGCAGCCTACCTTTAAGGCTGAGCTTGCGTTGTGTCCGGTTAGCAGTCCAACAGACTGACTGTCGCGATGGTACCTCCCTGTGTTCACAGTTTTGTATTTCTTAAGTAAAATTTGGGGAGTAAATTCATTTCAAATCAGGGAAAATAAAGGCTCATTCCTCAAAAAACAAACTTGTGGACTGGTCTATATTTTATCAGTGATTTGTTATTTATTTAATTTCCAAACAGATGCCCTTATCAGGAGAGCTGTGAACAGTGTACGATTTATTATTCCAAAACGTGTAGATGCTTTTTTTGTATTTCTTTGGGTACTGCAAAACGTTTTGTGTCAGTGTGGAATTGCATTAAACACATAATAGAATTTAAAGCAGAGACTATCAGAAAGGAAATATTTTTAACACTTTCTAGTGCATTCAAGTGAAGAGTTGATCCAGTATTTTTTTTTTACCTTATTTTAACCCTATTTAACCAGGTTAGTCTTATTGAGATTAGAAATCTCTTTTTCAAGAGAGACCTGGACAAGAAAGCATCGGTCGATTACAGATACAACAAAACATTTAACATACTGTAAAAGCAGACAGACAGCAATGTTCAAAGTATGATGTACAGTTGAGCGTTAAGAATACTGATGGTCCCTCACCTGCATTCTACTGCGGTTACTCATCCATTCTGCCGTCTGCCCTCCCCACCTCTCCCGCAGGTGAGCGTCTCTTCCCCCCTCCCTCGGGCCTGACCTACTCCTCCTGGTTCTGCATCGAGCGCTTCAGCGCCCCGCCCCACAACCACCCGGTGCGCCTCCTCACCGCCGTGCGGCGGGCCACCTCCTCGGAGCAGCACTACGTGTGCCTGGCCATCGTCCTGTCCGCCAAGGACCGCTCGCTCACCGTTTCCACCAAGGAAGAGCTGCTGCAGAACTACGGCAAGTAAAACCGCCCTGCTGTCCCTTCGTATGGGCGCCATTCTGGAGCAACCTGGCCGGTTAATGTATTCCCCCCCACCAGCAACATCTGCTCTGTCTTTGGTTCATATGGGTTGCCTTGGTAGAGCATAAGCTTTAACATGCTTGCCAGTACTAAGGTGGTCTTGATGGATGAGTGCTCTTCTGAGATCTTTAGTATGCGTTCTGTGGTGGCGTAGGCAGGCGGGTTCTGAACCTGTGTGTTCCCCTCGCCCGCAGTGGATGACTTCAGCGAGGAATCCTCCTTCTACGAGATCCTGCCCTGTTGCGCCCGCTTCCGCTGCGGTGACCTCATCAGCGAGGGACAATGGCACCACCTGGTGTTGGTGATGAGCAAAGGCATGCTAAAGAACAGCACGGCTACACTCTACATCGACGGGCAGTTGGTCAACACAGTCAAGGTAAGGACTAGTGCCCAGGCTCTTCTGTTTCTATGTCTCTTTCCAGAAATGAGGGCACACCTGGCTGTTTTAAATGGGTAATTGTTTTTTTTTTCAGTGTCAATTACTGTTTGTGGTTTTGTGAAATCTGCTGTTAATGAACAGGATAAGCAATGATTGAAATGTGCAGACCTCGATTTTCTTTTGTTTATATAGATTTTGCTGCAATGTGCGTATTGTACTGTTTATCACAAGATGCCCAGTGCCAGTTCAGACATATTCACTTATGCCTTGGGTGTCAAACCTTTATCTCATCTCACTGAGAATGAATGCCATCTCTGAGGTCTTGTACATGATCTGGGCATCCCATGCTCCAAGAGACTCCAGTACAGAGAGAAATAAATGCACAGGAGCCTGTTCATTTTTCGTTTGGATTCCTACAGCAGGGATATTTGATCCAAAGCCTGGAATTCTATATCTGACAGATTTTCCTTAGTCTCAGTACTGGGAAAAGGGATGAAATTGGATGAATTATGTCAGGTATTAATTAGTAGCTGTAATTAGTTTTGATAAAATGCCTGAGCACCTGGTTGGAAAACAGATCCTTGACTGCAGTCTGCTCGGAAGAGTACTGGGAGTTCCATTTTTAGCATCCATAATAGGCGTCTGCATTATTTGAACTGCCTGCCTGTCTGAGGTTCCTGTTGCGGTCTGACTGCTTGTGTAGTAATGTGTGTCAACTGGAGCTGTGTTCGGAAGGCTCTGATGTTGCCCTGGTAAACAGGAAATGCGGGGCCAACGCTCGATCTTGAGCAGATCACAGGAATGTGCTTCCGAATGTCAAATGCTCTGCTGGTACAGAGAGAAAACCCCGGTGGAATCAGTGATGATGCGCATCAAAGCACAGATATGTCTGTGACAATGTGCAGTGTGTGGGTTACAGGGTGTGTGTGCTAACATTACTAACGTTCTGCCAGGCATCAGACACACTTCAGATTGTGTGTGTGTGTGTGTGTGTATCAGCACAAGCGAGTGTGCATTTGCTTCTGCATATGTGTGCTTGTACCATACATGTGTGGGTAGGCTTGCGCATGAATAAAAATGCATTCTCCAAGATTCACTGTGTCATTGCAAGGCACAAATGAACATGGCTGTCACGATAGATCTCATGATCCGTGGAGGCCATGTTGCTATTAGAAGGAGAGGGTGCATACAGTGACAGGATGGGTCAACTGACTCATCCTAGAGCACAGTCGTCTGTGCTGAAATATATCTGCTGGGTGTTCATCCACCGCACACTCGCCCATCTGCTACCCACAATTCAGAGGAAGTCTGTGGTGTCAGCAGAACCGTGATTTTCTTTGTTGTGGGTTTCCTGTCCAATGTTGACTTTCGGATGTGTACTGCTAACACAGATGCGTGCAACAGTTGGTAGCCCAAAAATGTTGCTTTGTGCTGAATACCGCCCTACTGTCCATGGCATTGTGTGAAACAAGCATCCGTGTACCTCCCCATTAATTCTTAAGATGTCCAAAGCTTCTGATATACGTTCTCCAAAACAAAGGTTATTATGTATATATTTTATTTTTTATTAATTATGCCATTGCCATCTCTCTGCTCTACAGCTACACTACGTTCACAGTTCACCGGGGGGTTCGGGATCCACCAACCCCCCTGTGGTGAGCACGGTGTACAGCTACATCGGCACTCCCCCAGCCCAGCGCCAGCTCTCCGCGCTGGTGTGGCGCCTCGGGCCCACCCACTTCCTGGAGGAGGTGCTGCCGGCCACTAGCGTCTCCGCCATCTACGAGCTCGGGCCCAACTACGTGGGCAGCTTCCAGGCTGTCAACCTGCCCTGTGAGTTTGGTGTGCGCGTAGGCGCGTGTGTGCGCGTCCGTGTGTGCGTGCGTGCGTGCTTGCCTGTTTTCTGTTACTCACTTTGCCTGGAAATAAATGGCTGATGGTGTTTCACCATTTCATGATGAAAATAATACTTTTTCTAGTAGATGCATTGGCCATTATCCTGTCAGGAAGCATATAATAGAATAAGTAATGTGCAAGTTTTTGTTGAAATGTGAAATGATAGCAAATGCTATTGAGTGTCTCTTTTATGCAGGAGATGCTTATAAATCGCTTGTGTGCCTCAGGTTTAATCCCTTCTATATCAGGTTTTGAAAAAGTTTGTTCGATGCAGTGTTTAGGGCGCTTTGTCACTGGCCAGGCTGACCAATAGCATTCCTTCCTCAGGTAAAGACCCTAAAGGGGAAGCTCCGCCTCCATCCCCTGTGGCCCTGGTGCCTGAAGAGAAGGTGTCCTTCAGCCTGTATGCGCTGTCTGTCTCCTCCTTCACCGTAGCCAAGATCAGGAAGGTCTACAACAAGCTGGACAGCAAGGCCATTGCCAAGCAGGTGGGGGCCATCTCATTAAAAAAAAAAAACATCTAAGGTTCATATAAGGTTCTCCTATGAGAAAATAAAACCCAGATATTCTTAGTTGTATTACCAAGCATTAGATTGAGATGTGAAGTCAGCTCACGTCTTGGTGTGTTCAAAGTCTAGAGACCCGTTCCCTGGGGTACATTTTCACTTATTGGACTTGCTTTGCTTATTGACTTTTTTCCAGACAATTAAAAATGAATTTCACGCTCCAATTAAACGTATGTGTATTCTTATTTCTGCAATGTCCTGTCTGAAAGTACATCCTCTACAGAGGGCAGTGAAGTAATCGAAAGTAAGTTAATGTTAAATGATGGTCTAGCGGTAAAAGCTGGGAGAACAGCCCCAGGTGCCCTTCAAGATTGCTTCTCTTGCTGAACTGCACCATGATCCTGCAAAAACAATTTGTTTTTGCCCACCAAGGGGATATAAGCCAGAGCCGCTGGAGTCTAATTACTTCTCCCGCCTCCTTCTCACTCCCTGTTTAAATGATATATCCCCTTGTCCTCGCTCTGTGGACAGAGATTGGGAGAGCACCCAAAGATTTGGATCTACAAGAGCAACAGGCACCACGCGAATGTGATAACAAAAATGGTTAAACTGATGAAGATAACACCTTCATTCATAATTCCTACAAATTAATATAATTACGTACTTAGAAGAAACAGAAATATCCCTTTCACCATTGTTTATCAGAATGACTTGGTGTTAAGGCTTCAAACAAGAATGCGTGTAAGTAAAGTAGGTGAAGTTTGTTAAGTAGGTGAAGTCTGTTATCTCCCATCTGTAGTGAGGGATTTTTCCTCCCAGGATCATTAACCTGTCTGGCGTCTGCAGCAGAGCCTCTGTCCTGATTCCTGTTCTCTGTCCTCAGTTGGCCGTCTCCTCCCACGAAAATGCCACGCCAGTCAAGCTCGTCCATAACGCGGCGGGTCATCTGAACGGCCCAGCGCGCACAGTAGGCGCTGCGGTCATCGGTTACCTGGGTAAGACCCGAAGTCAACACTTGCAATCATCATGTGACTCATCACGCCGTCATTAATCAGCTCTATTGGTCAGAGCCAGCTCATTGTGGGCTGTCTGAGGCAGTGCTGGAACCACTTAATTTATATGGTTCCACACACAAACCGATTTCTGCAAGACTTTTATCTCGTGTAGCTTTTAGATAAATTCTTGCACAGACGCTGACAAGTATTGATCGCGCTAAACTCTGGTGTGAAATACCGCTGGGCTTCACAATGAATGGCAATCGAATACTGCACAGCCACAACTTTTCTTTGCTTATTGATCGAATCCTGTGGCTGTGGGAGATTCACGTTCACAGGTATAATGTCTAAGATGCACATTTCTGTCCAAAAGAAAGACGAAGTACCCTTTGTTCACGCAGACAGGCTTACAGCTTGAGTTTTAATGGAGATTCTCCCGCGTCTGTTCTTCAGGTGTGCGTGCGTTTGTTCCGAAGCCGGTGGCAACAAACCTTCAGTACATCGGAGGCGCGGCAGCCATCCTGGGCCTGGTCGCCATGGCGTCAGACGTGGAGGGGCTGTACGCGGCAGTGAAGGCCCTGGTGTGTGTGGTGAAGAGCAACCCGTTGGCCAGCAAGGAGATGGAGCGGATCAAAGGCTACCAGGTACAACAAAGTATATCCCTGTCTGTTTCTCCTGCATTGAGGACTGCAGTGTGCTGTTAGTAGTCAGCCCAAAGAGCAGGATTTCCTCTGTCTGCTCCCTCTGTAGTCTGGGGGGTTTCACCCACATGGTGTAGAGTACTATCCTAATGGCAATGCGAGTGTACGAACAGATGCTGAGCTATCTCTGGCCCTGTCCTGCCTCTTAGCTGCTGGCCATGCTGTTGAAGAAGAAGCGCTCCTTGCTCAACAGCCACATCCTGCACCTGACCTTCTCTCTGGTGGGAACTGTGGACAGTGGCCATGAGACCTCCATCATCCCCAACTCCACTGCCTTCCAGGACCTGCTGTGTGACTTTGAGGTGAGAGTGAAATGTGCACCTGCACAGCAGACTTGGAAAGGCTGTCTTCTGTGGACCTTTCAGCATTATTCTGCTGAAATCCAAATTCAGTAGTCTGCAGCTGTTCGTTAAATATTGTTTTGTCGAGATTGTTGATGATATTGAAGGCATTTGAGTTTTGAGTCACAAAACATATCCTTTCTGGTAGCACTGAATATGGTCGTGTTTTTCCTCTCTTTTTCTCCCTCTTTATCTATCTGTCTGTTTGCCAATAAATCATCCAGGTGTGGCTCCACGCTCCCTATGAATTGCACCTGTCCCTATTTGAGCATTTCATTGAGCTCCTGACTGAATCCAGGTGAATGCATTTGATTGTTTGACTGATTCATGCTTATGTTTACAGATCACCTATGGACGGTATATTTTAAGAACTTAAGGATTAATATATTCATTATTTTATTGTTTTTAGGTGCCGTTATTGAAATTTACACAGCTTACATGGTTACATATTATTCATTTAAACAGCTGAATATGTATTGAAAAAATTCAGGTTATACACCTTGCACGGAGATTGCAATCAAAGGCTCATACGCATGTTTCTGTCCAACACCGCCACCCTTATGGAAAAAAAAAACTGGTAACCATCTTATGAAACTTAAAGTGAAGTTTCTGATCCTAATGCAAACTAGAGTTCAGAGGTACAGCTGCCCATATCAGGCAGCAGTGCTATCCAGAGAGGTACATGCAATGGCTGTGCTCTTGTTGGGAGTGTGTCTGAGGCGAAACTCATGCTGTTCTCCTCTCAGCGAGGCGGCTAAGAACGCAAAGCTGCTGCGGGAGTTCCAGCTGATCCCCAAACTGCTGCTGACCCTGCGAGACATGTCCCTGTCCCAGCCCACCATTGCCGCCATCAGCAACGTCCTCAGCCTGCTGTTGCAGGGCTTCCCAAACAGCTACGACCTCCTCAGGTACTGGGATATGCCACATACAGTAGACTCAGCATATAGACCTTCACTTAACCGCAACCGGACGCAGCCAAGCATGCTGTGCTTTATTTGTGTCCGTACAGGTTCGGCCAATTCGTCGCCTCCACATTACCCACGTTTGCAGTCTGTGAGAAATTTGTTGTCATGGAGGCCAACAATGAAGAGAAGGTAGATGCAGGTAAGTCATCTTCAGTCTGGATCTTGTCGTATCATTGTGTTATATCATCATTTGGTGTGTTAAATGAGTCTGAATTTGATGCAGTGTTTCATTCTGGGGTGCAGGTACTGAGGATGACTTTGGGGGCCTTCTCTCTGCCAATCTCATCTTACTGAGAAACAGACTTCTGGACATCTTATTGAAACTGCTCTTCACTTCCAAAGAGAAATGTGCCGTCAACACACAGTGAGTCTCATGCACTCATATCCCTGCTTGTCCTGTACATACATTCCACTTGCTCTCAGTTAGCTGCATGCTAATGTAACATAAGCAGGCAGATTTGTTTTATAAGCACACGTCTAGGATCAGCATTTCTTCATTTTTCATATCCGCAGCCAACTTGTGTTGCTCCAGTCTCCGATCCTGGGTCAGCGCTCGCTGCTGCTCTCGCTCTCGAAACCCTCGCGGCCTCCCTTTACTCTGTTTGTGCTGCCCCCTGCAGGGCGTGCGAGGAGCTGGTGCGCACGCTGGGCTTTGATTGGCTGCTGATGTTCATGGAGGAGCACCTGCACTCCAGCAGCGTGACGGCGGCCATGCGGGTCCTGGTGGTGTTGCTCAGCAACCAGCCCATCCTGGCCCGGTTCAAGGAGGGGCTGTGCGGTGGGGGATGGCTGGACCACACCGACTCCGTGCTCACCAACAAGATTGGTACCGTCCTGGGTGAGCCAGGGCCTCAGGGATTCCACTCTAAATATGTAATGAAGGATGTCGGTTGTTAACCAGATGGGGCACTGCTGCTATATCCTGGAGGAGTGTCTTGAATATGAATAGCTTCTGTAAATAAGCAGCTGTGTAAATAACTAATATGCAAAACTAAGCTCCATTAGTCATCTTGAATAAGAGCATATGTGAAGAGAAGAATAAAGACCGAATCCCACTCATAGGGACCCAGTAAATCCTAATGATCCATTTTTCTAGTGTAGCGTTTTAAGCACTTCTCCACGCTCTCCTCTCAGGTTTCAACGTCGGCCGAAACGCCGGAGGCAGGTCCACGTTACGGGAGATCAACCGGGAGGCCTGCCACTTCCCAGGGTTCCCTGTGCTCCAGAGCTTCCTGCCCAAACACACCAATGTGCCGGAGCTGTACTTCCTGCTGATGGCCATGTTCCTGCAGCAGCCTGTGAGCGAGCTGCCGGAGAACCTGCAGGTAGGACACTGACCGAGCTGTACACTTAACACACACGCTGCTTTACTGAACACTTGCTGACATGCTCATCTTTGAACCAGATTCTGATCAAATTTAACTGTGGTGATTATAAGCTCTATGGATGGTAGTTTGGATGTGTGCTTTGAAAAAACATTTGCAATGGCACGTTCTCATCATTTTAATTATTATTTCTAAACACTACCTCAGATAATGAACTCGTTTAAAGAGTAATTGCACTCGCTGTTTCAGCTTGGCTCCACCTACTGCACAATTTAGAAGAATACTTCCTGGCGTGGGTGGAGTAGGTGTGTACTCATCTCATTTGCATAAAGTATTCTCTATGCAAATGAATTTGTGCAGCGCAGCTGTGCCTGGCTCATGAAACTCGGATCAACCTGTCAAGCTAGATTCAGCAATGACCTATTTCTCACCTCAGATATTTTCAGAAACATATTTTAGTGGACTGTTTAGGTGGAGTATGAGATTTTATGAACAGGCCACCATGTTGTTCCTGTTTGAAATCGTTTTGACCGCAGTGCGTCTAACCAATCAGGTGTTCCATTGTAAAAGTCAATGGACGGATTTGTGGGTGGAAACAATGTTTCTGCTGGATATCTTGATTGACGTTTATATGGCAGAGTGATACCTCCACAGAGGTACTCTGACATCACGATTGGGGCGAGGCCAGAGTGGAATGCATGAAGAAAATCAAACATTAGAGGGCAGTACCAAGACGCTTTTGAAACCGTTTTTAACAGTATTTCTAACACATTTTCTGCCAAATGATATTCAGAAATGTTGAAATATCGGCATAGATTAAAATGTTTCATTATAAACATTTACAGCTAAAAGCATGCAAACACATTTACAGCTGAAAAAACATCATCTAGAGTGTACAGTAATTACTCTTTAAAGCATACTAATTGGACTATACTACCTTTTGCCATTTGATCAATTTGAACAACATTCCCAGTGGAGGAAAATAAATCATTTGAAGAGGGGAATGCTGTCATTGCAACTGAAGTTAAGAAACAGGTTTAATAATAAAAAGAACACGATGAGCTCAGTTTGTACACAGTGACTGCATGTACTGTACTGTAAGCTGTCGTCTGTCCCGTAGCGGTCCGAGCCCGGCGAGTAACAGTTTTTGGTAATGTAAGTTCTCCTCGCAGTTCGACCTGGACTCCATCTGGACGTTCATCTTCGGGGTGCCGGCGTCCAGCGGCGCCGTGGTGGGCTCCATTCACAACGTGTGCACCGAGGCCGCCTTCCTCCTGCTGGCCATGCTGCGCAGCATGCTCAACCTGGTGAGCCAGCCAGCGTCTGCCGCACTGCATTGTGGGTTAAACTCACTATAACCCTGCGGAAAAGACAATGTTATTATTGTTATGTTTATATCATGGTATATTACATGACATATGATGTATGTGTATATACTGTATAGTATACATATATAGTTCATGAAACGCGTGTGCATGCACATGTACTGTACATTAATAAAAACACATTTTAGTTTTGAAGCTAAGACATATATAGCAACAGAGACTGTGCTTTGTACAGGACTGTGGTGATTGATGGTGGTTCTCTCCCATACCTTTTTCTCTGTGCTTCCCTCCAGCCCTGGCAGTCGGAGGAGGAGGGCTCCTGGCTCAGGGAGTACCCCGTCACGCTCATGCAGTTTTTCCGCTACCTCTACCACAACGTGCCCGACCTGGCGCCCATGTGGCTCAGCCCGGAGTTCCTGTGCGCGCTGGCAGCCACCGTCTTCCCCTTCAACATCAGGCCCTACTCCGAGATGGTACGGTTCAGAGTCCGCTCCAATGCCAAATGTCTGCTGAATTCAGTTCCTGGCGGGTAGATCTACTACCTTTGAGCGATGAATACTTTTACACTGCACAAGCATTAATTAAATAGGACTTGTCAAAAGATAGGTGGGCTCTTTGAAATTAGCAAAAATGCAGGGAAATGAATGCCAAAGAGCCCTTAGCTGTAAGGTAAATGTTTCAGTATAGAGTACAGTAGGGGGATGTTTAGAGGGAGGATATCATTACATGTGTTGAATGTGAACAGTTAAAAACTCAAATGCCTGACAAAAAATATCCCATTTGCCCTTAGAACAGAGGTTGTTTTGTGGACAGAGCAGTGTAGACCATTGGGTACATCTCTCTTACCCTGTGTCCCAGGTGAGTGACCTGGACGACGAGGTTGGGTCTCCAGCGGAGGAGTTCAAGGCCTTCGCCGCGGACACGGGCATGAACCGCAGCCAGTCCGAGTACTGCAACGTGGGCTCCAAGACCTACCTGACCAACCACCCCGCCAAGAAGTACGTCTTCGACTTCATGCGAGTGCTCATCATGGAGAACCTGTGCATGACGCCTGCCACCAAGCAGACGCCAATCGTCGACCTGCTTCTGGAGGTGAGCCCCCCCACTGACCATTCTGTCTGTTTTCTCACAGGGAAAAAGTTTAAAAACTGAAATTCTTATGTCAACATCTATTGTGTTGGGGCTTCCAGGTGATTTAGCTCTTTAAGATACTTGAATGTAGTCCTTGTACTGTCCCATGGCATTAAACGTTGAGCACTGATTATGGCGAGGAGTCTCATTGGGTGACGCTCTCTCTGCCCCCTCGTTTCGATGATCAGACCCTGAAAGCCACCTGTGATGTCACTGTGGCCAGCATCGGGTTGAGACTATGTGGGCCCCAGGGCTATGACAACCTTTAGGCCCGCCCAGCCCCAATTTTTGATAGTACAAAAAAGCACAGGCTAAGTACTAGATTTAAGCATGCCACCAACTTACAAATAGAATGTAGCAAAATCAATAGCAACTCACATCTCTGAATTACTGCTGCTTTCAGACAGCTGTGCACGACGATGGAGCAATAGCTTACCGAACATGAAAGCAGAACCAATACACTGCGCATATGTAGTCTACTGCTACTCAACAACCAGCCCACAGATGAAGGACACGCCAATTATAGCGTGCAGTCACCTGCAGATCAAAAATATTGTCAGCAGCATAATAGTATCGCATACCATAAGAATCTGCAGCGAGTCAAATCCAAATGAAAATAGACAGCTGCAATAAGTGTAGGCCTACACAGCGGAGGAGCCACCTGCTTACAGGCCTAATGCAGTCTGATAGGCTTTAATGATCTAAATAATAACACGTCACATTAAAATTCTAAGTAGATCAGGGCTTTAATGAAACAAGCCGTCTGATTTAGAAGCTCTTCTTTCTTGCTTTTCAAGCTGAGAAGTTTGTATTTTTAAATCCAAGGTGCTGAACGAGTCACATTCCAAGGACTTGAGAGTGAGGTTGCTCAGACTTTCTTGTCCAATGGTGATCTCATTTTTTGATCTTCTTTATTAGTGACAGTTTAGAAAAGGAATGTTCCCCAGATGTGTTGGTTACAGGAGAAGTTGCATAGATGCTCAAGGCAAGGTCAACATTCCGGAAAAAGTGTGTAATGTTCCTTTCCTTATTGCCTGTCAAAGTTGTCTTCCGCATTCTTATGACTCATTTGTGCCTGACTAGCTGGCATCAGTTATGTTTGACATCTGAAGGAAATTGTATGTGTTTGTGTGTGTGTGTGTGTGTCCATGCACTGTGGTAGCTGGCCAAAAAAAACAATATGATCTTGAACTGAAATGCATAATAAAAAAACGCATTTTACATTGAATATCTTTGCTACATGAACACTGAGCTAGTTAAGCAGTTTGGTGCAGATATGCAATATTTCTTCAATTTAGCAAGTGTCCACAAAGGAGGTTGTACTATGCTGTTAGCTAGGCTATGTTCTGTACGATTTTGCTTTGACAGTATTGCTGTAGCTTTGAAGCAAACGATAGTAGATCTATGATAGAAAACATTCTCTAAGCACTTACGCAGTGAAGGGATGGGCTTGTTGAAATTCCACGATGCAAAATGTCAGTGGTGTTGTGTGCTTATTTGACCGTGACAGATTCTGTCCTTGTTTTAAGTCTTCATCATCAGACATGATTTTGTTGCTTTGTAATAACACTTGAAGCTATGCTGCTCAGTTCCCTTGATGGACTTGTGACCTGGCAGCTTCTGTAATGCTCTGCACTGCTGGACCTGCGGGTATTGCTTCTTTAGATGACCTTCAGTTCGACTTACAGGGGAAGTCAGGCTCTGTTAAAGGAGTTTTCATGCAACTACAAACATATAAGGAACCTTTATTGCTAATGCATTAATGCAGGTAATCATTATATTAATGTTAAGTTTCAGTTTACTCAGATAGCATTTACACTGCTATAGAAGGAGAAGCATGGGTTAGATTTGGGTCAGTATGTAGAGGATTAAACATTTGAAGCTCTAAAGTTAAGTAGACCTCTGGTGATCTAAATGTTTAATCCTAGCGAGAGCCTAACTGTGTGGTTGTATTGGCGAGGAGGCGGCTATTCAGGTGTATTCACTTTCATTACACTGCATAAACGACAGCTCAGGAGGTAAGACCGATTGTCTGGCAGTCGGAGGGTTGCCGGTTCAAACCCCGCCCTGGGCATGTCGAAGTGTCCTTGAGCAAGACACCTAACCCCTAACCCCTAACTGCTCTGGCGAATGAGAGGCATCAGTTGTAAAGCGCTTTGGATAAAAGTGCTATATAAATGCAGTCCATTTACCATTTACCATTACACGAATAGCATACTTGTGTTATTTTCACCAGGCCTCCCCGGAGCGATCGACTCGGACGCAGCAGAAGGAGTTTCAGTCCTACATCCTGGACAGCGTGATGGAGCACCTGCTGGCTGCCGACGTCCTTCTCGGTAAATCTTCAGCCTTTTTTTTTGAAGAATGAAGTTGCTTCGATGTGGCTGTTATAGAAATGTTGTTCTTGAGCTGAACTGGGTCCGCTTTCTGAAGTCATTTTTTCCATTCACTTTGAGAGGATCTCTGTCGTGAATCCAGCTACTGTGGCTAACTTTTGAAATTTCCGTTGTTGTCTTTCTCGTGTGTTAGGCGAGGACGCATCCCTGCCGATAACCAGTGGAGGGAGCTACCAAGTCCTGGTCAACAATGTTTTCTACTTCACTCAGCGTGTGGTGGACAAGCTGTGGCAGGGCATGTTCAATAAGGAGTCCAAGCTCGTGGTGGAGTTCATAGTGCAGCTCATTGGACAAGTAAGACCACAGTTTTGTCTATAAGAGGTGTAACATATACCTAGAAGGAATTATCTTGGATGCCCACTGGACCTAATTAGCGAGTTTGTATACCAAGCAATCCAGAGCTGTTTATCTTTAGGTATAAATAGTGACATTTTAACTTCAGAAATGATTTATGCTTAGGAAGTTAAGTATATAACATTGTGCTATGTCAGCTCCTCTGAAAGATTAAGTTATATTTTAGTATTGTATTTGCTCAGCAGGTACACAGCATGTGATTCCTGTGAGAGAGTACTTCCTTTAGAACAGTTACCTGGATGTATATGTAAATATAATTATTCTGGCGCAGTCTCCCTCTGTATCCACCCCCCAGACATACCAATGTGTTCAAGGCAGAATCTCTGGAGATTTTCAGGACTAGGCCTCATACGGTGTTAGATGCTATCTAGTCTGTAGGTAATCAAAGCACTAATTTAGTCAGGAAAATGGCGAGCATTGTTAGGCTGAATGGCCTGTTCTCGTCATTATGTTATGTTATGTTATGTTAATTCACTGAGAGTATATAAATGAACAGGAATTATTCTGAGAAGTTTGTATTCAGCACACTTTTGCTGGGTATGCTGCCATCTGTTGGCACACAAGGTGTTTTTGTAGCAAAAAACGCTCTGCCCAGTGAATTTCAGTTTACATAAGCTTCAGATAGAAGTGCTAGTTATTTTTTTCTGGCTGCCAATCGAGGCAGACTGTGGGGATGCACAGCAAACTTCATTTTTAGCGTGCGCTGCTAAACCAGTGACCAGGTTCTTTATTAAATCAAACCCCCTTTAACTGTTAACTGCCACAGCCAGTTATTCAATTTGGCCAACACAACTGCTCTATTGTACATTAATTGTGCATTAAGTAAAAATAAATAAATAAAACTCACATGTAAGACAGGAATGTTTTAAAAAAATTTTAGTGACTAGTATATTTATACAAGGGTAATTGGGTAGAGTGCAGTTAAACTCTCTTAACCACAATTTAGAATAAAGAAAATTTATTATTTTAATATCAACCCACATAAAATATGAATTATGCAGAGGTCTTAATCTGACTGCAGATTGTCCCAGTAAGGCTTTTTTTTGTGCTGTGTGCTCTCCCCCCTTTGCCCAGTCCAAGCGGAGGTCCCAAGGCCTGTCCCTGGACTCCATCTACCACAGTCTGAACAGGACCATCCTGTACCAGCTCTCCAGGCCGCACAAGACCGTCCCCCAGCAGGTGGCGCTCCTGGACTCGCTGCGCGTCCTCACCGTCAACCGGAATCTGATCCTAGGGCCCTGCAACCACGACCAGGACTTCATCGCCTGCCTGGCGCACTGCTTCATCATCCTGCACGCGGGGAGGTGAGGCCCAGCCCGGCTCGTCTGGTAACGGGAGAAATAGGGACTGTTGTCGTGCCCTGCAGTGTCTGTGAGATGCTGAGGCAGTGGAGGAAATTAAATTTTGGAGGGAAATGATTGGCTTTTTCAGGCCTCACTAACCAGGTTGATGGAGAGCCTTGGTTAATTACTATTGCGAGTTTTGCTTCTTTGTATGAATGAATGCATACTGTTCCTATGTGCTTGGCCTCTAATGAAAGTGTGAAATGCAATGATGAAACTCCTTGGTTGCCTGGTTACTGGCTGCGTGCCATTAAAACATATGTGTTTACGGTGATTCAGGATTGAAACTGAAGCGGGCTGCTGCTGTCAGTCCTGCAGCTTTAGCTGTTCGAGCCGTGCGCAGTGCGCAGTGTGTGAGGTCACTCTGTCTCTGCGCTCCCTGCAGCTGCGTGGACGGCTTCGGCCTGGAGGCGGAGGCGCGCATGACCACCTGGCACGTCATGATACCGTCCGACGCCGAGTCCGATGCCACGCACAGCCAGGACGTCAGCGAGGGTGCGACGCGCCGCCGCAAGCCCCTCCCCCTCTCCCTCTTCTTCCTCTCAAATGCAGATGGCTTCATGTCACAGCTCTAAGGGCATGGATTAGGACAATCGCCAAAGCAGATGTGCTGAGTTTTACAGTACCGCATTCTGTTTTGGAAGCTTGGAGAAACCCTGAAAGCAACCTTATTTTCTTACGTTAAAGTCATGTCTAAACCAGATGATGAATGTTCTATCCGGAAGCAGTGTTTTCAGCTGAAATATATCAACAAATATATCATGGTGGTGTACCAAAATGTGAATATACGCATGCAGTACCGAACACTACTAGCTACGTGACTTACACGCAGCTGTGGTAAATATATCACCGGCTGTCACTTTGCTGTCACTGTGCAGGTCGGCAGCTTCTGCTGAAGGCGGTCAACAGAGTGTGGACCGAGCTCATTCACAGCAAGAGGCCGGTTCTGGAGGACATATTCAAGGTCCCCCTGCCGGCCAGCGACCGCGGTCACGTGGACATGCTGTCCGCCCGCGCGCACATCGAGGAGCCCGCCGCCAAGAGCTGGCTGAACCACCTGGGTGAGCCGTCTCCGCGGAGAGCTGCAAGCCGCACGGAGCTCCCTGGTGCCATAACTCGCCTTTCGTAGATCGCTCGTTTATCGCCGGTCGTTTGGAAACTTTAAGTAATAAGTGGCAGTTTTTCCTGCGAAGAGACAGTTTTATGCTCCTCAGAATGAGGAATGAAACTGCAGTTTTGTATTTTTGAAGCTGGGCCCTAAATGACGGGGGTTTATCTGTCAGTGACATAAATCCAGACTCACTGCTGCCTTTGGGTGCCTGGGAAGCTCAGGCAGAAAATTCCGGATGCTTTGTAGAGATGAACGGCCATGAAATAACCTGTGCTGCCGTTGCCGCTTGTTTTTCAGAAATGACACTGGGGCAGTTACCATGATCACGTCGTCCAAAAGACTGTGTCGCTGTAGGTGAAATTTCGAAGCATATCCTGACCTGCTCCCGCTTTTTTTTACAGCGCATGAGAAGAAGTGCATCAGCCGAGGAGAGGCGGTCGCCCCGGTAACCCAGTCCAAGCTGTCCCGGGTCAGTAGCGGGTTCGGGCTGTCCAAGCTGACCGGGTCGAGGCGCAACCGGAAGGAGACGGGCCTCAACAAGAACAACCTCTCTGCGCAGGTGCTGCGTGCGTTCCTGTGTCTGCTTGGTGGCGCACATGCATGTGCGTGTGCGAGTGCGTGTATGTGTGTGTGTGTGCGTATCTGTGTGTGAAGTGCTTACATATGCACAGGTCTGATGTGAGGCTTTTGCCTCCTTTCTCTGCAGGAAACCTTCCAGTGGATGTTCACACACATTGCAGTTGTGCGGGACCTAGTTGCCATGCAGTACAAAGAGTATCAAGAGGTAAGAATTATAGACGACACAGCATTTATGTAAGAATCTTCACCCTCTTTAAAATACATATTTACCATGAGTATGCTTATAATGTCATCAAAAAATCTTTTACTTTGCCAGTTGTTATGAAAGAACAAATATAGTGGGAAGGTCTGGCAGACAAAAGACAGCTTCTAATGTGAAGACATAGACATCATTCAGGCCATTTGAATGGGAATGCCAAGCATATTTCAGTGCTGACACCAGTACAGAAATTCCAAAACATCGCTAAACGAGTAAAACGTGGTCCTTCTCACACCCCAAGGCACAATGCTGAGGTCATATAGAGACCCCCACAGTTTTTGCTCTTCTGTTGATTACGCTGACCCCTCCCCCTCCCCCCCCGTCTCCCCCGGGCAGCGGCAGCAGAACGCGCTGAAGTATGTGACGGAGGAGTGGGCGGGGATCGAGTACGAGCTCCTGAGGGAGAGGGGCCTGTGGGGGCCGCCCATCGGGTCCCACCTGGACAAGTTCCTGCTGGAGATGACGGAGGGGCCCTGCCGCATGAGGAAGAAGATGGTGCGCAACGACATGTTCTACATCCACTACCCCTTCGTGCCCGACACAGAGCCGAACACCAGCTCCCAGGTAGGGCCTCTTCCCCAAACCTTGTCCCTCTCCTCCTCTGCTTTAGAGGTCACATGGCTCTGTGCTAGGGTTGAAATCCTGAACCAAAGTGGTCTTCCTTCGCAGTGTGACCAGAACATTAAAAAATAAATAAATAAAGAACTAAAGGTTGGGCCTGGTATTATTACTATGGGCTGTTTGTACTTTAATACATGTTGCAGTCATGTGTATGGAGATTCTGAATGCTTTTTCTTACATTCAGGCGACTGTGTAGACGCAAGGGTCACATTCTGCTTTCACCTTCAGTACCCATATTTTTTCCCTGCAGGATTTTTACTGTAGGTGTATCTATAGATGAAGCGTGGAGATTATGCAGTCCAGTAGAAATAAGACTATACTTTCTCTTTTAGTGGGGATTATTTAAAGCCCAGTGTTTATTATTGAAATCCTGAAATTTAAATAATCATCCATCCCAACTTATGTTAATCTAATTCTGCATAATTCTTTTTAAGAGGTTTTTTGGTAACTGATTTTTTGAGATCAGCCTGTTTAAGAGAACCCAGGACACACGTGGCTGAACTTTAGCATTGAGTGGATTGATGTCTTATGTCTCGGCCCAGCCTGCCTCCACTGAGAGCCCCACCCCAGCTCCCCCGCTCTCTGCCCCGCCCCACGTCCCAACGGAGGTACTGGCACGGAATGCGAAGCAGCTGTGGAGACCTCGGGCTCTTTAATCATAACCGCATGGGGCCCCGGGGGGGGGGGGGGGGGGGGGGGGGGAGCTGCGTAGAAACAGCCCTGAACGCCTTGTGTGGATCTCCCTGTTAATTGTTTCTTGATTCTGGGGTTCATGCTGGCACATGACGCTTGATTGGATTAACACAGTCTTTGGACTTTTTAACCTGGTTTCACCCCTTAGCAAGACCCAGGGGCCACTGGAATATAGACCATCTTACTTATGCAGCTAACACTCCAGAGGTGATTGAAGTAGCAAGCACTGTAGCTATGTCTTAGACATAAACAGTAGTTTAGTTTAGTTTATTTATTTAACGATTCACTTTAAAAGGACAATTACATGGTTGCAAACACCAATGTACATGCACAATTAAAAGAGCATCAAGGATAACACAAAGGGTTATGTTTTACATGGAACATTTTTTTGTGCTGAACCACAAAAATGGAAAAAATGACTGGTATGTGATGGCAGTTTCATTTGCTAACGTTCACTGCAACACCCTGCTCAACTTCAAGGACTTACCTACCGAAGGGCGGACTCACCGATAATATATTTTCTACTGAAATTAATTATTTGTAAACCTCAAGCTGTAGATGGATAGTCTCCCCAAGATCCCCTTAAGCCTCTTACCCACAAATCCCTCCGTCTGGATGCTGCCGTCTATTTTCAGTGCTCACTTTAAACGAGGACAGCCACTCAAAAGAAGTACAAGCAAATTATTTGCCCACGCTGATGAAATCTGTTGAAAGGCACTGGTTTGTCTGTCAGCACTCTCATATGCGACCTACAATGCATTTCATCTAAGCCTGAGTGTTTGCATGTTAAAGGGTCATTAATTGCGCTGTTTGCTGTGCTCATAGTGCGTTTGGAAGTAGTGATTCAGACTGGGGCAGTGATGTCACTCTGTCTGGCAGTGTCTTCGATTGAACTGTAATGATTGTGGCATGACTTCACTGCCTGTCGAGTGGTTTGAACAGTTTTATTTTACTTTTTTGCCTTTGTGAATTTCACCCCCAAATACACTACACGTACAAATGGAGAATTATAGGGAAAGTTAGTTATAAAGGGACTCCCCTTTGTTAGCCGTACGTTAGCATTTTGTTTGAGGTTTGGCGTTTTTGTACATGTCATAAGCTGACTCCTGTTCCCATCACACAGAAACCCATTCGCTACCGGAGGGCCATCAGCTATGACAGTAAGGAGTATTACATGCGTGTGCTGTCGGGAAATCCAGGCATGTACCAGCATTCCATTGAGCATAGTTCTGAGGGGGAGACAACTCAGCATGAGCCTGAACATGGCGAGGACACCATCGCCAGGGTCAAAGGTAAACTACCCACAATGCTGTTTGGTATGGTGTATTTTTTTGGTCGCTTGAATTTATTTGCTTTGAGACCTCATTACCTTGCTGTGGTTCAAAGGTCGTGGGTACAATTCCCAGTTGGAACACAACTGTTGTTCTCTGGGACAAGGGATTTAACCTGAACTGTTTCAGTAAATCCCTTGCTCCAAAGAGTTGTATAAATGGATATTTTGTAAGTCACTCTGGATAATAGTGTCTGCTACGTCTGCAACATAATGTATTAAATCTTCACATTTCAGTTTTTGAGTACCCGACTTCGTTATAGGGATGGATTTATTTTGTACTTCAAGGGGGTAGTCCAACTTTTTGGGAAATTTGCTTTTTGGCTTTCTTGCCCGTAGTTAGACGATAAAATTGATACCAATTTCATTTATGTGCATCCAGTGGAGAAATATTAGACAATATTTATACTCACTGTGCTGCCGCTATGAATGGCTGTAGCCAGAAGCAACATTAGCTTTGCTAAGCGCAGGAATGAAATTGGTATCGATCTTAAGGTCTTTCTTATAGGTAAGAAAGCCAAAAAGTGACTTTCCCAAAACGTTGGACTATCCCTTTAATATTTTTAACAAGGCTTCCCAACCGCAACACCTGCTATGCACAAACTCAACCGTTTTACACAGACAGGCTGAACAGGATGAACGAGCGATAAACACATTGAGGTTTGGAAGACCTGTCACCATAGGGAGGTCCCCTTCAAAAGAGAAAGATGGAGCGTTTGGCTGTCTTTAACAGATGTCACGTGGTGCCAGGTGTCGTGTTGCGAGAGCTCCTTGCAGGAGTCCTGACCTCTCTGCCCCCCCCCACCCCCCCCAGGTCTGGTGAAGCCCCCGCTGAAGCGCTCTCGCTCCACGGCGGACGGAGCGGACGAGGACGGCCAGGATCAGCTGCAGGACCCGTCTCTGGAGTCCGGGGCCTTGGACGAGGAGGAGAAGACCGATAACACCACCTTGCTGAGGCTGCTGGAGGAGGGGGAGAAGGTGAGGCGCTACAGCCTCTGGAGTTTGGGTTTCCGCACATTATTAATCTGCATGCTCACTGCTGTGGGAATGATTGCGGTCCACCAGAGGTCCAGCCCTGTTCCCAGTGGGCTGCAGTGTTTCGGACTCCTCCGTCCAGCCACTTATTCACTGTCATGCAGTATCTGGATTTTAACTGAACAACTTTCCATAGTTCTTTTTAAGATGGGGTGACTGTCTGAAATATTTCCCCTCAGGATCAGTACTGAGCAGCCTTGTTGTGCTGCCCGTGACTTCATCGGGAAGCATGGCTTTGGGCTGTTTTCTGTAAGGCCAGGATAAGGGTCTGCTCTGCACAAACTGAGTTATAACGTGGTGTTCTCTGCGTGCAGATCCAGCACATGTACCGCTGCGCTCGGGTTCAAGGCCTGGACACCAGCGAGGGCCTGCTGCTGTTCGGGAAAGAGCACTTCTACGTGATAGACGGCTTCACCATGACAATCACCCGGGAGATTCGGGACATAGAGACTCTGCCACCAAAGTAAGCCTGCTGGGTTCAGGATGTGGCCTGCCGAGACAGGACTGTGGAATACGGAAACGTGGAATTTGGAGTTCTGTTGTATTCAGTGGCACTGTTGCCCTTTAGCCCTTCACTTGTAGTCCTGTTAACTAACAGGAATATGCCAAATGGGAAGTACTCTCATTGAATTAAAAATGTGGAAGATATGCCACTGAAACAGCAAACTGCACGTACAGTATGTGAATGTCTCCAGTACATATGTACTGTAAATACTGACATGTGCATCTCTGGTTTCCTTGTGAATTCACCAGTTTTCATCCCGTTGTTAAATATAATCTGCATTATGTTTTCTTTTCTGCAATTCCGATAGCGTTTTTTGCTTGAAGATGTATTTGCAACAAACCAGACACTTAAAATATTGCCCAGTCGGCTTTGTTCCAATTGGTTTTTTGCTATAAGCTTCTACCCAGAACCAATAGATGCTCACACTTAAAAAGTTATTTTACAAACCCCGTTAAAACAATTTTATGCCACATAATGGATTAATGGTCTGAATTCAGTCAATATTTTTCTTTAATGTTTCATCACAAAGTTCTTTGTTTGCATTGGGGGAAAAGGTAACACTATTTTATTTGTTAGTCAAAGTTAAGGACAAATATTGATTGAATCCAGATCGATGTCTTTTTTTCTATTTCTCATATCTGCAATAATAGAAGTGCGATTATTAGTTCACCCCTCCAATTTTGAATGTATCAATTTTTACTTCATCTTTTTCTTCATTGATTTTTACCTGCAGTATGATCTGTATATTCTGCAAAGGCCCGGTGTGATGGGCCTGTGAGTGTCCCAAAAGGAAGCTGCAGCAAAAGCAGCTGATGCAGACGTAGTCCCCGTCCCCGTCCCCACACCCCTGTCCCTGCGCGTGCGTGTGTGTGTATATATAGCTGTGCTGAGGTGTGTCTCTGCTTGTGGATCCCAGCATGCACGAGGCAATCATCCCCAGGGGGGCGCGGCAGGGCCAGAGCCAGCTGAAGAGAACCTACAGCATCTTCGCCTACGAGGACATCAAAGAGGTGCACAAGCGGCGCTACCTGCTCCAGGTAAGGAGACCGCGCGTGGTTACGTACGCACCGGACCTGGGTCAAATACCTATTTTGTTTTGGATTCAAATGCTTTTCTGTGCTCTGTTGATCTTGCCTGGTGGAATTGAGCCTGCCAATATGACCAGAAGGCGGGGTTTGCACTTTTTGAGAGTGTTTCATTGGTTCCAATACACCAGACAAGATCAGTAAAGCGTAGAAAATTATTTGAATCCTAAACAAGTATGCATTTGACCCAGGTCGGATACACAAATGCATAGGCTGATGTATGTCCACCGGTCAGCTGTAATAAACAAACTGCCCGGCACACTTTTTGTGCACCCCACCCGTGTCAAAACAAATCACACCTTTGGCTGTAGGGAGGCACATCCAAGCTCTCCTGATCGGGAAACTGGCACACCCCTCTGTCAGGAATCACATCCCCCCACTGCCAGTTCTGCAGGACAATACATCATTGGTTATTGAGTCACCCAGGAAAAAAGGGTTTAATACGGAAAGGTATTTCCTGCATAGTCTGCAGTGTACGTAAGTTTTATAGCCTGCTGCAGTGACCGCACAGCCCAGCAGGTGACTGCAGAAGTGGCAGCTGGGTACACGTTCATTTACCATTTCATGCACAGAAGATAAAGGGATAAACAGAGTATAAAAATAATAACTGTCCATTTGTTATCTGATTCTTACAGTGGAGTGTAATAATCATCCCCCACTTCTTGTTATTTTCTTTTCCAGCCAATAGCCGTAGAGGTGTTTTCAGGTGATGGGCGAAATTACCTGCTAGCTTTCCAGAAAGGAGTTCGGAACAAAGTCTACCAGAGGTATGTACAGGCCCTTTGAAAACTGGGCAGCAACTTGGGGGTATTTGCTATATGGCTAAACCAGTCCACTTTTGGGTTTTCAGTATTGCTGTATATTTGTAGTCCTAATAATTCTGGCTCCTCTACTTCTGTTTCTTTCAAGGTTCCTGGCAGTGGTGCCATCTCTAGCGGACAGTTCTGAGTCTGTGTCAGGCCAGCGGCCCAACACCAGCGTAGAACAGGGGTAGGTGCCTCAGTCCCAAAAGCAAGAATGTTAAGAAGGAACGTTATTATATGACGTGAATATTATTACAGTAGGGAATATTGTCATGGTATCCTCTTGCAGCAATGTTAAGAAGGAGAAAGGAAATTGTTAGATCAATACTCTTTAAGCTGCATCTCCTTTTGTGTCGCACAGGTCTGGTTTATTGAGCACACTCGTGGGAGAGCGGTCTGTAACTCAGCGATGGGAGGTAAATATGAATTGCTTTTCTCATAGAGGACTGCTTTTTCCACTTATATTGTTATTTTTTGATTTTGATATTGTTATTTTACTTTATGATTCTATTTTTTTGTATGATTTCCAGAGAGGGGAGATCAGTAACTTCCAGTACCTGATGCACCTCAACACGCTGGCAGGCAGGTCCTACAATGACCTGATGCAGTACCCTGTCTTCCCCTGGATTCTGGCCGACTACGACTCAGAGGTAACAGAGCAGGGCTCCAGAGCTGCTCGTCCTGCATTGGCATCAGTGCCATCATTTCCTGCTATTGGTGCAGAAATATTTCAGCAGCGTGTCTACACAGTGCATACGGTAGAGAGTCTGCCTGAAAACACGGCCTCAGACATTTTTAAAACAGGCTGCTGTTATTTTGGGTGCCTGGCACTACTGGACTATTACGATGACATCCCTAAAACACAATTTCCTTTATAAGCCACCAAAGTATTCAGTCGAACGGTTCGGAGAAATACTTATTGCTATCCTTGCCAAATCTCATTAATCTGTTCTGTGAAATCACTTCCTCGTGGTCCATAACATTTTCTGTAATGGCCGCACAGTGAAGCTGTGTGATTGTTTACTTACAGTATGAGCCGGTGTAGTTATGGATAGATCAGGTTCACTTTGGTGAGACGTGTTTGTTCCTTCACAGGAGCTGGATCTAAGCAATCCCAAAACGTTCCGTAACCTGGCCAAGCCCATGGGGGCCCAAACGGACGACAGGCTGACCCAGTACAAAAAGAGGTTTAAGGACTGGGAGGATCCCAATGGTACGTGTTCTCCGTGGTTTTGGACGCATGTCCAGATGTTACATTTTCAAACGATTTTTCATTATTATGCCTGACCTGACTTGCCTTTGGATTATATTCTGATGCATTACACATTACATTACATTACAGGCATTTAGCAGACACTCTTATCCAGAGCGACTTACACAACTTTTACATAGCATTTTACATTGTATCCATTTATACAGCTGGATATATACTGAAGCAATTTCGGTTACATACCTTGCTCAAGGGTACAACGGCAGTGTCCTTACCCGGGAATCGAACCTGCGACCTTTCGGTTACAAGCCCAGTTCCTTGCCCACTGTGCTACACTCCGTCCTGATGCTACACAACAGCGGGGGGATATTCGTGTTGGCTCTGTGAATAGTAATTGGAAACGATTCTACAGCCAGTTGCCTCGGAGACATTCGGGCCAATGAGAAATGATTATGTGTAGCCTGTTTGAGTTGTTCAGTATGTGCACCCTGTGGCACACGTGGATGGATCACACATTCTGCCCCCTCGTTTCAGGTGAAACCCCTGCCTATCACTACGGCACACACTACTCCTCTGCCATGATTGTGGCATCCTACTTGATCCGAATGGAGCCCTTCACGCAGATATTCCTCAGGCTACAGGTGAGAGCCAAGGCCCAGTATACCCATACAGGCCTAAAATATAGCAGCGCGAGCTGCCTTCTAAAGAGAACGAGAGTCTAAAATGTCTACCAAAATGAATTACTTCACGCTTCACTGATTCAACAGCTTGGCACTATATGGCATCTGTTTGCACATTCGTTTAAGCTAATACTCTCCAAAACATCTATTGCATTAACATTAGATTAATGCACCGTCATCCTCTTCCCAAAAGTATTTGCGATAACCGTTGTCCCAAAGAAGTTTTATGTGTAATGGTAAACAGAGTCATGAATCAGTTGTCTGTTTAGACTGGGCGATGTGTTATTTAGAGAAATAAAACCGTCCGTCATTCTCTGTGGCCTGACTTGCGAAGGCGCTGATGTCAGAGTTAGCGATGCCTCATGTGTCCGTCCTTCCTGGGGACGCCCGCAGGGGGGTCATTTCGATCTGGCCGACAGGATGTTCCACAGCATCCGCGAGGCCTGGCTGTCAGCCGCCAAGCACAACATGGCTGACGTCAAGGAGCTCATCCCTGAATTCTTCTACCTCCCGGAGTTCCTTCTCAACTCCAATAACTTTGACCTCGGTAAGGGCGCCTCCTCTGCCTTACTCTCTCCCTTTGTGCGTGTGTGTGTGTGTGTGTGTGTGTGTGTGTGTGTGTGTGTGGTGCCTTCAGCTATGCGTTGTGAAAGGGAATGCAAACAGATATTTGTTCTCTGTTAACAGGTAGCAAACAGAACGGCACCAAACTGGGGGATGTGATCCTACCCCCATGGGCCAAGGGGGACCCCAGGGAATTCATCCGGGTCCATCGAGAGGTAAGGGATGCCAGCTTCAAATCCAATGGGGTGGTAATTGACTACACACAATTAAACTGTATGAGGCCTTATTCTTTCATACAGTTATCTTCCAGTAGTCTTTTTGTCACGTGTTTCTTCTTGAATTTTGAATATGAAATATTTTCTGTAAACGTTCTGAATTCCGTGTCTGGGTGAACTGCTTTTTACATGTTGTAAGCACTAATGAATCCACCCTTGCAGTCACACAGTGGTGCAGCGTAAGTTGTCTATGTGTATGTTCTGTGTGTTCCCCCCTCCAGGCTCTGGAGTGTGATTATGTCAGCGCCCACCTGCATGAGTGGATAGACCTGATATTCGGCTTCAAGCAGCAGGGCCCTCCGGCCGTGGAGGCCGTCAACGTCTTCCACCACCTCTTCTACGAGGGCCAGGTGGACATCTACAACATCAACGACCCGCTCAAGGAGACCGCCACCATCGGCTTTATCAATAACTTCGGCCAGATTCCCAAACAGGTATCAAGTCAATAAGTCAATTTTGAACTGTACTGAAGCTGTGTGATTCTCTCTAGAGCCCAGTTAGCAATTCACAGCTCGTGTTTTCAGATGGGGGGGATTTCCCCATCATTTCTTCCCCATATTTTCTCACTGTATTGGATTTTAATTAAGTGACAAAATGACTTTCTACTCAGGTTTTCAACCTGAAGCAGGTTTATCCTTTGTTAAAATTTTCCCTGTTGACCCAGAAAAGTTAGAACTTGTGATGCGATGTAGTGGTCTCTCTGGCCCAATGAGAATCAATCGCTTGTGTCTCAGCTCTTTAAGAAGCCCCACCCTCCAAAGCGAGTTCGCAGCCGGTCGAATGGGGAGCCGCCGGGCCTGCCTGCCTCCATCAACACCGCTGCAGATAAGATCTTCTTCCACCACTTGGACAACCTGCGGCCCTCGCTGGCCCCTGTCAAAGGTAGGGCCTAACAGGATGCCAGGACATGTGTGCTAATTTCACCCTTGTCTCCTAGACTTATCATGGTATCAATCTGCATTCATGCTTAAGAATATCTCTCCTCCTAAGGTAGTCAATCACAGACCATTGTCGCTAATGCTAGGTCCTCCGCTTGCTTGTTTGCCGCAGAGCTGAAGGAGCCAGTGGGTCAGATCGTGTGCACGGATAAGGGCATTCTGGCCGTGGAGCAGAACAAGGTTCTGGTGCCGCCCGCCTGGAACAAAACCTTCGCCTGGGGCTACGCTGACCTCAGCTGCAGACTGGCCAACTACGAGTCTGATAAGGTCTGTTGCCCGTTTTATTATCGCAGCCTTTCTGTCTGTATCTGTTGCCGAGCGTACATTCAATTTCAGATAACACAGACCAGTGACTTTTATTTGTCTGCTGCACTTCCAAAGAACTGGCTGACACATGATGTAAATATCCACAAACCGAGTCATTTTAACCAGTCGGGCTTGTTATGCGACCCCTCCATTTTGTTTTATCTGAATCCGAA
Organism: Anguilla rostrata; assembly: GCF_018555375.3. Taxonomy (NCBI): domain Eukaryota; kingdom Metazoa; phylum Chordata; class Actinopteri; order Anguilliformes; family Anguillidae; genus Anguilla; species Anguilla rostrata. The sequence continues at coordinate 6,583,355 of NC_057946.1, read as the reverse complement.
TTCATTGTTTGTCATGCATTCTTCAAATTCATTCTGTCTGGCCCATTTGCATTGATCAAATGAAACAATAAGTGAAAAAATAAAGATCTAATCTGGATTGTGTTGTGCATTTTTGCTCACAGGAGATTTTTGAATGTCTTTTCAGATATATATCTGAATATTGTATATATTATGTTGTCTTGTGTCGAGTTTGGTCATCGAGAGAGCAGTGGATTTGTGATGCTACTCTGTCTGTAATTTCATCACCCATTTGCAGTTTGTGTGCTGGCATTGTCCTGGCTGTCTGTCAGAGGAAGCTAGACAACGGTGACGTGAACTCTCTTGTTCAGGCGGTCATTGTGTACGAGTGCCTGTCGGAGTGGGGCCCGATCCTGTGTGCCATCTGTCCCAACCCCAAGCTGGTGGTGACCGGGGGCACCAGCACGGCCATCTGCGTGTGGGAGATGGGCACCTCCAAAGAAAGAGCCAAAACCCTCACTCTTAAACAGGTAGCTCACCTGGGCTGTCTGCATTCATCCCCGTGTGCTCAACCTGTGTCAGGAATTTCTTCACATTTGATGCATTGATCAACAATCTTAAAATTAATATGAAATTGAAAATAATGGTACATGGCAAGGCAATGTGATGGTATTGGACTTAATATATAGACACTTATTTGATGCCAAATGGTTTTATTTACTATTAAGGAAGCATGAAATAAGTTTCTGAGCATATATAAATAAATATTTACACATTTTTCGTTTTGTTCGTATTTTGTGTGCCTTTTAAATACGGTATACCTGAAGCTGGCCAAAAGGTGGATAAAGAGAATACGATGTAAGTGCACACCTGTAGTTTTCTCTGTGTGACATCACTTCCTGTGCCTGCAGGCCTTGCTGGGACACACAGATGCCATCACGTGCCTGACGGCCTCCTCCGCCTACCACATCATCATCAGCGGCTCGCGAGATCGCACCTGCATCATCTGGGACCTCAACAAGCTGGCCTTCGTCACCCAGCTGAGGGGTCACCGTGCCCCCGTCTCCGCCCTCTGCATCAATGAGCTCACGGTGGGTGTCCCTCAACACTTTGGGTCTGTTATGGTGAAGGGGGACTAACCTCATCTGAACTGGCAACAGTGTATTTAATTCGCCAGAGTTATGCACGACAGCTTTTTGCCACAAAAATGTCCTCCCAGAAGGACACTGAATAGTACGGTGTTAGATGATTCTGAATAGTTACAGTGGACTGTCTCAGTGTAGTGATTTTATGAAGATGGTGTGTGTAATATAGGTTATGTGTGTGTTTGTGTGTGTGTGTGTGTACGTGTGTTTGTGCGTGCGTGTGCGTGCATGTGTGTATGTGCGCACATGTGTGTGTGTATGTGTGTATGTGCGTGTGTGCATGTGTGTGTGTGTGTGCGCGTGTGTGTGTGTGTGTGTGTGTGTGTGCGTGTGCGTGTGTGCCTCTGCAGGGAGACATCGTGTCCTGCGCAGGCACCTACATCCACGTGTGGAGCATCAACGGCGGCCCCATTGTCAGCGTGAACACCTTCACCGGCCGCAGCCAGCAGATCCTGTGCTGCTGCCTGTCCGAGATGAACGAGTGGGACACGCAGAACGTCATCGTCACCGGCCACTCCGACGGCGTCGTCCGGGTAACGCCCAGCCGCCTTCCAAAGCTTTCTGTTCTTGGGTCTTTGAAAGGATCTCACTCATTCCCCAGTGTAAATGTGTTCAGTCAGTTTTCTCTGTAGTGAGAAAGCGAAGTTAACTGCTGAAAACGGTGGGGCTTCATGCAGGGTTATTGTTATACGGAGAGAAAATTTGCATGTGTATTCCCGCAATATAAAAGCCTCTGTGTGTAACAGTAAATAAAATTTGCATGATTAAAGGCTCAACTCTGTTTTCTTGGTGGCTGTGATTCACACTTGGCTTTTTTTAAAAAAAGATTTATTGAATTTCAGCAGAATTGAAAGAAGAAACAAACATGTACTTTTTGAAAGTGTTCATTTTGTAGTGTCATTTTGAAGGTGCTTTTGTAAGAACTGAGTATGTCATTCTCACTGTTGTTGTTGTGCAGTGAAGCACACCAGAGGGTTGTACTAGTGACACTGGCTTCCTGTTTTGGTTAATGATGATGACGTGTGGGTGCTGAGTCATTGGGGTCAGGCATGTCCTGGGGTTGGAGTTCTGTTATGATGCTGGGGCTTTGTGTCCTCAGTTCTGGCGGATGGAGTTCCTGCAGGTCCCAGAGACCCCCGCTCCGGAACCCGTGGAACCCCCCGATGTTCCGGACTGCTGCGGAGAAGAAAAGATGGGTATGTCAGGATGTCTTCTTGCTGCCTGTGCCATTAGTTACTTCTCTATTCTTGATGTTGACACACTCTGGTAGTTTGCTGAGAACAGATTTTAAAGTCTAAATGGTTTTTTTTGTGTGTGTTCATGTGTACTTGTGCATGTCTGTGTGTGTCCGCGTGTGCATTTGTATGCGTGTATGTACGTGCCTTTGTGTGTCTGCTCATGCTTGTATGGGGGTGTGTGTGTGTGTGCGTGTGCACGTGTGTGTGCGTGCTTGTGTGGGGGTGTGTGTGCGTGTCCAGAGGGCCGTGAAGCTCACGATGAGGACAGCAGCGACTCTGACGGGGACGATCAGAGCATCAGCCAGGAGCCCAAAGCGAGGGCGGTGCCCAGCCAGCCCGGCGGTGCCGTGCCCCGGCCCAAGGGCGCCATGGCCCGGCCCAAGGCCTCCTGGTCTGCCGACAGCAGCTCCGAAGACTCGCGCCGCTGGTCCGACACCTTGAGCCTGGACGAGAAGGACGGCTTCGTGTTCGTCAACTACTCTGAGGGCCAGACGCGCCCCGCCCTGAACCCACACCCGCACCCGCACCCTGCCCCACACAGTGTGGTCCCCCAACCCCTACAGCCCGCCAACATGGAGACCCGCACCTACAACCAGCTTAGACCTGGTATGTCCAGCTCGGCACGCAAGCTAATGGACTTAATACAGCTGGTACCTTTTTTGTTCGGTTTCAATCAGCACATTTGGATTTCATGGTTCAGTATTGCTACTGAGCTTATGTTGAATATTGGGTCTTTATAACAAAACATAACATAATAAGCTGGATCTGTTTCTAACAGATTTTAAATAAAAGTTAAGTTACAGATAAGCAAAAAATAACCTTAACCAGTCAATCTTGATTTTATAGCACCACTTACAGATTGTCACACAGTGCTTCAGAGTGGACATCTCCCAGAGAGAATTATAAGAAAAATAAAATAAAACCAAAAACAAAACCGCAAGAAAAAATGTCAGTTTGGTATATTTTAGAAAAAAGCTGGAAAATTATTCCATAGCCCCTTAAAAGGCAATTAAGCTGAACTCTGATGGTATGTATAAAAACATATTGTACTCTTCTAGTATTTAAATTAATCCCTGTCTTAAACCTGTTCATCTTCGATGATTATTTTCAAAAACATTAAATAGAGAATATTTAGTAATGGTGACACCCAGTCTCCTGTTGGTGGCTAACACCGATCCTCTCTGGGTCTCGTGGACAGGCTACAGATGGGAGCGTCAGCTGGTCTTCCGTAGCAAACTCACCATGCACACGGCGTTCGACCGCAAGGACAACGCCCACCCGGCAGAAATCAGCGCGCTCGCCATCTCTAAGTAAGTCAGCCGCGGCTCTGTTATCCGACTTTTTGTTCAAACAGCAGAGTTTTGCTAACAGGATAGCATATGGTTTTACTTAAGTCCCAGAAACACCTTATGTGCTCATTGGCAGTATTTCAGTATTTTTTTTATTTTTAATTTCAGCTTTATAGTCTTTGAAATCTGTATGTTATAAATATAGATGGAACATTTATCAACCAATCACGGTGCAGGCATACTATGATTACTGCAACTGTAATGTATTGAAACAATACGCTGTATGTGATCATTGATGTGGCTGACTTAATGATCGCGTGTGGTCCAGGGACCACAGCAGGATCCTGGTGGGCGATGGAAGGGGCCGGGTCTTCAGCTGGTCGGTGAGCGAGCAGCCGGGCCGATCGGCCGCTGATCACTGGGTGAAGGACGAGCTGGTGGACAGCTGCTCCGGCTGCGCCGTGCGCTTCTCGCTGACCGAGCGGCGGCACCACTGCAGGAACTGCGGCCAGCTCTTCTGCCAGAAGTACGACCAGAGCACCCAAACGCACCGCCTCACTCACACCGGTTTGGCACCGCACCTACAAAACACGCACTTTTATTTATTATTTATTATTCATGCTATTTATACTTGTTTAGATTAACCTACAGGGTCCAAGTTAAACTACGCGGCCGTTCCCTGCACTTGGTACTGCACTTCCCTCTAGGGTTTTCAACACACCTGGTTGTGGTTATACACTTTGTTGTACGTCGCTCTGGATAAGAGCGTCTGCCAAATGCCTGTAATGTAATGTAATGCACTAGTTTTCGGCCTATATTTGTTCCCAATTTGGAATGCCCGTATGTATGCACGGACACTGCTCCCACAATGCCCTCTGTTGTCGCACGGCGCTCCAGAGTTAACGACGGACCCGCACTCTCTTTTTCCAGGTGCAGCCGCTTCCAGTCGGAGATCATGCGGCTGAAGATCTCCTCCCCCGTCAGGGTTTGTCAGAACTGTTACTACAACCTGCAGCACGAGCGCGGCTCAGAGGAAGGCCCCAGGAACTAGCCCTTCCCCAACGGTCGCTCTCACACCTCCTGTATTTCTCTGTACCATGTGTAAAAGCACTGCTTTAGAAGAAGGGATCACTGCAGAAAGCCTGTTCAATGTTTTGTGTGTTGCAGATAAGCATGATGGGGACTGGGCAGTGGGGGAAAAAGGATTCTTAATAATCCAGTAGCTTTTGATCTGTTTTTTTTTTTCTTTCTTTTTTTCCCCTTTTTTTTCCTCCCCTTGTTTTTGCAGTCTTTCTGTTAACGTCCACTAAACTTCAAACCACAGGCTTTTTAGATCAAGAACTTTTTTTTTTAGATTTACGGTATGTAAAGGCCTCCTTTAGAAGTATGATGAAATTGTTTATATTGTAAATAAATACAATGGCCTTTTTAACTCCAACAGAAAACAAAACTATTGAAAATGATTCTGCCTGTTAATAGGAATCGTGAGGATTCACTCTTGGCTTTAAAGAGAAAGTGTTCAGTCAATGTCAAATGAAGAGGGGGGACGATGAATGTTAAATAAAATGAATAGCTTGTCTAAAAAGGATTAAATGCAATTACTATTTTAAAAGGTTTTTTGTTTACAATATGTATTTTGTTAATGTGTTGCCCACAGTATCAATATGTTGTGGCCTACAAACAAAGACTTGATTACAGTCGAAAAGTCTTCATAGTTTTAAGGAACAAGTTGAATATTCATTTTACTTTCAGTTTAATGATTACTGTCAAAACTACTTGCCTTTAAGGTGTGATTGCTTTCTAATTATGATGATACTATTCAATTTTGCTTACAGTTTAGATGCACATGACTTAGTTTGCCTTCGTTTAGAGTTACGGAAGGAAATCAAACTTCGTTAAAGGGTTCTGTGCAAAACACAAAGGCAAATGGGATCGTGATGGCCATAGTGCCTAAGAGCAGTTTAATTCAGATTCACTATTCAAATTCATCCAATCGTGTTTCACCATTCAATGGTAGAAGAACCACTGATGTAGTGTTTCAGGGAAGAAATACTACAGCACTTTCCAAGTCAGCTTTTTGGACATTATGGGCTCAAATTACCATTATAGAAGCATCACATGATCAAAAATAAATTTAGAATCCTAGCACATATCAATTGTTTTGCATGCTCAACCATGCTCAACCTGTTGTCTCTGATATGATAATAGATATGCAAATAGGGATTTACATCTTTATGACCACAAGCTGCTCCACTGAACATATCATTAAACTCTTTTGTCTTTCATCATATCATGTTTCATGCACAATGAATGCAGTTTTGTCATCAGTGTTAATGTAATTCCAGAGTGCTCCTTTATAAAGTAAATGTGCGCGCGTGTGTGTGAGAGTGAGAGAGAGAAAGAGAGAGAGTGAGAGTGAAAGAATGTGTCAGACCAATACTCTGACATTTGGTTACCAAAACCACTGGGCATTGTGTAACGTCACTGTATACCACTGTTGACACAGTCAAACAAGGGATTGTTCGCCTGTTTTGCTTATATGATTAACAACTACCGTGCATGTGCAAAATATTATCGTTCTGTCTTACATTGGGTTTTAAGGATGTATATGTAACAAAGTAACAATTAGGTCGTTGCGATTAATGTCCAAAGAACAGTGCTTTCTCCTGTATTTTTCTGGGGGAAATGTAAGTATACTTTTAGACACTTTTTAATGTACGTACTTGTTATGATTTGCCCCTAAGAGGTGCATCTTCACATAATTTCGTAATGTCCAGTGCTGTGGGAATGCATGGAATGCATAAGTGGATTATCATAACCTTATGTGTCTATTGATTTTATATTTCATATGACAAATTAGACATTTCCCGTAGGTTTTGATTTATTCCTCTCCTAAATTGAAATAGTGCCACATAAATTTAGGTTTCATCATGTGAACGAAAACTGAAATTGGAGTCAAAGTGAGATGTGCAATTGTTCATCATAAACCTTTTTTTCCTCCCTTTCTCCTTAACTGTCATCTGCCTTTGGTACTGTGGGCAACAAGTACATTTAAATGCTGCTTTAACACGTAAAACTTTTTCGGCTTATGTTTTACAGTCAGACGTGAAATATTTTCCTACACATTTTGTCCCACGTGAAATGCAGTAGTCCTTTTCCTATGTACAGACTTAGGCATTACTACCTTCCCTCCTCATAGTGTATACTCATTATTGTTATTCATGTACTGTATATATATCTTGCCTACAATCATAACATCAAATTGATTGGACATGCTGTTGATTGGCAGCTTCCAAAATGAGATGGCAACATTGATCTGAGGTTTGTTTTGTTTTTGGGTTTTTTTTTTTTTTTTTTTTTGCACCTTCTGATGTATAGACTCTAAGGAACCACAAATTAATCAAATGCATTTTCATTTCAAGTGCCATCATCAACATTGCATTTCTTTACAGAAAATGAACTGTATAAAGTATTTATGCAATTACTTTGGTTTTTAACATTTTTATTATTATAATTTCAGCAGGTTTTGTTACTTTTGTTACATATCAATTAACAATGGCTGACTTTCTGTGTCAGTGCAATGTACATTTTCTTTTGTTGGTTTCATTCCGTACGGCATTAACTAATTACTTTAGCCCTAAAAAGAAAAAACACTATGTACAGCAACGACCAGAGTACATTAAATGGAAAGGGTGGAATTTTGTACAATATAAGAAAAATGGACTGAGGAAATTTTTTGATTATTTTTGGTGGTCTTGTGCTAGACTGCATTACAACAGTATCTAATGTGCAATCTGTGATAGCTGAATGTTCATTCATTGTATATTTGTCTTCAAAACAACTACAGAATCAGAAAGTAGAATAACCCAACAAAAATGTGTAACTTTAATGCAATAGATCTGGTATTTAACTTTTTTTTTAAATTTCAATTAAAAAGTCCTGCTATTTACCACCAAGAACATCCTGGTCTGCTTCTTTCATTTATTAATGAGTTTTCAACATATCCAGGGTTTTTCCTAGTATATCGACATTGCATAGCTCAGAGTATCTTAGTCTTACACCACATGACCCAGAGAAATATACTGTATAATAAATATTTTTTTATGTCACACTGGCTTAATATTGGCCAATAGTATCATGTAATAATGCATGCAATAATAAATTACAACCATTGCTATTGAAATCATTTTATGGAGAACTCTTCTTGTACTCAAGGAAAATGACAACCTGCTCAGCTTGAAAAAAGACTAATAAATTAACTTGTAAGGAAATGTAGATTTTTCAAAAGAATTAATGGTTGACACAATGCATTTTTGTGCTTTTAATGTGGATGATTATGATCTGATGAATGCACTGCACTACATTACCTGGGGTTCCCATGGAAGCAATGTCTTAGCAACAGCAAACATCAACTGCACAAGGGAAAACTAGTACCAGGGTCAACAAGCGGAACAACTGCATTAATATTAAGACATCTGAAATTATTTTTACTAGTCGTAAAAAGTAGTCGCTATGCAGTCATCCTTATCCAAAATGTCTTATAATGTATAGTATTTGCAGGGAGCTTCCTTTGTGAACAAATTTCTCAAATATTCAGATAGCATGGGAAAATCTACATTGTCCTGAAAAGTAGGGCAGCAGTGTACATGGATGATTATTGAATGGTCCTTATAACCATTAAGTTCAGTTCCAGGGCAGGATACAATTATACCTCTGATCAAGGCACTTCAGTTGCTGCCGTTACATAAATAAATCGTATGTAAAAAAAAAAAAAATAATAATAATAACCCCTTGTTTGGTCACCGGGGATACCATCATTTGTGAAGCAAATATAGATGAATAATAAATATTGGGCTCTGAAGTAGGTTTGTGTGGGTCAGGGACCTCATTTTAGTCAGTGACTCTGTAAAACCAAGAAGCATGGAATATGGTGCAGAAGCATTTGTTCAATAGGCAATGCACAATGAGGTTCAGGTTACCTGTTGATTATACAGAGAATTATGTTCCAACTGGAGTGGTCTCCCTAATAGCACAGAATGGATCACATATTGCTGCAGCTGAAGAACCCATTGAGTAGATATAAATTCCCTGAATAAACATGAATCACAAAATGTGTAACAACGTAACAGTGAGGGTAGGGGTTATTAAAATGTGATGTATTTTGTTGTATTTGTTGTCAAGTTGCCCATTTATTACATATTATGCAACATGGAAACCCATTTTAAAAATCAAAGCTTTTCACAAGACAACATTTAATTATACAGAACAATTTGTTCGCATTATCATCCTCAGTATCACTACTGTCATTAAAATGAATTCAGTGAACGTTGGAAACACTATCTATGAAGGGTGTGGTGTGCTTTGTCACCATCCAGTCATAACTGGTACTGTAGTTTCACAACATAACCAGTCAGTGAGACGATTATTGAGATGGATGGTGACATCAGGCACTCTATGACAAATGTTGATCATTTATCATTTATTGTTTATTCTTTAATATTTTGCATTTGTTGTTATTGTGTTTTTTTTAAATTTATTTAATCATTGCACAATTCTTTTAACTGAGTGCGCTGGATATCACAGATAAACGTAATTGCCAAAGGATCACGACAGAAGCTAGCCTGGGAACGCTGGTGCTAATTATTGTGCCAGGAACAACAGAAAGGGTGTTTTATGGACTCACGGTGGAACCCACTCGGCTCATGGTAAATTAGTCACTTCCCACCCCCCCACCCCCACCTCCCCCATTTCCGCAATTGGATGTTGTTTTGGCAACTTTACAAAATAATGAATCATAAACAGAATGCACTAAATATGACCTTCAGATTTCCCTGAGATCGAACAGAAACTAAACTGGTTTATTTTATTGTCATTTTAAGAAATGATGTGGCATTTCAGAAATGAACACAGCGATCTACATTTTATGAACACATTCTACATTATATCATGGAAATCAACTGTGTAAACTGTAGTTTAGCATTTGTCTTCTTTTCATTTGCTACTTTATCACAAAGGGTTGAATACACAAATATTTGTCAGGCAGTTTAGATGGGACTTTGTGAATTCACATAATTGAGAATTTGTATTACTTCAACGTGACCTACATTTTTAAACACTTTTACATGAATATTCACAGTAAGAAGTAGGCCTATAAGCGAAACAACCAGGTAGTATGTTCTGAACGTGTTCTACCATGTTCATGTGACACACTCTGTCACTTTCATTTCAGGAAAACTGTAGTACAACTAGAAACTTTCTCTGATGAAGTATGAGAGGTTCCCCTTCTACCATTTATGAACTGTTAGTCTGTCCTCCAAGACCTTGAGAATAATTTCAACAACCAACTAGTTATACAGAAGCATGGCTTCAACAACAGAAATAATAGGCAACTAAGTTGAATTAAACAAAATACGTGCTGCATAGCATCAAAACTTTAAATTACAATTGTATTTAGGAATCTAGCATACAGCTCATTGAAAATGAAATCAAACTCATGCCAACACGCTTACCCTACCTGTCTGACTCTGAAGTAGTTAAGAATGACTGCTGTTTTCTGGAGGAGAATTTGCTAGCCTGTACTGACACTATGGTATTTACTACAACAGCATTTCAGCATATGAATAGTCAAGTGTTGCTTCGGGGGTCGGTCACTGCAGAGCTCGCCTGGGCAAGGTTGAACTATAAGCAATTGCGTCATAAGAGTGTGTGTGTGTGTGGGTGATGAGAGAGAGAGAGAGAGAGAGAGAGAGAGAGAGAGAGAGAGAGAGGAGAGAGAAGAGAGAGAGAGAGAGAGAGAGAGAGGAGAGAGAGAGAGAGAGAGAGAGAGAGAGAGAGAGAGAGAGAGAGAGAGAGAGAGAGAGAGAGAGAGAGAGAGAGAGAGAGAGAGAGAGAGAGAGAGAGAGAGAGAGAGGGGGGGGAGCAGCGAGATTCTGCAGCACTGACCCTGCAGGCTGAGCTGCTCTTGCGGTTATAAACACAAACGCACGCATTCCTCTCAGTGGGCAGCTGAAAGTATTGTGCTCTTGACAGTTCTGTGCAACCGTTCAAGCCGCGATATTCAATGCTCTGTCAGCATTTTAATGTTACCAGTTAGCTAGCCGGAGTACTACGGCTGTTATTAATCACAAACTGCTCTTTTCTGGGGCTTGTGCCGTGCGCGGAATTATTATAGCTAGCTTCCCAGCTAGCTAGCTAGCTACGGAGAAATGACTGAGCTCAGAAAGCGAGGAAGAGGCGGGGACCTTGACAGTACAGAAAACATCATTGACAAGGTAAAATAAGGATATATGCGTACTGTACGCTCTGGGATAAAGTGTCTTTTGTCATTTTAAACAAGTATAATTCGTTTTTGAAAGGATGAGTTTTACATCTTCTGGGGGTTAGCTAACTAGCTAATGAGCTAGCAAGTGAGCTTGTCAAACGCTCAGTTGTGCCGAGCAGTCCAGTGCGCGGACACTGCAGTGCTGTTGGTAGCTAGTCTAGCCCAAAACATTGTGTTTCTCAGGTATTTGGCATTTTACGATTTTTTTTATTATTCGCTGCTAAAAACCACTGTTTTATTTTTTAAAGCTAGCCAACTTCATTGACAGTTGTAACACTAAATTAGATTTTTATAAGATTAGTCTTTAGTGGCTCATCTGGCAAAAATAGCGATGTTGCCAGTTAAGTGTGAAATATATAGACTGCAACTAATCCTGAATTACCGTAATCTGCTTTCATTTTGGCGAGTGAATACAGCCGTGTGCATAAATATATGCCTTTCTCGGTTAAAAGAAAAAAAAGAAATAGCCTACATTAGGACAAATCGTCCGGTTAGATATGCGAACAAGGAAGTAACAGCGTACCTCCAGGTAGCTTCTCAAAATATTGCATTCCATTGGTTTTTAGAGTGAGACAAGACTAGAGTGGCAGCCTTCATCACCAAAAGTATTAATTTGGCAAATAAATGTATTTAGCGTAGAACAAGACATTTACTTAGCCTGCCATAGTTACGTTTTTTACATTTAAAAGCGTACATTTAAAAGGAGCATTCAGTTCTTGTTTTGAAATGTTGTTTGACTGGTTTCCTAGACAGGTTGTACTGTGTGACAATCGAGAGTACAAAGGTTGCCCCTCCCTTCGGTTCCAAATAAGGAATTTGCGAATTCAATAAACATGTGCCTAAAGGCGTAACTTACTCACAACGACTAATCACGATGGGCCATGCTATGTGTTATCGTCCCATTGATGGTTATCTTGTTTAGATATGTTTGTCATTCCTGATCCTTGTATTTGAAAACAGAGGCTCTCCACAAATGTTTTTAACTCTTCCAAATTCATGATTTAAAAAAAAGGTTTGTATTACTGTAACCACAACTGACAAGTGTCCACATCTGATAATTCTGACAGCATCTACAAAACAGTTCTGATTGGGTACCAACTCAATTAAAAACTAGTGTTGGTGAATGAAGCTTGCTTTTCTCATAACTTTGGATATGTTTGGGTATGATTAAAACCAGTGATACATTTGTATTCTGGTCTACAACCTCCCCAGACATTCCCATGTCACCCCCCCATGTCACCCCCCTGCTCACTGACCTCCACTGGCTGCCTGTTATGGCTCGCATCAAATTTAAGTCCTTAGTGCTTGCATACCAGGCAGCTAAGGGGTCAGCACCAGGGTACATTCAGAGGATCATCAGACCCTACACACCAGCCAGACCCCTCCGTTCTGCCACCTCTGGACGCTTGGCACCTCCCCCTCTTCGCGTCTGCACTTCCCGCTCCCGTCTGCTGTCTGTCCTGGCCCCTCGCTGGTGGAATGACCTCCCCGTGATGGTCAGAACAGCAGAGAATCTCACCACTTTCAAACGCAGACTGAAGACTCATCTCTTCAGGCTGCACCTCTCCCCACACCTCCCTAGCCTATAGTTCAGCTCACTGTACCTAGCTAGGATAATTTGATTGTTAGTGTATCTGGCAGGATTGTTTTTGTATGATTAGGTGATTTCCAGTGCTAGTTTGTACTTGGTAGGATTCTTGCTTGCTGAGCAAGCTTACTCTACAGGGTTGGAGTCCTGATCGATGTGGTCACTTCTGACACTACGATCCTTACTTCACTCTAGTGTTTCTTTTGCACCTCTACATCATGAACCTATGCACTTGTTGTACGTCGCTCTGGATAAGAGCGTCTGCTAAATGCCTATAATGTAATGTAATGTATTCAAATGTGCCTGGACATTTTCCCCAAGTGTGCACAATGAGATAAACTCATAGCAAATTCTGACTTTGTGGTTACACAAGACTAAGCTAAAATCCAACCATGGCAACACATCCATGTTCTTTCACTACATCAGTGCAGGAATAGATATGCTGTGTACTGTAGCTGAGTTTATGTTGGCGCAACCAATCACATCACACATTCTCCCTGTTAAAAACTGGCGGTACCTTAATGGTGGACCCATTAAAATGGTGCAGAACTCACAAACGTGTGTGTGTGCGTGCGTGTGTTTGTGTGTGTGTGTGTGCATTGATGTCTTCACAGAGTCTAGTTAATGGATTTGCTTACTGAATAGCTAAAGTAATATTCTCCATGCCACTGTCTATGCATTATCTTCCAAAAAATACTTGATAGTTTTAGGTTGTATGAGGAAATTTTGACAAAATAATTATGTCTGAAAGTTAGCTACTTCTCAAGGCTACCAATGATGTCTAAATTGTACTGTTCATGGTGCATAGTTCAAAAAGTAGTTGCCACGTCATATTACACATGATCTATTAAGAAGGGCGCACAGTACAGTAGGATAAATTCTGCAGTGCAAAAAAGTGTCTTAACAAAAGTTTTAACAATGTAATGAGACTTTAATCTTTTTTATAGCTTGTTTTGAGTTACTGTTTGCTTGACAAGTGAAATTATCTTACCCCATTGGCAAATCTTCAGATGAGTTAAACAGTCTTGCCTCATTGGAAATATTGTCTTATTTAGCAAAAAGTAATAGAACTAAGATTTTAATAATAGTTCAGATTTACTGTTTGCAATGTGGCTGCAATCTCAGTTGTGTTTTCTCCTCCATTTACAATAATTCATCTTTTTGCAAAGGTACCAGACAGATAGTTGTCTACCACCTTTTACTTCCTCGATTCCCTTTTAAATGCTTTTACAAACTGGCTGGGCAGGTTTAGCCTTTATTTTTGACGTTCAAATGGATTTAACCTGATCACATTGATCTTCGGCTAAATGGTTATTGTGAAGTGGAACTATCCATGTTATCTGAATCGCCAGCCAAATTAATTGGTCTTACCCTAAATGAATTAAGCTGACCCCACACTGTGTCCCCAACTGACACCACACGACAAGTGAATGCATTTCACATGGTACGCTATGTGAAAATAAGTGGACTGGAATTAACTGAAATATACAGACAAGCAGAGGTCCTGTAACGTCAGGGACTCAACAGAAACCCAATTCTCTCAGTGCACAAAGCGCCAAATCACAGCTCTTAAAATAGTATCATGGGATTTCAGACTTCCTGGGAAGACTTTGAGCATTCAATTCAATGGGACCTGAGTGCACAAGGGAGCTACATAAACAAGCTACCATGATAATTGAACTCACTGGTATTGACGTTTGAGCTCAAACGGTAGTCACCTTAAAGTAAGCTAACATGCTAATCGTGTTGATAATTGGCAAAGTAAATGTGGCGCGTGAAATGTGGAAATTTGAGCATTGTCAACAGGCCTACCCTGTTGGTGCTACTGCTGCATCATAATAAATTAGCAAATTGTCCTTCATTTTATTACAATAGATCTGTTTTTTGTCCATTGTTATGATGTTTTTTATATATTGTACTGTCATGATTGGGATATTGTGTTATCTTCTGTTTGTTTAGTTAATAGCCATGGTTCAGGATGTGAGGTCTGTTTCTGCCGTTTTTGTTGGTCATGACCATGAAGGCAAAGTGTCTCTTTCACTTCCTGAGTTTAACCTGACATCATCTGAACCCCAACAAAGATGTGGGATTTTTTGCTCAAGCCAGTTACCGAAGTATAGGCTAGATGCAGCTGACATTACAGAAACAACAGCAAGCAGTTCCTTGTTGTTACAATGCCGGTAGATGCTCATTTTACTGTTTTTTTTTTAATTTTTATTTTTTAATTATTATTCTTATTTTTCTAGGGGATGTTTTTGCAGTCAATGGCTTCTTTACCTCCAACATATGTAAATTAAGGGAAAACATTTTTTACATTGTCCATAAATTTATACTATTCATAATTCTGAATTGATCAGGCTGCTTTTTATATGTACAATCCTTTTGATGTAACCAGATATCTTTCTGAGAGAGAGAGGGAGAGAGTGGTCTGTCCACCATGCTCTTTACAAAGCCTGGCCTGCTGAACATAAGCTCTCTTTCTCTCTGCCCAGAAACACACAATGCATTGTGCTATCTTATCCTTTGCACAGTGGATTTTGTTGCTTGGTTCCAGCAGCTTACTAGGGCTAAATGGCATCCAAAGTCCATCCTGCATAGCTTTGGCTGTCATCAGCCAAGTTCAGAGCGCTGCTGCACAAGTTAGAATTCCTAATTATAGGCCTTTTTTTGCCACAGAAGCAAAGCATTTAAATGGCCTTCTGAGCTGCAAGGCTGCATCCACTCTACTGTATAATCAAGCCGGCTGTGCATGATGCACACCCCACAGATGGTTAATTGTGGTCGCTAGTGTTTATTAGACAGTTATTGCGTATAAGAGTAATGGTGGTGTGGGACAGGCCCAAGCGATGCTTACCTCATCCTTGTTCTCTGTAGGGATTACTGCTGTCTGAAGTAAGTAAGCAAGCATTTGATTACCTGGAGTGGCTGTTTTATCCCCTGGTTTTTCAAGGTTGTGATGCTTTCAGCCACAGGGAGAGAAAGCTGTGTTTTCTTGTACTGAAAAATGCTTCCCTGGGTTTTCACTTGACATAGGCTACTTCATGGCATGCATGGTTATTACTGATGCTTACATTTGTAAAAGGCCTGGTTGTTGTATGTTGGTGAAAAAATCCCAATTATCTACCAAGTCCCTCAGCAGGTCAGCAAATCACTTCTGTTCAGTGAATGTTGCTGCTTTAAACTGTCACCTATTGACATGCAAGGTGAAAAAGGAGTTGGGAATTATTTGTTGTTATATCTATGCAAACTCAATGTGAGTCAAAGTTAAATATCTTGTTTGAGAGGCATCATGTGAGTAATACAGTAGGATCCAAAATATTGATTGGATCCAATATTCACACTATATGATGTGAATCATAGATTCCAGTGATGTTATGATGAGCAGAATCTTTCCAGGATTACTCAGAATTAAAGGTAGAGTATTATTTAATAGGCCTACCTTTGTCTGTGTAGCCCTGTTCTCAGCTATTGAGCTTTTAAATAAAAACTCAGTCTTCCACATGACACATAAGGCAGGCTCTGGATGACAGTGCCACAACACTGAAGCTGTGATTCTAGATTTGAGTGTCAGAATTGCATGTCGTTTGTTGGAGACTTCGCCAGCTGCTTTGCCTTGTCTAAGCAAGTTTAAATGGCTGAATTTAAGTATGGTAATTAAGCTGACCCCACACTGTGTCCCCAACTGACACCACACGACAAGTGAATGCATTTGTATTTTCTTATGAAAATGATCCTTGACTTCTGGTGTGCTATATGTTTTACATGGCAGTGATTTTAACTGGACTCTTTCTCTTAAAGATTAGCTAAAATGAGTCCACTCTCAACAGAGGCGTCTTCTGCTGGTTGCCGTGTGGGCTGAGAAAACAGACAACAGTTCAGTACAGATAGCAATACCGGACCAGGATCAACCTATGCTTGCATGTGTGTGTGCGTGTGTGTTGGGGGAAGGGGTTAGGGTGCAAATGAGTTGAATGAGTCATCCAATCATGCTCTCAGACTCATCATCATTTAAATCCAGCATTTCCATGGGCTGAACCTCTATGGAAATTACACACACTGTGAAGGTCTTTGACATTGACAAGACACTACAGAATTTCATTAGAATTGGCTTCATAGGTGTTGCTTCCTCATTAGCCTGAAACCCAAGAGTAGATTACCTCTGTAATGCTCATGAATATGAACCCAATCTGACACAGGTTGCCCCTTCTTTTTCAGGAATGTAGGCCTACCTTCAATCACCTTAGTATCACTCACTAATTATAGTGGTGGATTGAGGGCTTTTATCTCGTATAATTTTATATCGCACCTTCGCTCCACGTTTAGTACGTTTTTGGGAAAGGAAACCCTGAAAGGAAACAGTTTCAGAATTAGGTCAACAACTTCTTCAAGCATGGCTCAAAGCTGGATCTCCCAACATGTGTGCCCAGCTAGAACAGCCCCGTGGTTCAAAAATAGCTTTGCTTAAATACTCAAACCATGACCATGCAGGATCACCAAACTCTTCTTCTCCACGGCATTGTACCCAGATGCCACCCACCCCGTGCATTCCAGGAGCCCTGAAGCTCTGATGCTTCGAAGCTGTGAAGTTCTGCACTGGAAAAACGTGTTCATGACACACAGCAATAGCTGAGGCAGACGTGCAGTTGTAGTGAAGCCGAACAGCTGGGTCACTGCAACTGCTGATGTCTGAGAAATAGACACGAGTGTCAGCAGCTCCTGTTGTGCTGGAAAAGCTGAATGTTGATGAATGAATGAAATTCTGGACAGTTGCTGTAGGCCCTATCTCAGATTAATCTGTGCTGTTCTGTCTGGCGTTATTGCCTCCACAGCAATGGCTGCTATAACCTCCAGCTCACCTGATTTTTTTTTAGCACCAGTCTGATGTGATGTACGCAAGGAGCAAGAAGTAGCCTAAGCCTAAATCTTTGAGACACTTGGTAACGCATTATATGGCTGTTATTCATCAATGTTTTCATTATTTTGAAAGAAAATAAAATAAATAATAAATAATTAGTATATCGCTTTTGTATGAAAGGGTTATCTTAGCATTGACAGGGGTCTGGGCCAGATCAAAAGTTTTTGAATGAATGAATGAATGAACTATTGCATTTGTATAACACTTTTCCGAACCCTCAAAGTACTTTACAGTGATGAGTGGGAACTTACCTCACCCACCACCAATGTGTAGCACCCACCTGGGCAGCCATTTTGTGCCAGAACGCTCACTACACATTAGCTAAGGTGGAGAGGGAGAGAACATTTGTTAGCCAATCACTGTGTAACAGTCTTCCCTCTGCATGTGGGACAGTCATTTTAAAGATCTATTATGTGAGAGTAGGAGGCCATTACTCATTACTGGCTTGTCATGTTTCCTGGTTACCTGGGGTCATGCCTTTCTGCTTCAGTGGAGCTGTTGCCTGGAAGGGAACTTGACCTCCTTCTTGTTAGGTGTTAAACGGTAACCGATTAAGAAGTCCAGCTCTGGATTTGCTCATCCCTGGAACAGAGGAGGGCTTTCACACCACCCATAGGCCTATTCCTTCTTTGCCAGACTGTTCAGTTCAGTTACGTTCAGTAGTATCTTTAGGGGAATTTGTGTCCAGCATTAAAAATTCACTTAGTTTGACACCATATAGAACCCAGACATTTGTGTGATGTAGAATTAAGGAAAGACATAACCAAAGGCAGTTATAGCTGTGATGTGATTTATTTTATTTTATTTTTAGTGTTGGAAGAATCAGCTCTGATACTGATTTCACAGACAGTACAGGGCTGCATTGAATTACAATCAGCTGTTGTTCCCATGCGATTTAGGGAAAAATATAGGCTAATGCTCCGTTTATTAGACTACATTTTAAAGTGTAAAAAGTAAACAACAAACACTTTGGTCACTGTAGACCATCATAGGTGTCTGGTGAGCCAACAATGTATTTTTGACTTGAACTTCTGAAGACTGCATGACCATCTAGGCTAATGGTCATTTGGCTTAAAGGGGGGATGCATCTGTGTCTGAACAACCCATTCTGGTGTGAAAAAGTCAGAACAGACTTTTATTGGCTTCACAGTTCAGTGTACACTTCTGTGATAATGCTGACCACTTTCACAGTAAACCCTGACGTTTTGACTGTATAGGCATAGCCTATATCAGGGTAAATCCTTCATCGTGGCAAGACTGCAGCCAAGTTTTCACATCTGACATCCTCTCGCTTTCATTTGAAAATTCAGATTGGCTTGATCTGACTCACTGCAATTAAGGCCATTCTCATTCTGACTAAATTTCTTCAAGAGCTTCTGTCAGTTCATTAACCCGGCTGGGGAATCATGAATCATGAATTCACATAGCAGTGTAGTATAATGGGTAAGGAACTGGTTCTAAAGATCACAGGTTCAATTCCTGGGTAGGACACTGCCATTATACCCTTGAGCAAGGTACTTAACCTGCATTGCTTCAGTATATATCCAGCTGTATAAATGGATTCAGTGTAAATGCTATGCAAAAGTTGTGTAAGTCGCTCTGGATAAGAGCGTCTGCCCAATGCCTGTAATGTAATGAATGAGTTGTGACCTCAGTTGTGGCCACTTTTGTTTGTTAGCATGATCAATGTATTTTTAGTGGTAGGACAGAATAGTATTATCAGGAAAAAAGTAGGCATATTGTGAATTTTACTTGCTTTAACTTTTTTTTTTTTTTCCTTCCTAACTATATGAAGCTCTAAAACTAAAGATTTGTGTGTGTGCAGGAGACAGATGGAGAGGACAGACTGGGCCTGCCTGGAGAGGCAGAGGGAGAGGGAGATGGAGAGGTAGGCTCCAAAGCAGAAACCCCAGATGTGCCACCATCGGTAGACAACACTCCAAAATGCCTCAACAAAGCTTTGGAAGGACTGTCCTCCAGGTGAGCAGTCTCTGAAACGGTTAGTATTCTAGCAGAGTGTTGCATTAGTTGCATTAGTCTAGTAGTACTAGCCAGAGTGTTGCATTAGTTGCATTAGTCTAGTGCTAGCACAGTGTTGCATTAGTTGCATTAGTCTAGTGCTAGCACAGTGTTGCATTAGTTGCATTAGTTTAGTGCTAGCACAGTGTTGCATTAGTTGCATTAGTTTAGTGCTAGCACAGTGTTGCATTAGTTGCATTAGTCTAGTGCTAGCACAGTGTTGCATTAGTTGCATTAGTTTAGTGCTAGCTGAATGAGAAAAATGCCGCACTTATGCATTGTGGTGACCAAAGATGTGACCAAAATTAAATCTTACCACAATGGTCTTCACAAATTTTAATGTGTATAATGTACATCTTAAATAAACATAAATCTCATTTGGTATATATCCTAATAACATTTGTTGGACTGTTGGGTAGCCTGTTTTTTCCCCCTAGATTGTTTAACTAGGTTGTGGAGTGTTGGCTGCAGCGAGTTTTTTGACAAATGCTTTTTTGATGTTTTGCAGAGGATGTGACCTCATACACATCATGCTGTTTAGATGTTAAATGGTTTTATTTTTTTAACAAACATTCAGCTTTAGGCATAAAGTGGGCTTACGTAATCTGCTTAGCTCAGATAATCATGGCTAAATAGATTTGTCTATTCATTTTCTGTGCATCAGGGGAAAGAATGAGAGAATGGGGGTGCAGGCGAAGCAAAGGATAACCCTTAGAATGTTTCGTATTCATGTCAGTTTATTTGAATTGATTAGGCTGTCTGCTGCTATTTCTGGTAGAAAACTGTATTTTAATGGCTGCAAAGTCTTGCAAATGTCAGAACATCATTCGCTACCTAATTTGATGAATGAATCATGCTGAATTTCAGTTAAGTTCTGTTCTAGAAAGTGTAAAATTCTTTATTGTGTTGTAATGCCATTGGCAAGTGAAGACTTTGGTACATCATGTCATGCTAATGAGAAATTAGTCATTTTCAATGCATTGAACTGAGTGAAAGAATAATGCACACAGGTGTTCATACAACATATATCAAGATGTTGATCAGTATCAGGTCCTTTTCCTGATCCAAGTATGTGCTTTACTGTTGTGTTTGCTTTTTGTATTCATTCTGTTACAGATGGAAAAACTGGTGGGTTCGAGGGATTTTGTCACTGACAATGATCAGCGGATTCTTCCTTATCATTTATTTAGGACCTATCGTGCTAATACTAGTGGTATGTTTCCTACAGTGTCCTGTTATTCTATTTCTATTCTATTTCACCTGTACAAAAAAGAGAAAAGAAAAAAACACAATAACACAAAAACATACAATAATGCTTAAAGGATATGCTCCTCAATACACATGTACACACACACACACACACCCATATGCATACTGTAAAGGCACGTGTGCCTATTCACAAAAAGGCACTGCAATATTAATCACCCTGGTCTGTGCCCCATCTTCAGTAGAAAGTCGCCCCTTTCCACCACCCTCTCAGGTGTGGTAAGCCATCTTGGCTGGAGTACCTTTTCAACATCTGAAGAGGTCTTGACTCTTTACTCTAACATTTGCTTTTATATCATACATTTTATTTCATATCATTTTCAGAAATGTAACATTAAATAACTTTTTGTCCTCAAAAAAAAAAAAAAATAAACTGATAGAACTACTCAAACTTTTAAAATAAGTTCCTGTTTTAATTTGCTGTTGAAATATCCTTTTGGTTTGGTTTCTGTTTAGGTAATGATGGTTCAAATCAAGTGCTTCCATGAAATTATTACCATTGGGTACAAGGTTTACCACTCCTACGATCTTCCCTGGTTCAGGACGCTGAGCTGGTAAGGGCAGTAATTCAGTCTCTGACCTGACCGTTGCTCACCGTGGAAATGCACGCTCGTACCTCCCGTACTGGCAGACAGATATGTCTTCTGCTTATAATGAAACTGTCTACATCCAGTTTGGCTACTTTAACATTTTAGAGCGCATGTATTTCTGATCATATGCTAGTGAATGTGCTGAACCACTGAGAGATTTACAGACGGTTGAGTTCCTGTATGTGAATATGAGTTCCTGTCACGGCATATTGTTTGGTATTTCGTGTTCATCTTGGCTGTCCATAATGGCTTTGCGGAGTGCCGGTAAGAAACCACTGTGAGAAGCAGCTCGGTGACCGCCTCTGTCTTGGCTCGCAGGTACTTTCTCGTTTGCGTGAACTACTTTTTCTACGGCGAGACGTTGGCGGACTACTTTGGCGTTTTGGTTCAGAGGGAGGAGCCGCTGCAGTTCCTGGCGCGCTACCACCGCTTCATTTCCTTCGCCCTGTACTTGGCGGGTGAGGAAGGGCAACCGGGGGGAAGGTGCACTGCGCTAAGACACGCTCGCTGACTTTATTGCCTGGATCTGTAGTCAGATAGAGTGGAGCTCAGCTGCGGTCATCAGTGTCAAGGCTGATAGCTTATTTACTGACCCTGAGGTTTGTATATAGGTATGGTTATGCCACAAGAAGACCAATCAAAAGCCTGCTTTGGTCAAATCCTTTAATTAATAACAGAATAATTAGGAATATTTTCTTTCCCATGTGTAGAAAGGTTATGAAATTAATTTTGGTTCTCAATGACTTATGTCGATAATTGTGTTAAAATCTCACCCACTTGGGATATCTGTGCTTAAATCAAAATGGTTGAGATTTTTGGACTGTTTAAAGATTTCACACAGAATTATCCTATAACTGATACACAAAATTCGCTTTGATATTCACTGTTGCAGCACTGATGTATATTAAGTGAGAGGTCTATCAACCCACATGTTAATTAAATAATCCATTTTAATATACAGTACAAACACGATCAAACATTAATACTGTGCATTTCAGAGTTCTAATGCTTTGAGTAGGACTTTTAGATTAATCTACAGCATATATACATAAAGTTCTGAAAGCAGAAAATGCTGAGATCAACAGTATAGCAGTACAGAGTATGTAAGAAAACTCAGCCCACAGAGTTATGCAGATTGAACTCTATAGACCAGTTCATGTAATAATTTGTATTATTAATGGATAGTTCAGTTCAGTTTTACCACATATTTTCGATCATATAACAGCAAATGTGCTGAACCACCATTCAGAAGAAGTGCATTCCTGTCACAGCATATTATTTGGTATGTGATGCTCATTTTGGCTGTCCATAACGCTTTAGCCTAGTGACAGTAAGAAATCATAAAATCTGCCCTATGTAAGAGCACTGACCCCTAGCTGAAAGTCCGATTTGAGCCTGTTTAGTTATCATCACTCTAATTCAGTGTGTTGCTCAAGGTTAAGGACGCAGTGGACTGAGTCAGGCCTGGGGCCTTGCTGAATCTGCAGTTGAGTCTCAAGCAGCTCCAAGGTGCTGGCAGTACAGTCACACTGCCAGCATGCCGTGGAGCAGAGTCATTACATAAAAGGGTGATCTGTGCTTCCCTTTGTTCCCTCTGAATGAAACTGACTGCATGTTTTTTTGTTGTTGCACTTTGCAGGTTTCTGCATGTTTGTACTGAGTTTAGTGAAGAAACATTACCGCCTGCAGTTTTACATGGTGTGTATCAATGAAATTACCACAAGCACTAACCGTACAGAAATAACTGCATGCTGACAATCACCAAACTGGGGGCAAAGCAAGAAAAGACTTTGGACCCAAGCTTATCACAAACACTATATAGTGTATGCCACCCACTCATTCTAGTATGTACATTGTGTAGTATATGGCACAACAAAGATATTTATATTTGCTCTCAGGTTTGCAACATCCTTATGACCTAAAACATGATAAAGTCACACTGGTTTCATCACAAAGAACCCATAGCCTGGTCTAAGACACGCCACATTGATTTGTGTGAAAATGAATAAATCTTCTTGCATAAAATAATCTATTATTTATAGAGTTTACACATTGCTGAATGGGTTGTAGAAACCTTTAATGCAATTTCTTCCCTCTTACCTAATAATTTCAGAAGTTTGAGTACTTTACTATTCACGTTTATTTAAATTATTGTGACTCTGAATGGATTACTATGTCTCATTTGTTTTAGTGTGTTCCCTATGGTTCACTGGCAGCTGCCGCCTTTGTCTAACTGTGTTGCATTTTTCTTGCTGCTCTGATGATTTCTGTATCATTCTCAGTCGTTATTTTATTATTTTACCTTCAGTTAATTAGTGAGATCCGTTCCATTGTTACAGAAGTATGTGTTGTTCTTGGTTTCAGTTTGCCTGGACTCATGTAACGCTGCTGATTGTGGTGACACAGTCACACCTCGTCATTCAGAATCTGTTTGAAGGAATGATCTGGTAAGCAGAGATCAAATGTAATGTGCCTTTTCAAAGCAACAGTAAAGAAACTACTCAACTGCACTGTGAACACATTTTTATAACACACTAGTATTGTCTGAATTAAATATTCTACTCTGTAAGATACTCTGATTTTGGTTAGCCCTGAGCTAAATTTTGGCAAAATGTATGACCTTAAACTGGATTACTGCTAAATAAGTCTTGGGGTATACGTCAAGAAACATGCTTGGTCTAATAATTAGGTGTTGTTAATTTGCTTTTTAAAAATACATTGTACAATGGCCATACAATCCATAGTGTTTCATTATTTCATTATTGCTTAGGTTTATTGTTCCAATATCCATTGTGATCTGCAATGACATCATGGCCTACCTTTTTGGATTCTTCTTTGGAAGAACACCCTTGATTAAGGTAAGGACAAGACCTTTCAATACACTTAATCTAGTAATTTAAATGTTGCTGTACATTATGTTTCTTCATAACAATAGATTGTGCACAGATTACCGGAAGTATTTCCAGATAGTTGTGTGTCCAGGAAATATTTAATCAGTGGGAATACATTCTACTTCAGAGTGACAGCAAATATACACAGCTCTCTCTTTGGCCCAACTGAACAAACTAAGCTAGAGAAAAAGTAATTCCAACCAATCAAGGCCCTTCGATCAATACAGGGTCTGCTCTGATTTGAACAGAATGTACAGTATGTAAAGAATGGTATTATTCACAAATCTGTGTCTGGTGCGAAGATAAGGTACGGTATGTTACAACAAAAGAATTAGAAAATACATTAGGTTACTATAAGGTACTCTGTATCAGTGCCTTTGCATAAGGGTGCATTGTCCCTGTAGCAACAGAAACCACTAAAAAGAATGAAGGACCAGTTAAATATGTTCAACTTCTTGAAGTTCAGAAAACATAAGTTCTTGAGAACTGCTGAAGGTATGATGGTCGTGTCCTTGCAGCTCTCTCCAAAGAAAACCTGGGAAGGTTTCATCGGCGGGTTCTTTGGCACCGTCGTGTTTGGATTCATAGTGAGTATGATCGTACCGTAAATACAGCACAGTACCCACGTCTGGGCTTTCCCATCACCGTGACTGGGGCTTTGTCTGGTTCCTCCTCGTTAAATATTCTAATACATGGGTTTTCCTATTGGTTTCATTGCAGTCTGGGGGACATATACATGTACTGAACCACATTGTATCCCCCGTATCCCTGCTTTCAGTTTGCCTACCTCCTGGCCCAGTACCAGTATTTTGTGTGTCCGGTGGAGTATGACAGCGAGACAAACCGGTTCGCGGTGGAGTGCCAGCCCTCGGAGCTGTTCGTGATGCACGAGTACACCCTCCCCGCCCTGGTGCAGGACGTCCTGAGATGGGTAACGTCTGCGGCCCTCACACAGTTTGATTCATGGCCTTTTGATCTCACAGAACCGTACACATCCATCTCCCTTAGCTAAATTACGAGCCGTGTGGTTCATTTTGTGATGGTGGCATTGGCTGCTATCAGATTGTGCGGTTCTGTCCAGCGGTGGAATGTTTCAGTAATATTTGTCTGTCACAGTCCAGGTGCTTGACTGCTTCACAGATCTCCAGCTATAAACCTATTATCCTACAGTACATAATAGGCCTGGACTGCCATGCCAGTGTGTTGTTCAGCTATAGATCTATGCCCAGGTAGGCTACATGCTTCAAGATTGCAGGAAAGTTTGAATGGCTGACAGTTGCTGTGGGTGTCTTGTCGTCCTTCACAGAAAACGGTGAACATGTACCCGTTTCAGATCCACAGCGTCGCTCTGTCCACCTTCGCCTCCCTCATCGGTCCTTTCGGGGGCTTCTTTGCCAGCGGATTCAAAAGGGCTTTCAAAATCAAAGTAAGCCCACGCCCCCCTCCGTGTGCCGAATGTTGGGGGCGGTCCATTTGGGACCTCTCCAGAAACAGCCTCCGCCACGGTGACTTTGTGCAAACTTGCTGCAGTGACGTGCTCTCCTTCTCCGTAGGATTTTGCCAGCACAATCCCTGGTCACGGCGGAATCGTCGATCGCTTTGACTGCCAGTACCTGATGGCCACTTTTGTTCATGTTTACTTAACAAGCTTCATCAGGTAATTAATCGTACCCGTGAAATAGCTTTCTGGTTTTATGTTCATATTTTGCTAAAGTCTTACTTCTTGGTGTGGCAGAGTTATCTCAGCCAGTGACATTAGGCCTTAATTTTGTATAGAGTATAAATAAAAGGTCATCTTGCAGGGCCACCAAGTTTAGATATGTGCTTATATGTGGAAAATTGCCTTGTTTCAATTGATGCTACTTGCTAGAGCCCAGTGAAATTCATGCAGTGTAGTACCTGTGAGGCTGCTAGCTGGCTGATCACTGCTCTGTTCAGGGGCGGATCTCACTTCACTGTTTGTCTTCCAGGGGCCCAAACCCCAGTAAGGTGCTGCAGCAGCTACTGGTGCTGCAGCCGGAGCAGCAGCTCAGCATATTCAACCTGCTGCAGTCGCACCTCAGAGAGAGGGGCATGCTGTCCGCCCCTGACACTGAGGAGCAGTGAACCCCCTTAGAGCCCAGTCCTGTCCCCCCTCGCACGGGGGGGCATGGTCGTCAGGCCCCATGACATCTCATCACAGCCCCCATGTGACTCCACCATCTCAGTGACCAAACAGCCGCTCCGAACATCGGGGGTCACCTTGGCGATGTCATACGGTCTTCTTGCTACAGTAGAACTTGCATGACAATACAAACAGCGGGAAGCCACACTGAGATTCTATTGATTTTCTGCAAGAGATCGTTATTATTCCAAAGACTCTGGAGAAATAAGAGACGTCTTCCACACGACAGGATCCAGGTTGTGGGGTACGGTGGGACTGCAGATTCTCTGTGGAGCCGCGTCCATGTGCTGTTGCACTCATTCTGGTTCTCCTTAGGAAAAGAGACAAAAGACTGTTCGCTGTTCCAAAAACTCCGCTCTAGCAACAAACACTGGGGATTCAGCTGTTGAAATGTTTCACCGTCATAAATCGGGGGCGTATAACGAGTTGTATGGAACGGAAATGGTCTGTTTCACAGAGATAAAAAAGGATCCAAACAAACGTACTTGAAGTAGATTTGTAACATTACCAAGTGAATGATGTGGTGGTGTACTTTAGGTTAGAGTAGAGAACTTCTGTAGCTGCTGTACTAAAGCTGTGCTATAGCTGAATACTGGAGGTTGACTGTAGCAGGCATGGCAATATATATTGTAAATATAATATTATAGCAACAGCACACTCTGATACACACTGCACTATGCATGTGTGTGTGTGTGTCTATATATATGTATATATGTATGTGTATATACATATATATATATATATATATATATATATATATGTGTGTGACTTGTTAAATACACCACATTTTAAAATGAGAAATATGTTATGCAATAATGGGGATGTCCCTTTTCATTTTTTAACTATAAAGCATGAATAATTTTCCACTGGACCGAGTCGTTAAAGAGTGAAAGCGAAGGCTAGGCTGTCTGGTTGCTGTTGTGCGAGGCAGCTTTTAGGAATGTGTTCGGGTAGCTCTTCTGTGCGTTCAACGTGGGCCGTTGTACAGGGCTGTGCGACCTCTGTCTAGTGAGCCAAATACTTGCGTTGCACTGCAGTCTGACTGATGAATCATTCCCCCTGCAGTCTGAATCCCTCTGCAGGCGTGATGTCATCGGGCCCCGCTAGCACACAGCGTCAGACTTGGGTTTGTTATATTATTTTCAGATTTTTTATTTTTTATTCTGAGATGAAAGGTGCTTTTGTCACACAATTAGGTGAAAACAGCACCGATATATTCTGAAGAAACCTTCACTGGCTCTCCGTATTGAAGGAGTTCTCATGTTGTGCTTGTATTTCTTGTTTGTTTCTTAAAACCGAATCAGGCATCTGTTAGCGAGAAACTGTATGATGTGGGTGCTGACATTAATCTGAAACATATTATTGAATTTCCTGGATTTGAAGGTGCACTTACAGAATGTTTACCAAAGCTGGCTGGTTTAAATATTATTTATTGTGTACAGATCAATATCAAGCTGTTTTGAAGACAGGTTTCATAAATCCACCAGTTTTCTTTTTAAACCAATTTAATGTGAACATCAAAAATAGTCATATACAAGGCATTCGGGTTGAACAAGGATTTGGCTAACTGGCTACCTAAAAACCATGCATCCCTATTTGGATTTCTTTCTCTAGTAACATCCATCAGTTGTGTTATTTCATTATTCTCTCGAATGGTCTATACTGGTATAATGTACATTATTTCGAAGATGTACTTTATGTCATTATCTGTAGTTGTGCTGCATTAGTGATAACCAATGCAGTGAAAATGTTACATGGTTCCACTATGCAAACCGTTATTAATGTGTGGTCTAGGATGAACAAGCTTTCATGCACTTGCTAATCAAACAATCAACCAACAGTTAGCTCTACAACAGGTTGTAGAAGTCGGATTGTTGTCGTAACCCTATACTGTGGAACAAAGGACCGGACATGGGGTGTTCAGGTTGGACTATACATAGGTCGTGAGTTTTGGTATTAGACAGGTAAAAGTGGTCGGGGTTTAACATAAACGCTTACCTATTGAACCACTTGAAACCAACAGCTGGCTGTGGAAGAGCTTGGTCTAAGGCAAACTTGTATTTCAGTTCACCAGGGATGCAAAATTGACTACAGAAACAGTTCACTGTCATCCATAACTACTCTGCTACGTTGGGGGAAAGATTGTGGTTTTGTGTTTTTATTTGAATGTTTTACTACGGTTATAATTTATGGGGGGCAGGTGATTTAATACAGATTGTGTATTAAGATTTATTTCCTGATGCAAAACTTTGTTTGTAGAGTGGGTGGGATTTAACGGGTGAAATGAGTGCATAGAACAGGGCAGAAGGGAATGTGTGTCACAAGAGACCTGTACAAGCAAAAAAAAAAAAGTGTTTTGTAAAAAAAATATGTAATTATTATTAGATGATACTGTGATGCTATAAACATGTATAGAGGTGGATCTTATATACATAAGATGAATAAATTAATTGAAAAAAATTGTTATGACCCATACCTTCCAAAATGTATTTATTTAAATTTAAAACCCTTAGGTAAGTGAGGATTTTATAGTTAATGTGCAAGCTCAATCTGAGATCTGTTTTAATTTATAACTTATATTTTTAAATGATCGATAAAGCCACTAATGTAGTTTGCAATATTTTGGCCGCAACTCTTCTCAGCTCTATACATAATTAAAACTTCTTTGGATGCAGTGGTCATTACTTAAAATTACTTAGTAGTAATTACTTAAAAATTAAGCAAATGTAACTATCAGCAAGTAATCATGTTAATAGGCATTTAGGACTTGTCATTTCAATTGCTTTCAAATGCTTGTCCTGAAATAGACCTATATCAGGGGTGCACAACTCCAGGCCTGGAGAGCCAGTCTGCATACAACGTGCAACAAATTACCTTAGTTTTAGTTTAAATGAAATGAAAATCTTTAGGATAAACTTGCAGTCTATACAAATGTCAGATCAATGTGGGATAGAGCTAATGAAATACTGTTGTCAAGAGCTAAAAGGTACAAAATCCCAAAAGCGTTTGTCCCTTGTGCACCTCTGGCCTGTATGTTTTAAATGAATACAAGGCAGAGCTATACATACATTAAAACCCACATAGCCTAGTTTATTTTGTAAACGGAACATTCACAAGCCAATTCAGTGCATTCTAAAATATGATTTTAATTCTCTGTCAGACACTGAACTGGAGATCATACATGTCTGGCTTGGCTCCATATATCACCATTGAGCACTGACCAGTCACACATTATTTAGGACCAAGGGCAAAATACAAAAGTAATATTTTTAGTGCTGGCAGGATATACAATTTCCATGTATATTCCATGTGTATGTTTCACATGAGACGGCTGCTGCCTGCTAATTATATCTATAATCCATACCAAAGTCATGCATGTGTTCACAAAGTGACCATGTAGGACGAGGGTTAAAAAAAAAATCGAAGTATCGTCTCAGCAGAGATCTCCCTGAATATCAAAAAGCTTTTTGTATAATGTGCTGTTTATCTACATTCATTGTGAATCATCTCACAACTCTATCGTGCACAAATTAAGGCTGACATTTAGAAAGGTTAGCCTTGTTGACAGGCAGGAGGTAAGCTGAAGAAATCATATCAAATGTGAATTGTGTGTGGTTGAAAGAGGCACATTTCATTGTTTATATGTTTTGAAGAGTAACACGGCTGTGGTGATTGCTACTGACCAATTGAAAACCTGCATGGCCTGGCCACAACTTGGGTGTTACTGTGGCAACGTTGCTGGAGGTAAGAAATTAAAATGTAGCAGTATGGCCCTGGCGTTGCAACAGCAATCACACAGCCACTATTGTTAAAGGACACTTGTACTGAGCAGGCTGCTTTAAACTAATACGGCAAAGCTCCAGTACTGCTACATGCTGCATAATAGTACACTGTCCTGATGTCCATGTCTGCATATTCTGTTCATAAATTATGTCCTGTATTTTTTTTTTTAAACCCACAGTAAGATTTTAGACAATGTTTCCTCCTGAAAGACATAAAAATGTCCAAATTAAAAGGATAAAAGTTTTTTTCAGTAATTTTGAGGCTACTAAAATGTTCACTTCCCAAAACTGCAATTGCAGGAAGAAAGTAACATAACATAATGAAAAGTAATTGCTAAACTTGTCGTTTCTGTGAACAGCAGAGGACAGAGATAGGTGTGTAGATCTAAAGAATTGAGTAACTACATTCAAGAAGGATTAACAGGAAATGGTGTTGTATTCTGATGGCTATCTTACATACCAACTCTACAGCATCACTACAGGTGAACAAGCTAATTAGGTGATAACCCCACAGCCTCTATTTATAGATAGGCTATCAACGAGTACTTAACTTGTAACCCAGCAAATTCAACTCTTAACACAGCAAATGCAAAAAGTAATAACTAGAAGAACTAACTAATCCTTATCTTTACTAAAAGAAACCTTCTCTGAATGTTGTTCCCAAATTATTTAGGTCTACACACCTGCTTTTACACCAAAGGATTGAAACAAGAGCTCAATCAATATCTATTTAAATTGTATACTACTTTTTGGATTTGCTGCCATGTGTTAAGTACTTAAAAACCTACCAAATAGAGGCACTGATTGGAAATTCCTCTCTAATTAGTTTTCACACCTGCGGTGATGCTGTAGAGTTGGATATATAAGACTGCTATTAAGCACACTGCATCATTTGACTGATGAAGGCAGTGTACAGAAATTTCTGAAAATTTTAGCCTCAGCTTTAAAATGTTGACTGTTGCTCGTTTCTGAACTTTGATTCTCGTGCCAGGAATGTCACAAAATCTGCCTTCTGTCATCTGAAAAATATTACTAGAGTGCAGTATTTTTCTTCTCTCTCAGAGAAATAGAGAGACTAATTACTCTTTTTACTAGCAGACTGGGCTATTGTATTGCCCTCCTATCTGGTCTCCCCAGAAAAGCTATAAACCAACTAAAATTAATCCAGAACCCTGCTGCCTGAATGCTGACAAGAACCAGAAGGAGGGCACACATTACTCCTATTTGAAAGCTTTTCTTAAACCAAAGGGCTCCATTTCTCTTTAAAATGCATATTACTTTTTAGATTTGCTTCCACAAACTACTCGTTAATCTAATTGGTAGTTCCTCTCTAATTAGCTTGCACACCTGTGGTAATGATGTGGAGTTGGATTTGTAAGATTGTCATCAGCAATCTTTCAACAAACAATCCAATACCATTGAACTGATAAAGGCAATATGCTGAAATGTTTGAGTCTTTTAACCTCATCTTAACTGAAAACAGGGTGGGGGGCTGTTACTGAATGTGTTTACCTAGAATTTGAAATTGAAAATTATATGTTATATGTTCTTAAAAGCCATTCAGTATGACCGGATGCTTTTGGTAATATTGAGCTTGCCGGTACTGCAGTCTCTCTGGAGCTCCTTAAGGCATACAGGTGAAAATGACAGATGCGTAGAGTGCAAACGGGCAGCACTTTGTTTCTTTGTTTGGACTGAAATGGGACGTGGAGGAGTTAATTTGTGTCTGCTGATGTAATGAGAACAGTTTTGCTCATAACCATAACTGCAGCGCAGAGTTCTAAACCAAAATGTCTTTTTCCCCAACCTATTTCTAATGACACGACGCATTACTTCATAATTAAGACGTACTGTATATACGGTTTGTTGTGGTGTGGACATAATGTATGCAGTCACAACTAAAGTTTAAGTTTCTAATTAAACAACTAAATTGTGCAGCATGTGCAAGCAGCTCTTGAGAATATATTCACAGAAATGACACAAATTACAAAAAGCCTGATAAATATTTTCCTATTCTAATTTAAAGACGATTATTTAATTGTCCACTGAAAATGGTTGAGAATTGCATGTATATTTATAAACATGCTGTCAATAAAAACGGTTTGCATGATTTTTTTTTTTTGCTCTGAATATTAAAACAAGTCACACTGTACACTTTAAATAGCAAAAACAACATGCATGAATTCAATTTGGCTATATGAATTTTTAATGATATCCAACAAAATTCTGTTAAGAAAAAAATCAAAATTTCAGCAGTATGACATCATTTCAAACTGCTGTGACAAGAGTGACCTCTAGTGGATTTTAATCAACACTGGTCAAAAAAATAAATAAAATAAAATCAAAATGACATGTAGTTTATCTAGTCTAGACCAGTGGCTCCCAATCATGGAACATAAGTATTTTCATTCTTCTTGGAATGCACAGCTATTTCTGGCATAATGTGGCTTAAGAGGGTAAATAATCCCTTTAAACATGAAAATTACCAAATTAAATTAACAGCTTGTTCAAATTCTGGGATTGCAATTACGACTGGAACAAAAACCAGAATACACAGGGGGGGCCCAGGACCAATTTTGGGAACCACTGGTCTAGATAATAGAACAGTTATGAAATTAAATCAAATAAATCTTTTACATAGGGGAGCACCTTGGCCAAGCCAAGTTTGGTTGTACATGCTAAAATGGTTTGTAGTGTTTACTGTGTAATTTGCAGACCAAGGTCTACATTTAAATAGGCTTCTGTCTTAAGACAGTATGACAGTTATACAAAGTACATATACACGATCTGGACCTGCTTATGAAAGTGTCTGTGTGGCCTAACCACTTAAATCTACTGCTTTATTTCATGTCAGTATTCTATAATACATATTTAAAAAAAATAAAAGCAGGTTTTCCACAAGTAAATGACAGAAACAGACACGGCAACCACAAAAATCAAATGCTGTTAATTAATGTTAAAGTGCATACATGATTCCATGGCACTATGAAAAAGAAGTGCGCCATCAGGTGTCCCCTCACACCCACCTGATGGCAAATACAGGAGGATGACATCACACAGAAACAACCTTTGCAAGCTGTTTCTTATTCTGTCCTTATTTTTTTTCTAGAAACATCTCCTCCTTGAATGGATTTGCTCTATCATCCATAAACAAACCTCAAACACCGGAGACACATGAACCTAGCCTTATCTTAATGAAAAATCTACAGGCACATACATGTAGAGTTTCTCCACTGAAAAGAGAAATGTCAGTGTGACCCTATGACCTACTGCTTACACTTTAGGATATGAGTTAGTATCTACATTTTGAATCCCTTACATATGATTATTTTCTATATTTTACATTAGCTCCCTGAAACAATGTCTGTCAGACTGGGTATTGGACGGTGTGAGTAACAAGTATTCTTCATTTCAGTATTCAGATCGAATTACAAAGCAAAAAATAACACAAAACAAAAGAAAATTAGAATGGAAATAATAATTGTGCAGGATGTTCAAAATCTTATCTCCAAACCGGCCACACGTGAAGCTTCAACTTCATATACCATGACCATAATTAAATTACATTTAATCTAATCTACTGACCCTGTTCATTTTATTACTCATTACACAAAGCAATAAAACGGATACATTGTTACACTGAAAAACATAAATGTCTTTTGATTTTAAAAATCACATTCCCAGAAAAGTACACACATCTACAATATAACCTCTGTACCCGCTTCAATCCAACAATCTGTGCAAAAAGTTTTTACATATTAATGCTTCCTACTGGAAGAGCATCAACTGTGGGATCTTATAAATCAAGATCATAAACGGGCTAGGGCAAATCTCACAATCTGATTGGTCAATAGCTGTGGTACAGTAACCGTATACCACAGTTATGACGTCTAATGCTTCTTTACATTTTTATATAAATTATCACACCATGGCTAAGCAGTCATTCAGGTTAAAATCAAAAACTATTACATGTAAAAACCATCATGAGTCACAAAATAGAAACATTTGAAACTATCTGATACAGGTCATCACAATACACCACTGCCTGTTGTGAGATACTGCCTAAATATAAATAAATATTTAAAAAAACAAATAAAAAAACAGGTTTTGTTAGTCCATCTTAAAATCAAATGAAAAGCATGCAGTTTTCAATACCTATCAAGAGTAACAGGCCTTTTCTTGGGTGGGTGTGTAATATGGTATTACAGTTACAGTAAATTTACCTCCATCAAATCTTTGGTGAGCTTAGGAACCATTTGTGGCCCAAGCGACAAGAGTACCTTAAAAACCACTTCAGTGGGGACTGGGCTCGATTTCAGAACAGGACATAACCCTCCTAAACAATTGTGCTCATCTTTTAAATTCTTGCCAATCTATGACACGCACTATGAGGGTGAGCTTACATGCATTTACATTTTAGGGCGTAGCTGTGATAAATCAACAGTAATGGTAATAATACATATCGGTAAAAAGTGAACTTTGTGTAAATAACGGCTGCTTTCTGAAAGGAACCTGCACAATGACGATAATCAGGCAAAGGTTTAAGCTGAGGAATAAAGAAAGACCAAGCCCAACAGGTAACATGCTCTAGTAGGTCCTAATAATCAGCTTAAAGTGGTTTAGCATGGTGGTTAGGGCTAAGTTGCTAAAGGAAACAAAAAATGAATCAGGCTTTAAATATATAAGAACAAAAAGGCTTTCGACAATTAGGAGCTGACTTCAATGTGAAGCTTTGGATCCCATTGGTAAATGTGTCCACAATATGAAAAACAAAGAAGCGTTCCTCCTGCAATACTGCGAGTCTGTTATTCCGTCTACATACGCAATCCAAAACTTCCAAGGCTACCATCATTTCCCCACCATGTCCTGACAGATCCGAAACACAAGCCTACCATCACTCTCCCCACCCTGTCCCGGCAGAACCAAAACGCAAGGCGCTACCATCACTCTCCCCACCATGTCCTGACAGATCCAAAACACAAGGCTACCATCATGTCCCCATCATGTCCTGACAGAACCAAAACACAAGGCTACCATCATTTCCCCACCATGTCCTGACAGAACCAAAACACAAGGCCTCCATCACTCTCCCCACCATGTCCTGACAGATCCAAAACACAAGGCTACCAGTACTCTCCCCACCATGTCCTGACAGAACCAAAACACAAGGCTACCATCACTTTCCCCACCATGTCCTGACAGATCCAAAACACAAGGCTACCATCACTCTCCCCACCATGTCCTGACAGACAGTGTGAGCGGCTGGGGCCGGGCTGGAGCTAGGTGGCCAGGTCGCTGAAGGGCAGGCGCAGGTCCTCCTCCTCCAGGGCGCTGTGCGTGGCGGGCGGGGTCGGGCAGAAGAGGCGGCGCAGGAGCGCCAGGCCCAGCCGCACCAGCAGCCGCAGGAGCAGGAACGCGACGGGCACCGCCATCTGCATCAGGTGGAAGACGGGCGCGCTGAAGCGGCTGAGCGCGCACGTGACGAAGAAGGTGCCCAGCGCCACGCACGGGTAGAGCGCCAGCTTGGCGAACATGAAGGCGTGGTCGCGCCCGCCGTAGCGCACGTACGGGTGCAGCGTCTCCCGCTCGCTGAAGAGCGCCGCCACCCAGATGGCCAGCTGGAAGACGCCGGCGAAGAAGATGATGACGCAGCTGATCTGGATGGCCTCCAGCTCGTTGCGCGAGTTGCGGGGGAACTCGTGGGTCAGCTCGTAGGCCAGCGGGAGGCCGCCCACGAAGGCCAGCGAGAAGGTGTTGAGCAGGCCCATGAGGCGGGTGGTCCTGGTCACGTGCAGGAAGAGCGAGTGGTGCACGAACCACAGCAGGCCCACGGTGGCAAAGGAGCCGAAGTAGGCCAGGAACTCGGGGCCGAACTCCTGCAGGGCCTCGATCAGGCTGCTGTTGAACCTGCGCTGCACCACGGCGGGGTCAGGAACGTTGTCTTCGCTGCGCACGCAACAGAGAAACTGTTACAGGCTCAGGTGCACGCCACAGTAATAAAGCAGTACTGCACTAGTACTAGTGTTCAATACTGAAGTTCTGTAAGAGATCTGTCACCACACCTCACAAAAGAAGCACCTCCTTGCATTAACTGTCTTCATTTACATAAAAACCAACCAACCATGAACTAATGGGAGCTGTTTTCTTTCGCGATGATGCAAAGGCTATGGGGTCTATTGAAACTAACTGCTCTGTAATTTAAAATTGTCTTTAACATATAAATTGAGGAATTACTTTCTTTGTACATTGTAGCTCATTACTGTGTTCAGCTGTCAAAGATGCACAAGAATGGTAAAATATAACATTTGCTGAAATTACTTACACACTGCTATGCAGTAAGGACTGTGCTAGATGTATGATACTTAATTAGATGGTCATAATGAGACTGTAAAGCTTACCATATGTCTAAGATCAGAAGTGTGGCCACAATGGCATACACCCCATCACTGAAAGCCTCCACCCGCTCTTTACTAAGAGGTTCATTTGGGTGGTACGAATAAAACAGCATAGAATCAGGGGTCTCCTCCATCTGGCCTGACAACACACACACATATGCAACCAGTTACTTCACCGCAAAAATAAAACAGCATAATAACATCCATTTGCATAATCGCATGAAAGATACATCAGTATGTTTTTGTACATCAGTATGTGTATGATACCCACAGTAAAGCAACCAAGAGAACAAAGACAGAATATCGTGTTCCTTACCAATGGCTTTGTTACGACACCACTTCAAAGACTGTGAAATATAGGGCAGGAAGGTGACGAATGCTAGCAGAACGTAAGACTGCAAAAAAGAGTCATCCAAGACAATTCAAATGAAACAAATACAGTATATCCATGCTTTATTTTAACATCTGATTGCCATGCAGTGATTGTCAAACTGATGTCTTAACTGCAAAGTTTCAAAGTTACTCCACTCAGACTTAAATTTGGTATGCAAATGCCAAGTAAATTAATGAAAATAACGAATTTTCTAACTAATAATAAGTGATAACTTTTAATTGAAGACTATGACAGACGTTTCAGCATTAAGCTTTCATCACACTGAACTGCAAAACAAAATGATTTCTTAGTTAGGTTTAGTACGCTCTATGTAAGTTCATTACCTATACTGTTTATGTTATAGAGCGTTCTTTGCACATCTTTATCAAGGGTGTTCATAATTTTGGAAGACACTGTAGGTTATATGTTAACATTATTTATTATTTACATTTTGATTTATTCTTTTGAAAGACCACTCACCAAGGGGAAGAAAATGAAGGAGAAGATGATTGCGATGAAGCAGAAAACTGGCACTCTCAAAATAACCTTCAAGATGTGCCGCTTGTAAAAGCCCTGGTTTTCCGATATCTGGATCTGGTCGTTCAGCAGGAAAGGGTGGCTGAATCCATACATAACAATTACAGCCTGCAAGCGGAAGGACAATGGATGACTGGGCAGCTCCAAAGAGCACCTACACGTCTGCCTTGAAATAATTCCCAGTACCTCCTTACCTGTATCAGACCAATCACTATGACGCAAGTACAAAAGAGGAGGATCCCGAGGATGTTTTCTGGAAATGTTGCCATCAAGGAAAACTACAGCAGAGGAAACAAACCAACAAGCGATCTCATTTCAACAGAAGGCTACGCAAAACACCACGTGCTTTTGCGCTCAACAGGAACCCTGACAAATGCAGCTCTGTACGTTTGAATGCGAAGAATACAGTTAAACATGATATTTATAGGTTACTGTTTAAAACGTTTTAACAGTGAAGTGGCATAATGCACAATGATCTGAATTTCCATTATAAGCTGAGAGCTGGGGGTCACTTTAAACTGCATCTTGGTTAAAAGCCTCTAAATGAGGTAAGCTTTAGGCCTACTACAATCATAAAGATTGTCAAAGCTATTTCTCTTATGGCTTGGAAGAAATCGCCAATGGCTACGAGAGATCAGCTTTCATTCTCAGGATCTTACACTGGAAGAGATACTCCTCACGCCTCCGGATTAGAGGAAACAAAAGCACCTTCACCCCAAAAAGATCTGAGCGACACGCCTGCAAGTGGACCCGCACACTCCCCACGAGACACAGCCAGACTGAATGGATTGATAAGTACTTACAGTGTAAGGGAGGAATGTTATCAGCATCATACAGGCCTAAAGAAAAGGAGGAAGCAAGCATTACTTACAAAGTAAAGGCCTAGGTCGCACATTCAGAACCAGTGCATCAATAGTCAATAAACATTGCAAACCCCTCTCACATATAGAAATGCACATGCTTCATGCTTTTAATTTTTTTTTTTTGGCATATTATTCAAAAACCAATAATCTATATATCTTCACTCACTTTAATGGCCTGAACTCCTCCTAATTGTGCATTAATGCATTTCTAAAAAAAAATTACCTTTATATTATAAACAATAATTTGTACAAACAATTGATATTACTGTTATATTTGAGAGCCTTTTTTATAAGTCATTTGACAAAACTCACAAGATTTAAAAGGGCAAGGCAGTCATCTATGCGCTCAATTACTTGAAATAACCTGTAAAAGGACAAAAAATTAAAGATGTCAAGTACACGCCTAACAGACATTCCATATCTCTCTCTCTCTCACACACACACACACACACACACAACACAGTATATTATATGTCCAGTACATATCCACTGGCTTTGCTAATTAATGTGAACTAAATATATTAATTGTTGTCCAAATATGATCATTGCTGTTCTGATAGATTTATATCATCACTATTTAGTGCAATATGTTGTCGAAACATTTTGTGCGTTTTAGGCTGTGTGTTGTTTCTGTTGGAAGTGTAATACTGTCACTCTTAGGAATAAAATAGGGGAAACAAATGATTGAAGAAAAACCATCATTTGAGGGCATAAACCATCAACATTTTGTTAATTTGAGTTTGTGCCCCATAAAACGTTTTGGGTGCATTATGCCCCTGATTCCCTCTGTAAATTCCTTACCTGATATGGGCAGCCCACGCAACGGAGACTATTAAGAATGTCATCAAATACACCGCAACCTTGGTAGTGAGAAGGTGCTGCAAACTCTCTTTTAATTCCTGAAGAACAAAATGGAAACATAAAGGAAATAGCTGAATAATAATAATAGTAGTAGTAGTAGTAGTAGTAGTAATATCCATCCTCACATTTGTTCATTTTTTTATTTTGAGCAATATTTAATTGATGTTTCCTGTGACTGTACCTGATCGTCCTGAAATTGTGTATGTGCCACAGGTAAAATCTGAAAAAAAAAACAATATGTCATTTGAAAAGCTTTGGGAATACAGTACATTCCATAGGCACCATTTAGCCACAGGAAATACGTTAGTTTAAAAAATACGTTTTCAGATAAAGAATGACTTGACTCTTTTGCAGCAAACCCTTTGGTCTCTTAAGATGACTGTGCAAGTCACGTTGAATCTGCCTTACACAACTAGGCGGGTTAAACGACAAATAAAAGAAAACAGGAGCCGCAGCTGTGCGGGTGTCTTCTGCACGGAGTGCGCCCAAAATAAGCGTGATTTTTAAATCTTGACATAAAGTAAAATCATGCATTCAATGTATTTACGCCACCTACATTGCAACATTTAGTTCAAGTTAGCTGGAATCACTCATTATGTTACAGTACGTAACACAGGCTCACCAACCGATTTTTTTTACTGGTTTTCAAGAAATAACAATGTTGCAATTCTATTGTAACAATAACGAATTCAGCAAACGGCAAGACGATGTATTCTTTCGTCCGATTTACCATAACAGTTGCTATAATGGAAATGAGTGCATCACTGTAGGCAAGTAGCCGGTGCGAGGACTGTGTGCTGTACCCTTCCCTCTCAGACAAAGTAACGCTCTCCAAAAATAAATGCGTATGTCTCGTTGTAAAGCCTTTCTTCTCCATTTCCTCGTTAACGTGATGCTCGATAATTTCGCTGTCTTCGTTTTCCTCCATTGCAAGGAGACCCTGCTACGACAAAATGGTCACGTACAGATTCAGTGTTTACAAACACAATGTACAGCTGTCTACTACGAACACCTGACTTTGCGGCAACAAGGAAGTGCTTTGCTTGAAGGAAGTGACACACTCGCACTAGTTACTGTAAATCCGCTCTCGCGTATTTTCCGTCCTTAGCAACGGATCTAAGATCAGCTTACACACTCCAGTACGATCTCTTACCATTCAGTGTGAAATGCTCTTTCTGATTCAGGATCAGCGACTTTAAAAAAGCCTAAACCTAAAACAGCGCGATTTTGTATTTAAAGTAACAGACACAAAATTGATCTGAAGTCTTATATCATCGTATAGCCTATATTTATGATAAAGATTTTGGAGCAATGTCATACTAGTCAACAACAACAACAATAACAACAACAACATTATTATTATTATTATTATTATTATTATTATTATTATTATTCTTGTTGTTGTTGTCAATTCAAATTATGACCGCAACTAGATTAAACTAAATATTTTCTTGTGGAATCTTTAACATATTAAAAGCATTGCAAAATCTAAAGGGCATACAACTGGAGCTAAATAAATAAATAAATAAATAAATAGTATATTTCCTCTGAGCGCCAATGGGCCAGCTATATGGCGCATGAGATAACATGTCAGGACAGATGATCTGGACTGTTGTTTTTGGCAGAATATAATTCTGTTCTAAAAAAGAACAAGAAAGACGGGGAAGACAACCACAGAACTCAGCCTTTTACAGATTTACTTTGCATTTACATTTTTCGTTAATATTTTTGACCCAATGAGATTGTAATAATAGAGACCCATAATATTTCCTTCCTAGTTTATTTGCAAATTTAGTGGGTTCAGTGCTTGTAACATATTAAACTCAAGAGAAAAAGTAATCCTTCGAAATGTATAACCTGCTGATGCTTTAAGTTTCATTGGTGATTCCATGGGGTAATTTTAAAGGCTACGACAAGGTCATGTACTATGATATGCGTGTGCACTAGTCTCCCCTTCAAAACATGTAACTGAGCAAATCCGTTTCATTCGCTTAAGGACCACGATGATACGGTAAATGTTTACTATTTTAGCAAATTGATTTATTTTATCTGTTTTCAGTAGATAAACTCGACGTATTGTAGTATTCGAAGAACGCCACCAAAGGAACATGCTTGAAGTATGTCAAAAAACAAACAAAAAAAAACTGTTGCAGTAGTTTACGTGGTCGTTTTAAGGGCAGACTTTCTTTACAGGCTAAGTGTCTTCGGAATGGGTTTTTTTCCCTTTAAATTGTGTAACGATTTATAATAGTTGTAATCATCTCACATTTTGGATCTATTTCCTCGTGCGTAAATGAGCACACATACTGTATGGCGTTTCTGGCACAAATTTATCAATGCAATGGCGCGCTGTAGATTTCAACTAGATTTTTGTCCTTATTGGGCGGACTGATCTAAAACAAGGTGAATCTTTTTTTGACGGAGAATGTGGACAGTGTAGCATCCTTCGGCACGCAAGCATGCATCAAGCAGTGAGATCACTTGTGTTATAAATATCTCGGTGCCCGCAGAACAACTCCATCCACTGCAGCTATGGTTGTCCCTGCTGGAGCTGTAACGGCGTGCTTGCGCGCACAGTTACCTGTGCATCGCACCCGGGATCGACAACAAAATGCGAGAACTTGCCTAGCCAAAAAAGCATGCACGTTTTAGTAAGAATGCGCTTTCCTTGCTGGTGTTTTCTTTTTGCACTTCTGTTTATCTTTGCCGCCGTGACAACGTCGGACCACGTTTCATTGGGAGATCAACTTCTCGAAGAATGTATCAATTCAGGGCGCAGGACTGGAAGACTTTATTGTAGGGTTGGCATTGGTTTTCATCTACAGATTCATCCGGATGGCAGAGTTAATGGGAGTCATGAACCCAACCAGTTGAGTAAGTTAATGAATAATTGGTAAGCATAATGTTTGTGCACGCTGCCAGTATTCTCGCTGCAGGTTTATGACTGTATTTTATTATGAGTGCATGTTCTGGAAATGCTCATTTGGTCAATTACTATATGGCCGTTAATGAAAACCTGTTTGTAATATGGTACAGTATGCAGCTGTCAAGCTGTCATCCTCGCGACAAGCCCTTATTCAAAATGGTTATCTTACTTCAGCTAGATGATGCAGACTGAATACAAAGCACATTTCTATCATGTTCTCTATTTTCATGCCACTTAAAAATATGACCCTACTGGTACGTAAATAAAGGTATGCTATTTTACTTCAGCCCAACTGGCCTACAATCTCTTATACAGATGTTGTGTCAGTGTACAGGGACCCCCTGTAATTGCTATAATCACAACGGTGGCTGTGTTCTGGTTGAAACTTAACTTGAAACGTACAGTATGGGTTTAATTCCAATGCAAAATGACTAAAGACAGAAACAACAAGCTGCACGGGTTACCCTAACTACGATGTAACTAAGATTCTTTCTTAGTGCTTGCATCCCAGGGGGTCTAAGTTGGACCATTATAAATTGCAGAACAACACTCCAACACGTTGGCAGTGTTTTACAGATATTAGGATTCTACTTGGTCCTCTGTTGTAGATGGCCCTCTAAAGAATCCGCAGTTTTGATCCAATACTATTTATATAACAATACTTCTGTAACTCAGATGTCACTGGACTTCAGGCATTTTAATACTTGGGAAAAAAGAAAGGAATGGGTACTCATTACGATTAATCTGTTCTTTGCAGCCATACACGAAGCCTAAAAGCAATAGGAGCCTGTAATCCAGAAATTAATACATCTCAGTTTGTACTTTACAGACGTTACTTGGATGAACTTGTTTTAGTCAAATAAATTTAAAAAATGCTATTGTTGCTTTCACATTACTGTACACAATGACTGTGCACATTATTGGATCGAATTGCAGACATGCTAGTTGAGAACAGAAAGGGCTACAGTGTCAAGAGTGACCAGTTATTCAGTTGGCAAAGTAATAGCAAGATTTGCTATGGAGCCAAGTGAACATGCTGATTCACAATAAATAAACGAAAAGTCCCACAAGGTACACCAACCTGATGTTAGTCATTATAGTGGATTATTGGGGGATGTAGAAAATGTAGTTATTTCGTCCATTTTAATCAAATTTCAGACCTTTTGTTTTTGAAAGGCAAGTGATCCTATTCTGGAGAGAAATAAGTATTAGTAAATGATACAGTACTGAGAACCAATAGCTATATAATAAATAGCTAAGAAATAAATTGCAATCTTACTAATATAAAATATATTATTAATGTATTAACCTTAATTTTGCCAAATAGCTTTAACTACAAGCATGTCGGTCTCAGTAGGGCTGTTTTTAAGAGAGACGTATTGGCAATCGGCGTACGTATCTTGTGAAAGCACACCTCCTTTTTGCACATGCTGTGACTCTGAAGTAGGCTTATGGGAACATTTGCCAAAATGTTATAAACAGTCCCTAGATTTGGCATTTAAATAAACTGTAGTGGTACCTAGTTGAGTCACATCACCCCATCTGGTATTGTTAGGTTAAATTGTGATTCGTTGCTGGAAGGTTGCCTCTTCACTTCTTTCCATGTGCCATTTCAGGTTTGCTGGAGCTCTTTGCAATCTCTCAGGGTGTCGTAGGGATACGAGGAGCTCTCAGCAGAAGGTTTCTATCCATGAACAAAAGGGGAAGGCTCCATGCTGTTGTAAGTCTGTCACATTTTAATCCACTCCTTCTGAAGAAGCTCTTTAATTGACATCTTTCATTTCAGAAGTTGTTCATTCTTGTCAACTCTCGTCCCCCAACCCCCCCACCCCAGCTCAGACAGCTCAGCAAAAATAATTTAGTTGCGTTATAAATTGTCCAGAAAAAATGTGTTCTTTTGTCACGTTTCATCCTGTTTTTGTTTCTCTTCTTGAAAGAGTTCAAATCCGCACCGCGCTCACACAGCCGACCCGCTGCGGTTTGTAAGCCGGCCAGCTCCGCAGCCATTCTGCTCTGAAGGAGCCCGGCCGTCTGATGGAGGCAGCAGTCTGTTCGCGTGTGTTAATGGGAAGCCCGGATTAAAAACGGGGCTGGAGCGGCTGATAAAATACACCAGAGGAGAAAAATCAATACGTCGCGTAAACAGAGTGAGGTAGCGGTGGAACCAGAAACCCTCTCTCTCAGCATTAACGGCGGCTCTCACTCTGATGCCGTTCATGCAAACAGCGCATGCCCAGGACTCCTTCATCAGTTGCGTGACATAGTGGTCTGGAAAGATATGAGCAGCTATCGACTTTGTGCGTACAAGAGGTCACAAGCTATTAACTTTATGTATGTGACGGGATGCAAGGATGTTATTAGCTTTGCACGTTTCTCTTTGTGCTTCTAGGTGCAGTGAGTGTTCATTAAGATTATTAGACAACCGTATGTAGGTTTTCTCAATGCGGGAACTTCACAGTTCGACTACAAAGTTGAACTTGAGTTCAGACGAG
This sequence comes from Anguilla rostrata, assembly GCF_018555375.3. NCBI lineage: Eukaryota > Metazoa > Chordata > Actinopteri > Anguilliformes > Anguillidae > Anguilla > Anguilla rostrata. The sequence continues at coordinate 6,538,742 of NC_057946.1, read as the reverse complement.
ACCCTTTGCTGTTACCAATCAGAGAAACTAACATGATGGAGGATGCTATTCTTGTGAGTGTGAGGAGGAGGATATTGTTGAAACAAAAAATACTCGTGATTATTCAATGTTCATGTTGATTGAAGTCAAATTTACTGTATTGTGCAATAGTGCATAGATGGACTAAGGCTGCACTTCAGTATGAGAATATAGCAGCGTTGCTATGCTGTGTCATGCTGTTATACTCTCATATTTAATATTGAGGAGCTTTCATACTGAGCAGTTGTCTTTCTATTGATTGATAAGGAGACTAATGCACATTGTTTTCTTCTGATGGGAAGTATCCTTTAAACATGTAATCAATTCTAATAACAGGCAAGGCTAATGGTTGTACTATGTTTTGAGTGTTGATGGCTATACATATTTTTAATAAAGAAGCTGAAAACACATTAATTACATTTTTGGACACATGTATTGGATTATATTTTATCTCTTCTAAAATACACTAATGGTCCGACCACCACACATCAGTGTTTTTGAAGTACAGCAGATCTAAGACAAAACAATATGTACTGCAACATGCAAGGGCAAATATTAATTTGCAGCAGCCATGGACAGAGACAAGCTTAGTTTTCAGATATTACAGGTCTAAATAGGATGCAGTACAGTCTGTAGGTATTTGGACAGTGACACAAGTTTTGTAATTAGCTGCGACCGCAGCTGTATAGCTCTGTCTGTCGGTCGGTTGGTTGGTCGGTTGGACCACAAAAGTGTCTCACCTCGTAGCGGCCACAGTTTTCGCCCCAGGAGGCTGAAATTTGGCATGGAGGTTGGTCATGATTGAAGGTAGAGCTGAGTAGCTTTCAGGCCGATTGTGGCAATGGGCGTGGCCTATCACAAAAAGGCGCATAACCCCCAAATGGATTCACAGATTTGCACAAGGTTGGTCATGAGCCAAAGAAGAGGTCACGTGTTTGTGTGAGGGTGTGTGCGTGGATGCATGCACACATGGATGCATGCACGTGTGCGGTCGCAGCTATTGTGGATTCGCACTTGTTGTTTTGTAACTCTTCAGAATTTTTCAACATTCACATGATAAAAATAAAGACAGGTGAGCTTGTTCCAGTGGCAGCCATACATGCCCAAACTGTAACACTACCATCGTGTTTTACAGATGAGGTGGTATGCTTTGGGTCATGAGCAGTTCATTTCTTTCTCACGCTTTCCTCTTTCCATCACTTTGATACTGGTTAATACTCATAAGTCTCATCTGTCAGTAAGACTTTGTTCGAGAACTCAGTGTTTTTTTGTGTGTACTTTTTAGAAAACTACAACCTGACCATTCTGTTCTTAAATGTCCTGAACCCTCTGAGGTTATGCGGATGTAGTATTCTTTTTATGGTAGTTTTCGACACCTCTATGCCTACATACTGGACAGTGTTCTTGATCTGTTTGATGGTTGAAAAAGGGATTTTCTTCACAATTGAAAGCATTTTTCAGTCATCCACTGCAGTGGTCTCCCATGGTCTTCCAGGTCATTTGCTATTGCTGAGCTCACCAGTGTGTTCTTGTTTCTTAGCAATGTATCAAACAGTTGATTTTTGACCCACCCAATGTTTTGACTACGTCTCTGCTCAATTTATTCAGATTTGTCAGCCACAAGGGGGCCTTCTTTACTGATAGTGGCACTTCTCATGTTGAGAGATAGGAGTTTCCAAATGATAATTCTACACCGAGAATCAACTCAAGATCTTTTATTAGCTTCATTGTGCATGAACTAATGATGCAAAGACATACAGCTGGCCAAGAAACAGATGAGCAGCCAATTATGCAATTACGTTTTCTCCCCTAAAATGGGGGACCTAGAAAGGGCTAGAAAGGGCTGAAATTCATACACAGATAACCCAGTATAAATCCCCTCAAATTGAAACTGACAGTCTGTAATTTGACCTCATATTCATTGTTCCATTTCAAATCCAATGTGCTGGAGTACAGAGCCAAAACCACAAAAATTGTGTCACTGTCCAAATATGTACAGACGGCACTATATTTGGAAACATTGTCACTTCATCAGTCTATGATTAACAACCTCGTTTCACATTTTATTTATGCATTTACCCTATGTTTGGATACTATATGGTCATATACATAATCCACTATGTTTTACTATGGAATTGTTACACAAAGTACAGATCACTGTTGTCTTCCTTACTGAAAGGCATGTTTGTTACTGAGTGATAAGCTGAATGTCACTTGTGTGACAAAGTTATGTACAAAGTATTTTCAGACTTCCTTCCACTGATATGAAGGAAGCTGGTGCTTTCTTATAAGCCACATACTGTAAGTCTACAGTTTACTGCAGTATTTGGTAAAACATCATAACATACAGGATATAATTTGACTTCAAAGGCTGGATAAACTAAAGGTGAGCTATAGGCCTGTGAAGGTTTCTGTGTTGCGATGAGCTGTGGGTTTGAAAGACAGGCACAGAGTTCTCCAAATAGTTGCTGTATGATTGATGTCTCTCAGGAACACACCCACTAAACAATCACTGAAAGTGTCTCACTTAGAATCGTGATTATCGTCATGGGTACTTGGTGGCATTGTGCGTGTTGGATGGCCTTACCTCCTGTCATTTCTGGCATACCCGTATAGTTTGATGTTATGCTACGTGTCTGACAAGTTGTCATTTTTCTTGCCCTTTATCATGTAGGGCTGGCAGGATGAGGAAAGTCTCTGATGTAGAAAAGTTTGTTCCTGACAAAATTCCATGTTTTTGTTGTGATCGGAATGTTGGCGAGTGAACGAATGCGTTCGTGTAAAAACATATGATGCTGAGTATGACCCTAAGTCGACAGATCTTTAAGCTGCTGTTTCAGAATCACGGTCCGTGGTCCCTGGTCCCAATGAGTTTTTCTCTGTGCTTTTCTTTCAGGAAGAATTCACAGAGGAGTGTAAGTTCCGCGAGCGGTTGCAGGACAGCAGCTATAACACATACTCCTCTCTGATACACAGGAACCACCGGAGTGGGAGGGAGTGGTTTGTAGCTCTGAACAAGAGGGGCAAGGCCAAAATGGGCTCCAGTCCCCGCGTGAAATCCCAGCATGCCTCCACGCACTTTCTGCCCAGGTTCAGCCTGCCGGAGAGGTCCCAGTGGGGTTTCACCATCATGGACGAGAGCAAAGAGGGCCAAAATTCCCCCCAGCCTGCACCAAAAGCCCCTCCGCCAACGGTCAAGGTGGACAGTGGACAAAAGCGCACTCCACCAGTAAAGTACTGGCCCAAATTTAGATTTGGATAAATTCACTCTTGAGACAGAGTGAGAATTTCTTCGGGACATTTGGGCTAAGACATGGACAGGCTCATCTTGTGCTGTATGTATCTTTATTAAGCACATGAATCTAGAAATTAAATAATTCCAACTAGAAATTTAACATGGCAACAATAAAAGGGCTGTGATGACTTACGGATTTACCTTTAAAATGATGAACTGAGATGTAGCATTTCTTTACTTCTGTGTATGTTGATTCCCTTCCTGGTTTCCATAAACTGTAATGTAGTTTTATCAACTGAAATTATCCATGTGGACGTCTAGCATCTTTAATGTTCCAGTTCTGTTTTTACCAGCATAATATTTGCACTATTTTTGTCAGTTAAATGCTACAGTGTTCCTCACAGATGTCACTGAGTCCTCATCCTCTCGCTGTGTACAGATTTGGTGTTTCCAAACTGTCAACAAACGAATAAAAAAAATACCAGAAATATAAGAAACCCTTTTACTTATTAATTCCATTACTTTGCTGTGTATATTTCACTGATACAATTGTTCCCCCTACAATAACCACTAGAGCTGTTTTAGGAGGTGAAATACAAGCTAGGGTGGAGTACCCCTATGCCAGGGTCTATGCTTCCTGAACTGACAGAAGGGCGGAGGTCAGACTGTACAGCTGTCACACTGGGGCAAAGACTCTTCCCTTGACAATTCAACAATGGAAATGTTCGTATCTCTTAGGTGTAATCCTTTAACTGTCATTGTCTTTTAGTCTGCTTAAACAGTTAACAATTAACCTGGATAATTATTAATACATACATACTGTACTGCCTATTTTATTAAAAAAAAAAAAAATATTTATCTGAAACTTAATTCATAATAATTCATTTGTAAAGAACATTGAATGGGAATGGTAATTTGAAGATTGTTTTTCTACATTCATTTAGTCCCTTTTGTTAAACATGGTTGGGGTAAGGTTAGAGTATTTATTCTTGTCGTTGTGCTTATTAACACCATTTTAACTAGGTATAAACACTAGATGGCGAAATAATCTTAGGCTTCAGCCAGTCCTGTCCTTTAAATTTATAATATGTACGTGGTTTAGGTTTTTAGCTACATTTGCATAAGATGAGGTTAAAGTTTGACTCAGACCTCTCTTTTTTATAAGACAAGTCATTTCAATAGGCACACTGATGGAAACACATAGTTGCTCTAAAGCTCGGGGGGATATTTGGCTGTACTGCCAGAAAGCATTCTAGACAGATACTTCAGGAACACATTATTTATCTGAAAATGTAGACCCAGGACCCATTAAAGTCTTTCTAGCAGAGCAAGATGTGTTGAAAAATGAAATGATGGCTTGCAGCAGTTCTCTAAATGTACAGCTCTGATGAGCCACTGGAAAAAGATTTTTCTGTAATCACGAAGATGATCCGTGATTGTCTGTCTTGGTATAGCTTTGGAACACATTTTTTGTTCAGCATTTATAAAAAGTCAGACAGAACCTTTAACGATTTAGTATATTTCAACACAGAAAAACAATATTACTGACAGCACAGACAGGCCGCTTGAATAATTTCTGACCCCCTGCAAACTAAAATAAACATTTACCTCCACAGAATACATTTGTTTCGAATGGAGCAATAACATCTCGATTGTCCTTGGCCTCAGGATTAAGCACTTCTAATAAACAAAGCCTCATGCATTGATTTGCATTCCACAAGACCAGATCATAATTAAGATTATGCCAATTACGCACTGTCCTGTCAAACATTTGTGAACTAGCCCTATATTAGTAATGGATTTATTGTTTATCTAACTGAACCAGAACAGGGTATTGCTGTCCTCGCCCCCCCATGGACTTGGACTGCATTGCCAAATGACACGTCATCCTCTGACTCCTTGCTTACTTGTGATTTGTTAATGTGGTGCTCAAGAGATGAGTACTGTAAACATTTAGGCCTGTGGAGTTATCCAAGATAATGAACTTAGAGTGTGTTTTGTTAAGGCTGAATACTCGAGGGGAAGCCATAGGAATGTTGTAGAGGGTCAGCTTCATTTGCAGGGGGGCAGCAGAGGCACAGATAGATTGCGTTACATAATTAATCTTGGGGCTTTGTCCAAAATGTGTGGAACTGTTCATTTTCTGGTTTATGAGCTATTAGCAGCCTCTGTGTCAGAGAAATGCATCAAAAATGGGTCTTAGGGATATAGCGTTTTTGGATGCTTTTGTAAGTCCCTCTGGATAAGAACATCTTATAAGTAGAGTACGCTATAATAGTCATTAAAAATGGGCAGAAAACACCCAGAATCAGTATTGTTCAGAATCTGCGATTTCATACATTATGGACCTTACCATAATTAAATTGCTCAAAAACTATTGACCAAAGAGTAAGAAGGTTGCTGCTATAACAACTCCACTAGGGGAAGCTGTTGTTCAATGAATGCACAAAATATGTCAGACTGTCAAGCATGTAAAGCATTGCAATCTTGCAGTCAAATCAATCAATGATGCTCTTTAAAATGTTAATGGCAAAATGACAATGTTTATATAGGATCATTACTTAGTTGCCAGAATTAGTTTCCAGTATATACACGTATATATATATGTGCCGTCTCTGGAAATCTTCTCTCATGATAATAGAACATGCATCCTCTGAAAAAGATGTATCCAGCTGATGCTGTTCTCTGTGCAGTACACAGCCTGATGCTGTTCACTGTGCAGTACACAGCCTGATGCTGTTCACTGTGGAGTACACAGCCTGATGCTGTTCACTGTGCAGTACACAGCCTGATGCTGTTCACTGTGGAGTACACGGCCTGGTGCTGTTCACTGTGCAGTACACAGCCTGATGCTGTTCACTGTGCAGTACACAGCCTGATGCTGTTCACTGTGCAGTACACAGCCTGATGCTGTTCACTGTGCAGTACACAGCCTGATGCTGTTCACTGTGCAGTACACAGCCTGATGCTGTTCACTGTGCAGTACACAGCCTGATGCTGTTCACTGTGCAGTACACAGCCTGATGCTGTTCTCTGTGCAGTACACAGCCTGATGCTGTTCACTGAGCACTACACAGCCTGATGCTGTTCACTGAGCACTACACAGCCTGATGCTGTTCACTGTGCAGCAAACAGCTGTACGACACAGAAATCACGGCCACAGTAGGCAGTGGCTCAACCCAGTGGATTGAATACAGACTGTGAGATGCATAGTATACTGTGTGTATTCTGATATTTTAATATGTATATATTTTTAAAATTGTTTTACGTTGTTCACTTCGAAGTACACAGCCTGATGCTGTTCACTGTATATATATATTTAAATTGTTTTATGTTTGGAAGCTTATTTTGGTCACAAATCTATTACTGTCATCAACACTTCTGACGCAGTACCCACTTTTTAACTTTAATCGGGGCCTCAGTGTTTCTGGCCCACCACAATTTGTACCGTAACTTCACACGCGTGACAAAGAGTAAAAAACTGACAGGCTGCCTGCCTGATTTTTGTTTTCTTGCAAATGAGCCCCATAGATTAAGGCTGCGGGCATTGAAGTTATTTTGAAGCGAGCAGCCCAAATGCATTTCCAGCGCGCCACATGAAAGCTGTTTAGCTTTGCAGGAAGTGGGACTTTCCCTCCGTGGCTCTGGACGCTCAAGGCTGCGCATGGCCCAGGTCATCTGATGACATGTGGCAGAGCCCTTGATCCTCCAAGCCACCAGGGCAGCCCACACGGCTCAGTTTAGATTATTATGTCACTCTCTGAGACAAATGCATGCACGGCTTTTTGTTTGCTTCAACACATGGACACGCAGGCACGCATGCATGCCCGCAAACATCCGTGTGTGTGTGAGTGTACACACTCACGCACACACACACACACGCACACACACAGAAGCACACACACACCCACACACATGAACACACACACAAACAAACAATGTACTCTTGGTGCCTGTGATGGAGTGTGGGGGGTTATAAAGTGAGTCTTTGCCAGCATGCTCCTTGGTTCGGGGGAGGTGGTGGTGTGAGGCAGCAGGGAGTGTGGATGTACAGCTGACATCCTGATAAAGTGCTGAATCGAGGCCAGTAGTGCAGCTGCACAGGAGTTGAGAGTCTGCAGAAGTTTGACTCCCCATGACTACAGACACGAGAGGGACTGCTCAGAAGGCTCAGACTGTGCCATAAGCATACATGCATGCATGGACGTCTCCTGTGTGTGTGTATGTGTGTGTGCGTGTCTGTTTGTGTGAGTTGAGGCTTTCTTGACCGTGCCTGTTTTTCTATGGTAAACATGACTGAGGCTAAGGTCTAATGACTCAAAAGCCAAGCCTTCAATCAGAGGAGGAAGGGATTCCCTGATCAGATCTTGCGTATACTGATGGAGAGAGCACAGGGCACAGACAGTGCACACCAAACGGCTCATTTGTTTTTTTACACCTCAAAAATGTCTGATTTTGAGAAGCCAGTAACCCACTGGAAGGTTGGTGTCTCCTATAGAAGCTCATTGTCATCAAACCATCAATCCTTCAGAGGTCGACAGCATAGCCAAGTGTCACATTTCACACAAGGTGTGCCTGGATAGCAGCACCATCAGAGCCACACACAGAGCAGAGGGATCCCTGCAGTCTTACCACCAAGAAGGAAACCTGAAAAAAAAGTGCTGAAGCAACAGGAAGATCTGATGGCACAGCTGCTTGATAAATACTGCCAGGCCATCATACTCACCTCCAACTGAAAAGGCCAAAATAAAGGCGGTGCCCTCGGAAAGAGTGGTTCCAGGAGTGGAACAACTGCTGCTTCTCCATAGCATGTTTGACGTACTTCCCCATCCTGGTTACTTTCTCTGCAGGAACAGTTATGTGGAACATATTTGTAAGGACGGCATGCCCGAACGGTTTCGGGCAGACTACCAACCAATGAAGGTCACCAAGGAGGTCGCAAAATACATTTTCACAACCTGGAGGACAGAAGGAGTGGAACAGCGTATGACAGGAGCAGATGTGGGTAGTTCTCATCACAGGCAGATGTACCATACCTGCATATTCATTTGAGGAGAGGACATCTTATGCTTGATAGTGGACTATCCAGCCTGAGGTACTATACAGTACATTCCCCCCTGGTCTTCACTTCTTGCATATCCCTCCATAAATCTAGATGCTATAGGAGCCTCACTCAGAGCTCCTCACTGCCAGAAGCCTAGGGCTAACCCTAGATGATCAGCTGCCCCTCTCTCTCCATATAGCGGCATTAAATCGGGCATGCAGATTATTTCCAGCACGTTGTCTGCACCTACTCTACACAGCTCCTAGCCCAGGCCCTGGCACACCCATGCCTGGACCATTGCATTTCCTTCTCATCAGGCTCCCTGCTCGTGCCACCAAATGTGTAACATAATGAGAGGATGGGCAGCCCTCTAAAAGACACGCAAAAAGCAGAAAGAAATGCACGGGCAGGGAGCTGTAACTACTCTACAGAATCCTAGGCAGCACCTTCCGTTCTAGAAATAAGAGAGGGGTGGTAAACCGCAAAAGGCAACTCCATAGCTCATAAAATCTGGACACCTGTCCTTTTAGGGTGCCAAGAACTGCACAACCTCAGGAAGAAAAAAGAAAAAAAGAAACAGATCAAAACCACCATGAATCCCATGTGAGTGTTCTCTAGTTCTCTATCTAAAAAAGCCCTTGTAACCAATGTTTATGAATAGGAAAGCCCTTACAGGACAGCGTCAGCCCAAGTCACCATGGAAAAATTGACAGGAACTTTTGTGAATAACCTTTCACGGGTTCTCGTCCCGGATTTTCCGTTTCGTCCCAGGGCACAGAGAAACACAAGGACTACCCTGAAACACATGCTGGCCAGCCATGTTTTTTTTCTCCCCTCAGCCCACCAGTAATGTCGGAGGGGCAGAATTCATGTGCATTTGCTCATGGCAAATCAACAAATTGTTTACAAGGCTTTTAGCTAAAGCAACTTTTAAAAAATTAATTACACATGGCAGGCAAATGTATTACATGTGGAAATTATTGTCTTTGGGTTTCATTTTACACTGTAGATAAGAAGGGGCATTACCATTCCATGCCAGTGTGATGCCATGCCACAGAGAGCTCTGTGCTGAATACAGACATAGAGAGATCTGTATAGAATGCAGGCACAAAGATATCTGTGTTGAATACAGACAGCCATCAGAAGCCAGTCAATAGTGTTCAAAAGTCATATAGGATGTATGAATTTTGGCAGGTTGAAGACCAGGTTGGTAACAACATTCGTAAGTTTGTGTTTTACATTTGTCTCTGTTGCGTGTGTGTTTCGTCTTTCCGCTTCGTCGTCTGATTGGTCGTTTCCGTATTCAATTACTCAGCTTGAAAAAGCCCCCGTTTGCCACCTAGCTCTTCGAACTTGTGGTTGATGAGTTGTGTATAGTGATTGCTTCGTTTGACTTTACGTATTTTACCCTATTTTTCATTGACTAGCCCTTCTGGTTTGTTTACAGATTAGATCCTGTATATGACCAGTGACTCATTCCCTTCGATTCTGATTTTTGCCTACCCTCTCTGCTTTGTTTGCTGATTGGAGTTCCGTTGGGGGTACGCCATTCGGACTTATGGTTTCCGACCATCGGCTAACTGTCCGAAGTTCAGCATTCAAAGCTGCCCCGTGCCCAGTACCCTTCAAAGACTAGCCAGCGTTCAGTTAGATTTTGATAGGCCGATAGGGACCGGAGTAACTGGTCGGTTAGCAGTATGTTTCTCTTACCCATTTCCCTTATCATTCAACCTGTTACGATCTGAACCTAGACCGGGTTGTAACAAGGGTCTGATGGCATACGCTGATAAGCCGGCCAGCAAGGCATTACAGTGGTTCAGATGAGAGATTACAAGGTCTGCAGTCAATCTTAAGCAATAAGACAAAGATAAACCTGCAGAGAAAAACCCTTCCCTCCTCCTGGTTGATGTTACAGCCAAATATATGTCCCCCAATCATTACACTGAAATCTATTTAAAATCATTTGGAGAAGCTGTGTTTTGATGTGCTGGTTTGGAGCCTTGACCAAAACGTGCTGATTATGTCCTCACACAGTGTTCCTTGTTTAACACGTTTTGAGCTCAGGCATACGACTCAGGCTTTGAGGAATGTTAAACACAGGGTAGCCAGAAAATCACCTGTGGTTTATCATGCAAAGCTGAGCTCCTCATGTCACTCGTTTCCTCAAATGACACTTACAAAAACAGATTTTATTTCATACGATATTGAATGTGGGTAGTTTTGTAACCTTTAAATTGTACACATCCATAAAAACTTAGATTTAGAAGTAATGTGTCTTGCTGAGTGAAGTGTCTAACCTTAACCCAACAAATTTTGGGAATAAAAAAGAGAAGTATCGGCTTGCAAATGAATCAAACTACAACTTTTACTGAATTAATGAAGACAATCAGTGAAATAAAACAGCAATTGCTTGAATTGTTTAAAAGATTCAAAAGAGTAGTTTTTTTCTTTTCTGGGCACGTTAACATCTTTTAAACTTGCGAACTAATAGACTCAGAGTTGACAAACTGTGCTAGGGCCTAAACAGAAAAAAGCCATTTCCAAGATGGAGATGGAAAAATAGAGGTGTGTGATCTGAGATTTCCCCCACACCATGTCAGATGTGCCCATTATCAGTTACAGACCTGTCTTTATTGTGGTCTGTTCTCAGAAATGCACAGATGGAAAAAATATTAATAATAGAGCTTCGGTACAGATGGGAAAGACATCACTTCTGTACCTGTTGTCACAAGCATGCTAGATGTTCTTGCATTGTATCACAGTGTTCATAGCCTCTGCTAACCCTCAGCATTCATGCTATAAAAGTGCACGGGTATCTCTGAATTACCCTGCATGTGCATACAGTGTGTGAAGCACAGCACACCGTGATGGGCTGCTGTCCAGGTTGCAGTGATCATGCTTTGGTGCTCCGTGACTGCCGGATAATGGACATCTGAAAATGAAGAAAGGACATTGAAAAAAAGAAAACGAAAGCCGATGACCAATAATGAAACAATCGTCACCCTACAATTACTGCTATAACAGAGTATCAGAGCCAGCTCAGCCCTTGAAAAAAACAGGTAGTTCAATTATCAGACTGATTTAATTTTCCCCTAGATATTAACTTTCCAGTAAAATAAGCTTTTTTTTCCACAGAAATTAGCCTTTCACTCAAGCACCGTTGCGCACTCTGTACGACATTCATCAAACAAACCGTCTAAACTTGTTGCTAGTGATGAGAAACGAGCTGAAACACAGTGGGGTCCGCTGGTTGAAGCCATGCACAACATCAATCCTGTGCAACAACAACCTGCTGTTTAGCTTAGAAATAAAAAAAAGAGAAAATATTGCACAATGACACTTTCACAGAACCGACAAGCTTTGAACAAAAATAAAATTGTGTGAGCCAACTAGGAGGCCAAAGGATTTGAGAAAAAAATAGACGTTTTTGTTGCACGTTTCTACAAACAAGCCCTCGATGGGTCACCGATCCATGATAGTGTTGAGGGAGGTTATCATGCGCAAACACACGTCACGGGATGAATATGCAAACCTGTGGGGTTGGGGCGGATAGCGTTGCACACTTTATACACAGAAGTGTGTAATGTACTCACGCGTCACACTCCGTCTGTGCGCCAGTCACTCCAAGGCACGGGAGGAGAGCGAGAGAGTGTGAAATGTCTGAGACCCAGGTCACGGGCTTCTTGTGAGTTACGCCACGCACCTGCGAGACAGGGAGGCAGTGTGAGGCGGGCTCTGCTCTTCTGGGAATGGCATTGGCCCCTTTTTGTTTTGCATCTTAAGGTCAGGCTTGTCCAATCAACTTGCCCACCCCCCACACGCTACCCCTCCCCCACGTGCTCAGTGAGGCCTACGCTCCATTCAGACCCCTGCTCCCTGAGACCTTTCACACGCGCAGGTGTATAAACAGAGCTGTTTTCAATTTAGGCTGACCTCGCCTGTAGTGTGCATCTGATCAATGAATGCCCCTGCACCTGTGGTAATAAAATACCAAGGGAACGGGGAGACGGTACTGCGAATGCTAATCAGATGTGGCCCTGTTGTTATGCTGTTTCACTGCGGAGAGAAACATGTCGCTCTTAACGGCTCTGCTGTGAAAGGGTGTTGCCAACCAAGCACAAGTGGACAAGGGAAGAATTGTGCCCCGTAACATATCAGAGAAAAGAAGGACAAAAACAAAAGGACAGAGTGAAAGAGGTGCTCACCCGCGAATGACTGAAGCAGCTTACAACAAAAATGTTTTGCAATCCAACTTCACAATGTGTAGTAAGACATCAGTAAAAGGAATAAGCTGGTTCAATTCCATTTCCTTTCGTACATCAAACAAAATGTTGATGCTCGTGTTTCCACAAAGATTTTGCCACATTTTTGTTTCTACATCTTTCTTCAGAGCCAGTTAGATGAGCTGCCTGTATGCTGATTTGCATATCAAGACCCCAAAAAGTATACTCGAATACAACAACAGAATTTTATGCGCACGGCATTGAAGTTTCAGTAGTACATTTTGAATTCTGCGACAGTTGGTCTTGTATTATGCACATGGATTTAGAGAGTACTGGGACTGTTACGATGAGGACAAAGATAAGAGGAAGTGTCGGAGGAACATAAACACTTGAACAGTGCCCCTCGGTGCGTCTCCGCCTGGCTCTCGTCCAGAGCCAAATGCCACCAGATGTCCTGGCCTCAGGTGTCTCGGGCCTAGCTCTGGAGCTCCGACGGCACATGCTGCTATTGTGGCCCACCACAACCGCCCTCTTTGTCCAAATCGCTGAAAAGACTCTTCCACTCCCTGCTGCATGTTAAGAGCTGTCACCCCTGTCAACTTAATCCACAACGCAAACAATAAACCCAGATTAATGTGCTAACATGTTAAACCCCCTGATTGTACGACTGAAAGAAGATTGCTGTTTCACTGATAAGCAATCATACGGTGGTAGCAGGAATCTCATAGAAGGCTGCATGTTAGCTTGCCCAAATTCTGACTACAGTAAGACAGTGAGATTCTTTAAAAATATTGACTAAAACAATTGCATTTAAAAAAAAAAAAAAAACCTTTAAGAAATGATTCTTTGAAAACGATGGACAAGTGGGCGTGACTTTAGAACTTTCCAATGCAATTATTTGTCACTAATTGGGTTAAAACAAGTAGTTAAAGCTACATTTTACAGGTTCCTAGTTATGATTATTTTACAATAAATACACTTTAAACATCCTAAAAATACATTTTGTTGAAGAAACGCCATAGTACTGAAGCATACTTTTGTTCTTAATAAATAAAGCATGATTCATTACGTCCACTGGAAACTGGTATATTGAAAACAGACGGTAAAATAATAACACACCTTTGAAGCTTTTCAAATTTTCAACCCTTCTCTTTATTTCGGACGGAGATTATTTTTTTAACCTGACCATTCACGTCAATGAAATAATAAACTGTACTGTGTATATATATAGGCCCTATGTGTGTACTGAAAGAGAGAGAGAGGAAACACAATACAGTAAGAACTACTTGCCTGCTACTTGCGCACATTTACAGTCTAAACAGAGGACAGCTGTTCCTTTCACAGGTGGCTTTCTGAAGGAACCGTGTGCATTTCATTCAGCAGGCTAGCTCTGGGTTTCAGAATACTTGATCAAGCCATTAATGTGTATTATGATTCTCCAGTACACACACGCAAAACTTACACACAGTTGTAGTAAAGAGGATTCAGCTCATTGTCCTCACCTCGTAGTCCACATGATATGCTGCAGAATGCTGCAGAAAAACCCTTCTCTGGAGCACTCTGGCAATCTTTGTGAATGGGGGCTTCCCTGCTAAGTCATTCAACTGATTCAAAAAAAAAATCTTAAAAATAGCACCAAAAACATAGTGAATTTAGTTTCTTTCAATGCAGTCATTTCAAGCTATGTTTTTCGTTGTAAGCATGTTGATTATCAAACCGCAGGACTAATCCATGTGAGTCACTGTGCTGCACTCTGTGTATACACAAGTTACAATCTTTGCTATTTCTTACTGATGAGCTATCCTGAGCCTCATTTCATCACAGATTTGTCAGTTTACATGGTGTCAAGTCCAAGTTCCTTGGCCAGTTTTCACTTGAATGTTTGTTTGGTAATGTGGGGCTACCACAGTCAATTATTGTATTGATTCAGGATGCTTTTTCAAAGAAACTGAAGCCAGACAACTGAATGCATTTTATGGAAATAAAATTTTGAATGTTCTTCCCTTTTTCTCATGCAATTTTGTCCAACTTGTCTTACGTATCCTAGTTTTTAAGATCTTCATCTGTATATACTCTTGACTTTGATTCCTGAAGGGGTGGAAGTTTTTCACAAAAATGGCTAATGTTAAAGACACTTTCACAGCGTCTGCAGTCATTGTGATATTAGTCATGTGATTCTGGTCATGGCTGGTGCTATGATCATCATGTGGATTTATTATTTGTTGTGTGATAATACCGTGTGTCTGTTAATATAAAAAAAGGGAAAAAAATGATGTGCACTGAAAAATAATGGGAAGAGAAGACAATTAAAGAACCAGAGTGATGTTTACTCTGGATATTGAACTAAATGTGTGAGCATTTCATATAGTATATTAGCGCCCATATGTGGTTGAAATTAAAGGGGTTTCCATTTCTTTTTGGCTGAACAGCAACAGCGGGGCCAGCCCTATAAACGCGAATGTCTGTGACTGAGTGACTGAGTGATGAAGTTACACCAATGATCGGCCGGTCCAGCCATATACTAGGTTTTGACCTGGTCTTGTTTATTCAGTAACAAGGCAAATGGACAGGAAGAGTGATGTCATGGAGGCTGGAGACACCCTGGCCATTACAATCCTCCCTACACATCTGTCGCCTTTGAGCAATGGCATGAGCAGCCAGGTGTTCCTCTACTGGCCCGTTATACACAGTTATCACTGCCAAGATCTGGGCTTGATCTGGGATGCAGGGCATGGAGCCACACTGTGCAATGTGCAATGAAATGTGTGGTTACTTTTTGTTCACCATTTATGCTTCTTGTTTGGCATTGTGAAATCAGTCCGGTCCTATTGCTATATGAAGAGATTTCAAACAAGAAGAAACATTTGAAGATAATCTGTTTTTATAGGCAATGGCATCTCTGATAAAGTTTAGAAACCAAGAAGCACTCAACATTCAGAGCTAGAGGCCAGTCAGTTTTTCTGTTGTTCATTGCAGGACAGGAACAGCAATAAGGTGCGTTCAGGTCCATATTACCTCAGATAAGGGCAAATGTAACAAATGGAGCATCGCGTAGTTCTGGCAGGCCACGAGAGTCAAGCGCTCCGGCTGAATCAGCTGATGGCTCAGCTGAGTGATGTTCGCCTATCACAGTACATTCACTAACAGGGCGGTCTACTTAAACAGCCTCCCTCTACTCATTTGGCTGCTCCTCCTGCATGCAAGTGCTGCACGTTGCTTCGTAAATCCCCTCCACCACCCCAGCTCCATCCCCATGCGTCAAGAATTTGCATTTCTCCATTCCTATGTGTTAAGAATTTGTATTGCTCCATCCCTATGTATTAAGAAATTGCATTGCTCCATCCCTATGTGTTAAGAACTTGCTTTGCTGCTGGATCTGTTCTGTGTGTACCCCTCTAGGGGGGTTTGGCTGCTGGCCTCCCGGCCTTATCCACGTGGGCTGCGTGGTTGGCGGGAGAGCTCCAGAACAGAGCCATACCGCCAAACATAACTGTATTGCCTTTATTGTCAATAAAGTCTACTTTGATGACAGTGGTCCTGACAGAAATGCATATATTGACAAAAGGGAATACTTCTGAAATTGCATCCCAGTAATATCTAACTCTTTCTCAATTTGAATTGTCTCAGATTTGTGATTTCAGTTGTGACAGTGGACAATTCAGGGCTTCACCATAGTTAGCCAACATTCACTGAGACTGCTGCTATTTCTCATTGTGTACATGAGGCTGGACAGTAAGCTTTAGAAGATTGGAACATGGCATGAGATGTGGGCAGCTTGTACAAATAGCACTCAGTTGTAACCAGATCTAGTCAGCCACACAGGCTGATCGGACATGGGAAGCTCATGCCTCCTCAACAACTGATGAGGAGAAGTCACAATGTGGGATGTATTCATTACATATGTTTGCACGGGACTCAAATAATACACTTTCCAGAAATTCTTATAGCCTTTTGCTACTGAAGAATAGAACCCAGCTGCACTCTTCTAAAGCCTAGATGAGAATTAATTTGACTTCAGTTGAAATACCTGGGTTGTTTTATATCTCACACACACTGTAAGTGGAAAGATATACTGGTATACTGTCATAAAAGAATCACCAAGGCAAGGGGAAATTAGAAGCTCAAAGGATTATCAATACATTATATCACAATGGAATGTTGAACTGGCTTGCAATCTCTGTTTTATTTTCATTCTGATGCCACATTCAAAATTAAATTGGACCCCAAGAAAACTTTAGACGCCAAAGAGTTCAAGTGAAATTATATTCTGTGCACACATGCACTCCATACATTTTACCTCATTGTAATCAGAGATGACTGTTTAGGAGCTGAAAATAATTTAAATGGGCATGCTACATGGAATTCCACTGAACATTCAACAGCCCAAAAATAATATTTTCCTTAAGACCGTTTTTTTTGCGATTCTCAGTGATTTATGCCAAGTGAGATTCTCAATGAATCAGTTTCTTTTTGAATGTTAACATCTGCCAGCCAATTGGATGTTCTAAAATTGTGGTTTTAATGAGGAAACAGTGTAATTTCAAAGAAAGAAATAATCCTTTAACTCAATATATCTTATGTTTTACAATAATATATTAATATGAAATAAAATAAAATTCTGCAGCAGCTGGGTATTTGTTTATCTGGTAAAATTTAAGGAATGCCAAGAATCGTGGGAGCATGTTAATCTTCCTCCCATAAGCAATATTTTAGTGACATTTCCCTAATAATGGTTTGAATTTTTAGCTATAACAGATTTTGCTTTTGTTTGGAAACAAGACATTGGTAATTTAATGATAATTAGGTGGGTATGGGTCAAATTTGTTTGTGATCTGTAATAAAAAGAATCCAGGGCTTAGTGTCATGGGCCATATTGAATTTCTTTTATAAAAGATCCCATGCAGCAAGCATTGCTTTTCCTTTCAGCTGTAAAAACAGATAGCAGATTGGAGCTGGAACCGAGTTGGAAGACAAATCATTTTTCAGAGTGGAGGTCAAAGCAGAATTGGGTATTGTTGGATATACTGTTGGATGTTGTCGACGAGGGGAATTGTGTGTTATTAATTAAATCAACTGGCAGTAAACTGCATCAGAGAAACGGTACTGGTATTTTATGTGCTACTTGTTTGGTAATATTGCTTTCACAATATTTTCAAAAACCCACCTAATTTTGACAAAAGTGGCCCAAATTTCATCTACCAGCCCAACGCTATTTTTCCACGCCCAATGTAATCAAAAGGAGCCCAATTGGGCGGAAACCCGCCCAATATGGCAACACTGCGTGACAGTGAAACTCCGTCTTCAGCATAGTTGTCCTGAATCGTCTACTCACACATCTAGATTCTAGAACACAGAGTTTGTGTTTTCAACTCATCGTTTGGTTGCAGGAGCACTGCAGGAGAAAAACCTGTGATGCACATATATAGGGTTTTTCATTTACTGTGGTGTTATGAATGTTATATTGGACTGTGTACATTTTGGTTTTAATTGCATGTGACTCAATTATGTTATGAATAAAATTGAAATTCTAATGATTACTGACATAGCACTGACTGTTGGATGTAAAATTTCATAGGCTAAATATTTTTGGAATAAAATAATTTATGGCAACTCTCCCCTACATGTGAAACATAGCCAGTGAGCTTGGATGAGATGTTCCCCCCCAGCCTAAGTGGAATCAGTGTTGTCATCCAGCATGCTTTTAAGTTTCCCAATTCAGAGTTAAGTGTTTCAGCCTTGCTCAATGACTTACATTACATTACATTACATTACAGGCATTTGGCAGACGCTCTCATCCAGAGCGACTTACAAAGTGCTGGCTCTTGACAGTAGTAAGTGGACACTCTTCCTTTTGAGACAGAATGAAAATAATGAAAAATGTGATAATAACTACTACAAACTGTAAACAAATGATTTATTTCTGAAATACCAATTCAATCATATGAGGAGAAAGGTTTATGACATTTTCAGCTGTCTGTTCCATGGCAGTACTATACATGATAGACAAGTGCTGCCTCTGTAGTGAACAAAAAACTTGAATAAACGATGAAACCGCATTTTCATTATATGACAATGCAATGTGTGGAGAAATTAATTTCTCCTTCAGGGTTGTGGTCCTTTAAAAATGAATGCTCAGCACACTGTAGCAATAATTCTAAACTTAATATGGAAGTTGTTGTTCATTTCCTTAATCAAAGCTTGGTACGAACAGTATTGAGGGAAGCAAGGAAGTCATTAGTTAGGGTATGTTTTTTGTTAACTTTCCTCCTCCGCTCCTCATATTCACATAAAGTCCTTGGCTTGTGTGACCCATCAGCAATCTGTCACTCACTCATAAGGACCAGGCTCCCACCCCCCAAAAAATGTGCTTCCCCTGCACTTTCAATAGCATGTGTCCCCTCTAAGACTTTCATTTGGTGGACTGGACAGCATGTAATCTATGTTTCATTCCTGCTTGTACTGTAACTCTAGTATACATGGACGTGGAAAAATTTCAGGTCCTGTTCTTCATTGTTTAGATCTTAGTGTGAGCGAGCAATTTTCAGGCCAAGGTCAGCTCACAAGCACAAAGGAAGGAGAGCTGCTGAAAAGATGTTTTGCTGGGGTTTTTAACAAGCGCATTGTGCTTTATTAAAGTCACATTCATGTACTTTGCATCTTGTAGTGTTCAGTGTCCTTGGCTGTTCAGCTGAGAAGGTCATTCTGAGTTGAGTGCATAGGGGCCAGTCACAGCTTATTATTTATTCACTGATGATTACTTTGTGACAGGGGAGGTATTATAACAATCCAGAGCGTTGCAGCACAAGTCTGGAATGTCTATTATGATTGGCTGCTGGGTGGCTCATTCGGTAAAGGCATCATGCTGTGGGCTCATCCGTATCTTTTTCGGGGCCCTTACTAGAGGTTCTAGGGGCCACTTCATTCTGTGCACCTATCTAATGTCATCTGTAGCACATACGCTTCAATACGCTTCAAGGTTTGACACGTTGTGTGTTCAGAGATGCCCTTCTGTACAAATACATAATAAACCATAATCATGTGGTGTTCTATATATCTATCTTGGTAATGCTTTTTTATCTTGGACAAGAAGAGCAATAATTTGTATTGCCAACAGACATGGGAAGTATTATACCATGAGTAAAGGCAGGGCTTTGCAGTAGTTACAGAGGAAGGTGGAAGGACCTGTTGAAGCGCAGTTCTTGTGCTGCATTCAGGAGTCCTTTTCATTGACACAACAAAAGTGATCTGAGCCACACTGGTCAATTTTCTCACAGCAAATGGAGGACTGCTATGCTCATAATGAGCAGGAGATGAGAGACCGATGAGCTCAGGTAACACTAAGAGAAGAGGATCCTCTTGGCGTGCCCAACTCGATGAAAACATTCGCCTCACGCAGCAGTCTGTGAATACGTAATGCCATTCGATTTTCAGACGTGCGCAGAGGCATTTTTATGCCGTGACTAATGAACGTTTCAGCCAGGATTACATCCCAGGTTTCTATTTTTACTTTGGTCCAGCTCTTAATTTGAAGCTCTCACACTTGCTCGTGGGGCTGATTGAGTAACTGGTCCCATCACTGAGAAGGACCACCTGCTAACTCCAGGATTCCTCTAAGCATTTTAAACTGGGGAAAAAGTGAAAACAATATGCCTTGTACATTCCTAAAGCATTGATGTAATCTCGGTAGAAATCAACACCAATGCACACCATTGTCATTAGCTCATCTTCCCCATGACATGTAAATATATTATTAGAAGGCAACGTCATAACTGACTGTGCTGAAGAATACTTTTGTACACACCGGCTGCCCTGGAGGAATGTGTTGCCTAAATAGATTAGATGACAGTGATTCCAGACCAGCATTTTTCTTTTTGTATGATTTTGTAACATTTGCTGGCACTGTGCTTTATTTTAAATGGCCCCGTCTATTCATTTGCCTGAATTTTGTCCTTTAAGTCATCCTCACTTACAGTATTAATATGCTTTATTAAAACATCACTAACAAAGTTCTCCCTCTGCCATGACAGAGAGACACTTTTCACCCTCTCTAGTGTGAACATGAATAAACTAAGAAGTGCACTTTTGAGCACAATTCAATAAAGTGTAATGCCAAAATCAACATACGATCGCAATGCTTACTTCACAATTAGGCAAAAGCGTTTTTCAAAAACAACCCTTTACATTGTCTGGGGGATATTCTGTCAACATGAATCTCCATGCACAAAATTTACAATGAACTAAGAGTGAAAGAACTAAGACTATCTCTGTTACTTTGAAAACTATGGTGGGTTTCACTTTTGGTCATTTACATTAATTTATCCTGTAAGTAAATGAAAACAATTATGTATTAACTGGATAAGGCCAGCCCAAATTGAGGTATAGTTAGATTTCTTATACATATAACAGTTATATCAAACTGACCATATATTAATTGTTGTTTTGTGAACACCTTTGCTTGACCTTGATTGAAAGTTATTCATGAACCTTTTTTTGTTGTAATATTGTACTATACATACCCCTTTACTGTAAGTGTTGATTCACACATACACTCACAAATTCATGCACATACAGACACACAGACACACAGACACACGCACACGCACACGCACACACACACATACACACACACAGTCCCGTATTGCTATACATTACATTACATTATAGGCATTTAGCAGACGCTCTTATCCAGAGCGACTTACACAACTTTTACAAAGCATTTTTACATTGTATCCATTTATACAGCTGGATATATGCTGAAGCAATGCAGGTTAAGTACCTTGCTCAAGGGTACAACGGCAGTGTCCTTACCCAGGAATCGAACCTGCAACCTTTCGGTTACAAGTCTAGTTCCTTACCCACTGTGCTACACTCCGTCCTCCTATACTTGTGGGGACTTCCCATTGACTACATTCATTCTATAACCTCTAACCCTAACCCTAACCCCAACCACTACATACCTAACCTTAACCCTAACCTTAACCTACAGTAATTGTAACCCTAACCCTAATCCTAAATCCTAACCCTAAAACAGCCTCTTGACCTTGTGGGGACCAGCAAAAGGTCCCCACAATGCATAATGTTCCTCATCTTTCTATCCGTGTGGGGACATTTGGTCCCCACAAAGGTAGTGTTACAAGTTCACACACACACACACACACACACACACACACACACACCAATTCAATGACTCTATGACATGTTTGTAAAGATTTACTACATCCATATTTGCATTTTAGGGATTTGTCCAGAACAGCTTTCACAGCTTACATTCTTTGCATATAATCCATTTATACAGCTGGATGTTTTATTGAAGAAATTCAAGTTAAGTACTTTGCTCAAGACTACAACTGCTGAGCCCCAACTGGGAGTTATACCCACAAATTTGATTTACAGGCCCAGTTTCCTAACCATTACACTACAGTGCCACCTACACACCCATCTAAGTACTTTCCCTTGGTTTTTCTTTTCATAGACCATCTCAATTAACTGCGAATGTTCCGAAGTTGACATTACATTAATCGACAGCAATATAAAGTCATATCATAATTGTGAACATATGTAGATTTTATTTCGTTAGTGTATTCCCTTTGAAAAGGAAAACAATGATATAACTTACAATATGCAGTTTCTTAAATAATTCCTTGTCAAAAATATGTTTTCAGTTTTCAAATTTCAGTTTTATTTGTTCTGTATTGTGATGTGTGTTTCAGTGATGAAAACTCTGATGCTAATATCTGAAGACTGTTTCCAATTACAAGCCAGCAGTTATACAGAAACTGTTTCAGGGAACACATTTTGTGATAGAAGTTGTCAACAACTTCCAGCCGTTGTAATGTTCAGTAATCTGTCTATTATTAATAACATATTGCATTCCTCTTCAAATGACTTTATTAAATAAATTACAGAATTATTATAGATTAAAATTATTCTCAGAGGTCTACAGTGTGTGTTTCAATTATTCAGTCTGAATAAACAATGTATGATTGAAGAAATGCCATCATGAATAGAGACGGACATGAGAAAAAACAATATTTGTATCTGAAGGGATACTGAGGTGAATTAACATTTCAGTAAATCCCTTCATCACCATATATAGTCACCATATAGAGTGACTTGAGCCTCATGGTGCACATGGTGGCCTCCTTAATGCTTTTCGAAATACAGTGACAGTTTGTAAGAGCCTTCATCTGCCCCTCTGAACCTAAATTACCACAGAGTGGGGCTTAGGGGCTCATTAGGAATATTAAATCCCTGCCCAGTCCAGCACAGGTGTGTGACTCCTGGCTTCAAACTCAATTTCATTATGTCAGAAAGTTAATGCTAGCGCTTAGCGGTCTGCCAACCGTGCGCTAAGACGAGGGTATCATGTTTGGATACGCTCGTTAAAGCTCTTTATCCTGCAGGGTTTGCTAGTGTCCTCCAATGCAATGCTCATTCTTGCTGCTTACTCAGCCTATAATTAAACAGGTTTTAAATCTCACAAGGAAGGCATTCTAAACGTCTTTCAAACTATGCTGGGATGCGTATTCAAAGTGTGTTCGCTGTTTTACGTAGCCCATATAGGTGCAATTTGAAGGCATAACTGGCTTTACACTTTCTTTGTTTGAAACAATTTATATTCCTGCACCTCATGACTAAATTTAAGAAATATATAGTAGTGTAAAAGAAGTAAATTAAAGCATGCGTAGTGGTGTGAAAACATTGATTATTTAATATCTAAAATTGAAAATTGGTATTAAAATATTTCTGAAGTCTGTTGAAATCAAATTCTCTTTTTTTGTTTAAAATTGACAGCACCTTCGCGAACAAAGCCAGCACTTGTAGAGTTTCCCAATCACATGCTTACGAGCCAAAGGACAAAATTTGCTAGCTTAGCACAGAACCGATGAAGGTGCAGCATAGGGAATTTTGGATGAACAGCAGGGCCTGATTGCTGGTAGTGCAGTGTGAACTGTTTTAAACATCAGTGCCAATGTTTTGTCAGGTGTCGAAGCCTAGGTGTGGGCTAAGACTGTTTTCATCTGTTAGTGGGCCTCATGAAAACCAGCCCACTGACAGATGAAAACTGCACATAAACTGAACAAAAGCAAGTCAGAGCTGGAAGAACTAAAATTAAATGAAACTATTTCCCAAATGACAAGTGTTTTATTGACAAAACTTTTAAAAAATATAAGGAAATACATTTGAGAAACTTTGAGCTGATAAAGGTTGAGTCAAGTTTGCTTTCACATTATGGACTTCACTTTGCCTGGTGTCATTGATGGTCTGTGGTTGTCTGATGGCTGTGGTTGTGGTTGTGTCCTGTTATATTAATGTGGCATAGTGCTTCGTGATCTTTTCGTTATTTCTTGCTTTTTAATCCTTTTTTAATCCTAATTTCAATTGGTGCTGAATCATAATTGTTGGTTTAAGTTTACTGTCAACCCATTGGAAACTTTTTAGACTAGTTTTAAATTTATCTAGACCATATATTTTTTAATGTAGTGAAGTTTTGCACAAACATTATTATCTCTGAACTGCATGCTGAAAATCTCTTCTTTTCTCCCTGGTTTTGTCCAGGAATGTTACTTTGTTTGAATTTGCTCCCATAATCTTTTATTTATTCATTTTTGTGATGATGTCTGCATTAAGATGTTTGTTTTAGAATGATACTCTTCATCAGGAATTTGTCCAGAACTCAAAAAGGAAAATATTTTACCTTTACCTTTCTGTTACTTCTTGATTTCCCAATCTTTGCATCGGGAGGTACGCTTCACGAAAGCCCTGTCTTAAAAGTCAAGAGCACCACTAACTTGTAATAATGTTTCACTCTGACCTTTTAAACGTACTGTCTAATGGCCGTGGAAATAGCACGGGCTGCTGCATTTTACGAATGACCTTTCAAGGCTGTTAAAACAAATATGAGGAGAGATGCTCTCAGCCGAAATGAATAATAATAACTGCCAAACAAGACTGGGGAAACAGTGTGCTGCTGTGTGTGATAGTAAAATCTTTTTCAGACAGTTTGAATGTTGTCTTTTCCAGGACATGGGCAAGTGCAGGAAAAGAACTCAAAGATAACTTCCTGAAGGTCCTGGCAGAGGGAGAGGTGCCCCACCGCAATGGGGAAAATGACTGTGCGCACATTACTGAACGATTACACCGGCTATGGTATTCCCCCTAAGATATTATTGCAGTCCTATTAAAGTTTAACTAGTCCCACTCTGTGTGGTTCAGGTGGATTACATCAGTCTGTGGATGACACATGTTATTGAAGGACACACTGTCCCTGTTTATAAAGGGAAATATTTCACATGGGAAACATAATTTCCTTCTATTTCTTCTATGTTCATTATGCTTGATTAACGTTCATTAATGTGCATGCCTGTTACTTTAACATTCAGGGTAAGGAGGTGTAGGCAGTGTTTCAGATTTCTGACAGATCTTCCAAATAAACTTACCACAGGGTTTGATTATATGTTTGTTATTATATAGATATAATTACGCTTAAGTCCCACCACTTAGTTTTCTTATCACTTCCTCTGCTCGTGGACCTTGACACAAAGTTTATTTAAGTCTGTCAACAACGTTGTTTTAGGGCTTTAAGCTTTGCTGCAAAGCAACTTCCAAAAAACGTCTTACAAATGTTGTTTAAAGAGACATTAGCAGAACTATTCATATTGAGTTTCTTTATAGAGCTCATTGTTTGGCTCCCAATTACTTCTTGCCTACATTAGGTACTTTTCAGATGTTTTCAACACTGGCTAGCTTCAGGTAAAGTTATGCTCAGTCTTTAAAAAGCTAACAGTGTAAAAATGCATTTGTAATATATTGAGTTTCCCCAGTACACGTCTAATTTCCCTTCCTAATTAGCAGCCGTTTGAAGTAAACCATATTACACTATCAGTAAAACAGCCAGCAAAAAATGTTACAGAAACAAGCTTTTTATAAATACTTGTTCATTACAATTAAGACAGATTTATTGCAATTTTAGTCAAGTTTATTATAATGTTATCAATTTAAGACAATATTAACATTGTTGACAAACATTAACAATATTAGATACAAAAAACAACAAAGTGAATTAAAAGTGAATGGTGACATATTAACAATGACTTTTTTGATAATACACACATACGTGACCTTAAATGTGGTGGGTATACTGGCACTCCCAGATTAGTTGCTGTGAGTTGCTCTGACCTTTCTAGTCCCATCAAGCAAATCGTTAACTGTGACTGATTCCACTGAGTTAAAAGGAGCTATGTTTATTCATACTAGTACATTTTGTGCAAGGGCATTTTCTAGTACAAGGGCAATAGAAATCTCCCTTTCACTGCAACAGCAAAAGCGCCACATGAAATAAAATAAAATAAAAACAAAAAGGGACTATGTAGGTAGGGAACAAAGGTCAGTTCCTTAATGGTGTAGAAGGCAAGGTTTTTGGCTATCACAGCTCAGTGAATATCTTCACTCCATATAAAAGCATTTATTTTCTCTGGAGAAGGTTGCCTTACAAGACAATGCTTTATCTATAGAGCATGTACTTGCCCCATGGTTTGAAGAGCATGGCACTGATGTTACAGTACCATACTGTATGCCATAGCTCAGTCCCCACATCTGAACCCAGCAAAACATGTATATGATATTTAACTTCCATAAAGTAAGTGTGAGTTGACTGAATATCTTGTGGAAGAGTAGTGCCATGTGCCTCTTCAGAATCGACACCATCTTTACCACCATGCACACAGGCCATAATCACCACACATTGTGGACCCACACCTCATTATATGGCTTTATCACTCACTACCTATACCAAAAATTTACTTATGCTAGCAAACTTATCATCTTTCCGTGGATTGCTCTTTAAGCTAATCAGAAATATGGATTTTGATATGATATGAAAAGCACCCACTGGTGAGTCTCCAGGACTGTGTTCCAGGCTCCTGGTACAGAAAAAAACAAAATCACACTTTTCATTGTGTTCACCCCTCCCCTCTTTGTCACCCCTTGGTTTCCCAGAAAAACACACTATTCATCTTGTACAATGTAACAAAACTGATGTTTTCACAGTCAATAAAATAACTGTGCTCACTGATTGTAGTGCTGTTATTTTCATTTTCAATGTCATGGTTAGTAAAAGATGTCAAGATTATGTTTTAAAAAATATATTTTTATATATCTTACATAAATGTTCTCAGTGTTTACGTTAAAGTGTAGAAAGACAGTTGAGTACAATCAGAGCAGATTTGTCCCAAATTCACCTATGTATACTCAGATTCTTAACAATTTTATTCACACTTCAATGTGACGCATTATGTAATATATTTTTAGATCAATTTCAATTTTAAAGTGCTTCACTGACATGGCAAAAACAGGCATTTTTGCTGCCAAATCAATAATTTTGTTTAAAAAAGAACTGTCTTTGTTTTGCCATCTGAAAACTGTGACTCACAAACGTTAGTGTGTACCTTGCAAAGGTTAAACAGTCTGAAGAATGATAACCTTTCATGATGTCATTAACCACACATGGTTCCACAGTGAAAAGGGAGCCATTGAGCATTCTTCTATTCTTCTGTCTTCTTATGTCACCTTTCAGTTTTTGTCCCATAAATGCCACACTCCTTTAGTTTGTGGATCTAATTGTGGATACTTATATGATCCTATTAATGACAATAATAACGGTCCTTCAAAATTTTCTCAAAGGCACACATATGTATATTGAATTCTGTGGCCCTCTAATAGTCTAGTAAAACTACTGGGGGAAAAGCACAGCAGTCATGAAATATATGTTGCGATTATAAGGCTCAGACTTTCTGTTCAATAAAGTCAAAGACATAAAAAAATATTAACAAGCATCTTGCAGTAGGTGTTTGATGAAGTGAATGATTTCCAGATCATTTACCTCCCACGTTAGGATGAGTCTTTCATCTTGCTTTTAAGTCATGGCCTGTAAGCTAGGGCTGAAATTACACCTGACAGTAATACACGTTCTCCTTACTCCTGTCTTTTCTCTGTATCTTCACAAAAGGAATTACAATGAGCAACCCATGGGCTTTAATGAAGGCCCATACACTCCTCCTTTTGTGCTGCAGTTAAGCAATCTTCCTCTTCGTTTCCCCTTGGGCACGAACGCAGGGAGGAACTCTCGTGCTTTTTTGAGAATGGCAGGGCAGGAGCCGCACGCCTTCCAAATTGGGCCTAAAAACGACTATGCAGTTTTCTCAAGCTGTCCCTATTGTGAACATCCCAGCCTCCGGGCTGTTTGAATATCCATTCAGGTCCCCCCTCCCCCCCCCTCCTGCCCACGCTATTTTCAGCTGCTGGTTCCTGCTGCTTAGCATGCACCCTGCCTTACTTCCATGGCCACGTTGCGAAAGCGGTGCTCCCCTGTTGCCAAAAGTCACACACAAACAATAGGCACACCTGGGCAGCTTTGGGGTTATTTACACTGGGTAAGAAGTTAATGTTTTATCCAAACCAGGTCACACCTGCACAGGATGTCTAATGGGGTCTATTGTTGAAGGTGCTCTTGTAGTTACTCTTTGAGGGGGTAGAGGAGCGTCATGATGCCAGCAGTGGGTAGTATCTGTTGCACACACTGAAGCAGTTTGTTATATTCCAATTGTTCAAGCTTCAATTCCTGGGAATGTTCTGGGGTCACGTTCCCAAAAAAAAATGACAACATGGTAGCCAGGAAGTTCTGAAGGTTAGGCCTGACACAAAGAACATATTTTCCCAGTTCCTCTGAGAAAAAAAAAAAAACAAAAAAACAGTTCAAGCAGTGCGTAAAACAGTTCACATGCTTTCATTAATTTCCCTTTTGCATAAGTGTGGAAATCACAGGATTCGCAAACAGAGTCAGATAATGGTATGAGCATTTAGTGCCCAAAAAACCCCTAGTGCCTAACACTGTGAAGCATCCAGACAGTCAGCCATACTATACTGAACATTTTCCCCTTTAGCACTGGCTTCCTGTATTTTAAGCTCTCAACAGTCCCACCTACACGCTGCATCACCTACATCTCCCTCAACTCTTTAATGTGTCCTGGGCACACTTTCCCATGACTGGGGATTGCCTTCTGTTCCCAGGACCCGTGTCTCCGAAATGCCCTTATCGACCATGTAGATTCTCCAGAACCTGCTAATGTTTAAGGCAGCCTGTAAAATCCAATTCTCCCATCTGGAATTTTTTTAAATTGGCCATCGCTTTTTGTTTTGTTCTTTTTTTTTTGCTTTTTACAGTTTTTTCTGTGTATGTTTATCCTCATATACTGTGAAGCACATTCAGATTGCTCAACTCTGAAAAGTGTTTATATTTAATTTTTACTATCACCATTCTTACAGTTCATTGCACATGTCACTGTCTATATCACATATTCCATACCACATCACATTTGTTGCTAATTGTTATACTAATGATAATTTTGCTAACCATGTAAAAGTATATAAATTGAGATAATCTACAATTCAACTGTGCATGAAGGAAAATAGCTTTTTAAAATGTGCACTCAGACAACAGAGTCCATTGTATTTCTTTAATTTCCAGGAATGCAGTGACATAACAAATTGGACAACAGACACACATCCTATACTCCACAATAATTCTTGTTTCCTGAGGTTAAAAACATATCACTAATCATTCTGCTCTATGATATGGGAACGCATGACTCATGGGAGTGTTTTGCATATGAATTATGACTAGAGAGCTCCAGCAGTGTGAGGAACACTTATTTCTCACCATTTGGTCAAATGGATATTATGATAAATCAGACATGGACAAACAGACTCTTAAACATCTGTACATAATCATAAAAACGAGACTGTACGTGAATAACTGGTGTTTGTTTTATTTGATTAATGCAATTTTTAAAAGCGAGACATTTAAATGAAGATGTATTGGTGTAAGTCACACTTATATTGTGGGAAAATAGCTATCATTTTTCTCATGAGTATTTTCTTGTTCATTCATTACTCATAGAAAATAGTGTCCTTCGCTGTATTTCAGAAAGACTGACATTTTGAACCACTTCCTAGTATTATTTTTCATTTGGGCTTAACTAAAAATTCCATAAAAGTCCAGAATTGTCCATAATTTTTGTATTTCAAAAATCTTTATCCTTACTTATGGCAGCCATTATACCGAATCAATGCCTCCCAAAAAGGATTTGTTAGGTATAAAATATTTAAGCCGATAATAAGGCCATAACCTTGAACCTATCTGTAAAAGAAATCTTTTCTGAAAGTGTCATTTCATTGGTACGGCTGAGAAAATAAATTCAGCATACATCAACTCAGAATGCATAACCAAAACATTATCACACCTTAAAGTGGTGAGGAATGGTTTTCACTTGGCCCTTGGCCAAAAAACGAAAACGAGGACTTCCCTGGGATTACAAAAGCGGCCCGTTTGTTTTCGCAGGCACTAAAGAAACAACTCCACGAAGCTGGATGTGCTGTGCGATTTCTGCGAGAAGGAAAACCTCTCTCTCGGCCTGGAGGTTTATTGTTCTAGAGAAGCTCAGCTTGGAGTTTCACATTGATGACAATGACGGAATCTTTACATTCGGATTCGCTGGTGCTGATGTCCTGATTGGTGGGTTTTCTCCAACCAGACTCCAACAGCGCGTGCAATTGGCTGTTGCTCCGGGACACTGAACATTATTCTGCAGAGAACCATGCCTTTGAGACCCCAGGGAGGTCCGTGCCCGCTGGTCCATGCCCTGTATGGTATTACGGTCAGCTGTGGTGATCGCACATCACATCTAACATGAGAAAATACAACTTTTTACTCACACCTACAACATTACAGCACGTCAGGCGGCACCCGCTGCCAAATGCGTTTTTCGCCTGGAATCACAACGCCAAGCTCTTTTTAAAGCGCCAAAGCATAGCGGATAGCATTGAGAACAGAAAGATACAGAGAGGTTCATAGGGATTCATGTATGGCATGAATAGGAGTAATCAGTTGATTTAAGTCTTCCAGAAGGGAGGATCTTTCATAAATACCCTTTTATGGAACTATTCAAAATGGGCTTCGAGCTTGAACTGTATTCTAACCTAAATGTTTAACCTAGAACAATATTCAGAAAGGCGTGGTGAGTAATGTAGAATTAAAAAGGGACAAAGTTACCGTGACCTTTCCATATACCCTCTGACCGAATATGAGCACACTGAATTGCTTCACACAACCACACAAAAAAAACTTACTGGGTTATTTTTTGTTTCTTCCTTATAGGCCCTAGTGACTTACAGTAAAGGAATGCAGAAAAAAACCAAGGTAACCTTGCTTACGGATATGGCTGGTTTAGTTTCTGTATTAAACACAAGAAGAAAGCATAGGCACATCCAATAATGGGTGCTTTTATGAAGGAAGTGTATTTAGCAGACACTCAGAGCGACCCAGAGCGACTTTCACAACTTTTTATGTAGCATTAGCATCACATCCATTTATACAGCTGGATATATACTGAAGCAATGCAGTTTAAGTACCTTAAGTGCTATTAATGGCAATGTTTTATATACACTGTATGTTTGATCTTAAGTAGGTTACACGTTTTAGACTGTTTAGGTGAGCTTTTGCTGTTGTGATATAATAAATCCATTTTAAATCTACATATTTGGATGATTATTTAATTTAAATTTTAATGGGACCATACACAAGTTTAAAAATGTTTTTTTTTTTATTTTTATTTTTTTTAATTCTGTTCACCTCAAATAAAAATTCCTGTGTGCATTCAATTTCAGGATTGCCCACATGATGCCAGTTGACATTCCTTGTAGAACACAACTATGGAGCAGTGGTCAAATTTTTTGGCAGGCACTAGTAAATACTTGTAATAATTTGTCAAAGCTCCATCTTTTAAAAGTGGCTGGGCTAGCAAGAGGGTCCACCATGACTACTCTGTGCATTATTCATGAGGAAAGATTGCCTGGAAGCGGTTCTTCAATAACCCCCCAACAACACCCCCGCCCCCCCCCCCCTTCAATGAACAGCTGCTGGGACTCAGAGAGACACCATTTCAAATATGTGCTTAAAGATTTTTATGAGCAGATGAAAGATGATACACCGAATCTGATTTCTGCTGCTGTCTTGGTGTCTGTTGTTTTGAGTTTCAGCATAATATATTGGTTATAGATTGACAGAGGAATTTTTAATCAAGGGCTGGTGTTTAAAACACACAAATTGAGTCACAAACAAATCATAGCTGTGTCTTTGTTTTTTTTCATTGACTAATAATGATCGTACAAGTTGCAGAGGTCTGCTTAGATTATCTGCCCTGATTTAGGAACTGCACACAACTTAGCTAGGCAGTGAACTCACAAAATGTTTTGAGAAGGAATGTTTTTAAAAGAACATTTCATGTTGGTGCTCAGCACAAAATGAAAAGGATTGTGGGTAATGATCTTGTGACAGACTGGCATCCAGGCCAGGAAGTCAACTTGCACTTTCAGGTGCTGTCACTGGGACAACCAGGTTTGAACATTTCTTCTGATATCTGGCTATGACATCATGTAATAAGGGGGGGGGAGGGGGGGAGATTGCTCTCTGGTCGGTCTCACTGTTATCAAAATTATTTACAAGTCGTGGTCGTGCATGTCCTCACCAAGTACCTGCTCACCCACCCTTGGTAACCGAATCTGGACTCTTCCACTCAGAGTCATCAGGATGTCGTTATTACTGCTACTCCCTTTCACAGACATCCTTTTTCAGGGTGACACACAGCACATGTGCAGACATAGCACAAAGGAGCGTTTAACCTTTGAACTAAAAAATGTTAAAGGGTTTCCTTCTCTTTTTAGAATTGAACATCCACGTGCCTTATGTTGGATTGTAATTTAAAGCTCCTTATATCTCCTGTAGATGAAAAATGATCGCTTTTTTGTGAATTTGTTAGATTTTTTCTGTCTATTATTTATTTATATTTTCAAAATATGTAGACTTCTGGTTCAAAGACTGCACATATATAAAAGATGGATAAAGGAGGAAGAAAAGAAGGGGAAAAGGGGAAGCTGAATTTGTTTCTAAGGGTTAAAAACACAGTGACCCCCAGTTTATGTGGATTTTATATAGGTAACAAAGCCTCTTGTCCTTAATTGAATCTCCCATGTAAACACACCACAAACTGTATGAACTTTAACTGGTGTTCAGACAATAGCTAGCATATTAACTGGGTTGCTATTGCATTAACTGGCTTGGTAGCTCAACATCTGCAGAGCTAATTCAGCTCTCTTGTGTTTTATTTATGAACAATATATTTACCACATAAGCAGTCTGTATTTTTTGCGGAACATGTCTGATGTATTTGCTAACGTAATGTGGAGTCAGATTGGGTAAGTTGTTAGTAAAGGGAGGCTACATTCGAGCAAGAATGCGATCTAGGCTGGGGATACAGATGTTTCTGGCACCGTTTGGGTGGAGGGAAATGAAAGGTCAAAGCATAATTGTGCAGAAAACTGGATTGTCTGTGTGATGACTTGGGTTAAAACATGAGAGTGAAAGGCCTGCCACTCTGCCAAAATGTGAATTTGCCAAGAACGGGGAAAAGCCTCTTAATTGTTGTTTTGGTATGTAAACTCAGATGGACCACCATGTTGCTGAGGTTTGGCAATCGAATGCAAAAAATGTTGCAGGTGGAACTGCACCAGCAGGATAATCAGCATGTGTATCCACTGCTCTGACAGACCCTTTTCTTATTTATTTATTTATTTATTTTTTTTACCTGTTTGGACATTATGAATTTCTCCGCAAGCATTTATAGCCATACTAAACTTTTTTTTTTGTTTCTTGCTCTTGTCAGTTTCACATCATTGCACAATTTCTTTCCCTCTACACAAGCCAGTAAGGTGAACTCATACTGTGACATCAACCAGGATAATTTCTGAAAACCTGACATGCCAAATTCCCCACATAGTTTAATCTCACTGTAATGCACAATAGCAGGTGCATCAACAGGTTTCCAGCGGTGAAGATAGGTTGAAAGACAAACTTTTACAATGCAACATCGCCATTCTGGGAAGCTGCATGCCATTTAAAAGGGCTTAAATGTGTAGTCAGCTTAACCATTCACTGTATCGGCAATAATTTCAGCACTTAAGGGATGATATTAAGAACGAAGGATATTGGATCACATGCCACTTTCTTGAAACCACTGAAACCTTAGATACAGAGAGAGAGAAAAGAAGAAAAGTAATTCCAAGTTCCAAGGTTGATTCTAGTTTTTTAACCAGCTCTGTCAGCTTGTCTTTCTGCTTTGCTGTATCTAGGCTTCCTGGCATGTGCCATTACAGCAAACTAGCAACAAAGACTTCGTTGGAATCTGATCCCAAACCACAGGCTCTGTAGCCACGCCCACCCTTCCCCACACAGAAACAAGCACCACGCCCAGAAACGTCCCACACATATTTTAGCATAACAAACACAGGTAAAAAGTGCACAAATTCGGTGTGTAAAGACTGAGATTGCCAGTGTATCATAGATATCCCTTAGCATAGTTATTTTATAATATTTCCAAATAAAAAACTTGCATCGTATGACTTTAATAATTGCATAATGAAGTACCCTGGGCTGTGTGAAATAATTTAGTTACAAATATGCTTTTTTGATCTCTGCTGTTAGATATTAGTATTACTGTGTTGTATACTATGTAGCTGCTAACTTCATAATTTATTATAAACTATGTTAAAATATCATTTTCATTATGTTCACTTTTAAATATGACACATATGAAGCCTGTTTCTTTTTTTACATATTACCCATAGAGAAAATTTAGGCTAGGAATTTTACCTAATACTGAAGCTACTTTAAGATCAGTTGTAACATGTAAAGGTGCATGGATGAAAAGATAACAAGACAAAGAGGCATGCAGTGAACAAATTTAAATCAATGCCATAAGAGGAGCTTCTTTTGGGAAAAGGAGGGCTTGAATGGTGGGGCTCTTAATTGAAAATCGCTTATATTTCTGTTCAATAGCAACAGCTTCTGGTTTTCATTGAAAGCCAAAGGGGAGCCCCTGAGTGGAGAAGCAAGCCAACTAAAACACAATCATGTTTGAACACCTTTTTCCACCAGGAGGGGGAAGAACAACTTGTTCACTTTAATCAAGACCTTAAAACAGTCCAAGACTTTGATAAAGGCCTAATCTGTACTTTTTTCTTTTCTTTTTTACTTCTCTGGAAAGGTGTACTCTGGCTTATGTCATCCACTTTGATCCTGCTTTGGGAACATAATGTTGGACATGCTGGTGTCTCCTTTGTAGTTTCCTTCACACACTAACCAGGCACTGATACAGTGAATTAAATCCATCAATTCGACACATCCCTTCTGGGTGGAAGAGTGCTGTGTTTTTTAGAGTGCGGAAATGATGAATCAGTATTTTCCAAACTGTGTCATAGACATTGCCCTCTATCTACAGAGGAACTGAAAACTGTAAAGTGTCTCCATAAAATACATGGATAACAATATTTGACTTGGATGGATTCCTGGTGATGAGGCAGATGAGCACTGCACCACACCTCTTGGCAGGTCCAATGGATAAGAGCCATGGCAAGGAACAAATTCCTAATAGAGGTTGTTCTGTGCACTGCTTAAACATACAAAATGTGTGAGACATTTTTGTTAAATTGTGTCCAACGAATTGTGTTTACTGAAAAAGTGTATCCATTGAATGCAATGTGCATGACTATGCTATTAAGAAATGAATGTGCATTAATTTTTTCAAATTGAATTGGCCTGGGATAGTAGCCTATATGATAATATATATAATTTACTGGTGTAGTGATAAAAGAGAAAAAGGTTTTAAGGATGATGGCTATAATACTAATAATCATATAAGGCAGGGATTTCACAAATGCGTGCATATATAATGCATACAACAGATAGTAAAATAAATTCGAAATAAAAGGGGGGACATGAATTATACTAGTTCTGCTGAATTACTCACGGCAATCTCCACATTTACTGGCTACATCTCTCTCTCTCTCTCTCTCTCTCTCTCTCGCTCTGTGTACACGCATGCGTGTGCATGCGATGTGTTTGTAAATACATCTGCTGCACATCTTATATATTTATGACCAACCAATCAATGTTAATTTATTTGTATAATTCCATATTAAATCATGTCCGGTGGCGTCCAACTGCCTGTCGTGTACCAGTGTTTATGCTAACAGCCATAACACCTTGTGACTTTTTCCTGCCTGGTGGCTGAAGTTAAACAGGGCTATGCATGGTTTGTGACTTGGATGGGATACGTCTTATGAAAACAAAGTTTCAGCTGGAAGTTGTGCTCGCAGGCCAGTTAGAGGACGGTCTTCCCCCAGGACTGAGCAGAAAGGCCCATGCCCCAGTGAAGTGGGGAGGGGGGGCTCTGTACTGCAGGATGTACTGCAATCTTTAGGATGAGACATTAACACAGTGTGGTCCTGACTCACTGTGGTTATAAAAATTCCCATGGAACTTCTTTTAACGAGCAGAGGGTTTCCCACTGTCCTAGAAAAATTTGAAAACTGGCACTCGATCTGGCCACCTAAGCATCCTCAGGTTTAATTGGCTTAATAATTCCCCAACTCTCAAGGTCAATTATACCATGTAAAATTAACAATTTTAGCCTGTGCAAACAGGGGAGGCAACATTTTGTCATGAGAAAAAACCCCCCCCACCTATTTACAGTAATGTCAGTTGTGAGCAGTATGGCAATAATACATCCAAATGACAACTCAATATGAAAAACAAATCAATATCAAAACAAAAATACAGTATGCATGCATTAAACAATTGGTCTAGACACTGCCACCAGCTGAACAATATTCCAAATTTTTGAAGGGCAGCCAACTATCCTTCTATTGTTAACAGCCTCCTTAAAGTTGAGCTCCCTGGCTCTGACTCTCTCGATAGAAAGTATAGCCAGTTTATTCAGTCTCACCTGGCCTATAGCCTACTGCTCCTCAGATAGTTATTGATTAATTTTAATTTAGAAAATGAGCACTCCACTGTTGCAACTGTGACATGCAATGTCACCAACAACAGCAATGTATTGAAGTCACACACGCCTCACCAAAGGTAGAAGTTACGGAACGATGTTCCACAATAAGTGTTTTTGCAAGTTTGGTGAATGAGGTGTATTGAGCGGAAAGATTATTGGAATATCCCTGTTGTAGTGGTCAGACGTTTTGCCACAGTTCATTCGTGGGCTGGCGACTGCTTTGAAAAGCCATTGCCAACTTGGTGACCATTTTCTGTTGGTCTGTTTCCTATTTTCTCTTTTGAGATCCACGTTTGTGTTTATAAGGCATTTGGTTGTAGCTATGGGCAGGACTCCTCTTTGCTATGCTATCTTCCTTACTAGCTAGCTAGCTAGATAGCTAGCTGATGTTCAAATTTAGCCACAAAATACTAACAGTTATATTATTCTGCTTCATCACATGATAAAAAAATAGAGACTTTATATTGGGCAACAACATGCACAGGCTTATTTCCCCAAAATAATTCCTATAAAAAAAGACACTACTGTCAAAAAATAGGCTGTCAGAGATTATTTTATTTATTTAATTAATTAGCCAAATTTTTAATATTTTACCTTTAAAAAAATCTGACCTGGACAAACAGCAAATACCACCCATACCACCCTGTTAAAATCGCCTATGCCATGTAGTACCTTTGAAGCATTTTTCATCTGCTGTGCCCATATGTAAACATGGGAAGGTCAATTTGTCTTGCTTTTGATCAGATATGGATAGCTTGATGGTATTCAAAGTTTTTAGCAGAGATTAATAGAGATTCTGAGCAAAATATAGAAAAATGCTAAGACTATTCAGTCAAGTAGAAGTTCTCAGCTGATCAGCCAGCATGTTTGGTCCTCCAATATGCCAAACGAGATGTAATTGAGTAAACACAGTGAGTGGAAACTCCAATATGACCACATCCCCGTGGTCCTCCAGAGACTACACAATGGTGGTGTCACTGTCCTAGCGAGCCCCAGTGTTGGCTCCCGCTCCAGTGCAAGGCCTTGTCTGTCAAAACAATGTCATGGTGGGCCACACTCTGTGTTGTGTGGGTACTCGTACAGTTAGCCACAGAAACCCCCAGCACCCCATACCGCTAAGCAATAAAGGGGAAAGTCTGAAAAGGCCTCATTTCGTTTTGTTTGTTGCATAGATTGCCATGGAGACACCAGAGCAGTTTGTGGGGGCATTTTTGTCCGTGTTTTGTTGTTGTTCATTTAGATCACTCTCCCTGGGCGTTCGGTTAGTGATAGCTGAGCATGTTGTTTCGCAGATCTGAGTGTGGATCTTTCCTTCTCCCCACTGAGTTCATTAAATTGGTGTCAGAAGTAAAGTGGCGTGCCTTGATGGGAGAGAGCGGTGTCCTCCACGGGTGGCATGCGTGTGAGGACATGCTCAGTGTTCAGCGAGGAGCAGTGGGTTGGCTGTATATTATAGTTATCATTTTAAATTGAGTGTTGCAATTAAGTCGTTTTCAAGGTGTTCAAACAACACCCACAAAAGCTATCTTTTCAATTTTAACTTTCAACCAAACGTGAATTAAACAACTGACAGCGTTATCATTTGAACATCTCTTTGACAGTTTGCTGGGTAGGATGCAACAGCTTAATTTACAAGCACAAGGGAATCCAAATCAGTATTTATTTATTTATTTATTTCCTAAGTTCAGAATGCATGCAGATATTTCTTGGCAGTTCCCTAGGCTTTAATGTTATCCATCATTTTTCGTCATTTTGGACATCGTATGGTAACCATGGCGAATACGGTTACCGTGAACACTATAGCGGTTAGCTGTATGGCGGTAGCAGGACATAAGGGGAGTGAGGTGGAGTGAAGTCGCAGGAATGTGCTGGTAATCCTGACGAAGGCCACCCACAGATGCCGGATCACGGTTGAATTCGGTGTGTCAGGTCTGAGAACCCCACATCCAGAGCTGCGAACCTGGGACAACCGCAGCCTTTGTCCGCACTTTTTACGCCTCGCATGTGACCGAGCTGCTGCGTTTGTTACCTCAGAGAGAATCTCACGAATGCCAAAGGCTCCCTCTCTCAGGCTTAGAAAAGATTTATAGGGCCGCTGAAAGGGAGGATAAGTGGGAGGAAGAAAAGAAAGATTACGAGGCTGCGTCTGACCTCCAGCTGCCGCCCCCTGCAGGTTGTGGAGGGCATTGCAGGAGCCCCGGTCTGTCCGAGCAGGAAGCTGACATAATCCAATTAATCTGCGTTTTACTGGGTGTCTCTTCGCCATTGCGAATTAAAAAGAAGAACTCTCACACCCTCAGCTGTTACTCAACAAAATCCACAGATGGCACAGAAGTCCCACCGTTACCAAAAACAACAAGTGTAATTTCACTCTGCCGCCAAATATTTTAACACTCCTGTGTTAACAACTATTAACGCATATGCAACTATCCTTCTTCTGCCTGGCTGTGTAGTCTGGAGGTCATAAGCATGCCTGAAAAAGGTCAAGCCCCACACATCCACCTTGGCCAAGGTAACGGACAGCAGGCCTCGATAAGGCAGAACACTAGCTATTTACCAGCCATCCTGTTTGTCTTTGATGTACTGGCAGTCTATGTTTTCCAAATGGTGATGCTAATGATACTATATTTAATATTAATGTACATGGAGCTATGTTTCAGCAGAGACAAATAATGTTCCCTGGCTGGGAATGTATCTATTTGCGTGAATGAACTGCCTCTCACATGCTCAACCAAATTCATTCATTCTCTGCAAAAACAGCACTCTCCCAATACTTCTTAATGAACCTTTGCGCCTTTTCCCCTCCAATGCTGAACTGAAATTCAAAAGCTAAAGAGCATGTTAAACAGTTAAACTGATTCATTACAAGCAATGCAAGGCAATACCGCCCGCTATATATCAACGATCAACTGTGCAAGATATTCATTTTCTTTAAGCACTGCAAAATAGAAGCCATCAAAGCAAATATTTTCCCAGTGGACCTTGTTATAAATTTAACACCACACATCACCATGGCAGTTATCAGTTTAGAATTTTTCCCGCTAAGAATTATGACATCTAGTACCAAGGGGAGTAATGGTAGTTACAGCAGTCAAGATGAGATTATACAACCTGGAGAGTGATGGACCATGCCCAAGCATGTCCTTAAAGACCTGTGGCCTTTGGTGTTTACAGATGTGTCACTTTGGCATGATTTACACAGTAGCTGTAGTTAAAGCTGCAAGGAGCTATGGGATCTGTTTGTGGACAAGGAGGGCACACAGCAACTTTACAACTCATGCTGTTTACTGAAGATTTATCTTAACGCCCACACATTGGCATCATTGACTCCGGAGATATTACTAGATTCCATTGATTTCCCAGAACCAAACATCCCTTTAGATTAGAATGAGCATAGTGTGCGGCAGCTGTCCTATTTATATGTGGTGTCCGGGAAAACTGATTTTTGAATTGCATTTGTGTCATTTTTTAAATCATTTTTATCATTTGTCATTGATAGATAATGACTTCCCAGAAAAGGCTGTTTTTTTTCATTCTTTTTGAGCTATGGCATTAGTGACTATGAAAGATTGTGTCAACTTTAGCATTCTGATCTGACCAACTGCTTTAAAATGTGGGTTTCTTATCAGTAACTGTTAACTTTCTTCTTCCCCACAAATAGCTACTTGCCTTTGTTACCAGTTATGCTTATATTCTGGGATTGAGTAGAATGTAGGATATTGACGATTTGCTTCATATTAGGACGAAACATCTTAGTGACATTTCCTCTAAGTGCACACTGCACTCAATGGTATTTCAGAATTACTGAGTTCATAAAATGTGATTGTTAGCATCAGGCATTTTAAAAATACATTCGCTGTATGGATCCAGTTTAAATTAAGAGTTTTCTTCTGTGGTTTGTATTGTGCTATAATAGTTTTATTTAACATTTTTAACTTGAGTACTCATTGGTTTGACAATTCATATTAGAAACAGTTTATTGGACCACCATCTGATAGTGTTACAATGATATGTTCACTCATGAATTTCAAAAGTTATTTGGAACAATGTCGTTGAAAGTTTTATCCTGCAAAGACGTGTCCAGGACTTTAAAGGAAATTACATTTGCCTTCAATTATTTTTACAGTCAGATGGACTGGCATTCGGTTTCAAATACTGCGACCTTCTGCACGATGTGCAAAGTTGAACAGGAGGGTGATGGCGAAGCTGTCCAAACCATGCTGTCATTGTAACCAACGCACATCTGTGCCAGACGTTTCCCATGCACCCTGTTCATATAAAAACAAGTTGAATTTTCACAACCGACTTTTAGAAAGTGATGACAAGCCTTGCTTTTGCATTCATCCAGAGCAAGCCAATAAGAAGCCTCGTGGTGTGCATTTTCACAGCAACATAGTTTTCTAGTGATTAAAAGGAAAACTAATTTAGAGACAGAAGTTTGCAAGATACGGTTTCATTTGGAACCCTTTAACTGCTAAGGGAAATGTGTGGTATCATCCTCATCATGCATTTCTCCCCCCTACAATTAGCAAGCAAGCTATCAATAAATAGTTACAGTTAAAGATTTAAAAAAGCATAAAAGTTAAAATCCTATACCTAGTTAACAGTATACCATGTAAAGCTTTGACACGAAGCTGGTCTGAAGGACATTAAAACAGTGTTTTTTAGGTAATTGATAACTCCTATGCTAAAATAAACAAAATATGAGTTGACATACAGTAGGATTGTAACATTGACTGCATCATGCTCATTGTGCTTTTTGGACAAGACCTGAAAATCTGATCAGAAAGATAAATTTCCCCTAAAAGTGTACTTGAGTATAAAAACATTTACTCTCCACACATGCTAGTGGGCCAGTGGGTTTCAGAATGACTAATTTTTTTCTTTTATCCCCCTTCTGAAGTGTTCATGTGTCTGTAGCAGAGGTGGAAAGTCCAGGGGTCAGAAAGTAAAAGTCCTACCATGCGTTTCTTCCACCCATGAACCCGCCCACCTGATTTCACTAATTAGTTATACTTCCTGGCTGAATAATTGTGCTAATTAGCAAATTCAGGTGATTAACAAAATATCGGGGAGGACTTTTTGAACCTGCAGGATTTTCTACCTCTGGTCTGTAGGTATCTCTTCCTTTTGAGAGTTGATGCGAAACCATCCACACCTGCACACATTGGGGGTAAAGCCCACACCTGTGAACATTTAGGAAACGCCAACTATTCAGCTTCAGAAAGCTGATAAATGCTTGTCCCTCCTCTCCTCAACTTGGCTTACTTGCCACTGTTGAAAGTTGCAAGGTTGCTGCATGTAGCTTTGTTTTCTTCTGTCAAAGAGTGTTTTAATTTATTTCTGTTTTTTTTTTTTTTTTTTTTTTTGGTTTGTTTTAGTTTGTTGTGTTTTAGTTGTCCCTATTTGTGGGGAGAATGGTGAGTGGTTGCCAGCTCAGTCAAACCTTTCTGAGCAGTTTAAGCACTCGTAAAACATATAGCGGCTCCTTTGCTGTATGTAGGACCACCTGGCAAAGCTGGCAGAGATTGTGAATGGGACTAATTAAAGGGGGTTGTGCAAAAAACATGAAGGGGGAATCACTCTGATCCAAAAATAAAATGGGGAAAATTATAGTGCGAGTGGTAACTGCAGCAACTGAGTTTCTGAATTATGGTTATTAGGGATTTCATATGTGTTTTTTAATGGATCTTAAACTAATTAGAGTTGTGAGCTGTTAGTGGCAGATAACCTTTCATTTACACCAAGGGCAGGCAAAGTACTATAAGTTGCTGTTCTGCAGGAATGTTAATGCTGTTACTGAGCAGTCCTCTTTCAGTAATTATAGGAATGGACAAATGTACCAGATTGCAATAACTGTGGTATAGTTATGCACCATGAACGCAATTCTTCAGCCCACATTGAAACCTGGCAGTTTCATTAAGACTTAAAGCATTTTAAAAGTAAAGATCAACCATATGCATAAGTGAAATGTTTAAAACAGTGGTCTCCGATCCTGGTCCTGGAGAGCTAGAAGGGTCTGCAGGTTTGCATAATGACTCTGCATTTCATGAATCAATTAGAGCAGTTGATTACACAGTTAACTCAACTCACCTGGTGTCTTTGGTCTCAATTGGGTGCTGATTTTAAGGTGAAAACAAGAACCAGCACACCCTGTAGCTCTCCAGGACCAGGGTTGGAGACCACTGGTTTAAACAATGCTGTGACATTTGGTTCATCAACAATCCAGCATCATGATATTGTGAAAAATGAATCTTAATTTATATTGATTTATTATAAAATCCTTTTCAGCAGAATTGTACATTTTTTTCTGGTAGTGCAGGCCAATATAAAACGATCTGTACCTGTAAAACAATCTCCATTCAGTCAGATTCACATTTGGTTTGGTCTCAGAAATATGAATTTGGCTATTGTTGGCCACATGCCATATATATTACACAATTCACGTCTATTTACACTGTGTTCTGTTAACATGCTCATAACGCATAACATGGAGCTGCCAGTTTTTCCTCAGTCAACAGATGTAGTCAGTTGGTATACAATATTACTCTGGGTGTCACACTGAACATTTGCAGTGAAAAGGTGCAGTGAGTGTCTACAAGTTGAGTTCACAGATTGTTCGTACACAGAGACTCTACACAGAGTCTCTAACTGTCAGTAACCTGCTACAGACAAAGCAATTCACTTTGCGGAATTTATATGACAAGCATCTTTGTGGCTTTATTGTATGCTAGGTTGATTGTGATCATCGTTGGCTTCCGTGTTTTGCAGCTGGGGTTAAAAAGGGTTAGCTTTTTTCTGTATAGCTTGCAGAAAAATGCTCATCACTGTTCTAGAGAGGCATCTGGTTGAGTCTTGCTAAGGAAAGCCTCACTCATGCTCGCATCTCTCAAGCTCTCCGTGTGATAGGGTGTTTGCTGTGGGTTTCAGGTATGGAATACTGAGCAATTTAAAAGCCGGCACAATGTCCAGACACCACATATCCAGCTGGTTAGCATGCACAAACCGCATCCCCAGCGCTCGCTGTATCCTTCTGGTTCCGGATGACCCTTACTGGATACAACACTGTCACATGATTGTATACTTCAGCACATTGCTTTGTGCATTAATGATGATGCTGTTTTGAGATCCTATTGGTCAATTAAAATTGCCCCCCTTTTTCAGTTCATATCTGTTCAAGTGTTTTATTTGTGTGATCCAACATTTTTAATTTTGATCTTTTATGCTAACTGTTTTATTGTAGAACGTGTGATAATGTTTTACAGTTAGTCTTACCCCTGTACAAATTGGGCTCTGTGGGAATGGGCTATTATTTTTAGATGCCGTTCTACACAGGCTCACACAACTGACTATGCTGTCAATTACTGTGCACTGCTGCCATAGTTTCACTAAAATAAGTAACTAATATAACACGTGACTTCATTCAGTCTCAGTCGCTTTGGTCATGAGTTTGTGGATGTACGCACAAAGTGCTCCGCAGATGTGCACTAAAATTAACTTTGCTCCGCCACAAGTAATTTAAAAGCCTAAAGAATGCAGAAAATGAGCAGAGGAGGAGAGGAGGAGGGGAAGATATGCCGACATTCGGTCACTGTGGCACAGAAGGGCTATATCTGCGACTGCTTTGATTGATTTGTGTTACTCCTACACGTGCCAAAATGCAACCGCTCGCTTTTCAAACCGTAATCCCTCGTGGAATGACGGCACGCCTCCAATCTGGACTTTGAGCAGGGCTGCTGGACTTCACCTTCCTGTGAAGCTTCTGAGTTCATTTTTAGCAGAGTACGTCCCCAGCAGTCATACTATATCCAGTTAGAGTAGGATTCCCAGTAGTCAAAGGAGGCCATGCGCATTGTTCAACCTGCCAAAAAGAAAACAAAAAAAAAAAACATTATTATTTATCAATGGGAAAACTGTTACGAATTCTATGAAGGTATGTTTCAATGCAGCAATGAGGAAATTAAGGATGGTCAAGCTGTGCATCTGCAAGTCCACATGCAGTCTGTTATTTGTCACCGGGAGCCTCACCAATTCCTAGGAAAAAGTAGAGCCGAACACCGCAGGTCAGCCTTTTAGCAGCGGGTCAGTCCACCATGTTTACGCTCCTCAGCGCTGGCTACATAAACAGTAGATGGTGGCCTGGGGACACCTGTGCTGACGAGAAGAGCCTCTGTACAGCGTGTGTGTCCGGTTTTGGTCAGTATCTCAGGG
The DNA here is from genome assembly GCF_018555375.3 of Anguilla rostrata. Classification (NCBI taxonomy): domain Eukaryota; kingdom Metazoa; phylum Chordata; class Actinopteri; order Anguilliformes; family Anguillidae; genus Anguilla; species Anguilla rostrata. The sequence continues at coordinate 6,494,054 of NC_057946.1, read as the reverse complement.
GTGGTGTTAGGAGCAGCTGCGCTGGGCTTGGTCTCTCAGACAACCTCTTTCCGTTATATGAATTATTAAATACAATTTAGTTAACACCTGACATCAACAATTCAAAGGCCTGGTCAGTTCATTAATGTTTAGTACATTTAAACATGCTTCCCCCCCCCCCCCCGAATTCCTTTTAATACTATGTTTATTGGATGAAAATAATAATACGGAACTTCAATAGTCTATGTGTGTTTTATTCCGGTTTGTTATTTTCAAAGCTTCTGAAGTTTAGAATTCTGATGCTTATTTCTGCAGGTCATGAACTGACCTTTTATACGTTACATCTCTGCAAAAAGCTTGTCCTAAATGCAGAGTGCAGAGGTGCTCTGTAGTGATTTTTTGGTGTTGTTTTAATGGAGTTGCTCCTGTCATTTGGGGAAAGCACTACAAGACAGGTATATTATCCCAATCAAGTGAATACAAACTGAAATGCGGTGTGCCACCATTAAGCATTTAAGTGTTATTAGACAGAGGTTCATGTAATTGTGTTGTGCAAGTCATTTATTCTGCCTATAATACACAATAAGCAGTGCTCCAAAAGTTGCAATCATCTTTTCAATCACAGGACCCATTTGAAAGTATAGGATGCCAAATGGAGTTTTAATTGAAATATTAAAGTGGTTTCCTAGAAGCAGGATAGTGTTTTTCTGAAGTGAGTGAGTTCTAGCCTCTTATTTAGTTTTTGTTTTTGTCTCTGTTGTGAAAAAGTAAGGTTCAGCGCCATCCCTCTCACTGATCGAGCGAGCCTGCACTGTCAGAAGAAAGGGTTCCAAAAGGCTCCCCTGTGTCTCCACAGAAGAAAGCTAGTGCAAGCGCTCTTTGTTAGGCAAAATGGTTCAGTCTGGGAGCTTTCACACTTTTCACACCTACCATAGATGGTTCCACGAAGAGCTAAAATGGGTTTCCGTATCACGACAGGCCAAATAAGCCTTTTCCCGAGAGTGTAGCCTGCTTTGCCCTCGTTGGACGACCACAGTTGCCCTCAAGGCTAACCACAGGGCGTAGTTCTCTGCTCTTCTGTGTTTGGAGAGGGATCATATGACACCCGCCCTGGATTTATGCATTGTCGTAAACTTACAGCAGCACAGCTCTTAACAACGTATACAACTTAGTGTGACGATGCCTTTTTTTTTTTGTGAGCAAAGGTAGCAAAACCCTTTTCTATTTGCCAAAAAACTTCTGATGTTTACTTGATTGTTTACATGCCTTTTCTGTTGTGAACATTAATCTAATCGTACTCAAATATCTTGTCTTTACGTTGACAATGTATCATATGCTGTAAAACACTTTAAGAGGATATTGACATTTTATATCGGCGTTAGAGTCTACAGCCCCATCTCTATGCTTTTTTCTCTCTTGAATTGTATCTTATGTATAATGCTTCAAAAATGCTTGAACAAAATAAAAACATTTTCACCACTGGTTTTACGACTGTGTGCAGAGTGCACATCAAAATAAAATATGGAATATAAGTTCACAATTTTTCTACCACAAATACATCTATTTATTGGCCTTTCTAAATTAAAGCATACAGAAGAGCTTCCAGTGTTTGACTGCTTCGTGTATGGTAAATATAGTTCGATATTGTATTGGTGTGACAAGTTCAGTGGTGGTACAAGTGGTCATTATATGGTGCATGTAGTACATATTTATGCTGTCAAGCTTTGTATAAATTGTAATCCATCATCACTAAGAATAGCAGCTGTCTAGCCAAGTAGAGATTGCTGTAACTACTGTGCTCAACTGAAGAGACCCAAATTCCATTACAAGCTGTGTGTTTTGTAATGTTAATAACCAGGCCATGTCCCTTTGTTGGTGCTTTCAATTTTTAGTGAAAAACAGAACTTTGAAATATGTGAATTATGTGAGAATTCTGCACTGCTAATGTGCGTCTTCACAGGGTTCAATAATTAAGAGATATCCATCAGTTTACTGTATATTTATTTATTTTCCCAACCAAAAATTAACTTATCCTTTACTTAATAATAATAATAATAATAATAATAATAATATAAAGAAGAAGCTTATGGGTGATACTAGTGTTATTCGTATTATACTCATACAGATGTAGGTTGTTCACTTTTTGTCGCTGAATAATACCCTTGGCTTTCCTGGCCCCACTGTATGTTCAGATGCCATCTGGGGAAGCAGAGTCTGTATCGTATGTCCAGAGGAAGCGTAATTCTGTTAGAGCCCAAACGAGCAGCACACCTCAGCACATCTGCTTTCCGCCACTGCATCTATTATACAAACCCTGCTGTGTGAAGTCACTTCCAAGACAAACAAGCCAGGGAGATCTCTCTGTCTGGGTTGCTATACATGCATCTCTCTCTCTCTCTCTCTCTCTCTCGCTCTCAGTCTGTCTCTCTCTCTCCTCTCTCCCTCTGTCTTTCTCTCCCCCCCCCTCTCTCTCTCGCTCTCTCTCTCTCTCTCTCTCTCTCTCTCTCTCCTCTCTCCCTCTGTCTTTCTCCCCCCCCTCTCTCAGGAAGCCTAAAGAGGAACTACAGCCTGTAAAAAGAAAAGAAAAAGGATTCAGACCTCAAGCATTCCTGTCATCTACGCCATGTTTTCATTACCCCAGCAGATTTACACAGTTGTTACAGACGGCCCCGGATGCCTCCTAAAGAGCAGCCCGCCAACAATAAACAGAGGCCAGCAGACGGCCGCAGACACCTGCAGTCTCCCTGGCACTGCCGGACTGTTCCCAGATCAGAGGATGCTGAGGGAGACTCACGCTTTAAAGACGAGCCGACTGGACAATGCAAGTGATACTGTGCAGACAGTGGGAATGTGATTTACATCACCGTACGCGCTATCTGAAGAGTTACTGATGTTGTACTACGTGAGATTGCCTGGTAACATTTTTTTTTTGTTTTGTTTTGACAAGCAGAACCCAGTCCACTGGGAAATGATTTTATAAGGTGTCGGGTGTCCGCATTATTGTGTTACTGTACAAAGTGCAGGGCATTCTCAGGACACAGAACTAGATGGTGTTAAATTGTCAACCTTTGTTTTTGTGCATTATTTTCTGGCCAGGAAGGCCTCAAATGTCATTCATGGATTGAATGTGAATGCGCGTATTTGTAACGTGCTTCACTTTATTCTGCCTCGTATTTTTCATTTTAAGATAGCTGGCACTGTTCGACTTATAAAAAGGCCAGTTATAATGCACGCTGTATACATTACACAAAGATCGTCCCAAATACAGCGTCCCAAAGGTCTCTGTTTACGCGACGAGGCGGGTGACGTGCTTTTCGGGGCTTTTGTGCCCGCGGCTCGGAGACAAAGAGGGCTCTTTCAGGGTTCGGAGAGGTCGGGACACCTGTTGTCAGGGGCTGCTGAAAAAAGGGTGCAGATTTACAGCCTTTTAGCCCAACGGCTCTCCTCCATGTTTAAATTCCCCCGGCTCCTTCCCTTCCAGAGGGTTCCTGCCTGTGACACAGGTTGACCTGGCTTTCCTCTGCCGCGTCGGCAGGGGCGGCGAGGGGTTTACGTTATAAATACGGAGCCATTACTCTCGCTCTGCACTCCTGAGTGCTCCCTGCTTCCACCTGGCTGATTTATTCAGATGCTGGCCGAGGAGCACAGAAGGAGCCGAAATGGCAGCAGGCCGGGCTCCCGGCCAGCTGTGAGCATGACAGCGTCTGTTTAATAGATACAGAGAGACTCCTTCTTTCGAGCATTCGATTGACTCAACTTTATCCTTTGCAAAAAAATCAAAAACAAAATAAAAAGCTCAAACACCTTGTGATGGTTGCACTTATGACAGCGATAAAAAAGGTGTCTTAATTCCCTATAACTTTTCACATGGATCTAAGACATCATGAACAATGCAGGACACAATGTGAAGAGCCAAAATCAATCTGTGCGCCCAAGATGATTTATTTATAACAGCATCTTACAAATTTTCTCACCCATGGGCATCCATATGCTTTTAATTCATTTCTCTCATTATTATCACACTCAAGATTAATTAATCCGGTACCTTTCTGACTGTGCAAATGACAGGCGTCTGTATTATTTGGGACATTTTAACAGGTTGGATATGTCTGGGGAGGACTGACTCCCCACCTCTCTGTAGGCGCCCGCTGTGAGATGTCAGAGAAGAAGATAGCTGAATACATCCCCCCCCCCCACCCACCACACACACCTGCCACCCTCTTTTTTCCTAAAATATTATTTGTTTAAACACAAGCAGCTTTCATTTCAGTCGATGACAGTTTTATGGAAAGCTATATTCTGAAGCGTCCATTCAGTCACCTTAGGTGACTTTGGCTGCCTGCACACTCCCGGGTTTCTACATAGAAGCATATGTTGGAGCATAGCTGGAAATCCCATGAAGATAGACACACCTGGACTGGAAAAAGGAGTATCAGTGTTCTGGCAGAGTTAAAAAAAAAAAAAAATATATATATATATATATATATATATGTTTAACGGAAATTGCCTATATTCCATAGAGGTTTCTTTTATGATATTTAATGGTAAAAAAAGGAATATAACTTTTATATTATAAAAAAACTTTTTTACCCAAACCTGCTCATGAAGCATGCAGGTTTCTATATTTGCTAACATTTAACTGTTTGATTCAATTAGTTCTTCTTCATTCTGAAGTTTTGGACACTGTCCTTGAAAAATATTTTTTCAAATTACACAGGCGATTTCACTGAAAATACAATATTTCCTCACACAATTAGTAGAAAAAAAAAAGTAAATTAGAGTCTTGGACATGGTGTCATAATGAAGACATTGTGGAAAATGTTGGCTGGTTCTGCTCTCCAGCTCACAAGGTTAAAGCACAGACTGTCAGCTTTAGTTTGCAGGTATTTACAGAACAAACTCACTTGTCTTTGTTGATGACTTGACTGGTGACGGCAGCTCAAGATGAATTGTGAAGTGTACGTAATCATCTTGTCTGTGCTGATCCAACCAAATGTCTCAAAACCTATTGGACGGTGCTTCACCTTATAGCAGGATAATGACCCCGGACATACTGCTAAAGCAACCAAGGAGTTTTTCAGGGTCAAAAAGTGTAATGTTCATGACTGGTCAGATCATCTGAATGCAACTGAGCTTTTCATATCCTGAAGACAACCGCTGAAGACAAAATTCCCCAGAAACAAATAGGAATTAAAGTTGGCAGCCAGAACAGGCCTGAAGGATCATCACCTGGGAAAATACCCGCACCAGCAGCAGCGTGTCAATGGGTCATTATTTCAGATTATGTCAATTACTTTTGCTTTCCTAAAATGGGGGAATAGGTATAAAAAGGGCAGTAATTCCTTCATGGATCACCCGATATGGACATAAACTCAAATTAAAGCTGACAGTCTGCATTTTAACCACATACTGATTGTTTTATTTAAAATCCAATGAGCTGGAGTGCAGAGCTAAACCAACAACAACAAAAAATGTGTCACTGACCAAATGCTTATGCACCGCTCTGTATATGACCAAAAGGGCTTCCGATATATTTTTCATGCTCAACCCACCCACTCACACACCCACATGAGCATCACCATTTCCTATGCAGCCAACTTCCTGCCATTCCAGATGTGTCTGGAGTCTCTCTGATGTCTATTTAATGTCCTGTCACTAAGCAGCCATATGCTTCTGCACTCTGACCATTTCCCCCTGAATCACATCCAATAATCCTGTGGGTAGTGCTGCTGCTGTCACAAGCAAATACTGCTTCTTCAAGAGCTCAATATTAATATTTATATCAATATTATTTATTCCTCAATATTAATGAAGCGACTAGAAGTACAAAAGTTAGGTATGTGAAGCTGGCACTTTCAATATTTTCTTTTTTAAGACTCTGAATAGAGTGAAAAATGCTGATATATGCCACAAAAAAAGGATCATGAAACTGACATTGTTCAGATTTATATTATTTATTTTTACAATAATGGAACATGTTTTTGGACATTGTCCCTAAATATCACAAGGTAGGATTTGGTAAAAAAAAAAAAAAAAGTGTGACCCAATTCTACTAAATGCATACCTGCTTGCTACATTACAATGTGTGCACACTAGGACGTTTTCGGTATGTTATGGAACCTCTCAATCCATAAAATTATAGGGTGAGTATTCTCCAGAGTTTATTCACATTTTATTACATCACATGGTTTTGTTGCCTTTTGGTTCTGCCTCATACCATTTCCTGGCAACCTCGTGTGACTGGGGGTGCTCAGGTATCAAAGCCTGAGATTACACAGCAGGCAGGGTTAGTGAGGCATGGGTGGAATGCCCCAAGATCTTTACTTCACACACAAGAAGCTCCGATCTCAGCATATTAAAAATATTCAGTAATTATTCAGTAATTTAGTAAAAGATTTACCACATGCACCTTATCATCATTTTCCTATTTCTTATTCTGCTGGGCTCTCTTCCTTACTGAAGTTGATCTTAAAACAGGAATACATTTGATTTTGTTTATTTTTTTGGCAAAGGAACACTTGGGATCTGGCCATATAGGAGAATCTATTACATCCTTTTGTCTGACTGCATGATGCACTGCAATGTGCTTTGCGTAGTAGAGCTGGAGGATTTGAAAACGAGCCATGGCACATTGAAAAGCCATAACACGAATCGTTCCAACAGTTTGAGCATGTGTCATGGATTTCTCATTTCCCACCCCCTGACTGAAGCTATCAGTGAGGTTCTGCATTAAGTTGCTTGGTTGTAAAGTAGGTTACAAGTGACTGTGTGTGTTTGGGGTGGTGGGGGGCAGTTTGTGTGAGGTTGACTGTTAGCCACATTATTTTCATTACAAAACATCAGGAACAACCAAAAAATAAAAATACTTCAAACGTGTGAAAAGTGTGAAACAAAAATGTTGGGTGGATATAAGTGTCACTAAACTGGTAAAACCTAAAACAATAAGATAAGTTAAATCCATATTGAATTTTTTATTTATTTTTTTACATGAGAACTTTGCTTGCCACTGTTTGCAGAACACATGCACCCTTGCATTACTCCCATTGATCCAAAGCAGAAAGTAACAATTAAATTGCATACTGATGTAACTCTTCATTACTCTTGCCAATGCATATTAACAAGTCTTCATTTACATTTATGAAGCTAAATATAACTGGTTCATCATCACACAAAAGTGATTAAATAAAGAATGCCAGTTGGCACTTGAAATGTGACCAAACCTAATTTTAAAAGATGTGCTCCATCATGCCAGAGACACCCCCATTGTATAAGGAAACACAATAACACAATCATGTGAAAAACACACAATTCCTAATACGATAGACTATGTCTTCATTAACATGGCTGAGAGGATCAGACAAGTGTTCGTTTGCAGATATGTATTACATGCAAACTGAGGTCCTGTTTGTACCCTTTCCCTGAGCTCTGCAGAGCTGACCATTCCCATGATTCATGTGCAGTTGTTGGAGGAGGTAATTAACTCCCATGGGTGGGCCAGACCACATGGGCGAGGGTGGGAGGGGAGTACGGGGACGAACAGACATGGTCACGCCTCTCACAAGCACCCCCGAGTGATAAAAATCACCCCCTTCCAGATGTGCATCCATGGCCTTGAGTTTTGGGAGGATGCATTTGAGTACAACAATATATGGTTCTAGATGTGGTATGTTGCCAGTATGTAGTCAACAGCAGCAGTAAACTCTTAAAAATTTTTAGAGTTAATATAGATCTTGAGCTTTCTTGTGACGTCACACTGAGTGTGTGAATGCAGACAGGGGGCAAAAGATTGCGCAGTCTATGTACCTTCAGTGGCAATATCCAGAATGCTTCAGCGTAGACAAGACCCCATTCTGAAATCATTCTTTTATTTAGATTAGATGTAGCTATTTAATGACAAAAAATATATAATGATGATAATAATAATACCACAGAGCTGCATTTATAGCCATAACTGTAATTCTCTGCCAAGAAAAACACAATGATTTTATACAAATAGTTTATTGCACCTACAATCATAATGATGTTAAACTGGTGCAGAGGATTAACTAAAGGTTTGGGGCATTTTCATTATTTTAAATAGCTGAAAAAATTGCAATGGATAGCTTTTGTTGAAATATTCTGCAGGCTCTTTTGCTGAATTATTGTAAACATGCCAGATGCATTTGCATTCAATACATAGTTCCATGACTCACATTCTAATGGTAAAGACTTTATGCTTCACTAGAGATTGCTACTGAAACAAATCTCCTCTAACACGTTCAGCAAAATTCTGACATCAGACAAACGAGGGCAATATTTCAAAGTTCAATGCAGTAGAGTGTAAGCTTTCAGTGATTTATTTTTTTACAGTCTTGGTCATTACCATTTTACATCTGTTGTTTATCATGTATTAAATGCTGTAAAGCAGGAGAGATATGACATATACGGAATGGGATTTTGTTTCCCATTGCGTTATCCCGATCTTGCATAATAGCCAATTTTCTTTTTTATTTTTATTTTTTTGTAGGCAACTCCTTGCATGCGAGCCTCACACGGGTTTTATAAAGATTCAGCTCCCAGTGGTACTCTGTTCTTGGACCACATCTCCAGCTGGGGAGTAACTGGGGTCCAGTAAAGCAACCTCAGGCACCTCAAAGTGTGACATTTGGAGTTATGTTACTATAAAGCAGCTGGCTCTCGGCTAAACCGCTAAAATGAGCTAGGGTGTCACATGGGGAACAAACACACTGTTCACATGGCCTCATGCATGTTTCATTACTCAATGAGCTTACATAGATTACAGTAAAATTGGTAGAAAATAAGTTTTTTTTTTTGCGCTGCAGAATTCATTGCGTCTCACTGCAAATGGTTGATCAAAAATGCTTTATTATTAACTGATCATGTTGTCTGTTCTACTTTCTTTCCCGGAACTTGTTTGCTCCGGGGAGCACTAAAAGACACAATCATGGGTTGGATTTATTTATCTTGTATAAAAAATAACTTTTTGATCGTGTCTTGAAACATTAGCATGCTAATCATTGATACAAAATGGCACTACCATGAAGGGGAATGCTTATTTCCCCCCATTTTAAAACCACCATTTAGCCCTCTGTTGGTTTATTTGCAGCACTTATAACGGCTACAAGGTGATGCCATTTCATCAAGAGTTCTTGTCCATCAACAGCAACTATGGCATACAATTGTCAATGTGTTTGAGACAATGGTCTTACTGTTTTGGTGTATGATGAAAATGACACATTTGACTACTAATTGTTCAGTTAATCTGAGGTGTAATGCAACTGGATCTTCACTTCAATTATTATATTTAATACATGTGTTTCTACTGAAATTATAACTGTATGGAACCTGAAAGAAAAACCCAGTTGGATGACTAACATGAACCCAAGTGCTTGACCTTTAAGAAATGCTTATTTTAAGAAAGTACTAAATTAAAAACAGATTTGTGTATTTTCAGAAATAATCTGTACTGCCATTCCATTTGACCAATAACATTTGTTTTATGGCATGCTTTTATATATTATATTGAAATACAATGGCACAAATGGTTTTAATCTGCTTAATCATATTAAACCTTAACAATTGTGACGTTAAAATGAAAGTGTTTTAATTACTTGGACATGTACTGGTCGTGAGCCAAATGGAAAACAAAAGCTTCAAAAATTTTCCATTGGTAATGCACCAAATATAGAATACAATTTTTTGTTTCATTCAACTTTTTTAGTTTGAGTGAGGTACAACTAATTGCTGACGCATCTTCAACAATGCATGTACACCCAGTTACTTCATATGAATGAAAAATCCACTGGGGAATGCAACACTCCTAAGTGGTGCATCTAGGTAAGGCATTTGTGAGTCCTGCAGTAGATTGTTAAATGGACCAGATAGAACCCAGACCATGTGAATGTTTATAGACTTCACCAGTGCTAATAGTCATGTGGCTTATGCTTATGACCATGCTTTTGCCTTTGTAAATGACATGAATGGATGAATGAACAAACACAGACCCAAACACAGACTTGTGATGTTATATCAATAATTATCAAATAAATCACAAACATTACATCAAACATGTCACGGTAATCTATATTTTTAAATAAGTTCAATATCTTAGAAGGAATTAAGGGGATGTGCACAATCGCAAAATATTCTTTCTAAGCCAAAATGTATTGGTTTTTGTCTGCTTATTTGTACAAACAACAGAAACACCATAATCATAACATATGAGGGGAAGGTGGGTTTGCAGTAATCCTGAAGTTATAACTGATTTTCTTGCATGTTGCACGCAATTGATTTTTTTTTTTTTGAACCGTGTTCTGGTTTAAAATTGCAATTTGTAAGTGCAATCTAGGCACATATCGCTCTAGTGAAAGGTGTAGCAGTTGGTAAGAAGGGCATTATACCATAAAGTATATGGTATGCTTCATTTCAACACGCGTTTCACCCACAGAAACAACAGGTTCTTTTATGAGAGGGTGGGGCAATGTGGGCCAATCATTTCCATGAGATAATTTCCAATAGGAATTTATATTATTCCAAAAGGAATTTATGGCACTTGCCAATACAGTAATACTCTTCACTGCAAGTCCCCTTTGACGTGTACATATAACTGAGTTTCCCATTTTTAAAAGTATATCACAGAGACATGTTGATTTCATATGATCATTCATCATTTATTTTTAAGATAATGAAAATTTTAAATGTCAATCCATACGCAAACTGTATTAAAAGAATAGCCACTGATTATTTGCTTTAATGCTCTTACACACAGGCATGGAGGAAACCACATTCACATGCACCCGAAAGTAGAACTACAAGCAGGTGGGAGTAGTTTGGGGAAAAATGTGTAATTTCAGTGTGACAATTTTAGTTAATGAGACGTTCTGCCAGTCGCAGTTTCATTTACAGTTACATTTACTACTAATCCAACTAGACCGGAAAGCAACTGATGGTATTGCACATTCTGTACAATTTTGAACTGAGCATGTATATTTCTGAAGTCTTTGACTATTCTATTGCCCAAGCACACCCACCTTGAATGCATGATGTCCAGTTGCGACTATCACTGCATTATGCTCAATGATTTCTGCTGAACACTAGGCCACTTCTTTCCACTTTACAATCCAGCAGCTGAGCTGCGTTAGCCAGGAGCCAAGGGCCTCCACAGCTGATGCAGCTGGCAGGCTATAGGCACCCAGCTGACCTGCCAACGAAACTGAGTGGGATTTATTTGACTACAGCTATAGTTATGAGAGCGTAGCATTAGCATGGTTTGAATTGTAACACAATCACATTCATAAAAACCATTGGACCACTATTGAATTTGATTGTTAAATATAGCAACGTTTTGTTACCACAGCCGCCACTGTTTTTATTACTACTGTGAGGGATTGTGAAGATTCTGATGCAACAAAACATTACCTCTGCAAGTGTATTACGTGGCGTGACATGTGCAACAATGACTAGGCACACATGTTATGCCAGTAATGCCTGCAAAAAATCAATTCATATTATTAGAATATTCAGGCAATCCACATACATGTCAGACACCCCCCTTCAGTGTACAACTCCACTTTTGTGAAAAAAAAAGAAAAAAGTAGGACATTTTCCTTTCCACAAATATTGAACACAGAATTGGCATTATGTGTGCTATAGTTACACTAATGTCAACACAAAGGTTTAGCATTTGCATGCTGATGCATGATTCTGGAATGGACAGCCGCTGTAGCCACCATCGGAACATTCACCATGAGATGTTTGGTGTCCATTTCATTCACACTAGTGGAAATGGAGACCTTCATACCAACTACACATGGAACAGAAAGTGACCCTGAGAAGGCATTACAAAGCTTATAAGAACCATTGCCCCTCTTTTAGTTTTAGTGCCTGGGGTATCGGAGCTATTTTGAAAACTCAGAAACGGACGAATCAATGGGTTTTCTTGTGCTCGCTTGTTAGGCTGCAATGAGTGTGCAGTGTGAGAGTGGTTAAAGACCAGCAGAGTGTCTGAGGCCCGGGCTCTGACAGCACACAGGTGCCCTGTGCAGAACACCAGAGCCCGGTTGTAGCCTCCAACATTTAATTCCCCACAGGGCCAAGGCCTCGCTGGAGCAGAGATGCAGTCTGCATGTTCACATGCCAAACAGATTTGCGTCTCTAAGCACTTGCATCTTTAAACCCCCTATGTTTTTTGGGTGGACTGGAATCTTAATAAATAATGATAATAATGTACTGATGCATTACACACACGCATGCACGCACACCGTGGGATGCATGGTGAAATTTACTAGTGGTACCTCCAAAAATGTTCAACTCCAAGATCAATGCCTGCATTTTCAAAATGTAATTTCATTTGTAAGATGGTGTTCTCCAAATAACAAGTAGCCTATTGGACGATATTGAACGAGACAGAGTATAGAAGAATCTTAATACTGGCAATATTCCATATCGTTTAACACCACATTTCAAACGGACCGCTCTGGGCGGAAGAATAGGGGCAACATGCGGCACAATATAAGATCTTAAGCTTAAAATACTGTGCGCTGACCTGTGCATTGTGTTGTTGTTGGTAGGTCGGTGTGATGAGAGATGTTTGGCGTAAATACAAATCTTTTCCTTAAAAATCTTTAATAGACGTTCAACTCGAACTAAATGCATGAGTAAAGTTTGGTATTAATGTTCTACCCCCCTCACGTGTCCGTTTTGTTTGCAGACAGCTCATCAGACTGCAAGTAGGTAACTAACTTCGATACTGAAAGTGAGTCCAAAATGTTGCACCATGTGCTAAACTTCTATGTGGCAAGGATCTACACGCAGGCACAACGATGGTTCAGCGCGCCTGCGGTGCGTAGCACAACGTAATTTATCTTCAATGAAAGCTGAGAAGGGGTGCGATTGGCTGTCGATTCCGAGATCAGCCCAGATCTCAGATACAAAACGAAGCGGACTCGCCTTCTGGAGAACACGGCTAGCAGTAAACTGAGGAGAAAGAGGGAAAAAAATCCACGAAAATACAAGCAATCGCCAAAGGACTCTTCCATAACTCATGGGTATTATAGCTTGTGACAATAAGCTTCTGGAAATGGACAGAATGCGTTCTTCGTGAGAGTCATCTTTTTCAGGTGATGATATCATATCTGAGAGATAAAGTCACTTGGAACTCTATACGGAGCTTACAATTTTATTTATAACGTGCGAACTTCAACTTTGAATTGAGTCATGGCTCACTGTCAACACGTATTGCTGCTGCTTTTTGGATGGGGTTATATTTGCGGTGGACATTGTATTATGCTAAAAGACCATTTCACTGGGCTAAAGAGAAATAAGGACTGGAGCGATCTCAGTAAAGCGCGGGGTAAAGATCGCCCTACCAAGGAAAAGAATGACTTGCTCTTACAAGACACAGTGTCGGAACACATGCAGATGTTATATGAGAAATACAATAAAGAAGGCTTTCATTTCAAGGACGGAAATACGGTTCGCAGCTTCAAAGCTCATTTGGGTATGTTCCATATTTGCATGCATTTTCACTGCATGTACTGTCAATATGGTATTGAATAATATAACAAAAGTCTGTACGGTTATTATTATTATTATTATTATTATTATTATTATTATTATTATTATTAATAGCACCGCACATGTCGAGTTTCAGTTTGTTTAGTCGTCTTGCAATACTTCGTAAGTTGATTATACAGCAGAAATGCACCTGCTGATAAAACTGGTTAGTAAGAAATTAATGAGGCTCGTTTCTGAGACTGGAGAGAGAGAGAGATATTACAAAGGGCAAAACCTACACTACATATACTCAAACTTACGTAGCCTATTTGGGGCATACGCCTTTTGAAGGTTTCCATTTTTCTCTCCCAGAGTAAGGTTCGGAGAGAAAAGAACCTCCTTTTAACGCTTAAGTAATATCATCCAACGCAAAAGTTAGGAAGGTCGTATGGTACGTCTTTAAATCTGCATTTTAAGCATAAAAGCAGTTTTAGTTAATGGTTAGCAGGTTCAGGTAAAAGAAACAAAATTATCTCATGGCTGTGTTAAAAAAAATGTTTAGAAAAACGCTGTACAGTTCTGCTTCAGTATTGCCATCAATAATCAACAGGCAGGTGCAGCGGCTCGGGCTATTGTCTGCCTCCTACTGGTATACTATGGAAATTTACGAAAACTACAGGAATTCTGAGGAATACTATGTACATATTTAACAGCATGGAGGGCTTGTTTAAATATTTGATGATGATGATGATGTAATGATAATGATGCATATGAAGTGTTCATTTCTGATGGGTTTCGGTTTTGTATATTTTTAGGTAATATCAACAGCAAGCAACTTCAGATCTTTAACTTAACATCACTAACCAAGTCAGAAGACATCCTCTCAGCTACATTACATTACCACATAGGTGACCTCCAGAACAGCAGCCGTAGGTGCGCTGGACCACAGACATTTGGCTGCCATCGACTGCTGAGACAGACTCCTGTTCACCTCAGCATCTGGAGTTTTGCCTCTCTGAACAATAGCGCACAGACTCAGGGACACCTCCTTTTAAATGTCTCCACCGCGTACAGGGATGTTGCGTACTGGCAATGGAAAGACATAACGCACGCCATCAATCAGGCAAAACGTCGCTCTGAGCTGCTCATTGGTTTTGACGTGGACCCTCGAGGGCAGGGTCCCCGGAAATCCCTGCCCTCAGACCGGGCCCCCTACATTCTGGTGTACGCCAACGACTCCGCCATCTCTGAGCCGGAGAGCGTGGTGTCCACCCTGCGCCGGCACAGAGGGGCTCTCGCCCCGGGGCTGCGCGGGCCGGGCGTGGACGCGCTCAACAGCACAGTCGAGCGCAGGCCCAGGCGCTCGACCGACGTCCTGCTCCCTCTCCAGAACAACGAGCTGCCGGGGACCGAGCACCCGCACGCGGCCCCGGGCCGGGAGGAGGAGAGGAGCCCCTCGTATGAGCCGCCCGAGGACCGGCCCCCCGCCAAGCGGTCCCGGGCGAAACCCCGCAGGCAGCAGCAGCAGCAGCAGCACAGGCCCGCGCTGCTGCACTTTGACGAGCAGACCATGAAGAAGGCCCGCAGGAGGCAGTGGGCCGAGCCCAGGCACTGCGCCCGCAGGTACCTGAAGGTCGACTTCGCGGACATCGGCTGGAACGAGTGGATTATATCCCCCAAGTATTTCGATGCCTTCTATTGCTCGGGATCCTGCCAGTTTCCTATGCCAAAGGTACGTTTAAAGAAAAAATTAAAAAAAACTTTTTTTGTGGTAAGGATATACTGCCCTGCCCTGCAATATATTGGCGGCCTGTCCAGGGTGTATTCCTGCCTCTCGCCCAATTCATGATGGGATAGGCTCCAGCACCCCCTGCGACCCTGACCAGGATAAGCGGGTATAGATAATGGATGCATGGATGGATGGATATACTGCCCGTCTTTGTTAAATTATTCTTCCCTCGCAGACAATACTGCAGATGGTGTAGCCTGCACACTAGTGAGATGAGCAGTCAGTGCACATGCTGTCAGTCACCTTTAAGGTACACAGTAAAATGTCCTGTGCTAATTCATCTCTAGCAGTGTTAATTCAACTCCACCACATATCTGTTCGAGTTAAATTAATGCTGTTAGATTTGAATTAACACCGGACATTTTACTGTGTACACACATCACTTCAAATCCAATGTTTCATGCACTGCATGTTAATTCTGTATGCTCAGTCAAAGGAACACACAAATACTTTACACTTCCACAAACATATGAGCAAGTGCAATTTTCTGAGTAAGACCGCTTTTAACTAAAGATGCTGAGCAGTAAAATATTCCCCAAGTTTGTCCAGCCTAATTCCAAAGTTTCCTAAGGATTTATGCCCAAATCAGCTATATTCAAAGATAATATTTTGCCTTTCATATACCCTTTCTTGATTACATTTATGTAACTATTAAACATTACATGATGTTTAATAGTTACACTACTGATACATTATTGACCCAACATTATTGTTTTCCAACATAGCACTGGGCGTCGGAATCAGAAATGCGCATTAAGAGAAGCTACTTCAGTTGCTTTTTAGTTCTGCAGTGAGATATCATACTGTAACAGCAGATCTGTAATGAAAGAATCTGAGATGCTAGTTGGGGAAATTTGATTGTCAGATTACACTTAATGTTTTTTCTAGGAGGAGGTTGCTTTGCGAGTTCCGCTGCTTATACTCGCCTTGATTACTACATATGATTTTGGAGTGCCCTCTTGTGGTTTAAGAGCTTAGTGGCATGTCAGTCTGTTTCTTCATCCATAATAATGTATTTGGGAATATTTTGGACACCTCTGTGCACCTCTTTGCCAGGATGCTTGTTCATGGCAGGGTTTGAGAGGTGTCCAGTTGGAGGTAAAACCCACACCTTTGACCAAACCCGTCTCAGATAAAGTCAGGTCCTGATCCACAAGGATCTATGAGTTTGTAAATGAGATGTTGAGTTTGAGTATTGAGTGAAATTAAATGCACAGACATGCAGAACGCTACAGTGATTTAGATGACTTTTTGTTCAGATTATGGAATGAGTTGCACTTCCATATTCATAACATTGTAAGCTCTCTGTATTCAGTAACTCCCTACTGTTGAAGCTAAAACATTCCAATTGCATGCATTGTGCGATTTATCAGGATGCATGACCATGTATGGCATTGTCACAATGGGAATTTTCTATTTCTATGGCTTGTCTCCATAGGGGAATTCTTTTTAGTTCTGTATTGAACCCAGGTGTGAAAAGCATGAAAGCTCCCAGATTGTCTGACAAAGAATTCTCGGACTAGATAGGGTTCCTCCATGGAGACACAGAGGAGCCTTTTGGAACCTTTCTTCTGAGAGAACCGGTAACCCCTGTCACTAGCTAGAACCTCCCGTAGCTAAGAAACTGGTTAAAATAAACAGTTGGACCATAAGATCTCAGTGTCTCGTGGGTCGAAAGAATCTGCATCCGCATCTGATCCCTGGTGCCTTTTCTTCCCTGCAGTCAGTGAAGCCCTCCAACCACGCCACCATCCAGAGCATCGTGCGGGCGGTGGGAGTGGTGCCCGGCATCCCCGAACCCTGCTGTGTCCCAGAGAAGATGTCCTCGCTCAGCATCCTGTTCTTCGACGAGAACGCCAACGTGGTCCTCAAGGTCTACCCCAACATGACCGTGGACTCCTGCGCCTGCCAATAATGATGCGCGGCTTCCCCCTCCATTTTAATTTTGCACTGGAACAGAGACCTCACCCGCAATGCTATCTAAACGCAAAAGACTGAAATGATTACTGAAGACTATCTTTACTCTTGCGGAAGCCTGAATGCCGAACAAGGGAAATCCTAAATCCTCAGCCGTGCTTGCGGCAGAAAGGATCACTCTGCTAACACGATCAGCTTCAGCAATAAATTTTATGAAATTTTCATGATATAATATTGGTTCTACACCACTGTGCAGTCTGATATAGTTGCTGTCGGAACACAGAAGTCATAAACTGAGAGAATGTCCATGAAAGCTTTCCTCACATTCTTTTCACATATATTGACTGCAGTACTGGGGTTACAGAACCACAGGTTTCAAGCACAAAAGTCTGTCTCTTAGGTGCAGTACAGAACTTTGGATGGAGAACTGGACCAAGGCTATACAAACCTGGCTGTCTCTCCTCCCTGATATGTGTATGAAGACAGCCTGGTCTGAATGTCTAATTTAACCTCACATAATGCATTTCTGACCACAACATGCTAGTTAATAGTGTGCTACCACTGTCTTTTATCGATTATATTCACTACATGCAAAAATCAAGTGTTCTCTGGGTTGCTATACATGCCTCTCTCTCTCTCTCTCTCTCTTTCAAAAGTGCCTTTTATATGCCAAGTATAGCTTGCAAATATTACAGTCACTCCTGCTGTTTTAGTTTTTTTATTTTTTTATTTTAAAGGTACAAATATTAATGTATTAAACAGTAATACCTGAACATTTTAGGAATGAGGTAACTCCACAAAGGCTCTCTTCTGTTTCATACATCCAGACTGTAGTTTTTATGTACTTGCACCAGCAGCTGCCAATATTACGCAAGTTATGAACTTCACTGCCTGTGGATGGTCTTCACTGTGGGACCCAGAAACCAATGAAATAGCAGGGAAGCAGGGGTTTAGCATTCCTTGGTTGCAATAGCAAGAGCTGTCTTCATTAGGCTATTAATTGGCAGCTATCTACAAATGCACAAATAAAGTCTTCCAATGACAGATCAAGGCACTGTATTTCAAAGGAAAGTAGATCCAGACTCATGTAGATTCAAATCGTCATTGAGTCAAAACACCTTCTCCTAATACTGCAGACCCTCTTTGGATAAAACATTTAAACAGACATTTTATTCCTCATAATATTTGATTATTCGGCCATCTTAGAGTTAATGTGGTGATTCAACATCAATTCAACTCAATTCAATAGCCTTGGCAGATATGCCTCTCTCTGGATGTGGTCTTTTGAACATTGACAGCAATGAAAAATCTACATTGTCAGTGTTTGAGCGACCATTTTTTAAATGAATTACAGAAGTATGGATTATCAGTAAGCAAATATAAATGTATATCAAACAGATTAGATACGCAAAACCCTATATCCTCTATAACTGTTGATTTAATATTTCTGCCCCTGTAATATTTTCTGCATGTTTATTTTTCTCCACTTCGCCATATATTGCTGCTGCTTAATACCCAGAGATTATATTGTATTTTAATCAGTGTATGTTTGCTTGTACAGAATGTAAAATGCATACCGGTGTGATGCAGAATACAGATGGATATATTAGTTCAATACAATGTTTATAAGAATAATTAATGGAGCACTATTCAAATGTATAAATATAGACACTAGGGATACATATATCTCAGTTGATTTAACCTCATGTTTCAAAAAGAAAAAAAAAATTCTATACTTTTTTATTGAAGATAGGAACGTAATAAGAAATAAGACCTGGCTTTTGTTGGTACAAATGATAAGTTATTACAAAAATTTACTCTCCGAGAAAAAATAAACCATTTGCCTGTTTTAACCTTTTTAAGAGTTGAATAATGTTACTGTGTGACACACCTCATTGGTCAGGTTTTGTAATTAAATTTGAGTTCAGGAGTGACAAAGTTAACCCACTTTCCCGGTTAGAAATGTTGGTTTAAAAAAACTCAAACACAGTACCGTATCCTTACTTGACATTAGACCTTACCCAACTCAACCCCATCACAATAGTCAACTGTGTAATTGTTACCAACATTTAATCTATTTTTAGACACACTAAAGTTGGTTAACCAAGTATTTATTTTTTTAAATAGATGCATACATTATATAGATATGTATATTGGTTTTGTATATACTGTATGTCTATAACAGTTTGATTACAATGGTTTTTTGAAAAACGCAAGTGCCTTATGAAGTATTTCATTCACATAATGTTTTGCTAACTAGGGCAAGCAGATCTGTTCTCTGAAAAAAAGAAAAATGAATTGGAACTTGAAATATGAGGGTTGTTTTTTTTTTTTTTTGTAAAAAAGAAAGTGTGTGAAAGTGAACTCCAAGGAAAGTGTTTAGCTGTATGAATAACACTAAACACATGGAAACTCAATGGCCCGTTACAAGCCTCATTTATAAATGCTGGCCACATCCAGCCAAACTGGGGGTTTGTTTTCTTACAGAATCACCCCAGGGGCATTTTGCAGCTACCCAGTAATCACTTCTGAAGAGTGTTTTCCTGGTACCATAGGTTACCATATATCAGATTCATGCGACCCCAGCTCACTGGAATTTCCATTTTGGCTGGAAAACAAACACCCATGCAAGCCTTCCTAACTTGGACTGCAGCGCTTTTTCAAATCTGTTTAAATTTTTCAAGCAATTCCATGCAAATGTGTATTCATTGTGACAGTGTAATTTCTGCAATGTCTTATTGTATTTTAAATTCACGATGCAGTAATATCAGAGGGTAATTCATTGCTATTTTTGCAAGCAAGGATCTGTGCTTGTAGCAACTGTATATGTAAGGGGCAGCTTTGTATTAGTATTTGTCCTTTTCCAACCTTTGCCCCAATACATTAACATGCTATAGTGATGCATGATTAAGAAGGGTGTGTATGATTAAGAGCGGGGTGTATTTTATTAAACCAACCAATTCATTTTTTATTTTTATTTTATCCTAGAAAACAAGAAAAAGAAGAACATGATTTAGTGTATGAAGGAAAAAAAGGACATTACTGCAAGCTATATCACATCTCTTTTGCAATAAATAGTGCCAGATCACTTTTTAATTAGCTCATTGTATGTTTTAAGAATCAAAGCCTCCACATTGTACATTATGTATTGTAAATGTTTAGTTGTAGGTAAAACAAGATGTCTGTACAATAAGCTACATAAAATATGTATTTGTATATGGAACAGAACATTTAAAGATGCTTTTACTAATATCTTGTGTACTGCATTTTTGTGATTATGTAAGCCTGATTTATGTATAACTGTGAGCTGACATTTGAACTATACATTTAGCACCTCATATTTACACTCAAAATAGTGTTGGCCGTGTTTACTCAAAAAGTGTAAACCCGTACAATGCAATACACTTTTTGCTTTACTTTTATATGGTTTGTGCACCATACATCTTGCATTTAATGGCATGTATAGTTATGGCTAGAGAACATTTATGCTTTCCAACTGAATGTCTCTCAACAGCAGTGACATCTCTGTATAATTGTACAGGGATGTTGCTGCTGTGCACCCTCTACAAGGTAGTAGTGCTAGGTCACCTTTCTTACTGTTAGTGATTCAAAAATAGAAAATATTGATGAACACAAGTTTTTTCCATTTTATGCATTTAACAAAGTACATGTTCAATATTCGCCATTAGGGGGGACATACTTAAGTATTCTACTTACATTTGCATCTTAGCATAATTTTAAGCTCTCTCAACAAACCTTTGGTTACTTGAAAAACTTAATTCATCATACTATTAAAATATAAATAACTTTTAGGGACCTTTACATTAAGTTTAAATTTTGTGTGAAAAGACAAAAAATACCAAATAAATAAATAAATAGAAAGAAACATTAGAAACGTGGCCAGTACATGAATAATTGATACATCATTGATACATCATTTTGGCATCAATCTTGCCCTGAATTTAATTTTCAAATAACCATTCAAGGTGATCTTTAAAGAAAATTATCCACAACAACAGGAGACCAGCAGCTGAAAAAAATGCCTCCCTGCTGAGGAGATGACCATAAAAAAATACTTCTTTAAGTTTAAGGTATTAACCCACATATTTTTTTCTCCAATCACTCATTGCCTTCACTGAAGATGCACAAAGCCGTTTGTTACAACAGTCATACATACTTAAGGGAACTGGGGAGAGAGAACACACTGTGTGTCTAATCAGCAGCTTGACTTCCAAAATACAACAACTGCCAGTGGTTTCATAAACAAGGGCTTTTGTAAATAGTGTGGTGAAGAGGGATGAATTGACAGTGACTCCTCACGAACGGTGCGGGTAATGGAAAACCAATGTGATTGACACTGAAGTAGCATGGCAGAGTTCACAGAGTTTGGGTAACACTGCTGGGTTACTCTACTGAAGTAGCATGGCAGAGAGCACAGAGTTTGGGTAACACTGCTGGGTTACTCTACTGAAGTAGCATGGCAGAGAGCACAGAGTTTGGGTAACACTGCTGGGCTACTCTACTGAAGTAGCATGGCAGAGTTCACTGAGTTTGAGTAACACTGCTGGGTTACTCTACTGAAGTAGCATGGCAGAGTTCACAGAGTTTGGGTAACACTGCTGGGTTACTCTACTAAAGCAGTGGCAGAGAGCACAGAGTTTGGGTAACACTGCTGGGATACTCTACTGAAGTAGTATGGCAGAGTTCACAGAGTTTGGGTAACACTGCTGGGTTACTCTACTGAAGCAGTGGCAGAGAGCACAGAGTTTGGGTAACACTGCTGGGTTACTCTACTGAAGCAGTGGCAGAGAGCACAGAGTTTGGGTAACACTGCTGGGTTACTCTACTGAAGCAGTGGCAGAGAGCACAGAGTGAACATGTGGGTTACTGAGCAGTGGCAAAGCACGATTGATACTGCTGGTTCTACTGACATGACGAGCACAGAGTTTGGTAACACGCTGGGTACTTGAAGAGTGCAAGAGCACAGAGTTTGAGTACACTGCTGGGTTACTCTGAAGCTCAAGACAGGTTTGGAAAACTGCTGGTTCTTCTGAAGCAGTGGCAGAGAGCACAGAGTTTGGGTAACACTGCTGGGCTACTCTTCCAGGCTAATCATCAGCATTCACCCCCTGACTCCTCATTACCCCCAAATGAAGTAGAAAACACCAGGGCAGTAACAATCCTTTTAAGTTTAGACATTTTAGAGAAGCTGCCATGAAAAGGACATAATCATTTATCCAAACATTTAATGAGCTGTCTTTATATTTACTTTATATTAATTTATTTGGAGATTACATCACTTTTGGAAGTTTATCGTTTTTGTTTATATGGGGTTTATGAATGGCTGTTCTGCAATCAAACCTTTATTACAGACGAACCATCTGCTATTTGATATGCGAAAATATTTGAACCTGAAAGGACCCCCGCATAGTTTTCCCTGAAAAGGCATAGCGAAAGAGCTAGTTCAAAACCAGTCATGACAAAACGCACATTTTTACTGGTTTTTTACTTGCCTGTTACATTTTTCTGGCTTACTGGAATTGAATATCACAAATTAGGGCATATTGTCCCCCAAGCATGATTTGAACCGCAAATTTGCAGTCAAGTGACACTGACAGGGGTGCCGACAAGTTTTGACAAGACAAAGATATCTTGCAGGCTTAAGACACAGCTCCTTGGGGAGGAACAGATCAGAATTACATCTAGATTCAGGAAGTTTGTTGCAAACATATGTGCACCTTTTTTTGGCTGGATTTCAGGGGTTGAGCTTATGAAGTCCATGGCCCACGTCCTCATGTTGACCACTAGAACTGTAACAAACGAGACAAAGGAGAACCTGAACCTGTACAGCAAGAAGGCCATTCAACCCAGTCACTCAAAAAGGCTGTCATTAGGATAAAACAGGGCCCTTTGGCCTGGAACAATACTCAAAACGAATGAAGCTTTTAAGGTACAGTATGCCACATCATGAAAGCGCCAGCCAATGTGAAATATTTCTTTAACACTGCCAATACAATCTGAAGGTCTGCTTCAACAGGCCACGATAGGTACATGATTTAACCCATTGAAAATGCTTTAGGTCATGCTTCCTCTGGTTCCATAGAGAAACAGAGATGTAAGGGCCACAAGCTCCCCCAATGAATTCTGCATTCGCAAAACAATTTATGTTGATGCGACCCCATATTTTATGTGAGTGTGTTTTTAAGTTATTGCAGCAAACCAATTGCAGCCTTGATTATACAAATGCACAACATACATAAATATTAATTTAGGGAATTTGAGCTATTAGATAAACAGGTATTTGTTGACTGACTTTGGTTAAGTTTAGCATTGTACACGCTTATTATATCACTGAAGCAGTGTACTAAGCAGATACAGCTCTGCATAAGCACAGAACATGGCCAATGAAGGTGAAACCGTCCCGTGAATTTTTCCTGGACAAATAGCCTGACAGGGTCCAGATTTAGGAATACAAATTCAAAATGTATCGGACATTTTTATCATTAATCGTTTAAAACGTGTACGTATAATATTTCAGAACTTCCTGCGCAGTAGCGCAGTCTCCTCTGAGGTGAGCGATTGCTTTGACAGGTTAATCTTGCAGACTCACGGCACAAGGTGTGTCCAGAGGGCACTGTGGGTTTTCTCTCTCTATCGGAACCTTGTGCGAAGACGTGCACCCTGAGAAGAACTGCAGATTTTCTCAATAGAGCATTGTGGGACAACTCAGAAGCAACCTGAAATGGAGCCTAAAATTTGTATTTAGGTTGGTTCACCTGATATCACTTTTCCCAGTTTCCCCCAATGAATAATGCAGACTGTGGCCATGAAATTCCATATTTTGGACGACTGGTTATTGAGTTTGACTGACACGCGTTCCCTTTCTTTTCTACATGGGTTTGTTGACTAAATAAACACACACTGCCAATCTCATATAACAGTTCAACAAATAATGAAGAAAAGTTTCTATGTTGCTTATTTATGAACCTTTTGAAGCCTAACAATAACACTCTGTCTTCTCCCCTCAAATGTCAAGATTCCTGGCAGGCGGTCAAACCCTTTAGAGAATTTGGAAACTGTAATGCCCTCAAAGTAGATACTTGAACTGTTGTTTTAGATGCAAATACATTTTCTATTTATTTTTAAAATATGACAATTCACATGATTAAAGACATGTTGCATATACTTTGAAGTCCACAAAGTTATCTTTCAAAAAATTTGCTTGGAGGGATAAGAACAATTTAAGACAAATTAGGGTCAGCTCTATTGAAACGGTTTCCAGCTGAAGTTGCTGAATCAGCTGCATGTGGAGCTGCTGCAACCTGAGCCAAGATAGTCATCTTTTCTGCCTTGGCTGCATTACACAAATGAACCATTTGCAGGTGCAAATGAATTAAGATTTTACTGACCACATCACCTTGGGCTTTCTCCAATCACTTGATAGCGTGCCCGCTAAAGCCAATTTGCAAATGTCTGTCTTGGTGGCTTGCAAAAAAATGTAAATGATTTTAGTGCTCCAGGGTAAATTTACTACAACATCCTAATAAAAAAGGTAGCTATGCTTTCAGACGTTTGTTACTTGTTAATTTAAAATACAATATCTTTAATTTTGATGAGACAAATTCAGCTGTTTTGGCATTTACTGCTACAAGTTAATTAACTAGGCTACCTGAAAATAGTGTCACGGTTTCTGTGCAGGGTAAATCATTTTTCCGTGCCTGCACCGGCTCAGTGACTAGCATTCCGATTAGCCACTCGGCTAATCGTTATTTTGGTGTGTGGGGACGATTAGTTTCGAGCTTGCAGATTAGCCACTCGGCTAATCGTTATTTTTGGTTCCTGTGGGAGGATTGTTCCTGCTCTAACATTCCTTGCATTCCTGCAGGATTACCTCTGATCTGTTTCACCTGTTGGTTGCTCACATCTTCCGCTGATTACCAGCCACACCTGTGGCTGGGTATTTAAAGCGTCAGTAGGCAGTGGAACGGTGCTTGAGTGTAACGTGTTTTGCTCTAGCCAGTTCCCTGTCGCTTTTCTGAGCAAGGTGTAAGGGTTTTAGGAACCAAGGAATTTAAAAGAATTCTGACTTCAGTTTGTTTTTGTTTTTTTGGGAAAAAGGTATTAGGACAGTATATGTCCAGATTCTGAGGTTGGTGGTTTTAAGGGGTTATTGTGTCACCTTCGGGGCACAAACCTTTCTGCCTCTTACTAATCGGTTTCCCCCCTGGTTTTAGTTGGCCTCAGAACGTCTTCTGTTTGTTTTTGAAAAGACATTTTCTTTTTCTCAACTTCGGTTCGAAGTAGTTTATTCTTCATTTCTCATTTCCCTGTTCCTTTATTTTCTTTATATACTCCTTCTTCCTCAGTTACCCGTTTAGGGGTTTATTATTCATTATTTGGGATACGTCCCTTAGGATTATAGCACCCCCTTCTTATTTCGTCTCTCACGAGACTCAGTGGTTACTGGAGTGCCCTTTGGTAACTTATAGATCCCCTGTTTGGTCGCGTCTGGTCTTCACACTTCCCCTCCCCAAATAGAGGTTCTGATTGGTAGTTCCTCTCTAATCCACACATCTGTCCGATACTTTAGTGTTGGGTATATAAGACTGTCATCAGCATACAATAAAACACCATTTCATTAATGAAGGTAATATGCTGAAATGTTTGCTTTGAGTTTAGCTACTTCAAAACTAATGTTGCTGTGTGTGGCTTGTTTTTAAGTGCAGCTTATTAAATTTATTTTACACTGTCAGAGCTGTCATTTTCACTGTTCTTCCAGGACTCTTTCCTGATTAATTGTAGAAACCCAACTTGCAGTTTCAAGGATCAGTAGATGGGGATAAGGGACCATGACTTTTTCTATTCCTCTGAAAAGGAGCTTATCTGTGTATTGAAAAAAGATACGTAAACACAATCAAAACAAAATAAACACAATTTATTTGTACATTTATTTGTACCGCTTGCTGTTTCTGTTTTGCAGTAGGCCTACAATAGTACTGTGCCAATAAACTGTGGCTGAGGAATAAAGTACTGAAACTAAGATCCATGAGAAAAGTTTATTTCCTCCAGCTTGTTGGTTGTCAGCATGATAAACCATTTATGTTTTGCCAGTATGTAGCTTTTGGAATTGGAGACATCCAAGACAATGATATTCAAAAAGAGGTTTAATTAATTGAAATACATAAAATACTTTTCTTAAAATAATGTGCTTATCAGAAATTATTCAAGGCTTTCATCATCTAAGAAATCAACATGAGCAGTTCATTATATTCAATAATTTTAAGAACGATATATTTTTAATGATCAATTTTGGATTGTACTCTGAGGGATAACACCACAAAAATTAATATTTACATTTGAAACTTGCATTTTACAGCTTGGTGTGACTTGTGTAAACTAGAAGGTTAAAAGATATCCGGCTTGTTTTCTACTGTGCTGTACACTGTATGAACACTTGATGGCGATAGAGGTATGCTAATATTCTCAGGCAGAGCATGAATTGGTGAGGCGCAGTACTGCAATACAGTACAGCTGAATTGCCTGCATATTAATCCCTCATTTTGAGTAATGTGATAAAAAAAAAAGTACAGCAGTAACCATCATTCAGGTGTTATTGCTGTATTTTTTAAATTTTAATTATATAGGTTTCATAAGAATTTGGAATGCAGGTTAACTTGAATACTTAGCCTTAAGAGGAAGAATGTTTTTTTATACTGTGATAAAGAAAGAACAATGTGAACAAAACAACAATAAAATAATTTGTTTTTTTTATGAATCTGTCAGTCTGGTAATGTGTATACAGAACGGACCGTGCATAGATTTTGTGGTTGTAGTGCTCCATGCATTTCTCCCTGGGGTATACTGCACTATAGAAAGGCTCAGTTCTTCCCTGGGTCGTATAATGAAACGGTCTGTTAATTCTGGCCTCGTCTCGCTTTGGTTTATTATGGTTCCTTTCGACCGTGAGCGTAACTGTATCTGCAGCTCCAGGTTCGAGCGCCCTGCTGACCTCCCTCTCCCCAGAGGGAGTTCACAGGTCTGCCGCCGCTGCAGGTCGGTAGTGGGCCCCTAAGGGCCAATGCTAATCTGCTGTACAGAGGGGCCACCGACTTTCTTTTATGGCACAGGCAATTTCATTATTTGCCCCCTCACCATTGTATTTGTAGAGCTCCAGCTCCTTTCTTCACACAAATTGAGGAGGAATACGACTCGCAGAAACGATTCAGACAACAAGAGATTTCATTCGGCGTCTTCAAATTTCTTTTATTTGTGGTTCTTTTTATATACAACTGCTTCAGTTTATGAAATCATCAAAACCAGCTGGACACAGTAAATGTATATAAAGTCTTTACACAACAAACCTGAATGTCATTTGCTTTAGGAAAATGCAAAGACGAGCTAAATTAGACAGTTGCAAATAACCTCAGCTTCGTTTCAAGTACCCTGAAAATGAGGTTTTCTTGTACAAACATGTATAAGAAAAATAAATGTTAGCGAAAAAACTGAAACTATGAAAATATGTTATGTACCTAGTACAAAATTAAATAGGAATGCAATGAAAAGTCAATAATACCTAAAACACATGACAGCACAAATCATATCTGCAAGAAAAGGAAACGCATAAATAACTCACAAACGTACGAATCAAAACAAAACCTTTCCAGCATTTCCTTAAACTTTCAAATCATTTGTGTGGAGGTTTTCCATGATGGTGCCATATGTTACAAAGCACTGAATACAGCCTCCACCCTCCTTTACTTGCATTCAACAATATTATCTACATACATGCACACACACACACACACCCAAACTCGCTTTACTCATTCTATGAACACTCATCACCCACTTAATCCCACACAACTTTAGGTTACAGTCCTGCCTAGGGGAGAGGGGCCGCAATGGGGTTGAGTTTGGGAGAGGGGGCAATTCCATTTGCCCCCCATGCGCACAAATTGCAACTTTGCGTTTGATCCCACAAAGTGGCTTGGGCATAGCATCCTAAACTGGGGACACTGTAACTTTATACATAGCCTACTGTCCATTAACATTAAAGGCTAATACCCCATACATCATACGGTAAGGGAGGTCTGCATTAAGGTTTTAGTGTATTACAAGGCTTTGTGTAGCACAAAACAAAATGACATCAACTGCTGTTAAATATGCATTTAACATGTTTCTAAATCTCACCGGAAAAGGTGACTGACCATATTAGCTTAGAATAACACAGTTCTCATATTTACAAAAAATATTTGATGTCCATGATAAATCTAAAATATTGGCTGAGACATTTTGACTCTCCAGGTAAGTCATCGATGCAGTTAGTGCTCTGTCCTAAGCGCACACAATGCTGGCTTTGAAAGACGCTTTCCAACGTGTCTGTCATGAGTGAGCCAACCAGCAGCCCACTTCACACCACGGAGAGAAGACACATTTTCAAAAAGTGAAGGAAAGCATCTGCATTAGGTCCCCTAATGCTGTATGGAGCAGGCTCGGCTTTGTCAGGTAATCTGTCTGTTCCTCTGATGGGTGTACAAAGCAGGGGCAACGCTTTCTTCACTGTTCTCTTTGTCAATCAAAGAGATTTTAAAAAATCACAAAGAGACTGAAATCCTTCCTGAAATGTCCAGTTTGAGCAGCAAAGTTGCAATACTTGACGTGTGTTGCTGTGGAACTCCATGGCCATCTTCAGCAGGTTGGATTGTCAGTCCCTCAATATTGGGATACATTTCATTTCTCAGACACAGTGAGTCACGTGACTCATCTCCCGAAGGGTCTTCACCATTTATACTCTACTTAGCAGAGTAGACCTGTAAGAAAAAGAAAGAAAAACCATGAATCAGACTATTCTTTTTGTTTTACTCTTCTTTTTTTTTTTTTTACTCGGTTGGTTTACAGTAGACATAATAAATCAGGAAAGGTCCATTAAAGCTCCTTTCAGGGTCGGTGAAAGGCAAGCATAAATCTGGCCGTGCACGGGGAGAGGTGCGAGACCCTCGGCGAACACTCCGCCCCACAGAGGGAGGCCAGAGGTCTCGCTGCATTCGGCCATTTTAACGCTCGGTCCTTCCTCGAAGGGCGAAGGCTCGTTTCCTTCCCGCTGAAAGATTCAGAGCCACGCTCCCTCTCTCGCTCGGCCCCTACTGCTGACTCGGCACAAATTCGAACGCAGAGACGCTGCTGCCGGAAAGGAAGAGAGGAACGCCCGACACTTTGTGCTGGATCAGGATATAAAAAAACTGCGTTCAGAGCCAAAATGTCTGCCTCCTGGGCCAGGCAGCGCTGGAACACTGAGAAATCTCTGCTTCGGCCTTGTGTCCTGCAAGGCTCATCTGACTGGGGCAACTCAAACGAAACGACCATTCTGTCGACAATGTTGTGTGTGTTAAGCTGAGGCGGAGATTAAATTAAAAGGGATGAGGGTATGTTGTCCAGTCAGGACTCAAAAGGCTTTGACCAAAATAAGACTTGATTCCCGTCGCTCACGGAAACGCGCTCTGACACGTTTGATAAATGGAGGGTACGAACCTAAGAGACTTCCAGCTGTCCTTCTCCATATTGTTCTCCGGTCCTTCGCTCTCATAGGAGGCCATGAACAGGGCTGTGGGAGGGGAAGAGAACACACATATAAATGTCACCAACTCACCATTGTCAACTCACAGAATATGCTTATACCTGAGCCTTCTACCTATGTGCACAGAGTAAGGAGTACTGAGAACAGATTACTTAAGTATGATCATACAGGAAGGAAGAAGATCAGTGACAGATCTGACCTAGTCTGAACAATGACTGTGTAGCTGCAAACATATGAATAAGGGCTAGCAAGGCATTATGGTAAGTTAAATGGTTCATATTAGCATGGACAAATGGAATCAATATTTATTTGGTTATTTGTTGGTTTGTTCATTTGTTTATTCACCAGATTTTATACCAGCAACAGTAAACACCTATGAATTGATGATGTCAGAGGATAGTCTCCCTGCATTCTGCATGCTGATTGGGTGGAAGGCGACAGTAACTGATTTAAAGAGACGTACCGTCCTCGCTGAAGACAGGCGCAGTGAGGAGGTACTGCAGGACCTTGCGGTCCCTCTCAAAGGGACACTCCACCTGCTTCCAGGCCATGAACTCCCCCACCTGCTTGGCCAGTTCCCAGAATTTCTAGAACAAAAAAGGAAAATGTTTACTGTAGTGTAATGGAATTTTAAGTTTTACTTCCATATCAGAGGCAGGGATGGTGGGCTTGTGAAGACACAGCTGACATTTCTGAATATACGTTGCACTTCCCTATTTTTATCATTAAAAATAGCCTGGAAATATCCTCAAAATAGAAGTGTCATTTCAAGTAGGAGAGGTTACTCATGGAAACTACATTCACATTAAAACGCAAACAAAATGTTACACAAATTGCCTTGAGACTCACTTCAAAATTAACAAGTCCATTGGGTAGCCTGTTGGCATATCCTTCATTGAGGAAATAAATATCCTTGATCAATAGGCTGAAGAATGGGATGACAATCTGCAAAGGAAAGATAAAACATGTTTTAGAGCCAATGGCATAGACATGAAAAACTAGGTACAGTCCCAGTATTACAATTTAAATACATCTCACAAATTAACAGGGAAAAAAGTGAACAAAAAAGAGTGAAGAATTCAGACGTTATGGCACACCAACATGACTAAAATCAGCACTATTGCCTTTTCAAATGGGTATATGTCAGTTTTCTTTGGTTTTCTTTTGCTATAGAAAATGGAAGTCAGCACTAAAAAGGATTATTGCTGCAATAGGTAACAAAATAATGTGCTGGGAGGTGTCCTTTACAGTGTGTGTAAAAGAAAATCCATCTTTATCCAGCAAATAAAACATGCTTTTGGGGCAAAGGGAGTTGGAAACGGTGCCTATAAGACATTCCAATGATAAACTGCGCTCAATATTACTGCAGGTCTAATGCTCATACCCACTGCACCAGCAGCTCATGGGTGCTGTGGGGGGGGGGCTTGGGGAAGGGGGTGGGGGGGGTTGTTTGCTGCTATCTGACAGGGAAGCACTGCAAACTGAGACATGCAAAAATCTGGAGTGCAAACGTTGGCATGCCTCCTGGTTCTCCAGCAATGGGGGGGTAAAGCAAACAGTGCACAATCCTTGGCCCAATCACATGATCCAATTATCCCTCAGCAGACGCGACAGCACAGTGGAAGTGATTTAACTCGGGGACAGGCAGGCCACTTGAATTCAGATGCATGTGGAAGAGCAAGTCAAGGTATCAGCAAGACTTCATGCTTCTTTCGGGTCTGCGATATAAACCTCAACCAACACATAACTAATGGTCCACTCAGGGCAAAATCTGCCCTATCTTGACTGAGTTAATGCTAATGTACAAAACTATTTTTACCTTGGGGCTCTTACAGTGACTGACATAACCTAATTAGAGTTTGAGGAAAACATGTTATATAAATGTTACTGCTGCTGGGGAAGAGGGGGAAAAAAAATTCTGGTCTTCTCGGAAAGATCATGCTGTCTAAGAATTCCCCTGAGTTTGACTGGGAAAATTTTGTCTTCTGACCTCGTCATGTGCGCAACTACCCTTTTAGGGCCAATAGCACGTAGGCAAATTCACTCTTCAAAATGGCACCTGCAGCGAAATACTTCCAAAAATCTAGCGAAGACTTTTCAACCACAGTCACAATCCAAATTTGTACTGGTATCATAGTAATGACCGAGTACAGCACTGCCATTTCTAGATTGCTCCCGTGGGCAGGAGACCGCAGTACAAAACGTGAAATGGCCGCTTGCCATATTTTTCCAGAAGGGAACAGTACACATCTAAAAAGAGGAAATAACATTTTCCCCCTCCTTTTTGACGTCAAATCCCTTGGACAGCCCATTTATGACTCAACCCTGGACCATTTGTTTCTAAATTTTAATCACAGAATTACATAACGCGGATATTAAAGGTGCCGATGTTATTTATCGTTACTCGACCTCACTTATTTATTCATCTGCAGAAGCTGTTTGTATGTGGTTTGAGTCCCCACAATAATTTTTACATTATATCCAATAAGTCATCTGACACTCACATTCACATTACATAACAACCAATTGGTGTACAGTTTCAATTCCACGGAGAGAAAAGAACATGTTCACAGATCTTTTCCCCATACATGTTGTCTCTTTAAAGGGGAAATGCATTCTGTATTTATCCATATATCTCAGCTTGCATCGCGCACACGAAAAGTGCAATGATTGTTTGATGCAGAAATCAAATTTTAAATAAAGCACTAAAATGATTCCAAAAACATCTGCGTTGTGGACTACGCCGACCTGATTTTGGGACTACTGGGTTCAGTTGTTAAATTGCGGATGAGACGCTTGTAGCATGTGTGCAGGTTTAACAGCACAGGAAGGCTCAGACAGTCTGTGTACTGTACCTTCTCTCTGGTGCTGTTGGCGGTTATGGCTCTTTGCGTGGCGCCGCGCAGCGCCGTGCGGTAATTGTAGAAATTGCTGGACGGGTCCATTTGGTGCTGCAAGGTTAAGAGAAGCCAAATATTACAGAGAGAAGAGGTGGAGGTTTTTTTTACAGTTCTAACAAATACACTGCGGCATAGTCACTGGTCGGCAGGCACATGCATAACTGGATTTTACATTTGTTTTGCTTTTTGGCTGGATCGCAACAGCGGGGCCAGCCCTACAAATGCGAATGTCCGTGACTGAGTGACTGAGTGAGTGATGAGGTTACACCATTGGTCGGCCGGATCACGTGTGTTAGGTCCAGCCACATACTAGGTTTTAACTTGGTCTTGTTTATAATTGTGATGGTGTGTACAGGGCTCTCAGGATCCTGTTGATGTCTAGCCTTTTTTTAAACTTTTGCATTGGGTGAGTCGAGTGACATGCAGCTTGCAGGGTGGCTGACTCTCGAGCCAGGCAAAAGTCCCACCCCCCTGGCGGGCTGGGGTTTGATCCCCTGCCAGGGCACCTCCTGAGCTGTGAGCCCTTCTCTATCTGCTATCCTGTCTGCTTTCTACCTGTCTCAATGCAAAAAGAAACATAGGAAGCAAGGGATGACTGGGGAAGTCTGCTCTCCTTCCGAAGAAGGGCAGGTACCAGGGCAAAGCAGCACTTCAGCACAGCTGCAGAAATCCCTCACTAACCCCAGCAGGAGAGGGGGAACCTGACGCCTCGTCCAATACCACTTTCCTGGGGCTGGGTACAGGCAGCCTGATCCCATAATCCCCCCTCTTTGTACGCGGTGGATAAGTTTGGGAGTCCTGCGCCTGTGCACACACCCCCGCAGCCCGACCGTGCTCGGGTGGTGGGGGGGTAGGAGGCGCGTCTGATCTCCAGGCCAGCCCGCCACTGCGCCACGGCAAAATGAGCCCTGTACGGGGGGGGGGGACACACCCCTGATGGAGATAGCAGGCGGATTCCACGGAGGCACCTCTCCGGCTGTTAATTTAAAGCCTCGGGAGGGAAGGTGAATAGACTCCCCCTTGGTCATGGGAAGTATTGACTGGCATGCAGCCGGTGCCTCCATAGACGATGCCTACACGTTTCATAAAAGAGCCTGATTAAATGTCCCGCTCCTTACGTTAATAATGACCTATTATAAACCAGAGGCTGCAATGTTTAGAAAATTAGCCAAAGAAATAAAAAAGTGGGGATTGACAAGCTACTCCTTCACTACCTTTGCTTGATAAAAGAGACACTTGTGGACTTAGAGCACATGACGGTCAGAGGTCTGAGTCAATCGTCCAAGAGGAGGGGCCCTGAGGAACCCACGCACTCGTGCGCGTGTCATACGAAGCAGGACCGACGCCTGTGTGATCGTCTCCCTGCTCGTCGCCACGAGCGTGAGCCCACGTGCTCTCCACCCGCCGACACACTTAGTCATCGCCACCCACAGCGCGGCGCAGTCAAGCCCACGCGGAGATGAACCGCCGCACCACGCACGTCCTTACCTCCAGGATGTCAAACTTGGCCGTCTTGACCTTGCCCCAGGTCTTCCTCAGTCTGGACACGGGACTCATGTTCATACCAGCTGTAAGGAGGCAGAAATGGGGGCGTGGTTTAGAGATCACAGCACCAGGGTTACAGCAATGGCGGTGGTATTTGGGCCATTTAAACAACCAGACAGACAATCTGCTGTCTTCCAAGTCCCTTCCAGAGATGGCAATGTATCCTGCACATGAACAATGGCTTTAGAGCGCGATGCTGTTGAACATATGGTAATGGGTTGTGACAATGTTAACTCAGTCCTTCTACTGCAGAGGAGTCTCCCCATGGCCCCTGCAGACTCAGACAGACTCGCCTGTAAGAGGCACACGTTTACTGAGAGACAGAGAAGATAAATACTGGGATACTGTAGCGCAGAGATCCTGTTTCTTTTTCTGCTATTTATTGTTTCGCGTGGCATACTGTAGGCGCTCTGCCTCTGACATCTGTCGTGAAAATGGGTCGTAGAGATAAATATGACATCTGAGAAGATAAATCTGACTGAATGAGGTCAGAATGTAGTTTTTTTAATTTTATTTCTGTTTAAAACGCAAACTGTTTCTGTCAAGCCATTGTTTTCCTGGCAACCCCATCTCCAGAGGAACAACAGTTTATTGACAAAGGATTTTTCACTGCTAACAGGTGCTCGCCACAAAAAAAAAAACATTAAAAGCCAGCGATACAAAATTGAGTGAATGGTACCGAGCCCTGGGGCCAAGACGCCAGCCCGGGCACTCTTTCACAGCACACACAATGTCAGAGCCGTGTGCCGCAACGCAAACAGAGCACAACAGAGGACAACCTTTCTCACGACTCGTTTGTTCTGTTCCCCCGGAGTTTAATTTCCCCCCTCACTGTCTCCCGGGAGAGGGGCATGTGCGAGGCCTTGCCACGGGACAGGGTCTCCAGGGAGAGTCAGTGCTGGGACAGCTGGCTCCCCTCTCCCACTGCAGCGAGCCCGCCAATACCCCCTCTTCCCAGCCTGCCCCGACCATCTGCCTGCACCGAGCTCCACCAACGCAGTCCGCCTCGGCATCCCCAACCCCCCCCCCCCGCCCCCCACATGGCCAGCTGGCTCCCTGGCCACCTCCGTATCGGACTCCCCCCACTACTACTGGGGTGGGGTCCACGCTACCCATGATGCTACATGTGTCAGAAATCAGTTCAGGAGCATTTCGATACACGCTTGCTCTCTGTTTTCCCTGCCTCTCTCCGGATTCTATTTTGTTGTTGTATGCCATTATCTGGGATTCAAAACTGCTGGAAGAATAACTATTTGAAAAAACAATAATTTGTTTGTATGTTAACTGAACATATAATTAACGGCAGGCAAGCAATTTTAGTAGGCAATGTACAGAAAAGAGGCATCTGTCTATGCATTTTGGAATAACTGATTGCACTTGTTGTACGTCGCTCTGGATAAAAGCGTCTGCTAAATGCCTGTAATGTAATGATTTAAAAATGGTGTGATCTTCCTGGGAAAATACTCTCACCATCTCAATTTTCTGGTTGATGCAATGTTGGTTTGAATTTGCAGTGCCCATGAGTTTTACAGGAAGAAGGGAAGCACACTGTTTTATTCTTTCCATTTTAGTGCTGGGAATACAATTCCCCAGAATCAACTGAATAACCATACCCTGCACATTTTAAGATCTCTGTTTTGAAATGTCAATTTACCACTATTTTAACCCGAATCTGCAAAAGCAACCTAACTAGAATGTGCAACATGTCCCAATTTATCATATATGGATCACATGCAAAGATTTTGATTATTTACCAATAAAACATATAACAAAGTTATAACAAACGGTTGAAAAGTTTAATTTATAGAATTAACTGAAGTTGCATTACAACTGTTGGCCATGAATAACATTCTGCAGGTGTTTGTCAGTTATTTCAGTTAGCTAGAAAATAAGAGTAAATGCCATTGTTTCATTGTTTCAAAAGAAAACATCTAACAGTTAATTAGCTATATGGCTACTTATTATGTCAGCTATACATTTGGAAATGCCAAATATCCTGAAAACTCAACCTGCACGTTTTGTCAAGCTTTTTCAATTTTCCATAATTATTACAACACAGAGTGCTATGTATGGTTTGGGAAACAAAGTAAATCTTTCAGCGTGGCATACATTTGGTCAAAACATCCTGTGCTTTGTCCGAAACCTTTTCTGAAAAGAAAACTGCCTTACTGAGACTGGATGTCCCATGAACAAAAGCTTTCTGTGAGGCACTAAACCTGAGAGACAGATTTAGAAACAAAGCATTTCTTGCAGGGGGGAAAAAAAAGGTACTCACAAATAATGGCCATCATGGAATTGAAGTTTCCGATGTTGAAGCATTCCCGTGCCACATCTATGAGGAACTCGATGACCCGCGCTCTCTGCTTCTTCTTCACGGGCTGCGCGGGGAACAAAGGAGAGCAATTAACCCTTTGAACAACATGCGGTGGGACAGAGGACAAGGAGGCGGACAATGGCATCAGAGGGCCCTCACCATGCAGATCTCCGTGGCCACCAGATAGCTGAGCCTGTTGAACCACTCCACGTACGACTGCAGGTTGCTTGCCTTCTTGCGATCGCTGAAGCAACTCTGTTGGGAAGACAAGTGACCGTCTCATTCACAAAACTCCAAAACACTTCAATAAGGTTTTTTTTTTTTTTTTTTTTACTCAAGAGCTGCGAGATGACAATTGCATTCTATTATAGTTGCAGCTTTGATGGCAATACTTCTTGTGAGTGTTGGGCGCAGTCTTTGAAAATATTTTCCCATTCCCTGAATTTATGCAGGCTATTCAGATTTGGATAAGTGGACATTCCCATTTCAATAGCGGCTACCTTACATTCCACTCCTTTCTCCCCTGCCTCTGAATGCGTGATCAGACTTCCTTTTGAAGGACTCCGGCATCCATCATTACTTTCGGTGTCATGCCTCCCAATTGCAGGCCAGTGGAGGCGGGCCGGCCAAGGGGTCACAATCAGAAACGGGGGTGGCAAAGCGTTTGGCGCCAAATCCCCGGAGTTGGTGTTGCCTAGCAACCGGAGCTATAAACATTTGCTTGATACAAAACCATTTAAGGAGTCCTTGGCCAGCCTGTGTTGAGTTGTTGCTGGGCTATTGTTAACAGATATGCTATTCTACGTAATTGACAAGCAGAACTGGAGCTATCAGGTCTTTGTTGTGTCTGGGCTCCCCAGTCTGCCAATTCAAAGCCACCTCTATATTTAGAAGGAGGAAGGACTGGAGATTAAGAAACAAAGGGGAAATCCTGGTCATCCAGAAAGTGATTAAGGTTAGACAAGTTAAGTTTAGCTTTGTTTCACAGCTTTAAAATCCATAACTAAAAACTAAAAGATAATACCACAAACATTCATTCCAAAAAAGCATTTGCCTTTACCTCTTTAATGTTTATGTTTATTGACAGCATTCAGCTTTCTTCAGTGCTCGAGGCAGTCAGGGTGATTTAATTTAAAAGAATTTTTATTCTCGATTGGTCGACCAAATCCCCCATTAGCCAAAACTCTACATAGACTTGCCGAGAGCCAGACTCTTATGTAACCGAAGAATGCATGTGCACGATATTTGTTCTTACGGAAATAGGTCACATTACCTTATCATTATCCAGAGGGTCTTTCTGAACAAAAGCTTGGATAAATTCCTCAGGGCCAATGTAACTTAGTCGCTCCTAAAAAGCACAGACATCAAAGACAATGCAAATTGACTACCTCATATGATGCAATTTGTTAACATTTTTACAAAATCTCAAACTGTACCTCTAGAAAATGTACTGTAAAATGTTTATATAGGTAAATAAATAATGAGCCCCAGCATGTTAGTAAGAGAGCGGGGGGTCGTGACACAAAGAGAATCCTGGTGTAAATCACCAGCTGAAGCCGACAGGAAGTGCAGGGCTCACTCACCAGCTCTATGTGTGTGAGCTGCTGGGCCAGAGCGAATGGGTCATTGCAGATGGACAGGATGTCCCTCTGGATGGACAGAGGCTTGGCCTTCAGCACAGCCATCCTGTCCGTCGCGGTGGCGTTCAGCTTCGCCAGCACCTCCTCGTACTGGCTGAGCGTGGTCAGCTTGCGGATCAGGGCCTGAGTCATCTGGTGGAAGGCCTTCCGATAAAGCTGAGCAAAGCAAGACAAAGAGAGAAAGACGAGATCGATATTTACGGCCATCGCGGTTTTACCACGTTCAACACGAGGCTCGGGTCCACTGTTACGCGTTAGGCGGGAAAGACGCAAAGTGTGACCAAAAAGGCTAAATGTCATTAAGTGAACTTTGGACCGCTGCGTGTGCATTTCACGGGCGAGCTTGCGCATGGGCTGTTAAGGACCTCCACCGGGGCCGACTGAAGCACCCTGTCATCATGGAGTCACAGAGTGCACTCCATCTCGTGATTACTCAGGATACTGGATAATCACATGACACTGTCCGACCGCTTCAGAAAACCGCAGACTTAGCATGGGGATAGACCCTATTTCTCCTCTGTTCACACCCCAATACTTGTCAATGATCTTCATTAATTCAAAAATGAACCTAATCTTTGTCACTTTGCATGACCGCATTGGCTAAACCAAAGAATGCAAATATACAGAATATATAAATATATAAATGTCTGAGAGACCTGTACAGGCAGAGCTCTAGACCTGCAGTTCAGGCGGGGTAATTTAGAAGGCCCGGCTCGTCAGTGATAGATGTGCGAAACCTGCACTAAAAATCCTCGCTATTTTCCAGAGCTGTCCGTGTGATTCCTGGGCACCGGGGAAATTGGACTGTCCCCCATCAATCAGCCGGGTACAGTGAGGACACCGGCAACACAGCCAAGCACGGGCCCTATCGGTACCTCACCGTAATAAATAAACGAAGCATTTCTCCAGCCTATCAGCTCATGCCTTGACATAAGTCCCTGAGCCTTGATCACGTCAGGTGGTTATGGCAGGCTAAAATACAAATAACAGAGCTTCGATAATTATTGTGTATGATCTCTTTGAGACGGTGAAGGGACACACATGCTAAGTTCTGAGTACAGGTCCATGGTAGCTTATCAAAAAGTAAAACGAAAACTGTGCACTTGATGAATGTGGATCGGTTACGATGATGCAGTTACGAATGAACACAATAGAAAAATAAAGGAGTTCTCCTGCGGTGAGTCATCGCTTCATATTGCATCAAATGTTAACTGTGCAATAATGCATACGCTTCTGTTCTGAGAATTCAAAGTGCCAGCTGTTGAACCTGAAAACAACCTGTAAAGGGTCAATCTATAGCCCTTACATTTCATAAAGTAACCCTATGATGGTGAGGCACTGCTCGTTTTCTACACGTTTGTGTGGCTGGGTTGGAGATCCATGAAAATATCACCGATTGCCTCTTTAAAGTTCACCGTCTGAAAAAGCACCACACTCCGCTAGAAACAGAGGATGAGTATATTTAGAAAAAAATCCTGGGAATAACAAAACTATCTGCCATTTTCAAACCACATGCTGCTCAGTTATGGTGACATACAGTGCTAAAAATCTCTGTTGTTGTTGTGGTTCCAAGCCTAGGTTTGGCAACAGACTGAATGCTGGGAAAAAAAAACAACTGCTGGTCTCGTGGCACGACCTTGCCCGCAGAGTCCAGTCAACTCCCTCATTAACCATTTTCAGTCATGTGATATCACGTTGTGGCGCACAAATGGATTGCCTCTCTGTAAACAGAGACTGGTGGAGCCTGGTCACGTTTACACAGATACACAGGCTCTCAGGTCAAGCCCAGGGCACAGGTCATCTCTGGCTTCGCTGAAAAACAGTACTCTTTATATAGTTCACCACTTCCATAATGACAGCCTTTAAATACCATGTTAAAAAGAACAATGTGGTCTGGAGTCCACTGCGAACAGATGTTTGAGGATTTATTCTATTTAGGGCTTTTACCATCCTGTCTAATTCCTGTGATTTTGCACAGTAGGACAGTACTGAGGTAAAGTAACAAAATAAATGGTCCAAAATGGACATCAACACAACAAACTGCAAGTTAGGTGCAGACAATTTGGTGTCTGATGTGCATCTTTCTCTCTCTCTCTCTCTCTCTCTCTCGGTGTGTGTTTGTGTGCGTGCATGGACCATTTATAATCCTCTTTGTTGTGATTTGGTCTTACATGATGAGTTCTGAATATTGAAAAGCACTTCTTAAAACAGCCCTCTTGTCTTCATGCTGTCTCATTATATAAAGAAAAGCATTGTACTTGGCCCAGTTCTCCAAGTACTGTAGGTCACCAAGCACACACTGTGCAGGGAACATCTCTACAGCCAGTATCTGATTTAAACAGAGGTTGTGCAGTATAAAACTCCAGTAGTTCATAATGTACAGTAAACAACTATTGCCTACGTGTACACTGGCCTCTATGAATGCAGCCTTATAACCAGCAGACAGAAACCTAACTGAAAAAATAGTCACATGTAGACAGGGCTGCCTTTTTTTACTGATGAAAATATCTGGATAGAAACAGCCGGAAGCCACCTATGCGTAAACATAGTTTAAACCCACTGATGGACATGATAAAAACGGAGGTGGCCAGGCAGCCATATCACGGTACAAGGCCCCTGATCCCCAGGGAAAATAAACTTTTCTGAATGTGAAAAAAGGGTCTTCATTGCACTTTTTATTCCCATAAGTCAATGCAATGCTACGTCAATGTCAGAGAACAAAGGTGAGGCAGAGCCCGGGAGCCCCTCTCAAGAACATACATGTAGGAGTCTAAGATCCATGCGTGAACATCAGGAGGAGGTCACCGAGGTCCCTGATGAAATTGATCCTCAGTGTAGAATCAATATCCAGTTCATGTAATGCCAGATGACTCATCTAAAGAGGGCTAATCTTTTTAGGGAAGTGTAAATCTGGACAGATGTATGAGCGTCTCCAATCGCTGACCTTCCGCCTGAACGATCAATACGCTCCCTTCATCAATGATCGGGGTGTGATTCCCCATTCCCTCAATATGCACTGAGAAACCACTGTCATGTGGTCGTGGGGTTGGGGGGGTGCAGTGAACACAAGTTCTATTTGGAAAGGAAAACGTCTGATCAAAGCAGCAAAAACAAGACTGGAATCCACTAAAGGGATGATACCATGATTCACGACGTGCCAGTGTGGGGTAGCGGTTTATAGATCCGACCATGAAAATCTCTATGACATTTGACATTTGCTAATAAAGAAAAGATTCATCTTGACAGGTTTTTTTGTGAAGTCCACATTAAAGTGGCTACAGAAGCTTCTAGAGAAAGGGGATGCTAAACCTATATCATGCAAGTCAGCACGAGTGGAACAATTCAAATGCTGTCTAAGGAAGAGCCCTCGAGTTGACAAAAGCTGCCAGAATCCTGAACAATGCAGCTTTTCTTTTTATGCAGTCGGGCTCTGCAAACTGCTTTGTGGCTAGATAAACT
Organism: Anguilla rostrata; assembly: GCF_018555375.3. NCBI lineage: Eukaryota > Metazoa > Chordata > Actinopteri > Anguilliformes > Anguillidae > Anguilla > Anguilla rostrata. Next base: position 6,452,446 of record NC_057946.1, on the reverse strand, counting down.
GTCCCCTCCCCAGCCTTCGGTTTTCCGACTGCAGCTCCGGCTCCTGTACAAACCATTTTGACTGCCAAATTCAGGACGCTGTGCGTCTTTCTCTGTTCTGAGGCTTAGTTCAAATGCCAGCTGTGAGTCACCAAACAACTGCGACAGCAAATATACAGCGCGCGTTTAAAATGCACATATAAAAAAAGTTTTCACCCAGTCCAGGATTATCTTTATAGGAATTCTTGCTGCTCAGAAGGCATGCTTTTTGTAGAATTCTGATCGTGGAGTGTCTCCAGTGGTGCCAATTTAAAAGCAGGCATGCAAACACACCCCCCAAAAAAGAAAATAAATTAAAAACAATAAACGCCCTATTTATGTCCTTTTGGCATTCTTTAATGGCAGAAATGCCGGATGTCTTTCCCAATCTTTGAGAGACAAATGTCTTCCTGAGACCTCATACACTCCAGTATGCATGAACCAGAATATAAAATCATGTTTTATAGCTGAAGCTCTGTAAATTGATGACTATGGAATGGACTGAGACCAATCTCACAGATTAGTGAGGAATGGATCACACTGCGAAGAATATCATTAACTCGACAGATATGAACGAGACTATCAAAAATGGCCTCTCTAGCATGCCAGAGCAGGAATGACTCAAGCGTACGGGAGAGAGAGTGGCTGTTGTGCATCTCTGCGTGTGACAGCTGGGACGCACAGAGGTCAGGCAGAATACTGACCTCATCTCCACACGCGATGCGATGGGTGAGCTCCTTCAGACTGCGCATCATGCGCTCATCCCTGAAGTCATAGGGGAACGTCTCCGACCACTCGCTCAGCAGCTGCACCATCTTTGGGGCGATCTTCCGCAGTCTGATCTGGAGTGACAGAACAGGTTAAAACACAGACACAGATACACAGATACACACACAGACGCACACAGATGCACACGCATATTTTACATGCACGGATACGATGCAGGTTTTGTATATGGACCGATAAATAAGGAAAACGTATACTTTTTGAAATACATTTTCTTATATTTCCATGCGGATGCAATTAGGTTTCTGGATTTGGGTATTTGCTAATAGTGGGGAGGTGGTCATATAAAGTCTGACAGAATAACAATATGCTACGGCTTGAGAATTATGCCTCATGTGAAAATCATAATGACAGCCTACAGACACTTCACCACAAAAGTGCAAAACTGTGTCTGTAAAATTCAGGTGTGGGTGGCGTGGGAGTGGGCAGAAGTAGGACTGGGCATTGGACGGTGGGAATAAGTATGACTGGGCAGTAGGCAGAGGGAGTGGGTGATGGTGTGGGTGTGCCGCTGGGTACCTTGTCAGCCTGGGGGTCGCTGAGTCTCTGGTGCTCCACGCACAGGTGGCACACTCTTGACATGAGCTCATACGGATGCAGGAAGAGGCGGGAACTGAGCAGGAAGGTGAAAATGTATGTCCTCTGTGAGACAGAAAAGATTTTGTTCATGAGATTTCACTATAATTCTCATACACAGAGTAAATTACACAGTGAGTATGACAGTGGATTAAGTGCCAGCACAGGTATAGAATTGCAAATAACACAGCAGTGATTAAGTATAAAGCTGAAAAGGTATATGTATGGACATTTATATTTGCCTGTGTCACCACTTCCCATATTATCAAAGAATACAGCTTTTAATGTAAAGAAGACCTGATTATGTTGTACTTTGTGAGCGGTATAAAGATATAAACTTACATCAGGGTAGTAATCCACATTGGGCACTAGGTGTTGAATGAGTGCTTCCAGAGACCCTGACACAAGGTTGTTGTCATGGTAATACAGGCCACCATAACCGTCTTCCTTTGTTTGGTAGACATTGTTGTTAAATCCGGTGCTGCCAAACGTGGCCGGAAACGGTGGTGTTTGCGGCATGTTGCGCTGTTGGGGAAACAAGCAAACGAGCAAACTTGAGTGTGTGACAAAAGGAAACAAGCCTCGGTCCATTAACAGTAAACCAGGTCCTAAGAAACCGAACACGAGTGCAGTCTAATAAAAAATAATACAGGAACAGGACTAATTTGATTCTTTGTATACTTCCTGTTACTGTAAAAGAAGGTTTATGGGATCACTGATGCGTACTATGACCCATATCAAGCATCTGTGTGATCAACTAACAAATCACTCACAAGCTGCCTGTACAATTCTCAAGGCTTCAGGAAACTTTAATGCATAAAACATCACAGTCCAAATAAAGCTATCTTTCGACCACCATCACAACAGCTACCGCAAAGTTCTGCCTTACCCTTCTCATGTAGCGGTTTAAACACAGTCATTTCCCCCATCCCTTCACACCCTCGCATGGGATTTGACACAATGCACCCATTCTCACACGACATCATCATAACAGCGAACCGTTTCTGACCTTGAGAACGCACGGCTCTCAGTGAGCCGTTACTCATCCCTTAGCAGCCTCCTGCAAGCCCCCTGGTACAGACGGAGCACGCTCCAGGAGAGCGCGCGGCCATGAAAAGGCTACTCCCAAATAAATCTGGGCTCACCCCCTCGGCACGCAAACAACAACTCGCGGCGGCGATCGCGTCCCTCCGCGAGTTCCAGTTACCCATCTTCCCCCCAGGCGCCCTCCCGTCTTCCCCACAAAAAAAAAAAAACCCCTCTATTTCAGGGGAGGGGACGGCTCCGGATTTGCCTGCTGGTGGGTAGCCCACGGCATGCCAGCACGAGCCAAAATCCCCCAAGCCCCTTTCACGAGGGCGCACTCTGGGCGCTGGGCTATTAAGCGATTAGGCAGACTCTTCAGCGCGCCGTCCCGGTTGCAGATACGCTCCTTCGCACCACTGAAAACCACACAATGGAGGCCATTCACCGTCCCGGCGCGGGCCACGGGGACCCCGAACAATGGGGCAAGTCCACGGCCACCGCCGGCCTATTGTGGAAGCCGTTTGGCGAATTACAGCGGGGGCCGGGGGGGGTCGAGAGAAGGGACACCGGGCCGCTGGGGAGACCCGTACGGCGTGTCAATCCCTCCCTTTTGAGACCACGCCCTTTAGATATCTGCGTGAAAACTTCATGCGGCCCGCGTGTCCGAATAAGTCACACGGGCACCCCCCCACATCTTTCCCGCCGTGCGGGCCCCCGTACCACCATGGCAACTGGATCAGCAGTGTGAAGAAAAATCAATGGCGAGAGAGCAGCTTTCCTAGCATGAAACTCTGATGACATGAAAGGTGCCACGATCAACACACGAGAAGCACAAAAGCGTTCAAATTAATGTCCTTTATACCCATTACAAGTCGGTCTGTAAACAGGCCTGCGATGTCAAATGATTCATTCAAAGAGATTGTCTGACAATTATTAATGAGCTTTTGATAAAAAGTCTTCTTCCAAGTTTGTGTGCTTAATCCTAGAATTCTTTTTAAGCCATATATACAAAAGGAATTTAATACCCCTGAAATGATTCTATCATGTTGTATAATAATATAATAATGCAACAGAAAATGTGACTAACACATTTATGCATTAATATTATGGGCAAAGTATTACATAATATGTACAGTATTTATGTAATAATGGGCTGGAAAGGGGGAGTGCTGCTTGACACAAATGCTTGAAAACACAAATCACACAAGTCAGCAAGTGGTCGTCTAAAAGATAACTTGAGTCAAGACATAATGTGGAAGCTTCACTCTCAGGGAAGTTATCTGTGCATGGGGAAAACTGAGAGTCAATACCAGATGAATAGCTGACAAGTTGGTTCATAGGAAAATAACATGACCACTGCAGTTAAATAGTAATGAAATGTATGACACAGCATAACACATCTCCAGAAACCATCACATACAGCAGGGATGCAATATAGTAAAAATCCAAATTGAGATTTTACAACATGGCATATAGTAACTATATCCTAACTGATCAGAGTAACAGCCTTGTTTATTCTATATGGCTTGTCTAGTTGTGTACCAGAAAAACGTACACTATAAAGTGAGGTGAGGCACTAAGAACTAAAAAGATCAATCCCATACTTCTTTAAAAAAAAAAAACAAAAAAAAAAACTGTTTCTGTCATTCACAGTCCTGGGAACTGGAACGTGCTAAGTACTGGTCCTGATTTATAAGATTTCAACTCTACAGTACATTACACTCGTCTGAAACTTGAAGCGTCCCTAACTGGATAGATACATGACACATCCCGTGGTTTTAAAAAGATGCATTTCTTAAAAGAGCTAAAAGAAAAACAAACCACAAACACAACAAGCCAGACGAAATAATCAATTTCATAACTGATTCAAGCCATACACAACAGACACGTCACCACACCGTTCAGTGGTGCATTCCTCGGCACAATACATCATGTAGAAATACAGACACCAGAGATTGCCACCTTGGAAATAGTAGCCAAGGCTACTCCTTAGATATACCCTTTGGAATGAGAAAACCTCCCAAAAATCAAATCCCCTGTTCTTTTGTGTTATTTGAGAGTGTAAGAACAGCTAGTCTAATGTTCATAAAGTAACGTAATAATAATCTCAAAGTCACCAGAGAAAACCAAATTCATATTAATTATGTTTCTTGAGGATAGCGCTACCAAGTCCAACACACAAAAAGGGTAATTTAATGTTCCAAGATCATGTGAACACCTGGGAATATGTTTACTCTGGCAACGCGCCACTTTAATCGCCTACATAATTTAGGGTTTAGATAGCCCAATTTTGTCACGTAAAACGTAGTTCCAGGCAAGTGCATTTTATCAAAACGCAAATATTCTGTGTGGCTTTAGCCAACATTCACAACTAAAATGTTCTTTCTTCCATATAAATTGTGCGCAGACCTGCAGTGACTGTAACGCGATTATTTATTTATTTATTTTGGATTAGCCTACTATTTATCAACTTCCAACGGCAGCAAGACCGATACAAAAAAGCTTTATGAATCACAATCCTTGATGTTCACGTGCAAATTGGTATTGCTATTCGCAAAGGTGGGCAACAAGAAAACCGTATTTGTGAGCATAGTCTGCAGTTCTAAATTTGTACAACATTTATGTATTCTCAGCATTAAAATGAAATAAATACAAATAATACATGATCTGGCTAACTTACCACCAAATGAACTGGACGGTAGATTTAAAGATCCTTTGGAGACACAAAAATCAACAAGGGAGGATCCTCGGGAACATGTCAGAATCGTATATCCAAGTCTTTTCCCTACGATCAATTACGCGAACGAATTTGGTGGGGAAATGACAGAGAGTCAACTGATCTATCTTTCTTTGTATGTATCGTCCAAGATCAGCACATAGTTATCACAACACAAAGAAGTATCGCAGATGGTTAAATTACGCTGTGATCGCCGCAGATCTGAACATCCACACAGGGCGATTCGGTCCGCGCACTGAATAAGCCACGGCAGTCCCACAAAAACAAGGGTGTTCAAATGTATTAGTCAGAAAACCGGGAAACGCAGCCTTCTCATACGCTTAGAGTCGTTTAACTACGAGTGCAGTATCCAATCACAGCGACGAACAGACAAATCGAAATGCCACAGCGACCCTATTGCTTCATGTCCCGTACAAGCCAGCTCTAGCAAAGCGACTAATTAAATCGGTCTGTATACAGACAGCATACGCAACCTTAAAGATACACGAAATATGGTATTTTTCCACGATGTTTTCGCATGGTAACTTGATCACAGAAAGGGAGATCGTGCTAGGTTTGGAATAATATCAAACAATTGTATTTTACATCCTAAAACTTATCTTAAAATTGGTAAGGGACAGGGCAGGGGTCAGTCCAGTTCCACAGTTCTGAACCGGCAGGATGAGATCAGTAGTACAGACTGCACTGGCAACATTCCTGGAATAGTCGCATGGACCATATTAATTGGTCTTCATATGCATTGATCTTTGGCAAGATAGTGCATCTCTATCTATTTCGGTTTAATCGTTTCAACATAAACTAAAGCATTAGACACCTACATCAACTGAAACTGTTTAGACATTCCATGGCGCTTATACCACTCCAAAACTTTGTCATTAAGCAAGGTTTGTAATACAGACCATGTTTTCTGCTAAGATAATTCTGTTTGCCCCCATTGCAATTCATGAATGTTTAGCAACTAAACAACAGCAAATCCCAACAGTATTAATGATCATGTAGCTCTAACTCAATGTGTACTGCAAAGACTTTAAATTGTTGCAGTTTCCTAAATAGGTTTTTAATTTAATTTTAAAGCTTTTTATTTTTTTAACTATTCAATTTAAATCCACAAACTCTTCCAGAATAAAAGAAAGATGTGGTTCAGATGGAGGTTCATGCACTGATGTTGCCTTTCTCAGTCAGAAGTCACAGGTTCCTGAAGGAAAATTGTAAAACTGACCATATACTTTTCTTTTTCAAGAATCGTGGTTTTGATTACAGCACAATATGTGCATTTCTGTGACAGGCTGCAAACACAACTGAATCTATGTTAAATCTATCCCAGTGGTTATTAGTACACAGCTAAAGATGAATTGTTTGTAAATTATGTTTGTAATTCCCAGCTGGTCTGATCTTAAGATAATATTAACTTTCAAATAACATATGCTAGGATCAGCATTTTTCAAATTCATCAGATAAAACCAGTAAACCAGTTAAACCTGTTTAACATTCAAATCTGAGATTCCAAAACTAAAAGCATGATAACAGCCCTCTGCCCTTAGTCAAAGTTCATTATCTTTTTGTGAACAGTACATTAAGTACTGCGCATTAGCAATGCAGTTTATTCCACATGTATATTTTATTATGGCTTTGTGGATTTAAATCCTGGTCTGAATTCCCAAATTATTTGGAGCGTGCAGTAGCTGACTTGTCTTTACTCAAATTGCTACTCATACACATTAGTTCATCACACCATTGTTTCCTTAAAAAAAGCTAACCTCTCAGCAAGATACTCTTGTTATTCAACGAGAAGGTATACATCAACACCTACTTTTAACAACTGAAAAGACCTGCCCTCATTCTGCTTCCTGGCCACTTCATCCTGGTTAACTGGTGTATTCACGCCTACGTGTTAAACCCACAATGCGTAGTCACGCGTTGGAGAGTGCCTCTTCTTTCAGGTAGCAGCTGAAAATATTACCACATGCATTGCCCCACAGCATGAACTGACACCCACGCTTAGCAACTCAAATGGCCCAACATCTCAAAATGACACATGCAAGGGAGCATAATCATTGCATACCATTGAAAAACCTTGCATTTTTTCCATTCACTAAATTCAGAAAACACAAATTACCTCAATGTACAGTGTGATATCCAATGTAGTGTAGTGTGCAAGTAGCCAGGTACATATTCTGAATCGTGAATTAAAAATAAAGATCACGTATTAGATATATTTGTACACTTTGTTGTATGTCGCTCTGGATAAGAGCGTCTGCCAAATGCCTATAATGTAATGTAATATATAGGGGTAACAGATCTGCTGGACAGTTTTTTTTTATAAGTGATTTGCCAGACTTTGCAGGAGTATCTCTATACCATTATTAAGGGGAAGTACAAAATGTACTGGAGCAAAAAATAAATCAGATGCACAAATATTAATCCCTAAATGTAAACATAGATGTAATTACAATCACCCAAAGATCAAGTGCATATAACAAAATGGGTAATATGAGTATAAAAATATATCACCAATATCATCATGGGCAGTTTGACAGATTGCCAAATAAAGAGTTGATTCCTTCTGATAGCAATGTCAAAGCTAAGGTGGACTTGGCTTTTGATCCCTTGAGCTGGGATGTAATGGAGTATTTGGGATTGGGGTAGGTGGCGGAGGGTGGGAGGAGGTTAGAAGGGGATTTTATGCAGGGCTTGGGGAGGTTAAGCACTCACAGGGGGCTCAAGCTTCCTGCTGGTCTCCTCCCTCCCCCCTAGTTCAATTGACTGTGATCCCTAGATGGCTATAATCTTCATCCTCTTAAGTATTGCAGGTTTGGTGCAAAGGCCTCAAAGAGCCAATGGTCAAAAATTATTGCTCATCATTCTTCCTGGCCATTGTGCACATGATGATGTGCAAAAGAAATGTTCCCTTTTTCCTTGTGTACTGTTAAATCAGTAACTCAAATGTATATTTAATTTTCCTCATGAAGTATTTTGTTCTTTTAATTGTGGAATTCTTCTTTTAATTTTTAGTAGTATTCAATAAAAGGGAGTATTCATTCCCTCCATGAAAATGATGGCACTAAACTTGAGTGGTTCTTTGGGCTTGTCATAACCCTTTGATTCCAAGGCAAATATCCCCCTTATACATGCATTCCCATTCGAATGAATACATTGCCTCCATTTGGTGCCGTCCTAAGCATGGCCAACCAGGGAAAGACCTGGGAAGACATTTACGATCAGCTTATCTTTCGGGTACTCATACCATATTAAACTCAATTAGATAAAAAAAGTGCGAACAAAATCACAGCACTAATTCTGCCAGCCCATAATAAGCTCTGCGTGATTTTTATCTCATCACAGCCAGATTTTATTACCACTGATTAAAACAAACAAACAAACAAACAAATTAATTAATTAATTTTAAAAAATGTGTTTTCCTGCAGAATCTTCAGCTGAACACTAAACGGTCAATTTTCAATGAACCAAACAGAGAGGGATTCGAGCCCTGCACAGGGAGCGGATGGGTGAGGCAGCATTAATAGACTCTTCCGCTGAGCAGACGAAACTTCAGCCCATCAGGCCCCATCACAATTACACAGGATGAGAGAGACCAGACACTGCACTGTGAGCCTATCAGTGCTACTCTGGAGCTACTCGGAGCTACTCTGACCCACAACAGATTGTCTCTTGATCAATCTGTGGTCTTGTGCGCACTTTCATCACAGGAACATTACATTACATTACATTACATTACAGGCATTTAGCAGACGCTCTTATCCAGAGCGACGTACAACAAGTGCATAGGTTTCAAGATGTAGAGGCGCAAAAGAAACACTAGAGTGAAGTAAGGATCGTAGTGCCAGAAGTGACCACATCGATCAGGACTCCAACCCTGTAGAGTAAGCTTGTTCAGCAGCAAGAATCCTACCAAGTACAAAGTACAAACTAGCACTGGAATCACACCTAATCATACAAAAACAATCCTACCAGATACACTAACATAATCAAATTATCCTAGCTAGGTACAATGAGCTGAACTATAGGCTAGGGAGGGGTGGGGAGAGGTGCAGCCTGAAGAGATGAGTCTTCAGTCTGCGTTTGAAAGTGGTGAGATTCTTTGCTGTTCTGACCATCACGGGGAGGTCATTCCACCAGCGAGGAGCCAGGACAGACAGCAGACGGGAGCGGGAAGTGCAGACGCGAAGAGGGGGAGGTGCTAAGCGTCCAGAGGTGGCAGAACGGAGAGGTCTGGCTGGTGTGTAGGGTCTGATGATCCTCTGAATGTACCCTGGTGCTGACCCCTTAGCTGCCTGGTATGCAAGCACCAAGGTCTTAAATTTGATGCGAGCCATAACAGGCAGCCAGTGGAGGTCAGTGAGCAGGGGGGTGACATGGGAATGTCTGGGGAGGTTGTAGACCAGACGCGCTGCAGCATTCTGGATGAAACAAACGCGCTGCAGCATTCATAACTGAAATATCCTACAAGAAGCATTCACTGCAGCTTAAATGCATTCATTCTATTGGGGAAAAATTGGATTTTTAACAGGAGGTTCACCTTGTGAATCGTTTGATCTTCCCCAACATTCATTCTGAATTTTATCACAGTGGATAATAATGGAAAAATTGAATTTTATAAGAATTTTTATGATTGCAACTGCAATTTAGTTTATACGTGGAGAAGAACATGGGGGAAAAGCCCATTAAGAACAATAGGCTGCTGCCATTCCACTGTCTTCAGCTTAGTGAGCTTGCAGAAGTCTGAGTGTGTATTTAAGTGACATGATCTGCTGTGGCAAAACCAGGTCAGCGAGCACAAAGGAGAAGAAACCATAACGTGCATAAGCTGATTATGTCACTGCACCTAGAGGTGGAATGAAGAAACACACAGGGCATCTGCCACTAGAGAGAGGGTCAAAGCTGGGCATTTCTTCATGTAGTTTTTCATGTCTGTGGCATCAAGGCACTCAAGCGTGCTAACTTGGGACACAGAGCACGCTTGCCTGTGTGCACGTGTGTGTCTGTGTGCTTTTGACCGATCAGCATTCCTCATTCTCCCTCCAGTCACAACAGTAAACGCTTATTTTCTCCAAGCACACAAAAATTATGTTCTGATAAAACATTTTTTTTTTTTTTAAAACTCGGACAACAGCAGCAAAGACCGTTCCCAGAACTGTAAGAAAATGAGCTGTGCAGTTCACTTCAAAAGGCTGCCAAAGCATGGTTTCCATTGTAAAACCAGACAAATATTCATTTAATTTGAAGAAAGGATCCCACCATTACTTCAAGCAGCAATCTGTCTTTCCTCTCATGCCATCTGCGCTTTTGTCTCCTGTGCACTAAATATCCGGCACATAAATTAACCTAGCAGTCCACTTTGTGAAACTGCTTAGAGCAAAGGTTCATCTTCACTGATGGGAAGCAGGGTATTGGCTTTTGCAATCAATAGTAACATGTGTTATCCACTCTCAGGAATCTATTTGCATTGGTCTTTTTTTTGTGATATGAAACTCACAATATGCAGAATGTCCTGAGTTCTGTCACTAATGCTAATCCCACATCCACTGCACTCTGTCTGAGATACGAGTTGGTGCACTAATCATTAATCAGGCCTTGTATACAGTAGCTCCCAACGGCACACTCTCACAGAAGCATTGTGGCTACACAGCCGTGCGCTCACTGTTCTCCAGGCTCTCTGAATCACCCTAAACCACACAGATCCCACACAGCTATTCTCCCTCACTTCACTCAAAGCATGACGAACGGAAACCTGGTCCACACAGCGCGGGTGAACGTGGACTCTTAGTGTGACACACACGATACGTGTTAAACACACCCTCCAGTCTACCAGCGAGCCGTACACACAATGCTGAATGAAGCTCTCTTCAACTGATCAGAGGACTCAGCGTGCATAGTGAGTCTGTTTGAAAGATTCTAACTAATATGTGCAATCCGCAATATATGCTAGAACAAACATCAATGGAAATGACCTGTTAACAAATCCTGTGACACCAATTATGAAATTAGTATAATTCTCAGAGCAAGAAAATGAATTGGCTCTGATAATGCATTATCAAAACAAATGAAAGTGCATTCCCATGTGGAGTTAAACACAGAGATGCTTTGGTCTGTAAGGTTGGGTTACATAAGCACAAGTAACAGATTGCCTCTCTGCTGCCAGAGCAGGTCAGTGTGGTCAGATGCAAATTCGCCTACTGTTTTTCTGAGAAGCTCCGATAATGAACTTATATTATATAAACTGCATGGGATTGCTAAGTGTGCTTCAAAAACAAACGCTAACAGAGTGGATGACTCATGAACGCTCTGAATAATTACATTTCCGGGAAGGTTTGAGTCAGATCATGCAGTGGTCCCAAGGTGAACCGTATTAATGCCATCTGGCGCAGTCTTCAATATCAAACCGCAAACCAAGTCAACTATTTTAAATGTGAGTGCTCTCATGGGGGACCCTGTGTCAGAGTTGGAGGCTTATTTCTGGGGATTGGATTTTAAGGGCTTCCTTGCAGGCCTTGGCTCTTAAATCCTTAGGAATGTGGCAACCAGAATCACTGTGGAAACCCCCGTTAGTGATTGAGGACAGACCGGACCACCCCTCTTCAGCAGGGCTGAGTTCCGGCAATCTGACACCAGCCACACGAGTGGAGGTCTGTTCCTTGCATTGCTTCCCCCGTTACAGCTAATCACAGCGGTATCAATCACTGCACCGTGCCGAGTTGACCAAACAGACCAAACATCGGTAACTGTAAGGTCCTATAGAAACCATACCATCCATCCCCTGCCTTCTAAAAAAGTTCTCACAAAGTTCTAGAGTTCTACCAAAATAAATATTTCCTCAAGGCATATCCTTTACTACTTATCAATAGTAAGAACATAAAAAGAACAAAAGAGCAGGTCTTCTTGTGAATAGTGACTTACGAGATATTCTGCAATAGAGCTGAAGCAACAATTCTTAGCTCAAACTCAGTACATGGAAATCAGTACATTTTTTATTACATTTCAGTAGGGAAAATGTGCAGTTTGCTTTAAATATAATCATGACCGTATAATTGGATTTATGCTTGTCTGAAGTGTTGTGTGTTATATCTGTTCATGTATCTTCATATTTGGAGATACTTTACAAATTTTAACAATACAGCTGTGTAAATCGAGAGCGGGGGGAGAGATGTAAATCATCTTTCTCTGTGTGGATATATAGTCAATGCTACTGGGCCATGCAGAGCTGTACAATCTAGGATAGTTCGAGGAAGTGCAGTGGTGTTATCAGCGTGATAAACCTACAGTCTGAAAACATTCAGAGTGTTTAGAAGGTCTTCCAGATCCTTCTGCTGAGTGCTTGAGTGCTTGCCCATTGCTGTCTCTCAAAGCTGATCTGTTAATTGGTTCTGACAGCAAATATTTGCAGAAACTAATTTTGCTGCTAGTTGACATACCAGCTATGTTTGAAGTGATATGCCAGAAGAATGCTGTAGAAGCATGATGCACCAAAACAAAGAAAGAAACTAACAAACAAGCGAATAACATTTCACATATGGATTTTTCTAAAAAGCCATACAATAACGTGGCATTACTTGCTAAATTTGATATAAGCCATTTACATTCTAAATACAATTTGTCATAGATGATAAATATGACGAAAATGTTTTGAGAGTTATTTTAAGAGTTATTTTAGCCCGAGGAAAGACAATGCATGTTGCACTGAAGACTAGGCCCAGAGACAATGTACTTTGTGTCACAGAGAAAGTCATGTTGAGTTCAGCATGTATTCACAAGCTGCCTGCAGGTGTAAAGTATGGAGCGGTGCCAGCAGACCTCTGGGACAAACAGAACACTGAGACTTGTTGTTCCCTCTTACTAAAGCTGCACCCCCTGCCCCCCCCTCAGCTCCAGTGTGGCTCCGAGCCGCACCAGGAAACAGACAGGGAAAGTGCCCGGTGAGACAGAACAGGGCCGCGGACGGATTAGGCAGCGCTCAGCACTCGTCCCCTGATGCTGATAACATGGCGGCACGCACACTTGACCGGAGGACGAGAGCAGGAAGGCCTGTGGGCGAGCCTTTGTATTAGCGCAACGCATAGCTTACAGCGTGCGGACATCTGCAGCAATGACATTTAAAGGACTGGCAATGGACCTCCCCAGTGAGTGACTACAGCAGCTACAGAATGGGAGTATTAGCTCCACCAAGGAACGTATGGCTAGTAATATTGTTATTACACTGTGTTGTTGCATCGTTGCCCAGTTATTGCGAGTGGCTTGTGTTCCGAAGCCCACACTGCCTCCATTTTTTGGGGGGAGGTGGGGGGGTGGTGGCTTGGGCCACCACTGTGACACTGTAAATCAAGTCACCGTGGGAGGTGTGGGCTTTTTGCATGTCTGGAGCGGCACAGCACTGGAGGCTATTATGTCAAATTGAAAGGGAGAGCTTGAATTCTCGTCCTGGAGAAACGGGCTGAAAGAAGGCTAAGAGGGGAGAGCCCACATAAAGGACGTGGCGTAGACATTGATGCAAGTTAAAACATCAAATTAGGCCAGTTGGATTTGACTTCCTGATGAATTGATCTGTAGCTGTTCAAGACGCACTGGCCATGCAGAAACGTTGTAAATTGACATGTATGAATGGACATGCGCTCATCTGGTTCATTAGTCTGAGCTCATAGCGCGTGTAATCGACCAGATTAGCCCTGGCCTTCAGCTTGTCCCTGTACTGGCTAGATCTTATGCTACAGTATTGCACACTCTATTTAATAACGTACTGCAGCACAGTGGAGTACCCGAGCGAGCGGGAAAGGCCCTGCTTGCGAGTGGCCCTGGTGTGGGAATGGCACAAGCATAATTAGCCCCGGCAGCTGGGGAAACAGGGGTGGTCTGGGAAGTGGAGGAAGCTGCGGTGGGCAACACCCAGACAGGCACTTCGATTCCCATCCCCCGCCCTCGGGAATGGCGCAGGACAACAATGAGTGCGTCACCACACATGTCACAACAAGGGGGAAGGGGGGGGGAAGGGGCGGGAAGGGCACCTGAGGAACAAGCTGTTTTTGGACTGGCCATTGTTTATTTACACGAGTCTAAACTTAGTCATTCTATAGGGTCCACATCTCTCGCATACCACAGGGGGTAGAGAAGAGAGAAGGTTTGTTCCTCGAGTGAGGTCATTATTGTTTTCCCCCTTTTCTAGAAAATCCATCGACGATCTGGTCTGTTATATGAAAAACATGTGCCCCTATTATTTGATAATCGTAGCCCACACTGTGAGAGTGAGATATTTTACTTTTTTAATCATGCTCTCAATCATCAACTTCACAAGTGAGATCTTTCATCATACTGCGTGAAAACAGAGCTTGTCAACGGCTTTATTGTTAATGCCAGTATGCAATCAGCAAAGATGCAATAGTTCTTCCCTCTCTTAACAATATATAACAAATTGATATAACGAATGGATATGGATCATATTTTGTTTTAAAAAAAATAAATAAAAAAAACCCTGAATATTTAACCATGCTGAGCAACATTATTCCTGGCACTTTGTTGTCCAGCAAAACATTATTGTGTAATATTCTTTTATACATAAAAACTGTGATGCAATTTTCAAATGAATTGCACATAAAAAGAAACAATAAAAGATCACACACATCTCTGGGGATATATTTATATAAGAGATTCAGATTCAGATGACTCCGACTCTGCGTGAACTCTTGGTTCCGCTTTTTGTTTTAGCCCCCGCAAGAAAGTCTGAGTCACATTAAAATGAATTTGCAGCTGTGATATTTGCAGCTTGAATGTGCTGCTGTATATATCTAGCTGGCACTATTGCTGTTTTTAATTCACTCAGCAGAGGAGCAAGCTTAGCATGTACAGTGATAACACACGTCTGAGAGTTTTGTCTGTGGTTTATTTTACCCCTTAACTGGCTGGGGTAGTGCATCTAAGATATTGCCACTATCCAATCACTCTCTGCATTGATTTTAAGTCTACCACCATTACTCCTCTTTAAGCTCTTAAATAGACTGTCCTCAGAACTTCCATTCAGTAATAGTGTCTGGTCTGAAAGAGAGAAATTAAGCATTCAATCACAGAACAAGGTTTTGTGAAATGAAACAAACCTTGTATGCAGAATTTCGCAAAAACTTTCAAATGTATGCATGGCAGCATTAGCCAATGTCTATTATTGATTGACGTATAGAGCAGCACGGTGGATAGCACTGTCGCCTCACAGCAAGAAAGTCTCAGGTTGTAGGTACGAGCGTGTGAGTGAATGGTGTGTGTGAGCTATGTTGGATTGGCAACCTGTCCAGGGTGTTTTTCTCCCTCTCGGATGGATGATTAAATTATACAAATAAAATTGAAAATACATTGCGGCAGAATACATTGTGACATCGTGACCTGTCCACCGTGAAAGACATAAAACTAAGAAAAACATTAAGCATATTTCATATATTTTCAACGTGGCAAAAATCCAGAATGTTAACAATAAATGTGAAAGGGCCACAGAGGCAAGAGCACTGTACTCCCCCACAAATAACACAAAGACCATGAGAGAGAGAGAGAGATTTGCGGTACATCACATAAATTATTACATCACATCTCTTATGTAACACTATGCTGTCAGTCTACAGAATGGGACTGACATTTTATGACACATTGAGTTCATCTTACCGAGTGTCTTGTACAAGCCCTGCCACTGCCTGACACTGCAACTGGGCAAATACTACATCGACCTGACGTGAGTAACTGAAGCTTGATTTTCATATTTCACACATGGCATTGCATGCATGTGGAGAGGGCACAGGGCAAGGAACTCCCCCATAACCAAAGGGCCATGGTCGAATCGAAGGACAGTGCGTGTACCCATGAGCAAACTTAACCTCGTCTTATATATCACATGCTGTATAAATGGAGACAATGACAAAGTTCATCTAACAAGTCTTGTAAGCCGCCTCTGGCTGACACTGCTAAATGCCATGATTGTGGGCTGCTCAATACGCACACATGCACCACCACACGCACACGCACACACACACACAATAAATACATTTTTTAAATCAAAATTCTAGATGAGGCTTTATGGAATGGAACCAATCACAGTTCAGACTTGAAAGGACGAAAGGACCTGGAAATGAGAGTTCCAGCTGAGCCACAAAGAATAAACCACTGTTTATCCTGTCAGGGCCAAACCGCTGGTCTTACAGTGACCTGCACTTATGAAACCCAGGTCTTCAAATGTGAAACTTGATGAAGGGTAAGAAAACAGCTTCCACGAAGCCGGTGTACACTATACTGTGTTTTGTTTGCTAAGTTAAAAAAAGCAGGAAGCCAAAGGAAGTTCAGCAAGGTTAACACAACCCACAGTGTGGGTTGATGGTTCCACTTATGTAAGGCAAACAGCTCGGCTTTATTATTGTTTTGGTTTTCTGGAAATTTGTGTTTATAGAGAATAATGAGCTATAGTGCCACTGTGCTATTTGTTTTTTGGGGTTTTTTTTTTAGTTTGAATTCTGGTAGCCACAGTGTACACGTTTTGCATATGGTCAGCCTCGAAATCGTGCAAATGCAGCTAAGCATAGCTAAGCGCAGCCAAGTGATTGGCATGACAGTAACCACAGCTGTATATATTTTTCATTGCAGCAGTACATCTCCCTTTTTGTACTGCAATGCCTGATATCATTAAGATGCAAAAGGGATAGAAGGTAATCAATGTGATGCAATCAATAGTATTTGTGCTTTCACTCATTTCTGGATGTTCCTGCAAGCTTGACCCTGTGCAATGTGTTGACCGTATTTAGGAAGGTGTTAATGCTAGCACATATAGCATACGTGTTCAAGCACTGCAAGGAGAACATGCAAATAAATAAAAATATATGTTGAACTGTTATTCCACAGTCTCTGAGAAATATTCCAGCATTCATGATTCTAAATGGAAAAAGGTGTGCGGTTAGATGAGAAATTTACAAAGTTCAAGCTAATATTTATTTCCTGTGCTATAAGTTATATTGAGGAAATGTAATATTTTTATAATCTTAAGATCTCTAAAGAAAACGAAAGCCTCACCTATGTGTGGCCATACCCCCCATTTAGATCTCTTGACCTTTGAGAGGAAATGAACTCAAATGCAAGTGGAGCTTATTGAAGTGTAGAGAAACGAGGAAAGGGTTATTTTAAGGTGTTACATATAATTGTCATATTGTTTTTAAGTCAAAGGGCAGGTCACAATGAAATCACACTGTATGCTGTACCTGATATACCAACATTATGAAGGTGGTGCTTATTCTTGCTTTTGTTAACGGCATTTCAGTATAAATTAGGCTGACCAGATGTCCTCTTTTTTGACATTTCTTCTTTTTGCGTTTAAAAAAAAATCCATCCAGGTGGAATTTCTCATTTTTAAAAAAATGTCTCGTTAGTTTTTGCAATTCCTGCATTTAATTGGGCATTTTTGCTATTTCTACATTTCCTGCAGATGCGAGACTGATGATTATACATAAATACAAAGTGTTTATTGTCATATGAGTGGGGGTGTTTGCTATTTTTATTTTGCTTTGTTTTTTCCCCCTCCCCTGAAATGCCATTCCTGAGTTTCTCCCTGTCTATCCCTTCTCTTGTGCTGATTGGGAACCATCTACACCTGCACTAATTGGGAAATGCCTGCACCTGTGCTTACTGGGAACCACCTGAAGCTTATATATTCATCCCTATGGTCCACAATTCAAGCAATCTCTTTGTTATACCTGCTGAGCAGTGTGGGGTCCTTGCTAGCCCCCCCCCCCTTATTTCTTTAATGATTTGGTAAATGGTAAATGGATGGTAAATGGACTGCATTTATATAGCGCTTTTATCCAAAGCGCTTTACAATTGATGCCTCTCATTTGCCAGAGCAGTTAGGGGTTAGGGGTTAGGTGTCTTGCTCAAGGACACTTCGACATGCCCAGGGCGGGGTTTGAACCGGCAACCCTCCGACTGCCAGACAATCGGTCTTACCTCCTGAGCTATGTCAGCTATGTCGATTTAAATATAAATATATTTATTTTATTCAACAATATATCTTTAGTTGCTTCATGGGACTTCAGTTTTGGGTTTGTTTTAGTTGGCTGCATTTTGGTTGTTTGTTGGCTGGTCCGGTGTGTTTCAGGTCAGCCTTCCCATTGTGGCCTGAACTTCCCTTTTGTTTTTGTCTGGTTATTAGCCCACTACAGTCTATTGGTTTTGGGTGATTAAAAAAAAAGCATTTATTTTTAAATTGTAGATAAAATAGCTTGGTTGCATTTTTACATTTCCCTTTAAACTGATTCTCTGCATTCATGTTTCTCATTTCTAAGGAGGCAGTTATTGCTTTCATGGCTAAATGTTTTTGGCCACTGGAATAAAAATCCAATTTAGTTTTTTTTTAATTGTTTGACACCATCTTCCATGTTTCCAGAGTAAGACTCTCCCAAAAAAGAAAGCTTTTAGCTGGGTTCTGGTGACATCCATGACCTCGCATCACTGCTCTCTGCTACATCCTCCTTCCTCCCTCTGTCCCCACATGTCACTCCTCAGCTTGGGTATTGCTCTCAGGAAAACCCCAGGCCTTGACCTTCCTCATCAGTCAGCATTTGTCCTCTCGGTGTTGAGCCGCTGGGTGTGAGGTCTGACCTGTCCACCTTTTCAGACCTCTTCTGTCTCAGGGGTAATAGTGCGTGCAACCCAACTCCTAACTCTCCCTCTCTCTCTCTCTCTCTCTCTCTCTCTCTCTCTCTCTCTCTCTCTCTCTCTCTCTCTCTCTCTCTCTCTCTCTCTCTCCTCTTCTCTCTCTCTCACACACACACACACACACACTCCCTCGATCATTCACTCACACCCACAGCCAGAACCCAGTTCTTATTGTAAAACTCAAACCAACTTTCTAATAAAGGGACCCTGAACATAATTTTGGAAAAATTACTATATTGATTTTATTTCTTTTTTGTTCTTTCTCCATTATGAGTTAAGTGACAGCATTCTGTGCAACCAAAACCCTTTAGCTTCATAATTTAAACAATTACAAATGCAATATCTAGTCATCTTCTTGACTTCATGGAATGAATGTCTGTGCCAAGTCTGTGGGGTTATATGCAATGGGATTGACTATGAACTCCCTGGAGTCCCTTTACCATTAGACTGATACAGGATAAAGGCCCCTCTCCTGAGAAATCATTTAGTCCAAGATTAGTTTTATAATTTGTGATTCTTCAACATTGTGTGCTCCACTGGAAGGTTAAAGGCTATGTTAAACCCGCAAATCTATGCGCACACACACATACACGCACGCATGCACATGTACACATGCGTACTCACATACTGAATGTGCACGTAGCGAGGACAAAGGGGAGGTTGTGGCTTGTGTGGCTGCTGTTCTTGCGTTAAGAGGCGTTGTGTTCTGTGACCTATGACCCCACCTCCCATATGATGTCTTAGCATCCCAGCAGCTGGGATTTAGCCTCATTTTACGGGCTTCCAGACTCTTTAAAAATAATAAGGGGGGGGGGGGGGGGGGGGGGTGTGGAGAGTGCCTTGCTCTCCCCCTTCACCTTCAGCTTGAAACATTATGGACACCACTGCACTCGGTTTTCTGTTGTTTTTTATTAATCAAAAAAAAACCTTTCCACATGGAACTAATTTGCAGACATTAAAGTAAAATTATTACGCACCTATACGTTGCGATGCAACCATAAAATGAGCAGCCTAAAATCCAATTGTCCAATTGTATCAGGTTTCTTACTCTGCCAGACTCACACACCAATGCTGTGGAATAGCATTTATCACCCCACACTCTGTTCACGCACCAGGGACTGAGAACTTTGTTCCGGGAAGTTCTGAGGCTGGAATGTCTAGAGCGTCAGACACCCACAGGTTCACTGCTTCGCTGACAGCTTCTGTCTGACAGATGATTGTGTTGCCACTATCAACGGCGAGCTTATCATCTCACAGCACAAACAGGCAAACCCTCAGATCGGCTGCATGCTCACGTCTGTTCCCTTGGTAATTTATTTCATCCAATTTAATCTGGTGAAAGCGTCGTCGTGTGCACAAATCACCATTAATTAAATGGTGAAAATATAAATGTATGCACTGACATTAAATTTTTCTTTTTTTTTAAACAAAGCAATGAACAACTTTTCCATACTAAAGATGGTTAAATATTATGAAAAGACTATTGATGCTATTAAAAATTCATAAGTTCTTCAAATAGTTCAGCTGGAGATGCTAAAATGGGGTGTGATGAGTTGACAACTAATATCTTATAAACCTCCACTAATGGCCACCTTATGCACGCATGCACACGCCAGCACTTCCAGTTCCCATACATTATGCACGACTAACAAAAATATCTTTGGTCTGCAGACTTTATTCGCCTTTCAAGGAAAGACACAGGGCTGCCCTATTTGAAAATGTGGGAGTGATCTTCTTAAAAGAACCTGGTTAATCAACTTTATATATGGGAGATCAACACTCTTCAACGCAGTCATGAATCCTGCCAATACCAGGCCTTATCCATCCCACTGCAATGTGCAATGCAGCAATTCAGTGAGCAGCTTTTAGTCATAACAACATGTTAGAATACATTGCCTAATTGAATGGGCTCTAATCTGATCTAATCTTATTTTAACAAGGCAAGCACAGCCCCCCATGTGGTCACAGAGCAAACAGAGGCTTTAAGAAGCTGTCCTCTGGGGCCCCTGAGTGGTTCAGCCAGAATATGCACTTGGCACTAGGTTTTGCCACGAATAAGTCGTTTCCATGACCACACCCGGAGTCCACAAAGATGGGATAGTCCTGCCAGGTGAGTGGTGTGTGCAGGTCAATCAATGAGCTACTGCTGTATTACTTTCTTCCAGCAACGTCACAAGGAACCCACAGGTTTCTAGTTGTAGAGACACGTTTGACCAGTGTAAATAGAAGTTACTGGCTTGCAGACAGTTGCTTAGCAGCAGTGCACAGCTTCAGCTACAGTGCCCCATGTGCAGGTATAGGTGGCTGAGCGGTAACTCTGAAGGCACAGATAGTCATTCCCAAGCAGCAAAAGGGATTTTAAAAATGATTATTAACTCTCACAAAGACACCTATGGGTGTGGACTCTTTAACCAGACCGACAAGCCCTCTTTAGTTTTAACAAGCACTGTGGACTGCGATGACACTGTTAAACAAAGGATACTGGATAAGATTGTTTAAAATAATATAATATCAAAATGATTTTTATTAATATGCATGTTCACTTCATACATTCCACTTTGTCTTCAGTGAAATCTCACAGTTATTTTGCAATATTTGCCTATTTTTAGACTTTTCCATTATTTTGCAACATATTTGCCCATAACGGGCACCTCCAAAACGCAAGCCTAACGCACTTATTTATATTTAGAGGTGAATGTTTTGGTACAGATGGAAGCACAATTGGAGTGGTATGAACTGGAATAGACTCATTCCTATTGATCCAGGCACTGAGGAGACAATCAAGAGTCTGTTTACCGTCAAAAGCCATAAAACTCTTGGGAGTCCCACACTGAGATTGACAGAATGGGGCTATAGGCATAAAACAAGTATTTTTCAAAAAGAGCATTTAAACTGGTTCAAAGAAATGGTGGATAGTATTTCATGTGTAACACAGACAGGGAAACATTTAACTAAGGCCAGCTGGTTCCCCTCATTCATGTCTGTACACGGCAGTAGAGCTTTTGAAAGATTTACATTCTTAAAGAGATCTTAATGCCAATACTCTACGCCTTCTGTGGCTCAACTTTCTTCAGAACTGTATTGCATGATGGGATAAGTGGACAGGTGGTCCTGTAGGTCAGTCGGATCCAGCCCTTAATGAAGAGTATGTGTTTGCTTTGAAATTCCCTGTGTTTACTGTGGGTAACGCTAGGTAGTACCTTGCTACAAAGATTGAAGTTAGGTGACACTTGATGAGAAAATAAATGAATCTTTTGATAACTACTTCAAAACAAAAAGTTAAAAGACAAATGCTGAATACCCCCTGTGAATTTCTAAAAATAGCATATTTGTTTTGTTAATACAAGAACCTTCAATAATCCTTCATTCATTTCTTCTTTTCACTTATTTTAACATGCTTATGTGAATTTACAAAAATAATGTAAGATGATCATTTAATACGGAATAATGGATCAGCCCCAAGCGGTGTTAAAACCGGTCATGGTGCACTTGAGAGATGACTGTCATGTTCACATAATTAGAACTGGGCCTGAAACAGATGGTGGGGGGGTGGGGGTGTGCAAATGGGCTGTGAAGTGCTTTGGGTTTAATGGGTGGCGAGAGATTTCCACAAGCAGCCAGGGCACTGACCCCAGGCCGACAAAGGCCAGCTTTAATATTGTGTCCCTAAAACTGTTTGCCTACTACCTCCAAAGAGCACATGCCAATGCATTCGGCAGTTTCAGGTTCCCAGTTAAATAGCATCAGCAATGATAAAAACAACCAGTAGACCTTTTATAAAAAGCTAAATTAATGATGCATCATCAAAGACAGCTGCAAAACTAAGAGTACAGACACAAAGTACATTTATGAAGATTTTTACAGTGTGTAGACTATTTACTAATTTATTAGGCATTTAGTTATTTGTTCATATATGAATACTGTTGAATCAGGGGGAATGCAGAGGTTAACAAGACTACTGCCATTGTGTCAGAGCAGTGCCAAGACTCTTCCATGCTTTAACAGACATCACTTTAAACCAAGTGCTGTGCAAATCCATAGATCTTTACAGGTAATTTATTCAGTAGATGCAATCAACAACAACAGTTTAAAGTCCTTCTAAAGGATACACACTGCAATACGCATGACTCTTCACATTAATATGAGCAAGAATGTTAAGTCTAATGCAATTCTATGCATGTAGAAGGCAGATACCACTTTCTCCTGAAATCAACGCAATGTATCTGGAAGAACCCAATGCCTTAAGTAAGGCTACTGGTATACCTCCATGATAGCATGGCTACTGCACACTTTATAGCTTTCAACAAGCCTGCATCTGAGGCAGTTTTAGTCCTAAAGCAATGTTCCCCCAGGAGTTCACTGCCAGACAGGTTAAACGGTTCCATTCAGAAGAGAATCCCTGCGAGGCAGACAACATGACATGAAAAAGCAAACGGTTGCTGTTAGACAGAACTAATTGATGCCACCGATCACCGATCTGGCAAGGGACTATTAAAGTTATTAAAGTAAAAAGGCTTCGCGTTTCTCGCTCTCTTTGCAAGCGAGTTCCTCTGTTGTGTAATCACACCTTGTATACAGAAGTGCTCTGCTGACCCTGAAACATTCTTTGAGGCATTTCAATTGCTCGCGGACTATGATCATTCTGAATCACTCTGGCAGCGGATGCTAAGAATGCCACTTGACTTCGCTTTGCATGAGAGGAGTGTTATGCAACAGAATGCCTGCCTCCACACATACCCACGTATCCTGGACAGCACTGCGCTGTTTATATAACCCATATTTCCGATTTTAAACAATCGTTTCCATTTTGGAGACTTTTTCTTGGACAAAGGCGAAAACAAGAAAACAGTAAATGGCTCAAAGACCGTATCTCCTGGCTCTTTGTTTGTCGTGAGTTATGGGGCGCTGTCAAAGAACAGGACATTGTTATGTAAGAGATATCTGCCGATGTAATGTCACTGGGAAAGCCATTCTTTCCAGACCAAAGCAAAGTATTAGTTTCACGAGTCAAGCCCAGAGACGTCTAGCTGGTAATTGCACTCCTTTGCACGACTGGCTGCACATGAAGGTGTTCATAGGAACACATCTGACAAAGCAGAGCGATTACTGTTGGGTATGAATATATTTTATGGTCCGTTTAGTGTGAGTAAAATTGGAGAGATGGTAAATGAGAGAGTTCTCTGATTCCTTGGTTCTTGCTCATTGTGTCACGTACTGGTGTGTGTCATCCTACCACAAATAATTTGGGGACGTTGATCAACCCTTCTGGAAACACTGTATGTGCAGATAATGTGACTTCACAAACCTTTCAGGTGGTTTCACTTTGAAAGAAAATATTCCAGTTACTCATTAGATGCCACGTTGTTTCTCTTGAATACATTTCTGCTCTCATTCCCTTTTTATTTACTTTGTTAATTCCTCTGTTTAATTACTCAGTGGTTATGCATGAATATGCATTTTTAAACAAGGAGGATCAGTTCTAATAGTATTCAGAGTGTGTTGAGGATGTACAAATCTGTAATAAAATTATAATCCCTTTCACTGTACATTTAAATCAGTACATAAAGGGAAAGTAACTGGCATTTTAAAGGTTTAACTATTCAACGATACTGATCTACTTAAAGCAGGGAAAACAGTGGCTTTAAACATATATGTTGAACATAAATGTAATTTTTGTTCATACATTTTGTTTCTACATTCGTTTCAAAATATGTTTAAAAACCAGTATGATGGCTCCTCTGACTACATGTTATGAAATGTGTCCTCGCTGAAGGTCATGCCTCAAGGAAAGATTGTATTTATAGATGCACACATGCTGGGACGCTGAGATCAAAGAGATTTCCCACACAATGCACATTCCGCTACACGGTTTCAGAAGTGTCAGACGGAGATTATGTCCTACAGAAATATGAATGGAACCACTCACAGTAACAATGCGTTGGAACTATTGAAGCCATAACCAAACTGGAATGCAATTTACTGATTTGGTTAGTTTTGTTGTGTACATGAACCTGAAACCCAGCAATGGGCAGCATGATAGAATCTGCATCTCATTTGAGCGGCAAGCTCAAAATTGCATGTCAAAATGACCTTCTAGTAACTTCTGAAGCGTTCAGCCCTGTCGTTCATTTATGTATGAGACGACACTTAAATAGTAGCCTAGGAAATGTATTATGCTGGAAGCGGACTACTTCCATTTCATGCAATAATAATATCAGCACGCAGTGTATAAATACAACACTTTCCACCTCCAAATTGAGTGGGATATAGAAAGGCAAAGGGCATCAAAGGAGAAAAAGGTATTTCCACCTATTTTAAATGAACTATCCCCATACGCTGTAAAGGGTTGATACCAGTTTACATACTACGCATATTCAAAGTGAAACACATTCATAAGTAGATTAATAAAAAGCCCAAAACCCAGTGTTTAATCAATGCTGAAGGAATTAAATTGGGACCAGTCATACTGTGGTACAGATAAGAACTATCTGCATCTGATTGTAGGCTCTGCATTTTGCTGTGTTATTCTTACACTTCCCCTATGTCAGAAACCCTGACCTTGGCACCAACTGTTAGTTCTAGCATGAAGAACGGCACAGGAAATGAGGGCCGCTGTTGAATCAGGCACAAGGGCGGATTTGCTCCTGTCTCCCTCGGCTTATCCACAGTGATATGAGCAGCGCTTCTGTCCTGTGACAGTTTGAGAAGAGGCCATTTTCTCTCAACTCTCCCTGCACAGGCAGTGATGTGAGGCGCAGAGAGCCCTCGACCAGCCATCTTGCCGCAATGCAGGGATGAACCAAGCCTCTCTGGTTTAAGTGTAAGGGTTACGAGTAGCTTAGTGAGGCTTTCTCCCACTCACACTCAACAGAAAATGAGACAGAGTGTAGAAATGCAGGGAGCACAAGCCACTCAAAGATCAGACTGTACACCACCTTACAAAATGAAATGCAAAATAAAGTGTGCCCCAAAGCTAACCGTGAAGATGAGAACTCATCATCTCTCCTGACTCCGCAGTGGTCTGTAAAGACACATCCCTTCAAACTGTGCCTTGACTGACTCTAACACTACTCCTCTACGGCTTTGGCCCCAGTCTAGTATCACTCTCATGCATCAACTGCATTTTGATCTTCTAGCACTTCCATGTCACACTTGTATCTTCATCTTGATGTTGTGACTATCATATCTCTTGTAATCATGCCTCACTTCTAGTTCATGACTTGCCCTAACTTTACTGACTCAGCCTATGCTTACTTTATGAGAATTGTACCTTATCTGACCTGCGTTCTGTAGTTGTTTTAACGACCTTCAGTATGCACTTGTTGCATTGACTTTGGACAAAAGTGTCTGTCAAATAAAATGTAATGTAATAAATGTTATGTATTCGACACAACACTTTCTTTCATATTTCTCTTATTCTTAATATGTCATTCTCCAGACAAATACAGTGTAGCTCTAATGAGTCACAAGCCCCATCTGTGTGCAGAGCAGGAAGGAGTCCATGTGGGTGTTTGCTTGTCAGTGGTTTGTTTGTGTTCATGTGCAAGATGGCGAGCGCACATACATTCAAGTGCATATACAAAGGTGTGTGTGCGTGTGGGTGTGCATGTTCACATGTATGAAACAGAAGGAGTGTCCGTGTTTGTGTGTATTTTTGTGTCTGATTGTGAGTCTCTGCATATGTTTTGTGTGTCTGTGAGCTCACACAGCCCTGTGTTTGTGTGTATTTTTATGTCTGGTTGTGTGTCTCTGTGTATGTTTTGTGTGTCTATGAGCACACACAGCCCCTTGTTTGTGTATATTTTCCTGTCTGGTTGTGTGTCTCTGCGTATGTTTTGTGTGTCTATGAGCTCGCTCAGGCCCGTGTTTGTGTGTATTTTTTATGTGTGGTTGTGCTTCTCTGCGTATGTTTTGTGTGTCTGTGAGCTCGCTCAGCCCCGTGTTTGTGTGGCGTGTGCAGGAAAGGCAGTGAGAGACCAGACACCGCCCTGGTCTCTCCTCGCCACCGCCACAGCACCAGCGCCCTGCCACTTTGTCCCATTAGTCACGCAGCAGTGAGACCAGCCAGCGCTGGCACCTGCACCCGTCCCAGCCGTGCCCTGCCCCCTGGGGGACCGCGAGCAGCCGTCTCTCTGACAGGGAGATTTCCCTACTCTGGACAGTCTCCAGGTTCGTGGACCGGAGCTCCCGGTAAACTGGGCACAGAATCTCTTCTACGAAAATCATGTGCAACTATGGCAACTGCAGCAATATGAAGTGCGGTGAATGTAATGTCTTCTGGAGTATCACAGCAATGATGTTTGCTTTTACAGCATGTTAAGGCCAGCCTTCTCTTTGCCCATAATGTAAAAAACAATTCAATTCCAAGTAGCTTTTCACATTTTGAATCAACCGTGAACTATTGTACCAAATCCCTGAGAAAGCATTGTAAAGAGCTATCGGCAAAGTGATGTCTGTCTTCAGAGAATTATAAAAGCACAGCCACTTATGAATCAGATTAATACTGCTTCAATTCGTGTGACAGGTTTTAGCAGCAAGATCTGGTCTGAGCGATAAGACCGTGTAATCATGTGCTCGTGCAATAATCTCACCGAGCTGTGGCAAGCAGGAAGAGAGTGGCTTATCTTGTCCCGCTCCTGGTATCCTGCTGGGTGAAAAATGGAAAATACAGCTCGCGGGGGCAGAGGAGGACGTTAGAGAACCGTGTGTTCGTCTCCATCGGGGTTCTGGAGGATGTGGAGAGTAACGTGTCCAAAGCCAGCAACAACCCAGCATGCAAAAGCCAAAATCCAGAGGGGTGGTAATCTAGGTTGAGGGACGTTTTGACAAAACCGGACTAGGCTAACCTACAGCTCAGGTTTTGCCCAGATATAACCTGGCTATTTTCAGGTTGGCAAGAAAACTCACTTTTCAATCAAATATAACCTGGTTATAGTTATAGTTCATAGTTTGGCAGTAAGCAAAGCTCTAAAGTTTCTAAAATCATTTTGAATGATTATTTGAATATGAAGCATGCCAGAACTGAGTATTACATGTTTCAATGTAAAAAAAATTTGTTGCCAAGATTCCACTGTATTCCTATCATCCCATGACAGTAGGATCTGACATGCTACCATTTCTGCTCTCAGAAGAAGATAAGTATTACAACTTTCAGAATATACCGTGAGCCCAGTTAAAACCACAACACAATCAAACACACGGTTCAGTTGTTGGTGTTGTTTTAAGAACTGAGGTTTTTCCCAAGCTCCTGATAAACCCCCTAGGCTTTTGTGTAAACGCAGCAGAAGACGCTATGCATTTTCAACACAGATTATTGCGGAACACATTACACAGTGGTGAAATTGTTTAACTTTTAAATCCTTTTTTATTGTCTAACTGGGATATCTATAGATGTCGGGGGAGTATTGTGTAAATATGACCAGCTGTTTAATTGATACCAGCAGGAAAAGGTTTACTTTCCTGCAGTACAGAACGCCATAATGTGCAAAAAATAGACAGTCATTGGCAAGGGGTTAGCACAGTGGGACAACCGCTCAGTTTTTATTCATATATATCTTCTGTGGTTTACTGACCTCCATGACACTTTAGAAAGCAAATTTTATGAAAACAGCGGAACCGTTCCAGTTATAGTGTTGTGCAAATGCCTTGATATGGGAAACACTGGTTTGTAATCGCCATCTAAGTGTAATGACTTGACATGGGTTCTGGAAATTAAAAAATTAAAAAATTAAAAAAAACATTAGTCAGCTCTCAGCTGAATTAATTGGTGGTTTTCTCTGTATCTATCTAAAGGTCATTAACAGCGGCAGTTGGGAACAGCGGGAATGTACATACACTTTAACAAATGAGCTAACAATTCCTGTGCCCTGACTGAAAATGCCCTTGTAGGTCATATGTCACAGCAGATATGCATGAATAAAACATTGTCTACAGAAACAGGCATCTTAACCCCTTGAGGGTAGCAATACCACCCCCCACCCCCTCCATTTGTTTTGGCTGAACATAGCAATGTCTTTATACTACGATGCAGCACAGTAGTAGCTAGTTAATTATTCATGAAAACCAATCACTGATGTCCCTTTGAATAAATGGAGAGGCTGTGGTGATTGATTTGTGTGAATCCTTTCTTCAGAGGTCCTTTGTGTGTACATTCTTGTCCTGTGAAAAAGTTATCTCCCTTTCAAATACAGTTGCAGCTCCATTGCCTCAGTCATGTGTATCTATCAAATTTGTCATCTGCCAAATTACATTTATTCATTTATTTTAAAAGTTATAAAACATAAATAAATGAATGGCAGAAGTGCAATTGGTTTCTTTGTGATCGGCATGTTTCCTGCTGAAGTAGTAACAAAGGAAAGGAAGAGTAAATGCAAGCATTTTAATGTTTTTTTTTTTTCTTCTTATGGTGTTCACCATTCAGGTCATTTCTTGTGACCGGTCTCTACGCTGTTGACTTTGCCCTGACCTCAGGTGTGCTTTAGCCCCAGCAGGGGCTGTGGCCTCTGGCACAGGCTCAGAATAAAGCTACACATCTCCCCAGGAAACAGGAGAGAGTAGAAAACTGTGACCCAGCATTTGTACAACTCCAAACGGAAAGCGAACACTATGTAAACAGCCCCAGGACCGTGCTACCCAAAGCAGAAAGAAATAGAAGATTTCTAGAACTGTGCACTGCGGGAGCTCCCTTGAAATATCTTGTTCATGGGGTTCTCTGTGTGCTTTGAAATTGCAGTGCTGCTGTTGTGATTGGCTGTGATATGTCCGGAGGGTTTGGTATTTTTGTTAGTGTTATTGCTGGCAGCACTGTGATGAGGTGGTTTGGGAGCTTGAAAAAAATAAAAAGAAATTGGAGTTTGTAGGTTCAACTCATGGGTGGGGCACTGCTGTTGGAAGTGGTGCTTATCTGAATAGCTTCAGTCATATAAATACACTCAAATGGAAGTGCAAGTCAAATGCTATGATAAGCAAATATACATGGCAAGACTCTTCTCCCTTTAGTTTTTGTGGTTACCTTATTTCACTGTTTTATTACTGTGTTTTATTATTGTATTGTATTGTTTTGTGACAAAAGAGTTTTTGTTAGCTGGAATTCCATTCGTAATTGTCATTCCTTTGTTCGTAATATTGGAGTTTTAATTTCAGCAATTGAAAATGAGCTCCTTTTCAATTTCATAATTTGGAGAAGATACTATTTGGTATTTAGATGTTATACTGCTCATTGATATATACAGTATTTTTACTTAAGTTTCTATGCTAATATGATTTCCATGTGGTTAATGTTACTTTGTGTGAAAATTCAACTACTGCAGCAATTTTGAGCTGGAAAGTCAACAAAGGAATAAAAATTCCCTCTGGGTGTTCACTCCCATACAACTTATTTCTTTCGGCTGGAGCTATTGGACATTAGTCTCAGAATGTATAGTCTGGGGACTGGTGTGGATAGGGATGGTTTAGTTGTGCGTCAAACCTCTGTTCTCTCCGCACAGTTTCCCAGTGAACCTGATTTTTGTATTTCTCAAGAGACGGCTTTCATCTGACAGCATATGATATTTTTCCTTTATATTTCCAAAGCCTGCTCGGTTATTCCTATACACTGCTGTGAAGTGGGAAGTTGTAAACATGTTCATCCCACTGCTCAGGTTTTTATTTTTATTTTACGTTCCCTGAGTTTCCCGCGTGCGTATGAGGAATTCTGAACGCGGTACATTTACACTGCCTGGTCAGGCCACATTTTGCTTGAGCATAATTCTATTCAGGCCATCAGCCCCACAAAAAAGACTGGGGTAAAAGTGCTTGTGGTCCCTGCCTGTCCCTGACTTTTTTTTTTTTTAGCAACTAATGTCATACCAGAACCTATCCTACTCTTTTGTCGGGGGCATAACCTAAGGTGCTAAAGACAGTAGTTGAGGTTGAGATTAGTTCTCTTCTAAACACAGAAAACATCTGTTGAAAACATCTAAAGTAATTTTTAGATGTAAACTATTTGAGTGAAAATAACTTTCACTGATCCATTGCCATTCAGGACATTTGCAACTTGGATCTTTGTTAAACAATTATGCATCTTTGGATAGATTGCAAGCTTAGAGTATAGCTAGCTAGTTAGTTTCTTTCAAAATTTTCACTGCTTTTTAAGTATACATAAATAGTATGAGCATTAACATATGCATTAACTTATTAACAATAATAATAATAATAATTATTATTATTATTATTATTAGCAGTAGTAGTAGTAGTTGTTGTTGTTGTTGCTGTAATAATAATATTGAAAAATGTTTTTGTTTTAAAGGTATTTTTGTGAACTCAGAAAAAACAAATTGTCACAGAACACATATTGTAAACCAAAAAAGACATAATGGTCTCTCTGTGAGTGGGTGGTTGTAAATTATTGAAATATGACTTGTGTTTGTTTTCAGTTTAAATGATGTGGAGGGAATGAATTGAGAAGAGTCAGAAACGTGACTATGCCCAGTAGACACAGCCTCAGTGGAAAACACTCCATGAAAGCATTCCAGTCATGCAGAACATCATAACTACAACACACTTCATACTCTCACATTTAGAAGAATGAATAAATACATGAAGCCTCATAGACCCTGCAATTAACAGTCCATCACTTCAGCAGTGAATCATTTGTTCTTTTATGTTTGGGTTCAGAGAAAAATACCTGCAGAAAAAGATCAAATCTGTTGTCATGCTCAAATGCCAGAGTTCTAAAATAAGGCACAGGACAGGACACAAGAC
Source organism: Anguilla rostrata (assembly GCF_018555375.3). Lineage (NCBI taxonomy): Eukaryota > Metazoa > Chordata > Actinopteri > Anguilliformes > Anguillidae > Anguilla > Anguilla rostrata. Next base: position 6,420,882 of record NC_057946.1, on the reverse strand, counting down.
AAAAATCAGAAGAGCCTCTTTCATGTGCGAGATACCAAATGATTTTTCCGTGGGAAGCGATTGATTTGCGACAGTGAGGGATCCTCTCCTTTAACAAGTAGCACTGCCGTTTGAGAGGAGAGGCTGTAAACATCTATCAGTGGCCCGTTGCATAACCAGAGCGAACCACGCAGACGGGGGGTCCGTCAGTGGTGCTCAGGCCGCACGGTTCTGAGCAGAGATGACGGCAGGGTCGCAGAGGCCGCCGAACACAAGGCCAAGTAGACAGAGCTCGTTGGTTGCATAACCCACGGCCAGCCCTGACTGCTTGGTGCAATGGCACTGAAAAGACTGACAGGAAGGGTTCAGAGTCCTGCTGATCTTCACACTCAGAGTAGCACGCTATCGCAACCCGTCCGCCTGCCTGAGAACACCAGGCCCTGCCTTTCAGACCATGACGGACTTTCTGGGTGCTCACACACGTTCAGCACAATGCTGGTTTGACCTTCTGCACTGATCAGCACATTTACACTGACAGGGACTTTTTAGCCACAGAGAACTTATTGATGGTTTGGACACTTTGGGCATGATAATGGCGATCTAGCACTTGTTTGCTATCAAATCCTAGCACTACAAAAAAGACTTATTTCCAACAAAAACTACTTTTCTTCTCCAGTTTTTACCAGCACAAACAACAGTTAATTTCATCTGTCACCCCAGTTTTCCCCAGTGTTACCTGTATTAACTGAATTACTACTTCTGCATTTGACATTTAAGTCAACATTTACACCGCCCAGTTCCACCCGTGTGGCACAGGTCAGATATGTGAATGTGTAAACATCAAAAAAAAAGCACATGAGATTACATGTCTTCTGGTCCATTTTGGGATGATATAAATAGGCAAAAAATCTGAACTGGGCATCAAGACCTGTGATGCAAACATTGCCTTAGGGAGAATTTTCCAAATCTAACATTTACAAACAGCTATTGTGGGCCATCAAACAATGCAACTGATGGAGTTTATCAGTCAAATAAATCCACTTACATGCATAACAAACCTCAATTTGCTTTTTATAAACTGGCTTTCAAATGCAGTACCATCCAAATGAAATCTACAGGCATGGAGAAATACTCTTAGAACAATGACGCTGTGTTTTATTAAGAGCATTTGTTCATTCACTATAGCACTTCTAGCACCTACAATGAAATAAAGTGCCTATCGTACGCTTTTTATAGAGAGTGTGCGGTACTGTACTGAGAGCTGAGAGGTGGGTGAGCAGAAGACTGGATTATATGAGTGAATTTCCAACAGTCCTCCCTCATGTTCCTCTGCTCGGAATATTCAGTGATTCTTCAGTTTTGATCAGACACGCCTAGCGAGAGCCTCTCCAGCCCAGAAACCACATACTGTGCCCCTGGCTTCTAACTGCATGAGACATGCCCCTGTGGAGAAGGTTAGCGCACAGGGTAGCATCTGATGGAGGTTTTTTTGTAGACTGCCAGCTAATATGATGCATCACTGAAGACCACAAGGGGGAAAGCAATGTGCCCTCCCTGTAGGAAATGCCTTATTCAAAACAAGGATAGCTATAAGTCAGGTCTTTATACAGTATGTATAAGCATATACAGAATGTACATTGTTTAAAATATGGATTTTAAGCACTGAACTGATTTAAATTTAGATATTAGATTCCTATTGAGCATTTCCATTAATATTAATACAGTAGTATTGATATTAATATGTCAAACATGTGATGCCATTGCATGGTACATTGGTGCATAATGATATTTAGCAGCTTCAGGATGGGTCTATTTCAATACTCCTGAGCAGGTTTGCTCCACGTATGTATTTTTGTGGAATCCGTGAAAGGATAGGCCTGTTAACGTGACTGAGAATTCCAATAAAATAGGGATAAAAATTGATTTCAGAAATATCTGCCCCGTACCCAAATGAAATACGGAGCAGTTCTCTCCAGGAAAAAGATTTTAGTTTCCCACCAGGAACTTTTTCCATCTTGTGATTTTTATTTCCTCTTATAGTATTTTATCAATTAAATATTTATATTAAATCATTTTTATACCAGACCAGTATATTATATTACCTTCCAATATATTACATTTGCTGAATAATCACAATGATGATAATGAAACCTGTGGCACACAAGAATATAAATAAATAAATAAATAAATAAAATTCTACTTTGTCGAAGATTGAATATTAGTATTCAAGATGGGTCAGTGATGAAAGACAATAAAACAGCAATACAGTTTACAACAGCTACAGGACATCATTAGTTTCTGTAATATATGTGGTAAACGATGCATACTTAATATTGATAAATAAAAACACCAGGAGAGTGGTTTGTAAATGGCCACATAAAGGAATACAGTTTTCAATTTTCCGCATCTGATAATCTGCAGCTTTTGAACTTAAAACACATTAAAAACTCATTTCAAAACATTTCAATTTTCTAGGCAAGTTCTAAATGTAATGCCATTTGAAAACATTTTATGCTTTTTATTTATTCTTGTTCAAAAACAAATCATTGTGAATGCTGAAGTTTTTGAAGTTGAATAACATCTTTTAATTGAAATCGATGTTCTCTGGCAATGAAAACCTGTGGAACTTTCATCTTTCACGACACTATTTCAATTACGTCAAAAAACCTGGTAAATTATGTGGAAAAACAACTAAATCCAGACCAATCGACTTTTAATACATTTAAAGATGCATTTTATCGTCACTGTCACTATCACTGGTTACTTTTATTTCAGGCTTGAAAACCCTTTTTCAGGATATCACCCTCACCCTCACCACCAGAGGATATCCAGGAAACACAAAAGTAAAAAATCCATCTTAATTACAGCCCCATGGGAGTCTGGTGGCCAAAAGAGATACCTTTATAGTTTTTTTGGTGATAAATGGGAACAGAGGTGTCTATAAATCTGCAGGCTTCATTATGGGTCCAGGGCTAAGTAATTAAATAAGCCGTTTGCCAGTTGGCAGGCCTGGGCATTCCTTCCTCAGACAGAGCCACTTTGCCTAATATATCTTACTCACCAAGTGCCGGGGCGCTTAATTATGTCCTTTGTTGCTGTTAATTGGGTTTTTGTGGTTCCTGCCATTATCATTTACATTTCAAAACAAAATGGAGTCCGTGGGGGCAATCCTTTCTGTGTGACAACCAAAGATTAGATATTGATGACTTTTTTTTTTTTGTATACGTTTTCTTCAGCAACATATTTCACACATATTGTATGGTCAGCATTGCTTAGTGGTTATGAAAGTGTATATGCAACTTTCAGTTTGTCAGGGCCTGATGCCAATTTTGAGCAAGGCTCAACAATATGTTCAGCTGTATTTTATTCTCTGCTATGAAATCTGTGAACTGTAATGGATTGAGTATTCAAAAATGACATAATGAATTACGTTATTGTGCGGTACATGTTTTACTTCAGCATCCTTAATATGTCTTGCTCAAGGGAGAGTGACTGTCCCCTGTCTATGACACAAATGAATACAGTGTGTTTCTTCATGTCATTCTTAATTAAGTTGACTCTTACTTCTGTAATCTTGAACAGATAATCGAGATGAGCATCATGCATAGATTACAATTTTTATATGTTGTCCTGGGGGTACTGTAGACTAGACTGTGGTAATGAGACCTAATTGTGGAGTTCCTGAAATATATAGAAATTGACAGGCCATTGTAATTACGAACTATTTCTTCAGCAACACAGACAAAGTCATGATGCACACAATCTTTATAATATATATTTTTTGATAATAAATACCTTTGAAAATACATTTCTTTTTCTTGATCGTAAAATTTTAGTTTTTTTGTCCTCAACCTACAGCATAGATAAGCATGTGACTGTTTTTAAAAATACTACACCATAAAATAGCAGGGCTGTGGCAGGCCTATCTCAACATGGCAGCAGAAATCATCAGCCCTCTACTCCATTATCGCTGGCCGAGAATTGTCCTGCTAACACCGCCCATTACGGAAAATAGCCAAGTAGCCGCATGACTCAGAGAACGATGCTCCAGGGAACCGGTCAGCTGACTGATCCGGTCCCCCTCAGCAGAAGGTTTTGAATGCACTGGCCCCCGGTTCATATCCACCATTTCCCCTTTCTTCTGCATGTCGGTTTCCCCTGCGCAGCACAAAGTGTCTCTTCCCACACTCCACCCCTCCCACGGGACCCCCTCCCTGCCAGTAGACACAACAAACCCACGTCATCACTTTCTGCTTTTGGGGTTGTGGTGCTCTTACCCTCCCTCGTTCATACTGCAGATGTTAAGGGGATATAAAATGCTAAATAATAATAATAATAATAATAATAATAATAATAATAATAATAATAACAATAAAACTCTTTAAAGACAGATGACAACATAAAGGTATGATTGCCATTTCCCCCCCACAATTGATACAAATAAGATACTGATATTTCTAAGGAATTGCAAAAAGGAATATTTATAATCTTCAAGAACTGTGCTTGGGCTTGGTTGTTGTATTGTAAGTATTCCTTGTTCTCTCTTCTGAGGACCATGCTTGCTTCCCTGCTCTTTAGTTCTCCATTAAAGTGGAAAAGCCATACTTTATGGTTAGAAGAGTCTCCATAAAACATGGAATCCTCTTTTATTTAGTAAACATTGATTTGATTTATTTGATTTTTGATCCCCTAAAGGCCCGTTTCAACGTCTTTAAATTATTTTGGACAGTAGAATTTTACAACAATTACTGTTTTGAAAATAAACAACTAGCCTGATACATGTGTTTTATATACCCACAATTAGATGCTATACAATGGATCAACTTTAACAGGCTGAAAGGCAAATTATGCATCCATTACAAAAGGAAACTGAGTTGTTAAAGCAATACATGCAGAGATCATTTCCAATGTTACTTCATAATCCTCATATTCATGAAGCCACAATTTCATGCCAAATATGTAGCAGTTAAATTATGTAGACAGTAAACAGTAATTACTAAAATCCCAACTTAGAAACTAGCCAAACAATTCAAACAAGCTGTATCAACGGTACTTTACATTACCGGTCTACACAAGAGAATCAGACTTACCGTTCTGTGATCAAATGCTGGTCTTTCATTGGTCAATGTGCCAAAGATTGTGGGCTGAAAAACAGAATACATTATGAATATGACATCCTTGAAGATCACTGATCACTTCTTACTGTTGTGTCGTGTATTTATTTTGCCCGTTTGAGTCAAAGTGGGACGCAGTCGTGCCTTTCACCAAAGTTCAGTCAGTCAATTAACCAACCAAAACAAATGCATTAACTCACATTCCTGCTACTGAGTGCTCAGTAAAGACCTGATCATTTTGCAGTCAACCCTTCAAATCCATTTTAAGTCTTTGAGAAAGAATCAATCAAGTAACTGTCACGCTCTTTCGTCACAGCCACTGACCTAGCAAACCAGGCATCTTTTAAATTCTGCAACTACACTCACGGAATAGTTATGCACTGACAGGTGTCTAAACTGAGAGTAATGGACATGGTCTGAAGTTTATTTCAGTGCAGTCAGGCCATCACTCATTAAATTAATTAAAGTTGAAGCCTTGCATAAATGGCTAGTCAGCGGACTAAAGTGCTTTCATGGGCAAGCTTAACACAGAGCTCCCAGAACAATTTAACAACTGACAACGAAAACTCTCAGCATCTTATATGACATCACACACTGCAGTGGGAAGAAAAAGAAGACACTGGTTACATTCAGCTCTCTGAGATCAAAATTATTTAGCACCAGTTGGGTGTCATTTTTTCAGTAAACAAATAGGTTATTGTGATCTGACCTCCATCAACCCAGTTGCATTTGGGAGTGTTTCAGCAGGATGTTTTCTCCTTTCTTGTTTTATGAAAATGACCTTTCTGGTCAGTCATGCACCTGTAATATGCCTGTACCAGAAATTTTGATTCTGGCCCAACTGCGGAGGCTTAGCTGGTGAGTAGTGTATAGTGTATAGTGAAAGAAAATTGCAGAGGCCAAATGCTAACATCTAGAAGGAGTTGTGTGATACTGTGCATCCTGCATAGAACAGATGGACACTTGCGACTGGACTTTGCAAACTGAGGAAGGCGATTTTTAAATTTTTTTGATTCTTTGGATCTGACTTGGATCCCGTTTTAATTGCATCACGTCTCATCAGTCTAAACCCTGTCGGCCCTGCATCCTCTCTGTCTGTGGCTAAAGACTTTGAAGACATTCTCTGACAAAAATGCCCTTGAGGCCTGTCTGAAATTTTAATCCTGCTGTACCTTTCTCTCCTTTCATGTGTAAGGGACTTTCTGTTCTCTCCACCCCTTCCCCCGCGTGACCTCGTCCAGCCCTTCAGCCAAAGTGTGATGCTAGACCATTGCTAGCTGTACGAAAAGCTGTACAGTAGAATGAATATTTTAATAATCACTATGGCCATAGTGGTCTCACACAAACTCGAGCTGAATTACCACTGGACGTTTTACTGTGTATGTATTTAAATTGAACGGATATGACACTGCCATTTTTATAGCTGTTCTCTGCATGGGAACTATATATTGACAACTGAATTTATTTGGTTTTTGGTGGGTGATAATGACAGTGCAGAAGCCACCATGCATACCAGCTATTCAGCAGAACATTTGCCAGCTGTCTCAGTGGAAATATGTCATATGGCATGGACCAGAGGCCATTTATGTAAACTCTCTACCTTGCGTGACACTGGCAATAGTTATACGCTTGCATAACACAAACAAAGAATCAGGAACCAGGGCAGAGCAGTGGTATTGACAAGCGTGTCAGCCATGGAGCTGGGCGTGTAGGCAGAGATGCTTGTGTAAAATCCCACTGCTCTGTGAGCTTGCATACTGATGTTCCATTATCCACTCTGTCTACGGTGACAGTAGGGACATGAATCTTTTGATGGTACAAGGAATCTGCCTTAACCAGTGTCATCACTCATTTAGGGCGACTTTGGTCATTGTAGAAGTATTCATCATCCTTTGCACATCAGCAGAACTAAAGGTAACAGGCATCAATCTGGCTCAAACTCAGCTGTGCTTGTGTAGAAAATGACTGACCCACCCCGCAGTGTTTAACATGCGGACAATCTTCTTAAGCATTATTACACAAGGAGGTTTGATCCATCAAATATTAACAAGATCGCAGGAGCATTTAAACATTAATTATGTTTTCGTCTATTGGATTTGGCACATATTCCATGTCACATATTTTTTTCATTTGGGAAAATTTTGCATGGACTAAAGACAAATCCAGTGAAGACAAAATGGAGAGCAGATAATATCCATTTACAGAATACAAAATTCTACCTAGGCTCAACAGAATAACTATGTGATACATTAGCCTAAACTAATTAAATTGCTAAATTTAACACCGGTGTATTTAGAGCCTTCGTTTGCACTGTATGGTAAACAGTGTCAACAACATTCAATACAATAGCATCTCTTAAAGCTGTAGAACAAACTCAATGAATGCCTATAGGTACAAATCAGACAAAATGCGTTGAGCTGTGTCTGTTAGATCATTAGGTGAAATTAACGAGATAAAATGATGATAAAATGATAAAATCAAATGGACATCTGAACGCAACGGAAGACAAATAAGTCCCCAGACAGACAGCCTATTGGCTGTGGAAGATGAGATGAAATAGCCGAGGAGTCTTTGGTAGCCTACCCAAAAAGGATGTGCTTAGCAGTCAGTTGGTGCAACACGGTATGTTTGCAAGCATTGCACAACTTACCGTACAGTTTCTGTATTATGCACCAGTATCAATTATATAGAAAGACATTTATGAAAAAGTGCAGTCTTTTATGGTTCAGCCAGCTGTATTATTAATTAACAAATAGTCAAATACTAGCAAACCATTTTTGTCAGTCACTTTACAGAGCCTGTTTATTGGTGCATTAAGAAATTGCTTTAAGATCTATATCACCCATTTGGGGAATTGTACGCCACCTGAAAAACTTACACTGCAGAATACGTCTTTAGAATATCACAACTGACAAATGTGTTCGATAGCCTTATTGGGGCTACTAAATGAAACAGCAGCTGCAGCCTGGATAACTGCAGTGTATGTTAAGCAAGTGAATGCATCCCATAGGTGCTTTAGAGAAGTGTGTGGGTTCTTCCAGAACCACAGAAAAGGGATGGATGCACTTGCCCTTTCACCCCCTTTTCGTTCTGTCTGATTGCACAGAAGCTGTACGTCAGTCCACAGTCAAATGACGGAGAAAACTTAATTTACTGAAAGTCGGTGGTGTTACTCCAGGAGTTACTCGCGTTCTGCTTCTTTGTTTTGCAGTGTGATCTTTGTTTCCCTGAAGATGCTATACTCAAGGGTGTCATTCTGCAGTAGTGAGCCCATCTATAGGTCAAAGCTAATGCTGTAACAACCATTACAGCAATGAGCAATGCTGCTGTCGCACATTAAGCTACATTCAATACATACAATGAAGGCTGAAGATGGATTGCTTTGATAACATTATTGTGAAAGCTAAGGCTCTGCAATACCAATGGCAGGACATCTGCTTTCTGGCTATGCTGAGGAAGGTGATATCAAACAGGTTTAATTCTGCCATTGTTTCACTGTCATAATGTCATAATAAAGTCTTCAAAGGGGAAAATACAAGGGCATGAAAAAGGGTATCCTGTGACTCAAAGTGCTGATGGATAACTCAAGCACAACAAGTCCTCTCTCAAAATATGGCAGAGGACACCTCAGATGTGTGGCTTGGACAGGTTTCCAATAGACTGTCTGTGTGTGTTTTTTCTTCTATTGATTTCTGTCAGCAAGTACACATGGAGGGAGTACATGTTGAGGATCTATTTATATATTGCACCTTTCCACATGACCAAGTAACTAGACAATACAAGTTACAGAAAACATACAGTTGGATGACATTTCTATTTTATCTCAAAAGATGGAATTCCACATGCCATGCACCATTAAAAAGAAACTACAAGCATTGTAACAACTGGAAAGTGCAACCAGCAGGAGAAATGACTCTCTTAATTTTTACATTGCACATGTAAAAAGTCAGGAGTTAATGGCTTATTATACACTCCTAAGACACCAAAATACATACCCTGATAGTAATCTCTCTTCTGTGTTTCCCTCATGTACGGTACTTCTGTGACATACACACAAGCACTGTATCATCAACAGAGGACTACTTCTCACTAAATGTCTTAACTTTTACAGCTGCATTGGACACAAAAGTAACTTAAAAGAGGTATGTAAAATTGATAAAGGAGTGCATATTGCCTTTCTGACCCAATAAAACAAGACAGTTTTGTCCAGTATAAGTTTTGTATTTTTAGCAATGACTTGAGCTGGGCCTTGATTTACTTTGTCTGCTTCCTGAAATTTTGTGTGAGAGCAGCTTTTTCTAAGCTTTCCTGAACTAGGGCAATAAAGTGATTGATGTTTACTACTACCAGCCCACCTTGGGCCTTTACAATTATTTTCTACAGCACACACCACAGTTCTCTTGTATCTTGCACACCATACTCATGTGATCTAAAAGTTACAATACTTTGAATACCGTAATTTTTTTTTACCTCAGTAACCTTAAAAAAGCAGAACAGAACCGTGTGCATGTAGTGCATATAGAGTGCCAGCATATGTGGGTAAAACAGCTTCCTTTGTTGGCCACAGCTTGGAGGCTGTGCATGAGAACTTGTGACGACCTTCGTCAAGTGCGTGAGGCCTGTGAGGCCCCGGCTCCTATGGATGAAGAGAATTGGAAACCGGAGAGATGAAAGAGTGCGTGCTCTAAGCAGTCTGAAAATTCAGAGATGAGCCATGCTGGTAGACGTGCCAGGGATCAGAGCTTGGTCCCCTGATTTATGCAGGGGTGCACGGTGTGTGGTATTCTCTGGGTTCCATTGTTAGAGGGGAAGGAGCACTGTCTATTGAAGGTCGAGGGCTTTTTTGTTCACGCATTCAACATCTTTCAAAGGACACAAAAAAATCGACAGGACATTGTATGTTGTGAAACGCTGTGCTTTCATGTTCCAGAGTTGAATTTTTCAGTTATTTTTGGTTAATGTTGGTTAATATTTTCAGGTTAATATTCACAGAGATTTAGAATCCCATCATTTTTTCACAGAAGGAGAAATGACTGTTATTTAATGGCTTTATGTTCTTTTACATACATTGTGTATTCATTCATGGTCAGTTTTTATGAGTACACATTGTTCCTTTTCCATAATTAGCATAATTACACAACAACATCAACAACAACCACCATATAAAAATAAACTATTTTATTTCTAGTGTGATGCAACAGTAATTTTACAAGTGGGAAACAAAGGATTTTAAAAAATCTAAAAAATGTTTAACATACCCGCTGCTTGGAAACAAGTCTGAGACCCATGTGGGGCTGGCTTCTGGACTGCAGGGAGAATAAGAGAGAATTAAACATTAGGTTACACAAGCCATTACTATTTAAAAGCATTTCATTATATTTTATATATGCAAATTAAACGTGACTTTACTGATTAGTGTGCATCTGAGCAGCTCATTTTGCACGGCTATGGTTTTCTGACCATCTACAGTACAATATAAAACTGCAACGAATGTGATCTCTATTCCAAATGTAATCTCACAAATTGTCTGTTTCTCGACCAGTTTAGCCAGTTATTTTAAGCTTTTGTTCACGGGGAAACCAGTGAAACCGCGCCATTTTAACCGTCTGACTCCCATCCTGCGCTCCTCCGGTCACACGGAGCCAGAGTCGACCATTCGGCAGCACGTCGGCTTCCACTTCTGGGGAGTGGCCGACACTGACAGATGACGAACGACAGAGGTGGTGCCGTGTGCGCCACGAGCGGGGCCATTTATCACACCTGCGTGACAAATCTCTGGCCTGCCGCGCGAAAACAAATGGCGCTCTGCCCTCTCGCCCAGCAGGGGACTACAAACAGGGAATTAAGGGTCCTGCAGCTGAGTCTATTTCACACCAGCTGCATCAACATGGCAACCCCCGCCCCTACTGAGGAAATGCAGGTTACTGAGTCAGGGTCTGCTGACACCCACCGGGCAGGGTACTGTTGATTTACATCCCAGCCTCAGAGCCAGCTGTGTTTAGGTGTAGGCTGCATGGCTGCTGGCGAAAATGAGCGGTAATTCACATATCAAATTTCTCAATTAAAGCTTTCATCACTCTGGATATTGCGTATCTCCAACACTGATTAAAATATACAAATTTACAATGACTGTAAAGACTCATTGTAATAGCAGCTATTCCCACAGTTAACCAAGGGTTTTAAACAAAAATCTGTCATTTTTCATTGTCCCCTAACACATTATGTAGTCTACTTTATCACAAGTGCCAGTTCGCTAAAGAAAAACAGCAATAGGATTTAAGCTATTTAAAAAACTAAGTGCATTGCTTCCATATGGCAAAGCTATTTCAAAAACTAAATTAATTTCTTCCTTATGGCATGTATGTGTAGCAGAACACCTCCAGAAGAAAGTGATCGAGCAGGAAGAAAACCTCAGATCCGAGAGGAAGCAGTAAACAGGGAGGACCAGTGGCAGGGGGAGGGGGGGCTTGGCACACTCTAATAATATTCAATCCCAGAGCAATGCAAGTAAAAGCACTTGCCCTTGGCTACTGGTCACTAATGTGCCAGGATTGTGGAACTGGTGGGTGGGGAACTTTTGCTAATGCTCTAACCTCTCCTTTAATTAGATGACCATACTGAAAACCAATCTGAGAATGGAGAGGGGAGGGGGGCGAGAGGGGGGGGGGAAACTAAGGACACATTGGCTCAAGGAGTGCATTCAAAAATTCTGATAATGGCTTGTGGTGTCCATTTTTATATAATTTTCAGAGGAGTGTTCCGTGCAGACTTGTGCCCTTTATATAGAAACATTTAATGTTACAGAATGCTAAATTAAAAACTAATATTAAATATTACATTAAAAAACTAATTTTTTTTTTCATCTTTAAAAAGGGACATGAGTATGAAGCAGTTATTGTACATTACATTCATGGAATGAATACACCCTTATGCTCTTGCTTTGGATCTGGTTGTGTCACAGGCAGTCTTACTCATTAATGTTTGAATAGGATCTTGCTCTGTGCTCCTCTGCCTGGTGTTCAGATGGTTAATGCAAAAGGTGTCTTCTGTGGGCTTATGGGCTCAGTCCAGGTGTTAGGTTATTCATTATGTTCACTTTGAGGGCGTTTGGTAACACCCAAGAGGGTGTTTAGGGTGAGATGGCAACCTGGTGAGTCAATTGTTTTTAAGGATGCACATGCGCAGATTTCTGCTGGACTATTATGGGCAACACGGGGCAAAGCCCTGACAAATGTTCCATTTTTAGAGACCATTAAAGCTGGCAAAGCTAAGGAGCATGGGAAATCAAGTAGAAGCACACCTTTGCTCTCCTTTGACCTATGTTGTGATAGTGCTAGTGTAAGTGATATGTGTTTTGTGTGGTTTCTTCTTGTGCATAATTAATTTCCACAATGGTCTTCACGCTTTACCTTAATAAATTATTATCTGACTGAGGAATAACAGATTCGTTGATATTGCTGATGGATGAAGGATGAGGCATTGTGTTGCCATGGTAGCAGAAGTCTGTGAAATGTATTCTATACAGACTGAGGAGCTTCAGAAAGCCAGCATCATTACCTCAGCTGGCCCTGAGTCCATGTGTCTTTCACAAGTTCAGAATCTGAAGTACATACTATTACAACTGCCCTAAATGGAAGTCCAAACTGCTAAACCGTTAGCTGATTCCACTATGACATATAAATTATTACATGCACTGTTTAGCTCACACTTTCACCTAGAGCACCTAATATTCTTGACAATTACATGTACTGTACATAACACAGATGTAATTTATGGGATCAATTCAGGCCTGCAATCTTTACTAAACGCAAAATGGACATGCCCTTCTCAGGAATCTGAAACCGTTTGTTTGCAAGCGCAGCTCTTTAACCCTGTCTTCATGTGATGTGGCAGGTTTGTGTTAGCCCTGGGTTCGAGCTGACAGGGGGGAGAACTCCCCTGGGTCCCAGCACTGTACTCTCGGTCTGCACAAGCCTGCTCCCAGCACCTTAAACCCAGCATTGCACAAACATCACAATGGCTAAAATGGGATAAAATTATATACATTATAAAGTACTACAGACTGGGCATTCTCTTCAGTATCATCCTTTGCAGGCAATTATCCTCTAAACATTTCCTTTTGAAATGCCACTTCAGCAGGAATAATGAGGTTGCAATTTTCCTGCGTCTTCGCTTTGTTTTCATGAAATGGGCCTCTATGGTGATCATTATTCAGATATTGTCATCTCCCTGCATGGGTCATGTTGTTAATGAGGAACTGATGCTTCCATCACACATTTCTTTCAGATAAATAAGTCATTTTCACGCGTTTGGCTGACTGTGGAGAGGAGTGGGGTGTGACTGTATTACATTATTATAAAAAAAACAAAAACAAAACAATCCTTTGAGGAAGAGGTCGTCTAGTTTCATATTATTTCTACAACCCAGGAGTTTCTCAATTTGAAAATTTGGTTGTCATAAGCAATGAATGTTTAATGTTGTGAGGCATTGCATTAACAAGCACGATTCATTCATTGTGCTGAGTGTCTTGAAATTAAGAACATATCAACTGAAAACAGCCGCAAACACCAGGGGCGTAATGGTGACTTTTTTTCTTTCATCAAAGCAATGATGGCCTAATTTAAGAACCATTTAAAGCATCGTGGCATCCATTTGTCTTTGTTGTCAGCAATTATAGTAGAGACTTTCACTCAGCTTGGAGTGAAAAATCACTCAAAACTCCCCACCATCCCCACTTTACCCCTCATTTTTCTGACAATGCTTGTGGGTTAAATGAACAGTGATTATAGCAGCAGTATTCACTGAACAGCATTTCATTTAGCAGAACCCAACCTTGCATGAAGATTCATTTATCAATGGATATGCCTTAGTTTTGTGTATGTTTCCGCCCTCTAGTGGATAATAAACAAATAGCAATTTCTGCATTGGCCTGTGGATGTAATGAGATAAGAGAACCAGAGCAGTCAAGACAAAATGAAACAATTTAATGTGACAGATGGGCACAGCCCAACAGATTATCATAAACCAAAATAGCCCATGCACCCCTATGCACAAATAATAAATGCTAAAAAAAGGGCCACAATGGAAATAAGCCTTAGGGCTTTATTGTGTTTTTATCCTTCTGATGATTTCTGTATCTGTGGCATCTCTGGCTAGAGGGGCCACTTGTATTTTAATGATCAATAAAGAATTTCAATCAATAAACAGGTATTCGCCCACTGACTGCCACTCGTGCTTCTTGATTGGCTGATTCAAATTCAAATTCAAATTCCTACAGCCAATTACAGCCCAGCAGCCTGTGTAAAAACCCACCTGGCGGCCCACCTGTCAGCCATCTTTTCCATTGATTTGTGTGAGTTTGTGCCTGGTCTAGCATTTATTATTTGTGCATAGGGGTGAATGGGCTATTTTGATTTATGTCACATTTTCACCTGTTGTATTTTTTTTATTTTGTGTTAAGTTTGATTTAATTTTAAGATGGTCCTGGTTTTGTTTGTTGTTTTGGCCTTTAAAGGGAAGTAACATAAGTTAAAAGTGACATGGTAGGCCAGTGGTTATGTACTATTCACTGGTTGGATGCTGCTGTGCTCAAGACTTGTGTGTGGAGATTGTTGCTTATGCTTGGTGAGAGTTGTTGACAAGAAGTGAAAATTATTTTTTAAGTTTGCATCTCTGGTTTTTTATTCCTGTGAGGAATTTGTGGTGATTTTGATATCATTTTCTTCTGTTTTATGGCTGCGTTGCTGCTGTGCTGTTCAGAAGCGTTTGCTACTGACTGGACATTGCTGCTGTCTTTGCATTTTCTGGACTGATTATGTAGCGATCTGATTGTGATGTTGTGAATTAATTGTAGGTGTATAGATTTTAGCTGTGTTGTTGCCGAAGCCCTGGTACTGACTTGAGTTAGTAGCATTTGAGAGAGAGTAGTTTAAGTGAGGAGCTAGAAGCAATGCTGCTGCTGCTGCTGCACAGTTGGTGGTGTTGGTGGTGGGTTGTAGGTGGATCTGCCAGAAGACATCAAAGGTAAGGAGCTGGTTATGTACTTTCACTGGTGGAATGCCCCTGTGCTGAAGTGCTGTGTTTTTTCTTTTGGCTTTTTGGAGATTGTTGCTTGCTAGAGTAGGAAGTTCTGGTGCTGATTTGAGAGTTAGTAGCATTTGAGAAACTACCCTCTAAGTGAGGAGCTAGAAGCAATGCTGCTGCAGCTACACAGGTGGTGTTGGTGGTGGGTTGTAGGTGGATCTGCCAGAAGACATCAAAGGTAAGGAGCTGGTTATGTACTTTCACTGGTGGAATGCCCCTGTGCTGAAGTGCTGTTTATTTAATTTTTTTAAATATTATATTTAATTAGGGCAAAATGTGTAGATTATTTCGATTTCCATTTTGGTTTTGTCATTGGTTTTTCTGGACCGATTATGGTGTTGTGAATTAATTGTAGATGTAGAGATCTTAGCTGTGTGTTGCTGATTTGAGTTGGTAGCATTTGAGAAACTACCCTCTAAATGAGAAGCTAGAAGCAATACTGCTGCTGCAGCTGCACAGGTGTTGGTGGTGGGTTGTAGGTGGATCTGCCAGAAGACATCAAAGGTAAGGAGCTGGTTATGTACTTTCACTGGTGGAATGCCCCTGTGCTGATGTGCTGCTTTTTGATTTTTCTTTTGCCTTTTTGGAGATTGTTGCTTATGCTACACTAGGTGAGAATTGTCATTGAGGAGTGAAGATTAAACATTTTGCCCTAATTAAAAATATAGATTATTTTGATTTCCATTTTGGTGCTGTCATTGGTTCTTCTGGACTGATTATGCTGTGATATAATAATATTATGATGTGAATTAACTGTAGGTGTAGAGAACTTAGTTGTGTGTTGCTGAAAGTTCTGGGACTGATTTGAGTTGGTAGCATTTGAAACTACCCTCTACGTGAGGAGCTAGAGGCAATGCTACTACTGCTGCACAGTTGGTGTTGGTGGTGGGTTGTAGGTGGATCTGCCAGAAGACGTCAAAGGTAAGGAGCTGGTTATGTACTTTCACTGGTGGAATACTGAAGTGCTGTGTTTTCTTTTGCCTTTTTGGAGATTGTTGCTTATGCTACAGTAGGAAGTTCTGGTGCTAATTTGAGAGTTAGAGAGTAGTTTCTCAAATGCTACTAAGTGAGGAGCTAGAAGCAATGCTGCTGCTGCAGCTGCACAGGTGGTGTTGGTGGTGGGTTGTAGGTGGGTCTGCCAGAAGACATCAAAGGTAAGGAGCTGGTTATGTACTTTCACTGGTGGAATACTGAAGTGCTGTGTTTTCTTTTGGTTTTTTTGGAGATTGTTGCTTATGCTACACTAGATGAGAATTGTTGAGCAGTGAAGATTATATTTTAAATTACGGGGAAAATGTGTAGATTATTTTTATTTCCATTTGGGTGCTGTCACTTTTTCCGGACTGATTTTGCTGTGATATGTGGATTAATTGTAGGTGTAGAGATCTTAGCTGTGTGTTGCTGATTTGAGTTGGTGGCATTTGAGAGTAGGTCAGGTGAGAAGCTAGAAGCAGTGCTGCTGCTGCACTTTTGGTGGTGGGTTGTAGGTTGCCAGAAGACGTCAAAGGTACGGGCATGCTTATTATTTCAAAGCTGGTTTTTGCTACTAGTTTTCAAATGTGTTGATGCTTTTATTTTTTATTTTTTTGATGCTGTGATTTTTGATGGATAACTGATGCTACAGTGATGTCTGATTGTTTCATGGTCTTAAAGGAATATAGGAACTTGGAATTCATTAGAATGGTTTCAGATTTGAGTGAAGAGCTTTGGTTGCTTTTTTGTGCTGGTATGTGGTTTTTAGTGACGTGTTGGAAAAATGTTCCTGGCAGAGTCGTTTGTAGATGCTTGCAGATTTTAGCTTTGAGCTTAGAAGGGCTCGGCGGTTATCTGCGTTGCAGATGATTAAATTATTGTCTGTAGTAAATGTGTAAAATAGGATTTTTGAGTGGTCTGACTGGCTTACTGATTGAGGTTCAGAGTTTGCTTACACTATGGATACCATAGCCATATGTGCCCTGAGATGGATAGTGGCGACATGGTTCAGGAGGTAAGAGCGGATGTCTGGCAGTCGGAGGGTTGCTGGTTCGATCCCCTGCCCTGGGCGTGTCGAAGTGTCCCCGAGCAAGACACCTAACCCCTAATTGCTCCCAACGAGGTGTGTGTCTGTGTGTCTCTGTGTGTCTTTGTGTGTGACTTTGTGTGTCTGTGTGTCTTTGTGTGTCTTTGTGTGTGTCTTTGTCTTTGTGTGTTTCTTTGTATGTGTGTGTGTCTCTGTCTGTCTGTGTGTCTTGTCTTTGAGTGTTTGTTTGTGTGTGTGTTTGTGTGTTTCTTTGTGTGTCTTGTCTTTGAGTCTTTGTGTGTGTTTGTGTTTCTTTGTGTCTGTGTGTGTCCATGTGTCTTGTCTTTGTTTGTGTGTGTGCCTGTGTGTTTCTCTGTGTGTGTGTTTCTTTTTGTGTGTGTGCCTGTGTGTTTCTTTGTGTGTGTGTGTCTGTCTTTGTGTGTCTTGTCTTTGAGTCTTTGTTTTTGTGTGTGCCTGTGTGTGCGCGTGTGTGTGTGTCTGTATGTCTTCATACAAAGACACAAAAGCGCTATATAAATGCAGTCCATTTACCATAGGTGCACCTTTAGCCCAATTCATGCTGGGATAGGCTCCAGTCAGCTCCCTCCCATCACTGCCCTCTGGTGAGAGAATGTGAGTATGAAGAGAATGAGACAGAAGTAGACAAGCTGAGTGGGAGAAATCCTTCCACTGGAGCTGACCATATCATGGAATTGGTCTGATGAAGATGATGAAAATAAGCTGCTGATATGCTATTCACTTGTGGAAGAGATGCTTGAGTGGATGCAGATGGAGGAGAAGAGCTTTGTTATCCTGCTGTAGAAGTGTCATGTTTTTCGGGTGAACATGACCAAGACGGATCATCGCGCTGTAGAACTAGGCATGGCCTGGCTTGATGCAGAGGTTGGCTTGCACTACATTGAAGGTTTGGACCAGGATCTCGTCAAGGTAGACACTGCAGGCTGTTGCTGGAATGTCCTGAAGTATCTGTTCCATCAGTTACTTGAACATTGCGGGGCTGTCTTAGGATGAGCCGGTGCCAGGAAAGGAACCTGCCAATATCCGCTATCGAGGTTGAGTGAGCTGAACCAGTTAGCACCTGCTTTGCTGTCCAGGATGTAGTCAATGCTGGGAAGAGGCTACAAAGCTTTGCAAGTCAGTGTTCAATTGCCTTTCGACCACACGATTAGAGGGAGATATTTTTCTTCCACACCAGCACTGTTAGGGACTCTCAGCGACTCTTGGATGGGCAGATCATGGCTGCTGCTAACCTCTACCAGACCATAGCCTCCACTTCTTCCCGGCTCTGGGTCTCACATTAAGACTGGAAAGACTTTGTTCTCCGGAAGGGGCTTAACAAGCTTGGAGAAGACTGTGCTGACAGCACCAGGCCTTGGGTCTCAGGAACACCATCTTTCTCCATTTTCTGCATCTAGTCATCTGAGTGATTTCTTGTCCTTTTCACAGTCATTGTGTCACAGGGTGAGCAGTTGAACCACCTCCCAAGGCTTCTGACTGGCTTCTCTGTTTGTGCTGGAATCTGCTCTCCATCCACTTTGAATCAAGTGATTGTCATCCACCTTGTCCTTGCCTCTCTTCAGTACCAGTGTCCTTGAATCGCTGGGTCTGAAGCTCATCCTTGCTTAGGCAGTGGATCTGTCCAGGTCTTCAGACACTCATTTCTCCTCTTTCACTGACTATGTAGTGATGGTCATGCTCTCTGTGAAAGTTCATGTCAGTGGTTGCCACACCTTGGATTTTGTCTTGGGCCCTCTGCTTGGTCTTTCAGCCGAGTCCACAAGGATGTAAACAGCAGCTATGATGAACACTGCACCTTGTTATTGCCCAGCCTCTACTGTTTGGTAGTATAGTCACGTACTGTTACCCTCACCCTGAAATCATTAAAATAAAAACTAATAAAAATAAAAAATAAAATCTCAAAATTAATTAGTAGAAATACCTTACCTTAATAAATTAGTTAAATTAGTAGACCTTAATAAAACTCAAACCATAATAAAAATGTATTTTAGAAATTTATATTTAAAAAATAATTAACTCAAATAGCAATAAAAATAAACAAAAATAAATAAATAGTAATTTAGAATAGTTAGTTCAGGATGAGGGTTATAGTGTACGACTCTACAACCAGAGGCTGGGAGTGGCATGGTTATGGGGTGCACAGTGTCCATCATTGCTGTCGTTTACATCCTTGTGGACTCGGCTGAAAGACCAAGCAGAGGGCCCAAGACTAGATCCAACATGTGGCAACCACTGATATGAACTTTCACAGAGAGCATGACCATCACTACATAGTCAGTGAAAGAGGAGAGATTGGTGTTTGAAGACCTGGGCAGATCCATTGCCTAAGCCAGAATGACCTTCAGACTCAGCGACTCAAGGAGGCTGGTACTGAAGAGACACAAGGACAAGGCAGATGACAATCACTTGGTTCAAAGTGGATGGAGAGCCGACTCCAGCACAAACCGAAAAGCCAGTCAGGAGCCTTGGGAAGTGGTCTGGCTGCTCACTCTGTGACATGGTGAGTGATGAGGACAACACACCGCACACATGGCTGGGTGCAAAGGGTGGAGCAGGGTGGTGTCCCTGTGTAAGCCAAGGTCTAGTGCTATCAGCATCCTCACCAAACTCCTAAACCCATTCCGATGTACAAACTCAGTATCAGCAGTGGAACCAGTGGACAGAAACATTTGCGCAGAACCTCCTAAGATTCCAAAAGCTTCAGCAGAATTGGTCTTAATGGCAGTGGAACAAAATGGCAGATGCCTTTCAGAGAAGAGATTGAGGACTGCAACTGCAAGAACTAAGTGAGGTGAGCATCGATCAAGGTTCACATTGTGGCTCTGTGATTTTCAACTGATGGAAAGAAGACTTAACACTAGGGCTTATTCCCCTGGAAGATCATTTGCAAAGCCCTTCGATGAGGACTGTGGAGTTGGTGAAGGAGCACAAGCAATACAATTGTGCTGGAGATAATGGTGCCATAGGAAGAGCGGTTGGAGGAAGCAATGAAATAAATCTACTGAAGTGTCAATCACTTAAGGATGAGTGCATGGGGAAGAGCTGGGCATCTAGGTGCTTACCAGTGGACATGGGATAAGAGGCTTCTAAGGACAATGGATGCAGAGGAACCTGAGGATTCCTGGAGCAAAGACCGCAACATACAAGACCATGTGGAAAAACGGCTAAACAAGAAGCAAGAGCATCAAACCATATTTGACTGAAGAGTGCAGAGGAGTGGATCAGCTACCTGGTTCAGGCCAGGCCATTGATAACAAAGTTGTCCTCCAAAGAAGGAGGGGGTGGTGGGCAAGAAAAACCTAGAGTCTTAGCCAATGGAAATAGACCCAGGTTGTTTCCCAGGTTAGTTACTCTGAAGGTAGCTTTAGTGTTTTTTTTTTTTTTTTTTTCACCGTGGGTGGTAAGTGAATTCTAATTCACCAGCAAAAACAAAGATGTCATCCAAAGAGTGGGAATGGTGGTGTGAATTGTAGCATGGCTGCACACTACATTAGTCCCCCGGTGGCTAGCTAGCCTCTGCTACACTAATCTTCCCCCCCCCCCCCCCCCAGATTGGAGCAGGACAAGCTGAGTACTGACGTGGTATCAGAAGGTGGCTGGCTACGGCAGGTGATGAAGACCAGGTGCTGGCAGAAGACCCGTTGAAGGGGGTGAGGTGGTCACAGTGCAGAATGAAGAACCATTGCCAGAATCATGTCCAAGAGGCGCCACAGGATTGTACAGGAGCCCTCCCAGTCACTGAGCATGTCATGAAAAACAGGTTTGATGACCTTAATTGGATGCAGAAGACTGAGACGAGCTTGCAGTAAAGGTTAGTTCCTCAGAGGTCAGAGGTCAGTGCTGATCTTTCTGTCCATTAGTTCAAGGATGTAAACAGCAGTTTTGATGGACACTGTGCCACCCCAGCCTCTTGTTTTATATTACAGTCACACACTTGTATCCCTCATCCTGAACTTATCGAAGTAGTTCTGTAGGTTAAATATAATAATAATCGCAACAATAATAATAATCGCAACAATCGTAATAATAATAATCGTAGTAATAATAATAATCGTAGTAATAATAATAATAATAATCGTAATAATAATAATAATAATAATTGTAATAATAATAGTAATAATAGTAATAGTAATAATAAATTAATTAAATAAAAATATTAAACTCTAAACCTATCCCTAATAAAATGAAAATATTTAAAAATGGAAATAAATAAAATAAATCAAAATAAATAGAATCAATAGAAACTTAAACCATTCAAAAGAATAAATAAATAAATAAAAAAACTAAAAAAATTTTAAAAAAAGGTTCAGGATGAGGGTTACAGTGTGACTGTTTTTCCAGAGGCTGGGGCTGGACACGATTAAGGTGCATGGTGTCCATCACAGCTGCTTTCTGCATCCTAGTGGGATCTGCAGAAAGACCAAGCAGAGGAACTAGAACGAAATCCAAAGTGCCGCAACCACCAACATGAACCTTCATGAATGGCATAACCATCACTACTCAATCAGTGACAGAGGGGAGATGGGTGCTTCAAGACCTGGACATATCCATTACCTGAGCAAGAGTGACCTTCAAGCCCAGAAGTTTGAGGATGCTGGTACTGATGAAAGGCAACGGCAAGGAGCATGACAGCATTTGGCTCAAAGTGGGTGGAGAGTAGATTCCAGTTCTCGCAGAAGCCAGTCAGACGCCTGGGGAAGTGGTATGGCTGCTCACTCTGACAGTGAGTGTGAAGAGGACAACATACCGTGCACCTGACCAAGTGCAGAGGGTGGAGAAAGGTGGTGTGCCTGTGTAACCTAAGGCATTGTGCTGTCAGCACACGTTCCTCCTCAAGCTCCTCTAACCCCTTCCAGTGTACAAATTGAGATGAGGTGCTGACATTCCTACAATGATGGATCGGGGCTTCCCAAAGCTTCAGGACAAGCTACCCTTCAGAGATGACATTGAGGACTGGGCCTGCATGGACAAACACTCCAGGTCAGCAGTGAACAAGGTTCACTCTGTGGCTTACTGTGATTGGCAGTGGATGAAGAGGAGTCTTGCCTTTTTGCAGTGGACCATCACTGCTCTCAGGGTAGGATTGGTAGGAGTGAAGGAGCACAAAGGAACACTTATGTTGAAGCTGATTGGCTTGCTCAAACCTCTCTTCCCATGGCACAATGAAAACAACTGAAGTACTACTGAAGAACTGGGTGTATGGAGAACAGCTGGACAGCTCAGCACTTATCCCACTTTCATTGTTAAGAACTTTCTAAAGATAGTTGATACGGGGGGGGGGGAACTGGAGTAAAGAGTGCAACATACAAGACGATGTGCAAAACCACCAAACAGGAGGAAGTAAGAGGATCATACTGAAGAGTGTGGAGCACTGGATTAGCTACTTGGCTCAGACCACAGCAATAATAAGAAAGATGTCCCCCGATGAGGGGGGGTGGTGGTGGGCAAGAAAAACGAAGTACAAGATCATGTGCAACACAGCTGAACAGGAGGAAGAGAGCATCACACTGGCGTTAGCTGAAGAGTACGTAACAGTGGATTAACTACTTGGCTCAGGCCAGACTTGCAATAACAAAGACGTCCTCCGATAGGGGGAGGGGGTGTGTTGGTGGACAAGAATAAAACCAAAACATGCCAACAAGTATTGTTGAATGGATGACTTCAGATTCAGCATAGGTTGAATGGATTCAAATTCTTCAAAAAGCCAGTCGGAAACAGTGGCAGGGCATTGGATCAGCCATACAGTTCATTCTGGGCCTGATCAACCCAGTCTGTGCATTCTTCAGAGAGTGTGTGTGATAGCATCAGAACAACTACTGATGAAAGGACCTCATCTGAGGATAACACCAGAGGCAGTAGTGTCATTCTGGTGTCCACATTTGAAGGGTAAATGTGTAAATAATTTTCTTAGGAGATGAGGGCAGTTTTTCCACATTGTTTATGCCCCCAATTCTTTCAGTTGTACTGCAGGATTGGAAACTCCTGCATCACCAGGATCACAGCATTATTTCAGGTAAGACTCTCACACTTTATTTCTGTTTTTATTGTGTGCAATTACCTGTAGTGGCGGAAATGTTTTACATGTTTGGTTTGTGGTATGATCTCATGACATTGCAAATTGTATATGTTTCAGCAACTCTGCTTCTACTTTGACAGCTGTTAAGTTCTTGCATGTTAATTATGAAGGACTCACTAATCTTCTGTGAAAATGCATAATTGCCAGAAAGCAGTTTGTCACCTGTTGGATTTTTCATGCTGTTCTGTAACACCGTACCAATCTTGATCTTTCCTCCAGAAATTAAATGGAGCAAAGACAACATTGTCTGGCAATAACAAAGGTAAATGTACTGTTTCTCTTTATTGCTTTCATGAAGTAAGGTTTTGCCAAATTTAACAAAGACCACACCAAACACCAACAGATGCCAAGTTAAACTTTGCTTTGGGTTTGTAGCTGTGGTATCCTAATAGGGTGTGCTGGTTTAAACTGGATTTTGAAGCAGTGTGGAGGTGCACTAAACATGGTGCAGTTCTCCCATTCTGCTGTAGGTGCTCTTAATCTGTTCAAAAGTTTCTAGTTTTGCAGTCACCACACACACACACACACACACACACACACAAGGGTAACTCAAATTTGCATTCATGCAAACCAGGCAGTGCACATACAGTACAGAATTCTCTCCATGATGAACGCAACTAGCCCCAATTTAAGCTCCTATATACAGTAAAGATGTTTATGGAGGATAAAACTGCAGCATTCTGTGGGCGATTTGAACGTTAGGTCTTTTGCAGGCTACGAATAAGGACAAATTTGAATGCATAGGCCATATGTCCAAAACATGTTGTGTTGTTATATATATATATATATATATATAACATACACTGAACAATTCGACCTCGCGCTCTCCAGTCCGTAATTTTGTCAGTGTGCCACCATGATATAACTGTTCAATACGTGAGTTGTCTTGGTCAAATGTGTCTGTGGTTTTAAAGACAGGCCAGTATGCACAGTGGAGCTCCTGTTGAATCCATATGGCCTGGTAATATTGTAGCCGGTTGACTGAACGTGTAGATGGTACATCATAATGCAGTGTATACGTTCGGTGAACGGCGGGTAGATGTGGTGGAAAAACAATACTTGGGAAGTAATAGACTATTATTACTGAGGAAAAAAGCAGGTTAAAGAAACTTGTTCCTGGCTGGGCTTGAACCTGGGACCCTATGATCCATAGACTGTAACATTGACCACTGAGCCACGATTTTGATTGGTTTGTGAAGGTGAAGGATTGGCTGGTGTTGGTAAAATGTCCAATAGGGAGACAAATGAATGTTTTTAAGGGCTGAGTGTCTGTGGCTGTTGTGGTTATTTCTGTGGGGAACCCTGAAAAGTGCGAAACTCTTGTTGCTGTATAGGTATGGGGCATGCCGCCCCGCCAAGACGTAACTTGGCGGGATGGCATGCCTGCCATCCCAATTTCCAGCCTGGTCTGTGGTTGCTAGGCTGACTGGCTTGCCTGACATTGGACATTTGACATGCAAGTCAAATTGCATGGTTTACATACTCCAAATCAGCTTTTTTTAAAGGCTAAAAAAAAGAAATGCATCAAATTGTCCTTTTTGATATGCTGTGTACATGTGAGACATTATTTAATGTCATTCATAATGTGACTTGCTACATAAGGTGTTATAATGGATAACAGCGCTTAACATTATTTAATATACCACTCTTTATAATAGCATTCCTGCTATGAGCATCCCTGCATGATATTCATTATTGGTGAGGGTGTGACAGTGAGGGGACAGTGTCATTAGCTGAGAAATGTCAGCGTAGTGATCACACCATCCATGTATTCAGCTCCAGTGGCGTTTTTGGTTCCGATTGTGTCTTATGAGTCAAAATGCTCTCGTGTTTTACTTTTTTACCCCTTTAAACTGAAAGATCACAAATACGTGATTAGAATTTCTTAAATCAACTTTATAATGCTGATGTTACAGCCGCTACTGGTCATTTTTATGGGAGTACCACAGGGATCTGTACTGGGTCCTCTGCTGTTCTCCATATACACCAAATCTCTTAGTTCAGGTAACAATTCACATGGCTTCTCCTATCATTGTTATGCAGATGGCACTCAACTCCTCTTCTCTTTCCCTCCTCACAGGTTGATGATAAAATATCTTCCTGCCTGGCTGACATCTCTAGCTGGATGGCCATCAACCACTTGAAGCTCAACCTCAACAAAACTGAGCTGCTCTTCCCGTGCAAGACCTCCTTACTTCGTGAGCTCTCAATCACGGTTGATGGCACCACAGTGACTGCCTCTCACTCTACAAAGAGCCTGGGGGTGGTCCTGGATGACCAGCTGGACCTCAAGGAGCACATCAAGGCAACATCAAGGTCCTGCAGATTCCTTCTGTACAACATCAGAAGGATTCGACCATACCTGACTATGCACTCCACCCAGCTGCTTGTCCAAGCTATTGTGACCTCCCACCTTGATTACTGCAACTCTCTCCTGGCAAGCCTGCCAGCTTGTGCCATACAGCCACTACAGATGATTCAAAATGCTGCTGCCTGACTCATCTTCAACCTTCCCAAATTCTCCCACGTCATTCCTCTGCTGCGATCACTCCACTGGCTACCGGTTGCTGCCAGGATCCAGTTCAAAGTCCCCCCTCGCCTACACTGCAGCCAACAGGAGGCCCCTATCTACTTGCAGGACATGATTCGATTCTATACGTCTGCTCGACCACTCCGCTCTGCAGCAGCAGGGCGCCTTGTACCCCCTCCCACCCTACCAAAGGGATCACAGAGCTTCTCCACCCTAGCTCCCCCAGTGGTGGAATGAACTCCCTGTCCCTCTTCGAACCTCTCCCTCACTACCCATCTTCCTTCGTGGTCTTCAGACTATACCTGGACTAACTGCCACCACTCTGTGAATTTCACTTTAAATCCCCCCTTTCATGACACTCATGTTACATGTACCTCCATTCCAGCACTTTTTTGTAATTTGTATTTGTCCTATATTGTAGCTTGTTCTTCCCCCTAGTCTGGCTTGGAATAAGTTAGGTCAGAATAGTGTTCACTGAACTGAACTGTGTTCCTGGCTAGAAATAGCTGTACGAAATGAGTATCGTACCTTAATGAACCTGTGTTTTGTACTTGTCCAATGACCATGATATGTGCAATTGTACACTGCTTTGGATAAAAGTGTCTGCTAAATAAATGTAATGTAATTGAAAGAAACGGAGTCTTAAACACTGACTTTGCTTTTTTTTTTTTTTCTAAAAAACTACTATTAAAAGGGTTAATACGGTCACCTCAAAAGCCACTGAATGAGAAACCCCATAAAACCATTTAGCAAATATAAACACATGCATTCACACATGTGGAAACAATATTATATTCAAATTTGATATGCATGGCTCTGGCAGGATTGTCACTGTCTTGTTATGCTCCAGAGTGACCTCTTCTGCTTATTTGGGCACCTGTGGACTATCTGTGCCAACATGTGAAGTTGTTTATGAATTCTGTCTGTTGAAATGGGGTCAGAATGTAATGTTTTTAAGGGCTGATTGTCTGTGTCTGTTGTGGTTATTTCTGTGGAGAACCCTGAAAAGTGCCAAACTCTCGGTGCTGTATAGGTATGGGGCATGCCGCCCCGCCAAGGCGTACCTGCCGTCCCAATATAATTGCACACATTGTGCATATTGAGTCACACAAAATCCTCAGACCACATATTGCTTTGAACTCATGTATTCGTAGCTGCTATTTTAATGTTAAAGTCCAAGCTTTCATAATAACTGATTCACTCCTATTTAGAAAGGATGTTCTTTCAGTTATTTAACCAACTGAAGCCCTTGGTTGGTGTTCGGAAGAGAGACTCTAGAGAGATTTTATTCAGACTTGGTTTTTGCGCTGAGCAGTGAACCTGGAGTTCCAGTTTAAACATCACAAAGACTTGTCGCATGTACTCAGAGAAATGATCTTTGTACTGATATCAAGCAGATAAATTGCTTTTATTAAAATTCTTTATTGCTAAAATTACCAGAGTTTTATTTCAATGTTCAGCTTCTTGGCCTGCCTTTAAAATGCAGCAGTCCATTCCACTGGGTAAAGGCGTGGCAGGGTAGTTGACCTAGACTGCAGTGGTTTCAATATTTAATGTTTCGCCTTTGCTGAATTCTGTCCTCACCCCGTGTTAGTAGCTGTGTGCCTGCAAAGCGTGACATGCATTTCATCTCCCCTACTAAATTGACTGAACAATTCCCTTAAGATATCAGTGCTTTAATAGATTTCATTTGTATTTTTGTATGAAAAGCGATGAGCTTCTTCAATCACCATATTACAGTATTTTCCAAACATTTTCAGGCATGTTAAATTCAGTGCAGGATTGCTGGATAGAGAATGCAGTTTAGGCAGTTAATGCTGATTTGAACAAGATGCCTTTCCATGGGCATGGCTTCTGGACCAATTTGCATGTAAATTCTTTGGCCTCAGATGTTTCCTGTATGTTCTAAGCCAGAGCATGTCTATCTGTGAACAGAGGTAATCAATAAAAGCCACTGATTGAATTAACACGTACTTAAACAATACATTCTGCTGAAATCCCAATTAACAGAAATCTAAGACCCTCGCTCTTGGACTTGGTAATTTTGTAAGTTTGCACACTACAGTTACCATTGTTTTTTCTCTTCAGTGCCACTTGTCTTTTCCATGTTTTGCAACCCTCTTTCATTTCCATACCACTCTGTTTTGAGGATGCTGCTCCTCAGCCTTTCACTCCCGCGTCAGCATTATTTGCACTGTCCTTGTTTCACCTCACTACAGACAAAGGAATTACATGCAGCGCACTCCACCAGCCTCTGGAGAGTTTCTAATTAAATGAAAACCAAAGCGGACAAGCTAAGCCTTGGGTTTTTCTTACTACGGGATACGAGGTCTCAAAGCTCAGCCAAATTAACCCAGTTTCCAACAGCTATAGGTTCTTTGGTTGTGACAAAAAAAAAATCATAAGTTTTAACAAAACACTAACTGTATCAAGAGTATAATCTACAGTTTCAGTGGCTTATCTTCGAAGGCTATATTGTGCTTTATGCTTTACATTGACCTTAAAATTGGAATAAACTTGTGCTCTCATTCAGAGGGGCATGGTCTTCAATGTGGTGCCAGTGACTAAACGGGCTACAGTATGCAGCAGAGCCATGTGATAGTTTCTGTTTTTTATTTATTTTTTAAAATTATTTTATTTTAACCACTCCATTCAAAATTAACAAAAAACTGTGCGGGAAATGCAAAGTACAATTGCACATTATTATTTTTGGAGACTGTTGCAACCACATTGAGAGACTTTTTTTAATTTTTATTGAGAAGTATGGTTTGGAAAACTTTCCTGTGGTCAAAATATCCAGGACTGAGATTGAATTTCTGAAGCCTGGTATTTGCTAAACGAAAAGCATCTCCCAGTCCATTCTTCTAGTAAACACACTAAGCTCCCACCCACCCCTGAAGAGGTATCATGTTCCCTTGACAGACCTCTTCAATGCAACCAGTGAGGGAATTGTTGGTGAACCTACCACTGGCACCACGTTGTCCCAGATTCTGGTGTCAGGATTTAGGACGAAGACACAGAGACGCAAGTGCCAACATATATAACAATGCCATTCTGCATACCATGGGTGTCGGAATACAATACTGGAAGGCTGCATTGTCTGCTGGTTTTGGGTGTGTTTCAGCACCAGTGATTTAAGTCATCGATTGGCTAAGGGATCCACATACCTTGTTTGCAAGGCCTTAACTGGCTGCTGATTGGAAGGAAACCACAGCTGCTGTGGCCCACCAGCATTCCAGTTTGACACCCCTGCTGCATAGGGAGTATAGATTTTTGGTTCAGCCTTTCCTTTTCTCTGGGGACTTAATTTGAATGACAATAGTCAACAACATGATAGAGGATAGAAACTACAGAACTCCATATTAAAATAGTAAGATTTCTTCTTTTGGTACAAGTTTTCTAAGATCTATTATTTTAAATATTAGAACATTTTCATGTATGACTACAGGGTTTTTCTCACTGTATAGTGAGATCCAGAATAAGTCAAATTACATTTTGGTGGAGGTTCAGTTCTTAAAATGGACGCATTGAAACACTGATAAATTGTACAACAGCTTTCCTTTAACACGGTTTTTTTCTTTTCTGTGGGTAAGACCTGGCCTTTGCCCTTCAGTCACACGCTAAACGGTAAGGAGTCGGACTCTGTTTGAAGGCAGTCCTGGCCTGTATTGGAGTAGGGGCCAGTATCTATCTAGCAGAGTGGCAGAGGTGTCAGGGATGACAAGCAGGGGATTAACCTCCTCAGGAAGCAATCTGCACTAGCTCTGTGCCTCTACTCCTGGGAGAGCGACGGGAGGAAAGACTTTCAACAGAGTCCAAGCAAAGGAGCAAAGCTTTTTTGTGAGCTCACAGAGAATCTCAACCTGTGAGCACCACTGCCCCTTCCTCCTCCAGATCTGTGATAGCAGTGAGTTACACTGACAAGCTGTCGCAGCTGTGGTTAGAATCCCCCCCCCACCCCACCGAGATTCAGATTGTTAAAGGAGTTGTATCAATACACATAATATTATAAACATATTTAATATATCCACAATTGCTCTCTCACCCCCCTCCCCCCACCCCCTCCTGGTCTGTAATCTCAACTAGGACATCAGAAATAATAGTGCTGTGCAAAGATATCATTTCATTACTTCCTTGATAAAGCCAAAGCCACTTGAGCAGAAATGAGTAAACAGAGCCCAATTAGAAGAAAAAAGGAATGGGACCTTCCATGAGACAGAAGAAAAACCCAGCATGGTTTTAGGAGGGGGGGCGGAGGGGGGGAGTGGATGAGGGTACTTTTTTTGCTACTGGCCTGGGCGGAGTGAGAAATCACCTCACTGTCAGTACCGAATTGACTCAGGAAGGCATTCGAGCAGTATGACTACAATGCAGCCTCACACACTTTACCAAATGAGGGACGTTGGGGGAAAATAATGAGGAGCAGGGCCCAGCCTGCTTGGCAAGCTACCAATGAGCGCTGAGCACTGTACACCACACCCATGGGGGCGGTGCATTCAACCAGCCAGGAGTGAAATAGTTTTCCTCGACGCACCGCGATTGAAGTGACGCTGCCCAGCAGAACTGACCTCGCTACATTAGACAGGACCTGGTCACACTGATCACTCGCCAAAGACACCCCTTCGGCGGTGCAGATTCCGGCTGCGTAGCCCCGCTCTTCAAACCCCAGACATCAAACGGCTCAAATGGATCGAATGTTCCCGCACTTAGGCACCCCAGGCTTCTCAGACTGTTAGCAAGGACACGCAGTTCACTGCTCCCAGACTGCAGTCCCCACAGGCGGCTCTGAGCTGAGCGTGCAGACTCAGCGGTGCAGGAGGCATTAGCAGCGGTCAGTGGGCAGGAGCAGTGAATAAAGCAGGTGATGGAGCCATCGTGACAATAGCAGAGAGGCTCATCACGAGAAAATCATGAGTGTCCTTGTTGTATTTTCTCTTCTGGTTTCATTTTTCTGGGGTTTGCTGAGGAACCGTTTTTTTTTTTTTCTTCTTTCTTCCCTCCCTGGCATCGGGCATCAGACTTTGTCCACCAATGGCAGATTTCTGAGAAAGTATCCTGCACTGCAGTGTCTTATCCCCTGTAGGTAGACTCAGCCATTGACTCACTAAAGAGAATATTGATTTCCAGCTATCCGTGGATCTGCAGTCCTCTCACACAGACGGGGAACACGCAGGTCAGCTAACGAGGCTCAACATGGTTGACTGGAGGATGCCCCTGGTGGCATTCAAAACTGAGACTGCCTCCACCTCCGGTGAGGTGAGGGTTTACACTGTTTCATACTAGTTGTGATACCATGTCTGAATAGGAAGCTATCCCTTTGCATCCTGGAACCTCAGTTTCAGCAAAGGTTTGAATACTGTTGAAACTTATAATGAATAATTAATGATCTAATTAGAAATCCACACACACCTGCATTCCTGTATTTTTATTTATTTAAATGCAGCATTTGTATCCACAGTTGTTTGCTGCCCTCAGTGAGCTTGTAAAGAGATGCTTATCCTTCACAATTACACTTTTAAATGACTTTGCAATCACAACACATAGGCCAGTAATCATCATTAAAAGCACAGCTTAGACAATTAAGTGAATAATTCCGTTGCAGGCGAGGCATAAACCATGTGAATTTCTTTTACCTCTGCTTCATTCTTACCTCTGCTCTTATGCATTGATGAAGGCACTTCCGTAAATTGCATGTATGCTTTAAAAGAATACACAGTGAATACACCGAAGTTTTAAAACCACAAAGAAAATGAGTGCTATTTCCTTTCTTTGTCTGTTGGTGAGCAACCATGCAGGCTGTAAAATTAATTATGCAGGTCTTGTGTTCAAAACATAATTTTATCTGTTCGATAGTGAGATAATACCTGAAATGTACATAAGCGTACAATTTTCAATAAGCTAAATATTCATATCTGAGGGGATCTTGATCCCAATGAGATGGAAAAACTGGAAAATACCATTGCCCAGTTCCAGATTATGTAACAACAGGTCTTTCATAATCTCTCACATCCATGAGCCAGTGCTTTGAGAGTTTGAGTCCTGAGTATCCAACATAGTACTCCCCTCGCCTGTGTACCTGCCAGGTGAACCTGCAGCTCCACAGCCATGCTGAGAGGGCATTTTTTCAGGGAAGGTGTGACACACTAACCCAAATTTTCCCTGAAGGAACAGCACATAACTTCAGGCAAGACTGCTACTTCCTCTCTCTCACTGAATGTCCAGGCTAGGCTCTGCCCAAGTAATGAGAAAAAAAGTCTTGGCTACATGGCAAGTATCCACAGCAAGGACATTAACACAACATAACATAACATATAGAATGTTTGTGTCAGTCCGTATGCCAATATATTTGATTGACACTCAAATGACAAATGAATATTTTCAATCAACATGCAACCTACATGCATTCTGCGACTCAAGATATTAAGGTTTTTAATAAAAATGTTCGGCTGGCTGAAGCAAAATCAGAGCTTGTTTAATTACTTCATGATTTGATTTTTTTCTTCTCTTCTTTAAATAATGTTCTATAATTGTATGATTTTGTATTTCTTTATTCTCTTATTAAAAGCCTAACTAGGGACAGGAGTTTGAAACTAGCAATAGCTATAATCTCTGTATGCGGTACATCAGTTGCATCAACTTGTTTGTAACGAGATGAAGTGGTACTATGTTAACTTGCGTTGTCCCTACCAAATGAACTATATGAAAATGAAATGATTCTGGATGACAAAAGAGAGCTGTCTTACAGATGAAAAGCCTCAGGACACAACTGACAGATGACCTCCAGGCACAAAGCAGAGCTGCAGGTACCAGGCACACCGTTTTAGCTGCTGTGCTGGACAGAATGGTGAGCAATGCACCATGTGCTCTGGGCTGCCATCGCGAGTACGCTGATATCTGGAAAGCAGACTTTTCGTTCAAACAGGTGCTTGTCGGTGCCGCACAAAGAGATTAACCGGTCAACGACAGGTTAATTTCCCTCTGACCTACCTCGAACAGAGAAGCGGTGCCCTTCTCCGGCAGAGTGCATCCCAGCAGTTCGGCAAGAAACTTTGCCATATAAAAAAGTGAGCAGAGTTTCCCCCGGGCAGACAATGAACAGCAACAATCTGTATTCCTTAAGAGGAGCCTGACGAGAGACTCCTCTCCTCAGTATAAAATCCCTTTCCAAGTCTCGAAGTGAAGTCCAGTGAGAAGACCTCTCCGTGTAAACCTCAGAAATAATGGCAGAGGTGCGTCCAGCAGTCGCCAAAGGGCCAGTGATTCAGTGAAAATCACCAGATCCACCCGAGAGCTTTCATATCTGCCTCCTGCCTTTCCCGCTGAATGCGACTACTGTATTATCAGAGAGGAGGGGCGGGGACCCATCAAGGGGGAGCTCAGACAGCCAACGCAGGGCGAACCCGTCTCATGGCCAGCCGTCCTCAAAGCGGATGCAGTGGCCAGAATTAATCTGCGACCGTGGCTTTGAATAATAAC
This sequence comes from Anguilla rostrata, assembly GCF_018555375.3. Taxonomy (NCBI): domain Eukaryota; kingdom Metazoa; phylum Chordata; class Actinopteri; order Anguilliformes; family Anguillidae; genus Anguilla; species Anguilla rostrata. The sequence goes on along the minus strand of NC_057946.1, from coordinate 6,387,586 downwards.
TATCCAATCTCAAGGCTGCAGCTGCTGACGGGAGCTTTGGTGTAATGAATTGATCAGGATGTACAGGAGCTTCGGTGAATGTTCAGATTTCCTTTATGCCAATCAGTCACTGCACATTTCTGTCATTTCCTGAATTAACTTATGCTTGGGGCCCAAGTAAAATTGAATTCATGGTTAAAAATGGTTGTTAGTTTTTTTTTTTTTTTTTTTTAACAGACCTATTTTATCATTTGTATTTCTCAGATTTACTGGTTTAATTTGAAACCCAGATATGCCTATGTTCAAATGAAGTTGGCCTGTCATTGACGATTTCATCGTAAAACATGGAATTTGCTGTATAATAAAAAAGTGCATTAAGAAGCTAAGGGTCAAGGCTCTTCTTAAAGACTACATTTTCTGCACAGTAATTCCGATTGGTGGCGGATATTATACCAGTGACACAGATCTACAAGCACAGCTGGGCATTCCATAGTGAAAAAGAAAAATAAAAAATAAAAAGAAAAGATGAAAATCAGTACCTGACACCAGACAGACTGAACATGGGACCAGGGGCAAACTGCAGAGGCACAGAGTGTGTCATGTAGCCACACAGTCATAATGCAGTGACAGCATTACTCAGTGCTCGACGGAGACTATTCTCTTTGTAACTCACTCTCAATAAACCTGAGTAGACATGCTCTTTTTATCACATACACGCTCTGGGTTAAAAAAAAAAAAGTATAAAATACTTAGTTTAATGCACATGATTAATATGTCTTGACTTAAAGTATAGCCAGAATCTCTTATGTGTCCATTTTCTCATTCTTGTGCAGTATGTTTGGAAAGCAGGATCTCTTCATATTTTTCCCACTGAAGGCAGGGATGGAGGACTTACTATTCCAGTCTCTTGGCAGTGAGCCACTCTACACTCTGTCCTATCTTTGCTCACTTCATAGTACCCAAAGCTGAGCCAGCCAGCAACGGATGATGGGTCAGGAGACAATCCAACGACTTGTATTACATTTACAAATCAACTGTGATGGCAATTTATAATTCCCTGTCACCTTCTCAAACATGCACACACACACACACAAATATATATAAGCACAGATTCCCATACACACACCACACAAAACCACAGCACACTGGATACTCCCCACAGCTGGTCTGAAAACAATTATGCTGCATGAAGTCAAACATCTCCACCCTACAAATCCTCAGACAATCCTCAGACTGCTGGCTCTCGCTGGATTTCTGAGGTAAAAGGCCTCTGATGAGGAAAATAAAGTCCTCATTTCACTAAAATAATTTCATCAGCAGAGGTGTGTTTCAGCTGCGTTCTGTTACCTTGCTATGAAAACTGCTCTGTTGTGACCCTCTTATTCCACATGGAGTGATGGAGCTTACTGGAAATGCCATCTGCACAATGAAGTTATAATCGACCTCACTGCTGAAGCCAAGCTTCAGAGATTACTGTCTCTGCTTTCCACTACACAAAACTGTCCAAAATAATATAATAATAATAATGCATTTATTTTATATAGCACTTTTTACAGCCTCAAAGACACTTTACAATGCAGGGAAATCAAGGAAACAACCTAAACTTCTTATTTATTTATGCTTAGAAAAAGAGTTCTAGAACACAGCACAGCACAGTTCAGCACAGCACACCACAGATCTCCCCAAACAGCCTCTGTTGCTAGTGTGTTGGAGACTATGGAGATGAGGAGTCAGTCAGTGTGCTTGGAAGACTATGACGGATTTTTAAAGCTGCACACCAATCATCTGTTGATAAAATGAGCTCCTGATTTCATGGTGGGGAAAAAATTCATAATCACCTTTTCCACTCTAAGAGACAAAAAAGAAATTAAAAAAAAAAAGATTAATATCGCTAAAAGCAATAATCTCAGGATTAGAATGCTTGTAGTCTGTGAGATTGTAATGCCCCACATGAAGTGTTAACACTGTTGCACAGATCTACATATTCATCACCCAGCTCCATGGACGTAGATCAACTGTGCGTCCTGCTGAGGTGCCCTTTGCTCTGGGGGATGTGTGTGCGTCTGGTTGTTTCTGGCTCCCAGTGTGGAGTCTGCACCGTGCTCTTCGATGTCAGTCTGCCAGTAGACCCACCAGCTGCCCTTCTCTAATTACTCGTGTGCAGATGCAATGATGCTAATTGCTGTGGGTCACACACCTGACCAACATCAATCCAACATCAGCAATAAAAAAACAAAAAGGTGATGCTTTCCAGCTCACGTGATTGCGTTTTAATGAAGCGAGAGGGTCGTTCGTTTGGAAATGCCCTGCCTTTGCTGTGTGGCACATGACAGATTCTTGAACTCTATCCCGTGGAGTCTCCATATGCTTCTGGAGGTTCAGACTGCCGAGAGCATTCGATCTTCATAGCTTCAGACCTTGGGGGTCCTGTTTGTGATGCACACGTCCCTGTATAGTGGGTCCTGGGTTGCAAGTGCACACTCTGACACACACACCCAACTGGACAAAAACTTGGACTATAAACCTGGTGAACAATATTCCAGTGTAGAATGTGACATATTTGGAACATTTATGTCACATTCCTTTTATCAATGCAATTAATTAAACCTGATTTACACCCCTATTAAGCAAGTGGGATCATTTTAAGAGCTGCTCAGTCCATTTTTTTTTAAATTTTTTAAGCCATGAGAACATTATTCTGTACTCTATCATGAAGTGGTGATTAGCAGTATAACCAGGAGATATTGCTTATTTTTCTGGGAGCATGGGAGGCAGCAACTGGACTATGCTACAGAAAGAATGAAATCCATTTTCTGAAGTGTTCTTTAGCAACCTACATCACTTCTTTTGAAGAATGGTTCCACCTAGTGGTTATGTATGGAAGTGTGTAATGTAAAATTAAAGTCTTTTGTTTTCTGTATTGTATTCAGAACAATCATATTGACCCTGTTTACGTAGTATGTCAGTGTATATTTATATTACCCCAAACCAATATCAGATTGGATTTGAAATAAAACAATAAATATCTGGTTAAAGTGCAGACTCAGCTTTAATTTGAGGGTATTTATACATCCATATTGGGTGATCTTTGTAGAGAAAAAACAGGGCTATTCACAATCCAAATCATACCCCCTCATCTGTGAAACATGGTGGAAGTAGTTTGATGGCTTGGGCACGTATGGCTGCCACTGGAACGGGCTTACTTCTCTTTATTGCTGACAGTGGCAGCAGGATGAATTCTCAAGTGTACAGAAGCATTCAATCAAAGGCCTCAAAACTCATTGGATGGAACTTCACCTTGCAGCAAGATCATGACCCCCAAAACACTGCTAGAACAACCAAGGAGTTTTTCCAGGGCTAAGTAGTGGAATCACTTTGACTGGCTCATTCAGTCACCTGACCTAAATCCAACTGAATATACATTTCAGTTGCTGAAGACTAGACTGGAGGCAAAAAACCCCTGAAACATACACAGAAAAGAAAATGGTTGCAGAACATCCCTGCCAGACCATCAGCGGGGAAGATACCCGGTGTCTGGTCATATCTGTGTGTCTCTGACTTCAGGCTGCCATTGAATGCATAGGATTTGCAACCAAGTACTAAATATGGCAGCTTTATTCAAGATTTTGTTTTGCCACTAAAAAGTGGGGGCCACGCATAAAAAGAGCTGTAATTCCTATATGGATCACTGGATATTTAAATACCCTTAAATTAAAGACCACAGTCTGAACTTCATATTCATTGTTTAATTTCAAATCCAATGTGCTGGAGTAAAGAGTACAGACTGCTCTATAATTCAAATGTTGTGTGACTCTCATAACATTTATAATCTAATAATCTAATCTGTGCAGAAAATTATTGTCTCCTGTCCACTTAATATATTGGGAAGTACTAGCACATTCACAAATGAAGTATTGTATTTAATATATTTGTGGGAAAGGCTGAGTGTGACAAGTGGGCTGTAAACATGAATGCCTGTAACAAAAAGGAAGATATACTGTATATATGATATATGAAAGATCTGATATGTAATACATATCACTGCAAGCAACAAAGCATTGTGGAGCACTGTTCAGGTCTAATATTATTATGTGACACCAAAACTCCAGGGACTAAAGAGGGATGGTTGTAAGAATTTTGTAGATTTAGCAGTTAGGTCATTATTTACCCTTACTCTCCAAAAATGTAAGCAGATCGGCAGAATTAGTTGTTTACAACAGCTTTTTCCTCAAATCAACCGGATAAAAGTGCACCAAATTAAAATGCACAGCCTAAAAATCAGGAAGCAGACATTCTACCTGCGTCATCAAGTGCAGAGGACAGATGCATGCTGACCATTAAATGGATCTTCAGTTTCTTACGTTTAATATAAATCCATTTAAAAAAAAAAAACCCCTTTGTGTCGGTGTGCATGCAAGTTGTACAATAAGGTGCGCTCACATACTGTTGCAGCGGTGGCAGAATATCCAATGAGCAGCCTTCATGTGAACAATAGTGAGCTCAAGAATGTTAAAGTGAATGAACCACACATTTCAGCCCCTTAGTGTCACTGTTCAGCTATTTTTCACGGCGTTCTTTCACAGGGGTGGTCTACACGCTGTATGAATTTTACAATATTTGGTTAACAGCTTTAGAAATGTAAATTTTTTAAAGATGAGTTTTCTTTCTTAAATTAATGCATAGAATGTATAATTTGCCATTTACAGTGAACTTATATTATTGCTAAGATATTCCAAAATGCTTGCGAATGCAAGTTTGACACCAATTAATCATATTTCCTAGATTTCACATAATTACATTACATTACATTTATTTGGCAGACGCTTTTATCCAAAGCGATGTACAAAAAGGGCAATATCATGGTCATAGACAACTACTAAACACAGGTTCAATAAGATACAATACTTATTTTGTACAGCAATTTCTAGACAAGAACACAGTTTAGTTGACACAGTGAACACTATTTTGACCTAACCTCTGCAAAGCCAACTAGGCAGAAGAATAAGCTACAGTATTAGGACAAATACAAATTACCAAAAAGTGCTGGGATGGGGCAACATGTAACAAGTGTCATAAAAAGGGGGGGGGGGGGGTGGATTTAGAGTGAAATATACAGCGTGGCGGTAGTTAGTCTAAGTATAGTCTGAAGAGATGACTCTTCAGGCCACAGCGGAAGATGGGTAGTGAGGGGGAGGTTCGGAGAAGGACAGGGGAGTTCCACCACTGGGGAGCTAGGGTGGAATTAATGAATTAATGAATGACGCAACATTCTGATGCATCTAATAAAGTCCTTCCGGGGGAGTTCAGAGAAGGAAGTGGGTGTAATGCAGCAAAAATACATTTCCTGGTAATGCTGGTGACGTTGTTTTAATGCTATAAGCATTTGGTACATTCACGGTCATTTAGTCAAGAATGTCCTTGGTTTAAAAGATTATCCTTTTAATGAATGGTGCCTTCATCAAATATTAGCAGTGATTTAATTAAAAGGTAAAAAGCCAGTTAATTAAAATTACACCATCATTTTCTGCTTGGCTGAGGCACCGCTGGTGGCTTTTTCACATTAAGGAATTTCAGTGGGAAATGTGCCAGGAAGAAGCTCACAATGATCAAAAGTGACGCATAAGAGGCTGCTCTGGAGGAAATAGGGGAGATTTGGTTTTTAGCTGGTATATTTAAGACAGTGATTTAATGACATTTTGTCTATGCGTTATCTATATATGTTCTATGCGTTATCCAATTACGTTGTTTATAAGATGTTGTTGTGCAAGACTTTTTAATAATACAAAAGCAAGCTATAATATTCTACACATGCTATATTCATAAACATATTTAAAATTCCATTTAAGATGTACCTAAGAATATTCATATATTTTAAGACTTCCAGATTTGTAATATAGTTGTGTGAACTTCAGTAACTATGGCAAACAAAAAAGTTGTGGGCTTTTGTTTAGATAAATATAAACACCTGATTACAAATAGAAGATGCATGTTTAAACTAATGATTGATGTATTTAAACCAATTCAGCTTTCTGAAAGGGTACATAGTGTAAAAGATCCCTTCAATATTCAATCAGGTTTTAAATCTAAACTAAAATAAAGCAGTAACACGGATAAAATAAATGATATGCTTGGATCAAAATAAAACTATTTTATTGTTAGGCATTCAACACATTTATTACATTATAATGTATCATAAATTTCAATAAAAGGAACTGAAACATTTTCTTACTGACACAAAATTTTCAATATTGTTTACAACAAAAACAGGTATTTATACTTGACATTATATGCTGCATTTAAAAAATCAATTTCATGGCATGCACTTTCTGTTTAATCAGAGACAAAATTGTTGCATTTCCATACTTTAACATTTTCATATTTAAAATGAAAAACATCAACATTATTCGTTTTCTATTTAATATATTTACTGTACATATTTAAATTTTCAACATTTTCCGTTTTTTTCCCAGATAACAAGTGCTTCATACAAGAAATAGATGTATTTTGTCAAAAACCATTTGCATATAATATACGTGAAATCTTTTGGAAAACAAACAAAAAAAAGTTTTGTTTTTTTTTTTGGAAAGTGAAAGCATGTGCATTCATAGTGTATGGCCAGTTTCATCATAACAATGGAACGAGACACACAAGTGTTCTCCACCCCGACCCGACCCAACCCGTGACATCACGGTCAGTTGTGCGAGGTCATGTGACGCGAGAGGTGGTGCCGCTCTCTGAAGGCCTCGTTGCAGACGGGGCACTTGAGCTTCTCCTCCCTCCTCCGTTTGACCAGCGGCTCCACGGACAGCTCCCTCTTGTGGTGGGATCGCATGTGGTACACCAGGTCGGAGGTCATGCGGAAGGAGGCGTTGCACTTGGCGCACCAGTTCTGCGCGGGCAGGCAGAGGGAGGTGAAGGACGGGGGCAGGAGCGTGAGGGCGGAGGGCGCCTGCACCCGCGTCGCCCCGGAGGCCTTTGGCCAGTACGGCGCGGCGAACAGGAAGGGGCCGCGCCCGGGGCCCCCGTCGCGCAGCACGTCCTGGCCCTGCAGCCTGGAGATCAGGTGGCTGGCCTGGCAGAGCCTGCCCGCGTCGCCCGCGGCGGGGTGGCAGGTCGCCGAGGGGAGGAGCTTCGCGGGCATCAGCAGAGGGGGCAACCGAGCGTTGGGGTGAGCGGGCTGGCTGAACGCGCTCTTCCTGTCCGGGTCCCGGGGCACCGAGCGGAACGCGCTTCCGGGGGCGGGGCCCTCGGCGTGGGGGCGGGGCCGCGCCTCCATCAGAGCCGGCCTGCCGCCGTCCCCGCTCTCCCCGCTTCTGAGGCTCTGCCGCAGGCTCTCTGGGGCCTTCCTCACCTCTGTGAACGCGCTCTTCTTCAGTTCCACCGGCTCGGGGCGGGAGGGCGAAAAGGGCCGTCTGCTCTCCCCCAAATCAAAGGCCTCTCCGCACTGTTGGGACGCGCACTCGAAACTCTCCTTGGACACGGGGGATTTAGAGGAGCTCCTGCTCCTCTTCTTCTCCTCCTCCTCCTCCTCCTCAGAGTACTTCCTCTTGCTCCCGCTTCTGATCTCCGCCTCCTTGCCGCTGGGCGGCCGTGTCCTGCTGTTTTCCAGGTCCCTGGCTAAGTTGTGAAAGTCGGTGGCAGGTTTCGCGTCCCGTGAGTTCGACCGCCTGTCCGGTCTGAGGGGCTCAGGACTGGGCCGCAGGGGAACGAGGTCCCCGTGGTGGAGGCGGTCTGCAGAATCCCCATCTGCGCCATTCATGCGATACAGTCCCTTGGTGCAGCAGAATCTCAGATGAGCCAGAAATGGGAATTCAAACTGGAAGCGCTGGTTGCAATCCTGGCACAGATAAGGAGGTGCACCTGAGGAAGCGACCAAGAGGTTGCTCTCAAATTAAGTGCATTTAAACGTCTATTGAAAAACATGTATTGTTTTGTATACAAGCATATTAGAATCTTATCTGTAATTAATGGAAAACAGTGGCAATACAAATAAAGTAAACTTGCTGCTATGTGATGATCAGTTATTTTCCTTAAACCCATCTGGTAACCTCAAAATCTCAGTTTGGCTTTTATATTCAGTTATAGGGAAACAAAAACCACCTTTTGCCAAAATAAAATGCAATAATTTAACAATTCAATGAAATGTCCTTGCGTTTTCTCACTGAATGAAGTAATGATAAGTTATTCTTATCTCTTATTCATTTAATTAATTTTATTTTACTGCACATCTGCCCCACTCATAAACCAGAAGCGACGTTAAACAGATGACTCGAGGTGAATTAGCTACAGTTTGTCCAGCACAGCATACCTTTGCTCTTCCCGCTTGCCCCGGTGAAGCTGAGGAGCAGTAAGGCCGTGAGGTCTTTCCCGTACCAGACCAGCAGCTCCTCGTCCTTCTCGATCCGGCGCAGGGACCTGTAGAACAGCTGCCCGTTCTTAACGTAGGCCTCCAGGTTCTGCTCCTCCCCGTCCCGGGCCGACTGGACCAGCCGCAGCCACGTCAGGCCCTCCGAGGAGCCGCACCCAGCCGAGGTGTCCACCTGCGTGGCCAGAACCAGCCCAATCAGAGCCTCTGCAGCGCTGCACCAGCTCCCGAGAGCTACCTTAGACATCCAATAGCATTGAGCCATTGAGTCTCGGCTCATGACACGTCACAGGAAATAATGTGTGAAAATGAAAACGGAAAAATTGCGCTTTTATGAAAAGTGCATATTTGCTTTGTTTATTTTTCTTTTTTTACATATTTTTTCAATTCATTTATTTTAGTTCATGGGGGGTTTTGCATAATAGTTGATAACAATACATATCTAAATAAGCAATATGTTAACATTTCCAAAACCAGTTAACCAGTAATGTGTTAACATTTTCAAAACCAGTTCTGTTATTACATAGAACAATTCTATTATAGGCTTACTAAATGTAAGCTATATCTACAGTACAAGTAGGTATTATACTGGAATATGTTCTAGTATAGTTCAGAGAAGGTAAATGCAAAAAGCCTTCTCATATACTGATATATCACACTAAGTTGACAAAATATACTTGTTTTAAAAAGCTTACTCTGAAGATGTAAGGTGCTGTTCGCTTGTCTGTAGATTTAAGAGCAATGAAAGCAATGCTGTCATACAGGGATGTGTGGCTCAGAACGCAAGGGCCAAAAATGGCATTTTCCGGGATGTCACAAGTAGTGTAGACGCTGGTGAAAATATCCGTCAGACACTGCTGCATCGCCTTGGCGTCTGCACCCCAACTTGCTTTTAAAGACAGCGAATCTTCCATCATCTTCTGTTGGAGAAAACATTAGAAGGTGGTGAATACAAGGTCCAGAAAATACATCTCAGGTTCCCAAAGTGAGTACAAGCCTAACAATCAGGTCCACTCTGAGAAATGCCTGTGTTATTTGGACATGGTCAGAAATGATATTCAGTTGTTTTGCAGACATAAAGTGAATGCCAATATATGGGAAGAGAATTATTCTTGTCGTTGTTGTTAATAATAATAACAATAATAATAATAATATATCTCTGAAGAAGCAGGTGTGACTAAAGTATGAATGCAATAACAAATTTAGATGGAATAAAATTTATGAGTAAAATATAAGCACCATTGAAATTTTAAAGGGGATACTAAATTTATTTAACATAGTTAGGTAACCTTAAAGCTCAGATACACAAAATGGCAAAAAGACTTTTCACAATCCTACATTTTCCCTTGGAGACTAATTAAGGCAGTGTGGGAAGTACATTTTTTTTATTTTCTCTGCACACTTCTTTGCAATGCAAATAAATTCCACTTATCCTGTTATATATATAAAATCTGTCACAAAGTGGCACGAGTGGATGTGTTTCATTGGCCATTTAATTCTTTCAGAAGTTATGTTATTCGCAAAACTTGTTTATGGTCATGAGTGCAAAATTTGTAAAACACTCTTTCATCTTTTATAAAATCCTTTTCCTAGTTAATTAAGTTAAATGTTCACATTTCATTGAATAGCACACGTAGTAGGCAGCCTCACCTATGTTTAGTGTAGTAAATAGGCAAGTGTCTGAGTCAAAATGTCCAAATACAGCTTTACCGCTGCTGTATTATCACTACATTACAATTAATCATAAATGTTACATCATAAACATAAACCATGTGCTGAGAATGGTTTTATACAGTGGCTTAAAATTGTCCAGAACTAATGCTAAGCAAAATGGGATTTAGTCATTTATTCATATTACAAGCGCATATTCATACAATAAACAATGTTCATTCCTAATATATCAACTGGGTGTTTAAATTGATTTTGTAATGCTAAAGTCTCTCTCTCTCCAGAACATGAGCACATAGCAGTCCTTAACAATAGTTATATTTTATTTCAGGACATTTAAAACAAACAAACAAATGAATAACATTTTTTAAGTAAATGTAAATGTAAGAGATTTTTGCATTTTAAAGTTAGCTGTTCTAAAAGGGAAACATGACCCCCACCCTCTCCTCCCAGTGGGGTTTTTTGATGGTTTAAAAGGTCACTTCGGCAAGCACCGCAGATAAATCAATGTCAATAGGAATTTCATCTCCAATTGAAGTAATAGAAGTCTAAATGCGCATTCATTCAATCGGCGAAATTGCGTATACACTTGTAAACATGGAATACATTCTTTGCGTTAGAACTGTTACACATGATGCATTCACTTGTCACAACGAAGTAAGTGTGCATTCCGTGTCATCTCCAGATACAGTCTTGCGAAGGTACAATATCCCCATCTCATTACCCTGCTACGAAAGTGCCCCCTCAAAATTTTCGTAATTGCATACAGACAAAATCACTTACCGTCTGTTAAAAGCTCTATAATCCACAATAATCAAGTGATGCTGCTTGCAGCGTAGCTGTAAAACCAGACAGTTTATACTGTTTCCGCTTTGTCAATACATCACCCAGTTATTTGAAAGTGACAGCGTTCATCGTCCTCCTTGTTTAGTGAGCAGAGTCGTCCTGATAAATCCGATGCTCTGGCGGACTGGCACATAAACGCGAGCACTTTTTGTTTGCAGCGCATAATCTGCCCAATGAGGCGTGTCGCGTTCGGTCTCCTCCACTTAACCCTTTACGGACTGAGGACCCGTTAATATACTCTACCAATCGAAAGTTAGCATTGAATTCCGTATTGCAACTATACAACGCGCGTCATTTTCAAGATTTGCGTCTAATCGTGGTAATGACAAAGTTGCTAAAGGTAATGTGTAATATGGAATTTAAGCACGTTAATGATAAAGCGACAAAAGAACAATATGTTAATACGAATAGGCGAACGATGGATAAATACAAGACGTATTTAAGAAATTTGGGATTGTAATTCTGCACATGTAGGCCTATTGTGCAAGATATATTACGGTATATTACAATGCTTCATTTTCTGGTTTAAATTTGACCGTTGCACACTTTGTCAAGGTCGTTCCTCAAGAAATGAAATAGCCAGTGCTTCCACTATTATAACAGTATTATAATTTATCTGCACTGGAAATAGCCTATACCCGCCTCGTGCCTGCTATGTACCGACTGCATCTAGTGCATCGTTTCAGTTTTGTTTCTCCCTAAATACAATACCAAGTTCATGTGAGGTGGAATGTCCTGCACAACAGCAGACAGTTAGCCTCAAGCAAAGTTTGACCTAACTCATTTAAGAGGACTCATTAATCCCATCTGTATGGGTCAGGCTTGTCTGTTGTAAGTACCTACCTATTAAATTTAGTATTTCCTGGTCTCTGTATTTTCTCTGTGTCTTATGTGTGTTTAATTCAAGGTTAGTAGATTGCATTTGTGTCAGATACATACCAAATGGACTATATCACTATAAACAAAAGTTAAATCAAGGCTTAGTGTTAAAACACACGGTTGACTGCATGGTTGGGTTTGGGTTTATCGTTCATGTGTCAGATTACAAAGCTGGCTAGAATGCCTTTATATAGTCACATAATTCTGTGCAGCTGGCAGTTTACTGAAACTGCAGCAGCTAATACCTGTAGGAACAAAAGTACAATTTTAAATAAATGATTTAAAAAGAGGAAAATGAAAGCATCGCTGTAAAGGCATTATTGCAATCCAGAAGCGCTTTAAATAATATGTCTGTGGGACATAAATCAATTGAAACATCTCACTCTCCTCAATATCCATCAATAATCAGAATAAGCATAAGATTTCCCAGATAGACTTTATATCATTCAATAAAGCTGAAGCAAACATGTAGAGGGTTGCCAATGACTCATTTGACAGTTGTTATTTGCGAAGCATTTATGTAATTAATGTTATCTGCTTTAACATGGATGTCCTGTGAATGTGCATGAACAGTCTGCCTTCTTCAAGATCAAAAAATAAAAAAAACTATCTCTTTCTATCATTTTTTGAGAGTGGGCATAATATTTGCTGATATTTTCCAAAGACATTTTCTTGGCTGTGTGAAATGTAAAAACTGGACAATATATAAATGAACAATAAAACGATGTCTGCCGTTGTCTGCTAGATGCTGTTCTTGTCTTTTATGGGTGGAATTTAAATAGAATTTAAATAGAATTTTACTAAATAGAATTTATAAGACAAGAAACAGCTAAAGTATTCTGAATGTTTACACTTCAGACTTACAGGTGAATTGGTGTGAATTGACTTAAGAGTGTGCTAATAAAAAAATTCTTCTCACTAAGCTGATTTTCTGTGAAATAACCAAAGACACCATTTCAAAATCAAAACCATATTCTTCTCCCTTCAACAGCTTGTAAAGTACATTTTACAATCTCTCCCACTTGCATGGTGTGTGTGTGTGTGTGTGAGAGAGAGCGTGAGAGAGAGACAGAGTGAGTCTGTACATCACACACTGGCTGTAGTAGTTTCCTTGTTATTTCCAATGGAGGGCAGAAGAGGAGAAAGAGAAGCAGCTTTGGGAGGCCGAGGAGAGGCGTGAGACCAGCCTCATTCACTGCCTGTGTCCCCACAGACAGAACCTCTACTGTATGCACTGCATGCTAAATGGGCCCCCATACAAAACTACAGCTAGTCATTCTCCACACAGGATACTAGTAACACTTAATACTCAAATCTAAATGTTGCCTTCTTGAAGCAAATACGTTATTTTTTGTACTTGCATCAAGATGGCACTCTTGCTCCATATGTATTGTATATATTTTTAACATATTCAGATAAAGAATTTTACTGATTATTATAAACTGAGATGAATATTTAAATGTGTTCGCAATGTTCTGTTAAAGTGGACCTCCTCATACCCTTACTGCACAGTAAAACAGTGTTACAGTAACACTGGACACTGGACATTTTACTGTGTATTTATATATTGTGTAGTGCATTCAAACACTCCACCAGGGAAACATAGTATTTGTTTTTGCATGAGGTTTATAGGTTTTCAAACAAGTTTTTGGGGTCTGTTTATTCCAGAGGAAGAGATGATGAGTGACTGCGGGTGCCATGTGGGGAGGGCTGTTACCATGGTACCCCAGGGACAATATGCAACAGCTGATCCACAGCTCAGACAAGCCCGAGATAAAGTGTGTTTTTGGGAATTTTGGTGATCATATGCACACTCTCAGCTCTACTTCTCTATGGCACTGGGAGGCAAAGGATGCAAGCCAAAGGGAGGTCTACTTCAGCTGGACATCGCAGTCACATTTAAAAATATAGGCTTATCTCAGTTATCTAAATATTAAAACTCCTAGGGACCCCTGTGAATGGTGAAATGTAAATGTATCTGTTCGTGAGAAACAAAGGTAAACATTAGAAAGTAATTAAATTGATTAAGGAATTATCTGAATAAGGACCATGGGCACACAGCCACTTGATGGGAAACTCTGGAGCTTGCCTGCTGTTAATTTTAAAGAGTTCCCCTTTTTACTAATTTAGAAGAGTAAATTATACAAAACATTTCTGTTAGAGCAGAGGAGGCTATGCTAATGGAATCCAGACATATCCATCTAACCACACAATAAATATTGATCAAACAATGATTCATGCAGCTTGGAAAATATGTGGAAAGTTCGGATGCATGTGGCAGTGGGCAACACTGCAATTTATAACCCTGTGTCAGTTTTATTTCTGAGACTGGCATACTGTGTGAAGGGACAAGAGTGACTCTTATCTGATAGTGTCTGTACTGATTGTTTATGTACCTGTTGAAATGAAGTAGTACATTTAGTACAAGTAGTACTACTTGTCCCAAAAAGAGAAGTTTTTCATGATGGATTAGATTATATGAGCTCTACTTAATGCAAGTCTTTCAGGACTTTCAAAGGTCTTGTGTGTGTGTGTGTGTGGGCAAAACAAGCAGAGCCTTAAAAGTATGACTTAGTGAGCACTGGATCTCCATTAGAACCAGTGACACTAAGACCGGTGCACCATTTCTTACCTACATCCATTGTGTCTCTGACACTATTAGCATGAAGGTAATTTACTTGTCTTGGAGATATAATGCCTCCTAGACAGGAACATCTGGGTTATGTTTCTCGACTTACAAGAATAATATACCATTTGCTGACCATTCTATCATCTATTATGTCAATCGTAATATATTTAGGTCAGGGTCAATTTACCAAAACTGATTCTGCTTGATTGATCTTGATTGAAGACTGTGTTAAGTTGAATTAAGTGTTGTGATGATGAGCTAAAACAAAGACCTGCACCCGCACCTGCTTGCGGGATGGTCCATTCAGGCCATTCAGCTTTTCCATTACAGCTGTGTCCCACAGTGTTTTCTCTTTTCACCACCACAATAATGTAATTCTGACCTTTACCAGAACTTATCTTGTTTGTTTCAAATGCTTTAACACTGACAGAACCGCTGGCCCACCCATTTAATCGTTTTATGGAAAAAGTGAAATGTGAATTTCACAGTAAATTATACAATGATTCCCAGAACACTAACTGTAGATTTAAGCCAATTTTAATCAATCACATGTGTTGTGGGCTTGGGAATACCGTAGCATACTTTTACACAACAAACAAGTGGTCAGATGGGACACAACAGTATGGTGAAGAGCAGCGACTGTTCCCATGCTAACCTTCCCATGCACTTCAGTGGCCTGTCTGTAGGTGAGCTGAGAATCTGATGGACACTCCATATATTACTGATTACTTTGTGAACAAAGATCTGCATCCTTTTGATACAGGTTGGCATTCATATCCTAAAGCTCAACGTGTCATAAACTAAAGTCAGTTTTGGCAAACATTCACAGTTACGATGGAACAACATAGCCAATTTGTTTGTTTAAACATAAAATGTCATACTTTGGCATTATTCCTGCTGTCAAAAGTCTTGGGCAATTTATGTTGCTTTAAAAGTATAACTGGGCTGGCAGTCTCAAAGTTTGAAGTCCAGCTTCTAAAAATAGAAGATGATGTGGGCCTCAGCTATCCCAATCTCTTTCTGTATTTTTTGCTGCCAGTCTGGGCACATATCACATTGTTTTCACACACCACGTAACCTACCCTCAAGGCATAATCAGCATCAGCATCTGTCCTTTGTTTCAGGGATTTTCCAAGAAAAGCATGACTAGAAATTAAATAAAAAAACTTAACATATAATTTAGTTGTCTGGGGGGGTATTTAGTCCTGGCATCACAAAAAGTGTACTAAATTTAAACATCAGCCATGAGAAAATTACAACTATAATGGGCAACATATTTAATGTCTATATATGTTTTGGGTTTCCACCAATGGCCCATCAAGATATATTTACAAAAACATGAATCACATTATGTGTTCAATTAGCATGCATATATATATATATATATATATATATATATATATATATATATTGCTATAGGTATGTTTCTGTGTGTGTGTGTGTGCTATTTTCAACTGCCCCTTTTCTGAAATATGCAGTGCTCATACAACCTCTTTTCAGATACAATTTTCTTTCAGACACATTGAGATTGCAGTAAGTCATTCTACATCAATATAGTTCAATGTCTGTTCTCTAGCAACTGAATCAAATCATACTGTATCTTCATATATTGTAGCCCTTTTCCAAAGTGATATGCATTCAGATTTTTATTTAATGAATAAAATGACAGGTTTGGATTGAAATGCCTCTTTAAGGCATACACCTCTGAGGTAAAGGTAATTAGAGCATGAAAGCCCTGCTGTATTGTGGGATAGATGGGGGTTGCTGCCACTCACCAATCAAGAGGAAGCTCTCCTAACTGCTTTAATTGACTGTTCTTCACAGGTCAAGCTTACCAAACGAAGGCCTGTCCACTTTGATTTCCGCCAGGCCTGTTCCAGCAGTTTCACTGGATTGGAGGAAAAGGAAGTGCTCAGTGGACTGCTCTCATCATGTTGGCATGTTTGGGAATACAAACTATTAACTCAATTCAGCTCTGCCTATCTTTTTTTGCTGCAGATGTGTTCAAAGGAGTGAGATGATAGGTGACATTACAGTCTCATTAACTAATAAACCTGTATATTCATGTGAATCGTCATACATTTAAAGTAAGTAGCAGTGAAAGTAGGCCTACAGCTCCACATAGTATTATGCATGCTTTACTCTTTCATATATTTATATGCAATTCTTCCCTGTCCGAAGGTGGAAAGGAAAAGGAATTGACCCCCCCTCCCCGTCTAAGAGACATCAACTACCCTGTGAAAAACAACTCCTGGGATGGACATTCTTTCAGTTGGATATTAGGGGTGACAGGTGGGGGGGGACGCGAGTTAATTTTGGCACAAATCTTCCACTAGCATGTTGTATACAATAGATATAATATTTTTCACCTTTAAACACCCATAATATCATTTGGTTACCAAGTGGCCTTTTTGGAAACCTGCCTAGACAATGCAGAATGGTCATTTTTGGTGGTAATGTCGATTTTGAACCAGGATTTGCCCAGTATTGTGATTGTGGCTCCATTGTGTTTCTAAACCTACCAGTTAAATCTAAATTTCTTCCAGGAATATTTAAAGTAATTCTGACACCCAAGGGTTATCTTTCTGAAGAGACCAGGGTTATGCCTGCAGTCAAAAGGGTTCATGATTTATTTTGGGTATGTCATTTTCAGGCAGTTTAACTGCAGGGGTTAAACCACTGGTGCCCCATTACAGGAGGAAACTCTTGATCCACCTCTGAGGCAGGTAACTACTACTATAGAGCAGTAATAAATAGCTAGCACAACTAAACAATTAAATGCGACTGTGTTTTTGCTTTACAAGCACAGTTTGGTGAGTTCAGAAAATTCCAAAATAAACACAACAAACAGTGTTTGTGAAGAAAAAAGTAATCCCAACATTTATTTTCTGGTCAAAGTTACACACACACACACACACACTCACACACACACACACTCACACACATATACGCACACACACGTACACGCATACACAACGTGTCAGTTAATTGTTCCGCCTTTCTCAAAGACAATCAGCAGTAAATCGCAGACAATCTATCGCTAATTTTTTCTTTTTAAAATTTGGGAGCTCTAGCTTTCAGACGAACGCTCTTAGGATCCCCCAATACATGTTCCTATCATGCACCCACATTTCAAACTCATGAGATCATAGAGGTCTGATGCTATGTTGGGCCCTGTACAAAATGATGTTTCCTGTCTATCTGACTTGAGACACTCCTACTTGAAGCTCAATAACTCATTAAGGATGGCTGATACCATATTTACTTAAAAATGTACATAAAGAACAGCATCAGTTTACATTTGAATGTAGTGAATACAGTATAGACCTAGAGCATCAGAATATGATTGGTTGGGGATCATTTTTAATCAAATGATAATTTAACTAAAGAAACTTGTACATATGATCATAAACAACGTACAGGTTTGGTGACACGTATTATAACTTGCAACATCTTCACTCAGGAAGTGAGTCAGTGTAGTACAGCACTGCAGTTGTGAAAATGGTATAATCACAGGGTGAAATCATCAGTGTTTATGTTTGCCTTTAGGCAATTTTATGAAAAAATAAAAAATCCTATGCCTTCAGCGAAATGTAAATGTATATTTCATAACACCCAATCCCCCCCCTTCCCCTGCCCAAAACACACACACGTGCATGCATGCACACACACACACTATATGTGCTATACATTTACATTTTATAGAAAAAGTATTTTGCTGCTATGAAGGGGTATGTGAAGCTGTGGTCATATACAGATATTTTGTGCATATTCTATTTCAGATGTAGTCCAGGAAGAAAGCAGATACTTTAAAACCTTATACTTTAATGCAATTTCACCATAGGTTGACAATAATTTAGTGTGGTCCAGCTCGAGGGTACAATACAACACAGTCCACAACACACATGCAATACTCAGTCATACAAGACAATACTAAGAAATATGCAGTAGAATGCCCATGAAAAAGATGATGCTCATAATTCATCCACATTGTAACAACTCAAATAATTGTTAAAATTTCAGGACCAGTTTGAGTAATATTAATATGACAACTGAGTGTACACAATCTCAGGTCAGGCTACAATCCTTAAACGAGTTTAGAATTAATTTTTAATTCCTTGCACACCATGAAACACTGTGCTGAGCCTACCCATATCTGCAGAAAACCATATTTGAGTAAGGTCTGCAAACCCTGGACCTGCCTTACTGTGGTCTTTAGAGATCCCATGGCTCTTATCGCAAACAGTATAAGTGTTTCCTTGGTTCTTTGCCAAATTCTCAATCTGGTCCACTGAGTCTGCCCATATAATCACCTCCAGTTCTTGCAGCATAATAAGTCTCTGCCTCTCCACAGCTACTTATGTGTGGTGAGTGCTCTTGTCTATGTGACTGATACACATTGGTGTCAAATGAGGGAAATCCAGAATAGTTCCATGTGTGGAGACAATTATATATATATAAATACCCGCTATTCACTTTTTCATATACTGTAACTTGATAGTGTACCTGAAAGAATATATATTTTAGCAGCATGCAAGGGGCAAATGGGGAGAAACTTCTCGAGTCCTTCTCTTGTTTCCTCTTTCAAGTTCAAAGAACGCAGAACAATTTCCTCGGCCAACTGTAATATAATGTACCATTTTGTTTGCATTAAGCTAATTTGCTAAGTTTAGATATCAAGGAAAATGTTCTTTATTTTAAAGTGCATATTCAGGGTTAAGCCATGAAATAAGGATACCGATGAGACCAGAGTTTTAATTAGCTTAAAGGTGCACGTCATGTATTCCGCTGTCCGGTGTGCTCCTTCCACACAGAACCACCACAGGTTTTGAATACTCCCACGGTCTGAATATCGATGATTTCCTGGCGCATGCTCGAAAGACAGGGTTCATGCAGCTTTCACGGTCTGTGTGGGTGTGGTGGTCGTCCTCCTCCAGGGTAAAAAAAGAAAAAAAAGTAGCCAATTTATGGGCACACTTCATACGCTGCACAGTAAAACAAGCATAAGGGAAGAGAAGTCATTGCATCGACGTCAGTTCGGTGATTTCCTCAATTTCGCAGGAAGCAGAAATAACCTATATATTGTTTCATTGCAGCAGTGGTTCACATGTATGACACTGGGCGGTGTGGAAACGGTGTTGATCCTCGTGGTACTCGGCTTTATTACAAAGCATTCATTGGTTGTCTTCGTACTGTATAAAAACGCGGCTTTGCAGTTACTTGCTTAAAATCAGTGATCTCTTCAATTAACGACCGTCATGAGCGAGAAAACAATTCGCGAAAAGAAAAGATGGACCAGAGCGACAGTGGGACTGTTGCTTGTAACTTTATTAAATGTGTCGTTTTGTATAGCAGAAGAAGCGTCTTGCCACGGAGCCTTTGATCTATATTTTGTGTTAGACAAGTAAGTACAAAACCCACGTGTTGCTTTGTTGAAAAACAACGTTATGTTAGAAACCGATTGTGTTAGATTACAAATTCATATTAGTAATATGTTTTATATTTTGAACACCTCAAGGCTATAAGCATTAGTGTTTGGAATTTTCGCTGATAATATTCTTTACTTCCACTGCCTTGTATGTCATTGTTGCTTCAGCAGAGAAAAGGTTAAGCCTGAACAGCATTGACTTCCGAATGCCCGGATATGCTAGTTCAATTAAATTAGACGTTCAATACGTCATTGTTAAATGGAAGAGGATGCTGAAGTTCTAGTTCATGTTGCGGTCGAGGGGAAGTTAAGAATAGAAGTACAGCCAGTAATAAACAATTAATTAATTAATTAATTAAAATAATATTAATTCCTTCGTTAGTTTGTCTAACCAGACCGTAACATTACTTATGCTGCTGTTGATGATGATGATGCTGATGATGATGATGCTGATGATGATTATGATGATGATGATGATGATGATTATTATTATTATTGTAGACCAATATTACCCCAGTAAACTAATTTCTAACATTATGTGGGCTGTAGGGCTACTTCGTGCATATTTCATCCATATAGAAGCTCTCCATATAGATCATAGTTATCCTTACTGTATGTTGCTTCAGAAAAATTGCTTTTATAACCCTAACAGATACTAAATGCACGAGAGGTTATGGTCTTCATGATCTTCTAGTTATGAACTTCTAGATTGTCCATGTCTTTTTGCTGTTCAAAAAATATGATTTTGTAGATTTGATAGATTTTGTACAAGGTATGGAATACCATTAAAAAGTAAGCTTAGAAATATATATTGTCCAAATGACTTAGACATACTTTATTGTTCATCAAGCCATTGTTACTCATTTTATTAACCCCAATATCATATTTGATATGCAATTCCCTGTGTAGCACCCTGTGACTAATGGAGTTATGAGTGTGACAAGCTATTTCAACAGCACCTAACCTGTCTGTTGAGATAATAACATTGCTTCACAGCCCTGCAATGCTTTCTTATGGCATTCATTCAGTATTTTACAAATTATTTGAATGAGTGCCGTTTCTTTTCCGGTACCAGGCTTAGCAGCAGTGCATGCAGGTGTTTGTTTTAATACTTAACAGGTGTAAAGTCAGGTGTACCAAAATCATTCTGAAGCCAAATGTGAAATAGCACCCTTAGCACTTAGCACCCTTCAGCTTGTCACTGTACAGGACTGGACCAAACACTGATTCCTGTGGGTGTCCTTTGGAATGACAATGTGAAGCTGAAATTGAGCCATGCCTGGTTATCTGATTGTAATACCCCTAGATCTATGATGAGATTGAGTTGAAGGCAGTAACCCTGATCTCTGTGCTCTATCTGAGATGATAAGAGGACCTCCTGGTTAACTGTGTTGAATATACTATGCAGGCAGTAATGGGTAAATCTTGTCCTGCCAAGACATGGGGTGTGCTAAATTGTTTTCACCTTAAAATTGGCCACCGATTTCGATCCTAGAAACCAGGTCAGTTGAATTAACTGTGTCAGTATTAACTGCTTTAAGTAAAGGACACTTTGAAAGTCTTTTTTCTTTTAGAAAGTCAGTGCACTTCAAATAGAAACCACATTTGATTGGTTATTGCTTGTATGTATGTGTAGCAATGTAAATATAGCTTAAATTGTACCTTTTAAAAAAGGCTGTCATGCTCAGCAAAACCAGTCTTCCAATTTGGAATAGTAATTCAGTTTCCATCAAGCGTTTAAAACCAACATATCATAGGCTTGATAATAAATGGCTTTGCAATGAACCATGGGAACTTGAGGAAAGGAAACAGAAATGCCTGTGTAGGCTTTCCTTCCAGAGTTTTATCGATTGTTTTGACAGAGGACAAATTCATGTAAAATAGATTATTTATTTGTAAATTGTGGCCAAATAGCTGGTTGCATGACTGTTGACGTCAATTTTTTTCTATTAAATGGGTGCAGAGATCTTTCCACTGACGACATCAGGAATAATTTGTCTCGTCTTGTCAAACAGGATATTACACGTTTTGTGCTCTGAGTGTTGGTCTTGACATCTGCAGATAGAGCAGCAATTGCTCAGCACATTATTTCATTTAATGCACAACAAACTGTAAAAGTTTCTTCTGTATGCTCTCCCAGAGTAAGAGAAGTACATTCGGATTTGGATTGGATTTAGCAATCTGTAACACACAGTCTGTCTCTAAGAAAATCTTTGAACAAAATATAGTTCAGGTCAAGCCTCCCATTGTGTCACACACTCTGTATGACAGTATCAATGTTTTCCAGGTCTGGAAGTGTTACAAACAACTGGGGGGAAATATATGGATTTGTTGAGCAGCTGACCAATCGGTTTGTGAGGTAAGCGTCTTCCATTTTGAACAGGTACAGGTGCCCGTTCTGAGACATTATTTGGAAAGTACTATTTCCATGTGAGACATTCTATACTATTAAATGTGTTGATTCTGTGTGGACAGAAAAGATGGTGACCACAAATAATAATAATTTTAAAAAGTTATGTTATTTTTTAAGGTAGTCATTTGTACCAGGGGCACATCCCATCTACAGTACCAGGACAGTTACAATACATTCTTGAACCCAGTAATCTCTTCATTTTTAGTGTTTGGATTGAGTATTCCAGCATAAATTAAATAGCTTTGTGGTTTGTAATTTTTCTGTTTTTGTGTCACACAAATGTACGCAAATAAATAAATAAATAAATAAATAAACAAACCTTGACTACTGAGTGAACTGTTTTCACCTTTTGCCAAACAGAAGCTGTCTTTGTAGTTCTCCTGTGCATTTAATTGAATTCAGGTATTGCACAATAACGATAATAAATGTCTAATTGCTTCCCACTGAATGATGTACATGTGCTTGTTTTATTTTCCAGCCCCAGGATGAGAGTTTCTTTTATAGTTTTTTCAGTTAGTGCAGAGGTGATGCTGCCTTTAACCGGAGACAGGTACTGAAAAGATTTCCTTTTGTTTATTTGTCTGATGTTTCTGCCATGTTTGATCACGTATCGTAACAATGGAGCGCACCAATTGAATTGAATGTTAAATGTTGCCTTTGCAACACCTAAGGCGGAACAGTTTTTGCCCGTTTAATCTGGGAAAGTAATGACTATTTCGCAGTGCCTGAATTCCAGTATCAACCGGTTGCTTGATTAAATGTGATTTAGCCAGTGTTCATTTATTATGCTGTTGCACCTCTGTGTTCTGCAGTTATGAAATAGAGCAAGGCCTAAAGCGACTGCGTGACGTCAGACCAACGAGTGAGACATACATGCATGAAGGATTTAAGAAGGTAGGCCACCAATTGCGGCGAACAATTCTAATTACGATTCTAATTATGTAAACTCTAATCACACTTGAAATTTTTTGTTTCTTGTTTAGGCAACAGAGCAAATTGAAGAACAAAAAAAAAGATCCTCAAGATCATCAAGCATCATCATAGCCTTGACTGATGGACGTCTGGAAGGATATCTCTTTCTATACACAGTAAAGGAGGTACGGGCATGCATAATACTAGTCTGATACGTTTTTGTATGCTTTATGCATTCATTTTGTGACTTGACTGTGCA
Source organism: Anguilla rostrata (assembly GCF_018555375.3). Classification (NCBI taxonomy): domain Eukaryota; kingdom Metazoa; phylum Chordata; class Actinopteri; order Anguilliformes; family Anguillidae; genus Anguilla; species Anguilla rostrata. Next base: position 6,364,208 of record NC_057946.1, on the reverse strand, counting down.
TTTTTATCCGTGTGTCTTCCATGCACTATAGGCAAACGTTGCAAGACAACTGGGTGCACGAGTGTACTGTGTTGGTGTAAACAACTTTGACGAGAAAGAGGCAAGAGACCTTCCAGAGTTTTCATGTTTTATCATCTGTCATTTACTACTGCAAAGGCCGCATGTTTGAATGTTTAAAAAAAAATAATATATATATATATATATATATATATATGACACTGTATATATGATGAGGGATTCCTGTCTGCCCCTTTTGTGAAGGGAGTATCTGTCATTCAGGCTGGTTGTTTATCTGGGTCGTACCATCTACACTTCCTGTTAGTGTTGCATTAATTTGATTAAAGATTTAGATTCCGGACAGGAAGTTGTTATGTAGATTTCAGGAAGTCTCAATAGCACTTTTCTTGCTTTGGCAAAAGTTCTAATGCAGGTCATCTGAAATATTTCATTTTGTTCTTAGTTTTTAAGGCTAATATTTAAATATTCACTTTTCTACAGCTTGCAGCGATTGCTGACAATAAGGATCAAGTATTCCCCGTTTTAGGTGGATTTCAAGCTCTCAGAAGCATAGTAAATTCGGTAAGCATATACAAGATCCTCCATTCGCACATTTAATACTGCATAGTTAACTAATTCTGAAGAGTTTGTTGACATCATGCATGTTGTTGTACTCTACATCACATTATTAGTTAAACACATCTACAGTCACTTAACCTGAAACAGATCTTTTTTAAGTTTATGTTTTCTCTGGGCAGTACTTTAAGATGTTGCAGAAGGCACAACGCATAAGGAAAAAAGGTCATTGCCCTGCAGTTTATTTTTGTTCTAAAATAGATTTTATTACCTTTAATCTACCTTCATCTTTAAATGAGTTTACAGGTAGACTCTCTCACAGCTTTTGAATATGGGTTTATGATTTATTAAAATGAACAAATCTATAAAAATGAATAGTCTTGGATTATACACTTTTTCCATCCTATTTGATCCATGGGGCCTCCTCCTGGCCATTGTTGCTCTGCTTGTCAGTTTTTATAAATTTCCCTTAGTGCAGATTAATCACTTAGGCATTGTTCTCTCAGTTTTTTCAAGCATGTCATAAGGTTAATCTACAATAGAGTCCTGCAATGGAGACCTGCTGCAGATTTGCATTCAAAGGTTAAACTTATTCTGCTGAGAGTGGGAACTGGAAGCAAAATAATACTTCAGAGAAGTCTTGGCAAAATAAATTCTGCAATGTATACAGTGGATATCAGTGGAATTATATCTTGTAATAATATTGCTTCTTCCTTCATCTTTGATCAATCAGGGTAACCTACATTGTGTGTTGTTATGTAGTCTCTTAATGTAGTTGAACCATATCTTTTTATACATTCATGAAAAATTATATGTTTGCCAAATTCAAGTATGTTCGATACTGCTGAACATAAAGTCAAAACCACAAAACTAAATTGTTTTGGTCCAACACTGTGATGCCCGTTGGGCTCCTTATTTTAATATGGGAGTATATCAAGACTGCATTGCCCAAATATCCATAGAAGTAGCGAGTAATTATTAGAAATGTATCTTTGCTGGGATGGAGATGTAGTGCAGTGGGAATATTTAGCAAAATTCTTTAGACGCAGGTGGGAGCAGGACACATTTTCAGGCCAGGCAGATGATGGAGTGGTCTGGGTGTAAGGCTGAAAAAATGTCCTCAGGGCTCGACTGTATGCCCTATTGCCCACAGAACTCTATATGTACAGTCAGAATAAAGATTAACTCTGGCATAGAGTAGCATTCACAATGTTGTATTAAAATTACCATTTTCCAGCGTAGGTCCTTCAAAAGCTCAGAAATTTTTTTTTTAAAATCAACACCTGTATGATTGATTGGTTTTTCAGTTTAGATTTTTTCAAACTTTTTTTTCCATGTTATGCTCTTTAAATACTTACACTTTTTCATGGCACACCATTGATTTATACAGTACATTGAGTGCTAACTGTGCACATGGGGCAGTGCAAGGCAGCCATAAACGTTGTTAATACACATTCCCTAGAGGTAGGCAGTAAAGACCCCACTAGTCATACTGAAAAACATCGCTGAACTTGCACACAAGCACCCAGTGTTTACAGTGACTCTAACTGAATTAAAATCTGCTACAATTCTGTGTGGTAGCCAAACGCATTGCAAGCAGGGAAATTATACATCCGGTTGATGATACACTAAGGTTTGCAATGCTATGATCCTGCTCAGATTGCTATATTCTGTGAGAAAGGCATTTCACTCATGCAGACAAAAGTTTACAAAATACAGCTTTCATGCTCTTAGTTAGCATATGGTATCATTTTACATGGAAGCTAATATAACATACAGTATAGTGTTTGCTGAACCTGTGACTATTTCAGAGCTGAGGTTAATGATCATAAAGTTATACAGTAGGGTTGCAGACCTTGATCCCATGCTTGATTGTCTCCCTACTGATAACAAGGTAATGGACAGTAATTAAGCAGTGATGAATTAGGATAGATCAGACATAATGAGTTTTGTATGGTTTAATAAATTATCTTGTTGACTGGACTGGGTAAGGGATTTTTGACCGTGGTATGTAGTTGACAAGGGTGTTTTTTGTTTGTTTTTTTAAAGTGGATATCCTTAATTTTTCCATTTTGAGGGATTTGGCAACATCTGTGGTGGTAACAAAAGTTAGTTTTCACTCTCCAGATATCAGAGTTCCACTCAAAACAGTGCTGTTATGAATGCATTGAGTGCTAATGGTTTAGGAGGTTGAGTTGATGGCATTGTTTGTCTGGATGTGACCTCGATTGACCCACCCAAGTCAGTCTTAAATCTCAGTGGAGAAGCACCCTGTTAATCAGGAGGTGGATTGCACTCCGGGCCCCATTTATTCTTGAGCAAAGCATGTTATTTAAGTCTGAAATGAATGCAAGGCGTGTTCTCTGTGTCAGAGGCAAAATAATTCAGTCTTAAAGTGATTATTGAAATGCCAGCACCAGAACTAACTGTTGAAAGATTAGGTTGGAAGGTTCAGAGGGAGTGTGTCTGATTCAGATCCCTAGAGATCACATCTGTTTCAGCCTCATTGAACAATGTGATTTGCTTTAACTTCAGACACAAACGAGTTTTTCCAGACTTTTTAAATCTTGAAATTTTGCTATGACAGATGTACCCAGGAAAGGGCATCTAAAGTATAGACACCATCTAGTTCGTGCATATTTATTATGAAGATAAATAAGAATGTATATGTTTTTTGACCCTTTACCAAAAAGCACATGTATCTGATTAAGACTAATATTGAGTGCATGCTCACTTGGTAATTTATCACTTTGTGGATGAGTTTCCAGGATTTGAGATCATTTATGGGCAAGTGTACTGTAATACTTGTACATGAGATATGACCTTACATTTCTGTCTGTTTGATTATTACAGAGTATTTCAGTTACTTTAGTTCATTACAAATTATCAGCCTGGATTTAGTTAGTATATGTCTTTATCTTGAGAATAAATAATATTCTGTCTCTTTCTCACAGTTCTATCAAGGTGCATGAAAAAAGGCATTAGTCCAAACACAATGATTCACTTAATGTAAATGCAAGTTTCACTTAAATACATGTGTTTGTTTCAGTGTAAAGGCAATTGTTTTCAGTGCTTATTTACACCTTTAAAAAGGCTCTTTTCAGCTGTCTGGCTTAATGCTCTCCAAGGCCTCATTAGGGATATTCAAACATGTAGGTAACAAATGTACCACACACACACACACACACACACACTCAAGATCATATGCTTTTTATTGTAATATTACTTGATGTTTTACTTCCTCTTTCCATCTCTGCTCTCATAGATTTTAAAGAAGTCTTGTACAGAAATCTTAAAAGTGGAGCCCTCCAGCATCTGTGTGAATGGTATGTAAAAAAAAAAAGCTGTGATTCTTTCAAAGTTATTCATATTTCTACAAATAGTAGATCCTAAAGTTTGGGTATTTGTTATGTTTTCATCCTGCAGAAACCTTTGAAATTGTGCTGAGAGGAAATGGATTTACACTGGGCAATGGCACAGAGGGAGTGGTCTGCAGCTTCATCATCAACGAACAGACCTACCGTAAGCAATTTGCTTATATGGACTGGCCCAGATTCATTCTAACTGTAGTGTATTCTGTCATTACACTTGTGACTTACACAAGTATTGCAACAAGTGTTTTGTTGTAAAAATGAAAAAAAAAAAAGCCATTTGGAAAAGTAAGCCATTTGAAAAATAAACCGTTTTTATAGATATTATTTTAGAACATGGACTGATTAGTGTGTATGGGCCAGCTTGTTGGGTTCAAAAATGCCCACCCATCCTGGATGCCTTCTTTATTAGTACATGATAGGCTAGTGTATTTGTGTAATCATGTTGTTATGCCATTACTGTTACTAGCGAATGTTTATTTTAATCAAGAATTCCGAGTCTACTTCAAAATGGGTCTTATAATGTACAGTGTCTTGAAAGATGACCCGCGTAGTTTGGTATAGTAGACAAAACTGCTTTACCTCATTGCTTGGCATGAATTTCCTTCCCTATAAAAATAAAATTAGACCATTGAAAGGTGCAGGCATTTGATTTATTTTGGACTTGGGCTTATTATTGCTCTTAAAATAAATAAAAATAGCTCACTTTTAACTATTTCATTAGAAGACCACATGAAACATGGACATTGATCCAGATGTCTTTCTTTTAATTCTATGTGGTCCCACAGCCTGTGTTTTAGATGCTAAAAACAGCCTGTCTGCTTGTGCCCGCATGGGTGTAGGGATCCTCCCTGGATTTGTGGTTTTGAGGGTTCCTTATAATTGTGGACAGGCCACACTGTAACTGTTAAACAAAAAAAAAAAAGTTTTTTAAAATTGCAATGTGGTGATACGTGTGGCATGGGGCAGCTGACTTCTAGGAGGGTGGGGGTGCAGTCCCTGCTATGGCACATTCTCAGCTTTGGCACTTTCTCTGTTACCTTCTCTGCTCTCTGTCTCTGTCTGAAAAAAAGCAAAAACATATGAAAGGAAATATGAAAGGACTGTCCCACCCTTTAAAAAAATATTGCATTATATGAGGAGCATTTTTTTTTTCACTTTTCATTGGAACCATTCCTCGAAAGAGTCCACAGCACTGAAAGAAAAAAAAAACCCTGGCAGGTCTGCTGGGAAGGGGGTGTCTACTTGAACCTGCGGATTTATTCTTGGAGTGCTCTCATTATTTGCATTATGTACGTCAGCACTGTGCCACGGTTGACTGGCCCTTACTCGTGACGAGGTTCTCAGCTGTTTATACGTGTGGGAAGGTGACTCATTAGGCAGTGAGGCACATGGAGCCCATCTGATCTCTTATTTTCCAGATGAGAAGCCACGCGTGGTACAGGACGATTACCTGCTGTGTCCGGCACCTGTGCTGCATGAAGTCGGACAGTGAGTACCCATTGAGACCTCTGTTTCTATGGCTGTTACTGGGTGGATGTCACAGAGTATCTGAGTGGCAGCTGTGCAGGCCCTGGACCACAGTCATGACATGTTTCCCCAAATAGCCGACCACGTGCACCACTTCCTTCCTCTGAACCAACAGACTGTGATGGAAAATGACCATAATGGGAGCATTGAGCCCTTCAAACAGACACTTTTTCATTGCATGTCCCATTAAATATATGACCTTTACTGACCCGTGGTGTGTTCTGGTGGATTTATTCCTCAAGCTGAGCACTACTACAGTGCTCGGGTGAAAACTGGACAGCGCAAACGCTTGCTGATTTGATTTAGTGCAACATCGTAATCTGAAACATCAAGTCGAAACATGATGCGGTGGTTGAGGTCGTTTCAAAAGATTTCCTCTGTAAGCGTTCGATGTGATCTTTTCTGCTCACTGCTTGCCTGCTTTCTTGGCACAGGACCCGGCTATAAAGGTTTTGCCAGAGCGGTAATTACACAGAGAATGACCCACTTAAAAGACTCCCCTCTTGATCAGGCACTCCAAACATTATTTTACCTGCCGTTATTTGTGATTCCTTTATTCCCCCAAATTCGGCAATGCTGTCTCAATTTGGAACGTCCAGTTTGCGAACTGTGGCTAAGCATGCTCATGCACGCCCCCTGCTGCTGGCTTGGGAGATTGAAGACGGCTCACGGTTCTCCTCCGAAACTCGTTCGCATTCCCCGACAGCCGCTTCCTTTCACACCGCAGCCACAAGCCGCGCGCGTGCAGAGCGGGGGCGGTGGAGACCCAATCGTACGTGTGCCCAGAGAATAAACTACAGGTGCCCAGACCTCCGACAAGGGTCGCTCGAGCAATGAACACTGCCGTCGGCTAAATCCCTCTCATGTATCCCTTGGGCAATGCAAAGCTAACTGTCCGCCACCCCAGGGCTGCCGGCTACAGTAGGCACTGGTCAGATTCAATCCGAAACCACGGTGCTAACTCATGCACCGCAAATGGCACTTTTACCAAATGAGTTATTGTTTAGGTTGGATTTCTATGCCAAGTTGCTAACGCAAGACTTTGATGTACTATAGCTGCATAATGCTAATCTGTCTTTTGTGCCACAGTGCTTGAACAGTGCATGTAAAGCATAGGCACATTTTGCAGAGTGTCTTTTTCTGAGATGTGTTTGTTTTCTTTCGTGCTTTTTGAACCTCATTCACGTGGGTAGCATCCTCATAGCGGCTAAGCTTAGCAAAGAGCCTTTCAGTTCTGTCACACGTAGAAGCTGCCGTCAGATGTGGATAACATTTCTCATCTCTATTCACATCTCTATTCACTTAGAAAATATCTTCTGTTTGTTACGTCATTTTACATCTGTTTTGGTTTTCAGTGCTTCAATCTAGGCTACAGATTATTCTCAAATGATTCCATCCAGGAATAGAATGAGGTATACATCACACTATGAATGTTCTGGAATGGGATCCTCCCCGTAAATTTGTTAAGCAGTGCACATCACATATCTCTGTCTGTGCTGACTGCTGCTGAATCACTTTAGGGCAGGGGTGTCAAACTGAATCCCAAGGGGGCCACAGTGTCTGTGGATTTATTGTGGTTTCCTGTTAGTCAGTAGCCAGTTAAAGCCTTGAAAACAAGGTGTATGGGGTCCATAGCTCATCAATGACTTGAATGAAACACTACACCCCAAAAATTCCAAGATCACCCCGAAGACCTGCAGACACTACGGCCCTCCAGGACACCGGTTTGACACCTGTGCTTTAGGGTCTCAGCCATGTTGTTGGCACCATCTGTCCACAGATTATGAAATTTGCACTCCTTTAAAAAAAGAAAACAAAAAAAAAAAAACAAAGTTTTCCAACATTTCTTCCCCTCAAAATTATTACAGCAGTTGTGCCCCTCAGGTAATCTGAGAAGAGTTGCATCTCTCACTGCTGATAGCCTGTGGGTACATTACTTTTTTGTTTTGTTGCAGAAATAGCCATTCCTGTACACCTTCTTCGATTCCATCCAGATTTTTCATTTTGTCACGTTTCTTCATGTACAGCATATAAACTCCCTCCATACCAATGTAACATTATATCTGAGGATACCTTCTGTGATTCATTATATGCACCGTGTGCATTATATCATTAAGCTAATCTTATATTTAAGTGTTCCAATAGAAGGGGGCATTAAATCTCTCCTGTGTCCCTGCCTGTTTTTTTTATTTTTATTATTGTGTCTGGGATTTGGAGTGTTCCACTGCTTATTAAAGGTCCATTTATGGCCTGTTCCTCTCAGACTTCATTCCTTTCTTATGGTACTGGTGACCCACCATTTCAAGCAGAAAGTCACGTTGTTATACTGGATGGTTTTTTTACTATATAGAATACTGTATCATAAAAGGGAATTTAGACAGGCATTGTCCACAGTGAATAGTGTCATCTTATTAGACTTAGCAATAGATTGTTTTGAAAGCTATTAATATTAGTCAGTGTGTTTAAAGATTACAGCTGGTTGACTGTCTTTGTGGCCTCTGTTGCCATGCAGGTGGTTGGATGACTGACTCCCGATCAGTCCTTGACCCCAGTGCATCAGTTTATCACCAACCATTATCACTACGCAAACAAATGCTGAACAAGAAAGTCTAGGCTTTGGACTCACCTATTTGTGATGTTGTGTTCCTGGTGGTACCTTCAGTGTGTTGACTCGAGGACAGTCCAGTCATAGCTGTTTGCTTACCAAAGCTGGTGTGAGAAAGTTCCAGTTAATCACTTTGCCATGTCATCTTGACATAGAGTGGAAGATACAAGTTGGATTTACATGTGCAGTTATTGCCAGGAAACCACATAAACCATAAAATCCAGTGATGCAGGCCAGGTATTAAGCTATACACTTCATCTGCCACTGAGCAAGCCCACTGTTGGGGAACATTGTTTGCAGTGATGAAGTGCACTTACAGCACTGTCCTTATTTGTGAAAAATAATAGAACAGGTGATATATGTATTTTTAAAAAGGTTTTGAACAACCAAATGCAGGAACCTCTTATCCATCTGTTTCAAATGGACCTCTTCCATCATCCAATAATGAGGGTCTCTTACATAGAATGCTGGGATACAGAACTAGAGTACGAACTAAGTGCTTCCTATAATAACCTGGAATACAGTAGTATGAACATTTTCATTTACTCGCTGTATGTTTTTCAAAGTAATTTCAAAGTATGTACTGTTTTCTCACATTCAATAGGTCAGTGGATGTTCTGATCAGCTTGAACAATGGCCAGTCCTTCATCACGAGTCCCGTTACCATTTCTGCCACGGCATGCGTAAGTGATGCACATGATCTTCCTGTATTTGATGGTAATGACTTCATTTCCTGTTGTGCTCGCCTTGCAGTGAGACTGTGGAGGTCTGGTGTCTGTCCTGTGCCAATGTGACCTGTCGTTCTCTCTCTCTCTCTCTGGTGTCAGTCAGACGGCACAGTGGTGATAATCGTGTTCCTGGTGCTGCTCCTGCTCCTGGGTCTGGCTCTCATGTGGTGGTTTTGGCCACTCTGCTGCACCGTGGTAAGTGTGTCACTCGGTCATGGGGGTGGGGGAACCGTGGCAACCCACACCGACACGCCCATCTCTCAGCCCTCCTCTAGTTTCGGAGTGCTCCCTGGATTTCCATCTCCATTTTTTTTTTTTTGCCTCTGCATCTGGTACGAATTCTTACATATTTTAACATGCATTTCCTATCTTTTTGTTTATATTTGGTCTCCTTTCTACATACATCTCGTTTTGCAATGTCCTGACCTGGAAATGCTCCCAGTTGTTTCGAAACTTGCCAAACTCAGTACTTTTGACTTTACTTTCACGTCAAAAACGAACGTGAAAATAGAATAAACAGTTTTGACCTAAAGTTCACGATCAGGACGCTGCACATAAAAAGCCCATAAGGACATGTCTTCCTCTGGCTACACCCTACGCAAGCTTCGCCTCAGTCTGCAGTGTGATAAGAAGTAGTAGTGACACCAGTCAAAGGAGAACTGTGGATGCATAAACTTTCTGAGTTGCCTGTGGGGTTTTGAACCTGAACCTGGCTGCAGTTGCAGATAATGGGGAATTCTAATATTAGAGTGGGAAGTTGTTAAATGTAGCCTGGTGTTGGGTGCCAAAAAAAAAAGATTTTGGGACAGTTTTTTTATGATGGTTTGGCATAGTGTTTAAGACAAAGGATCAGGCTCCATGAAGACAAGGACATGGCTCTTAGAGCATTTTCCCTGTGATTCTATTTTGTCTGGATTTAATCATGAACCCAATATAAATTCAACACCTCTTAAGTCGGACAACTTTACGAGCCACCAAGGAATTGAAATAGCCAATGTGAGAGGAAACAAATACAATAGCATTTTGGCCTATTGAAAATTTGTATATGCAGTATGTTACATTGCACATGTGGATTCTTAATCTCAGGAAAGAACAGAATTCTTAGCATTTAATATTTGTCAGAATTTTAAATAGTGAGAATAAATAACTAATGAAATTGCTGAAACTGTTCTGAAAATGTTTTTTGACACTAGTCGTTTTTGAAATCCCTGTAATCGTGTCCGTTCATCATTAAATCTCAAAAAGGATTGACGAGGGTGCACATAAGGAAAGACTTAAGGAGTAGCCATAGTAACCACCCTCACTTTTTGGTGTGTCTTTATTAGATTACAATTTTGGCAAGGATAACCTGAAGGAATCATGTGAAAAGTGAGGACTTGCTGTCTGGAGAGCTCAATTTTAGCATATGTACCTGATGCAATCGATCATTTGGTGTCATTGGGATTTTCCTAGATAAAACTTTTAAAAAAGTTGAAAAAGTCCTTGGCTAAGTTTAATCACAGTTACTAAGTTTAATCATTGTTACTCTTCTCCAAGTAAAAGTTCATTGTATGAGTTTTGAAATATGTCAAATATTTCAAAATGTCTGCATGTGTAATAGAAACAACTTTAAGGGATTGTGTATTGAATTTTTGACAGTGGCTGCATAGAAAAGGGTATCAGCTCAAACAATTAATAGTCCAATGTTGTGTGCAGCTCTGTACGGGTTCTTGCCACCTGTGCGCATTAGGAAAGGAGATGTAATGCAGATAACATTTTATGTATCTTAAAATATGTCCTGGTGATTTGACTCAGCTGTTTAGTTACTTTAAACAGGAAATTTTTCAGCTGAACAGTTGACTAAGAGTGCTAATGTGGATCAATTTGCTGAGCATCAGCTGGAAGTCAAATTAATTCTCTAACTGATAATTCTCTATTATTATAATATACATTATAACAGCAATATATCAGGGGTGTGACAGGATCCCCATTCTTTAATGTGAATGAAACAGCTGTTCTGCCTATGATATGTGCTCATTCTCTGCCAGTTTCAGGAAACTAATTTAGCAAATGCACACCTCAAACTGATGGAATATTCATCTTTCACCAATAAAGAACTGCATCTCATCTGTGAGTGCTTTTCCGGAAAGTCGGGGATCAAAAGATATCGCCAGGCCATCTATATGAGAAGCAGTTCTGTTGAACGTAGTAATGCTGCAGTGTAAATCACAGGATTAAGTGTGCTGAGTATGTAACATTAGTACGGATAATAATTGCTGTATCCATTTCTCCATCTTAAATCAAAGACATTATCTTCGCCCTTAATGATACTATACCTTAGTTTTTTATGGCAGCAGGGTCATTTTGTGGTCAGGAGACTGGGCCAAAAAGTTGCAGGTTTGATCATTAGGTAGGATTAGAACTGCTGTAGAGATCACTGATGCTCTTGAGCTTGGTGCTTAAGGTTCTTTAATTATTATCCGTTTGGGTAAAATTGAATTGCCCTGGACAAAGATGTCTGCTAAACACAGGAATAATGTAACAGCTCTGTGCTACTAGGAATCCCACCAGTGCTGTTCGTGACTTTGTAGCCTTAAATAAATGAACAGTTTACTTACAATGTCAGGGGGCAGTACACACAGTGCATGCAAGTCTGAAAATAGATTTTATGGATATTACATTGGATGAGTGTAAGGACCCTGGTAGAGAACCAGTTATTTAGCTGGCCTTTTGGTCCTATCAGGCAAGGTGTTCTTACCACAATGGAGCATGTGATTGCAGAGAAAAACCCAAGCCCCTCCTCCATAGCTGATTAAGGCTAAATATCTCCTTTGGATGGAAACAGTGATTCTGGTCCAGTTATTTAATGATTCAAATGGACTGCGAAGTTTGCCCTGCAGAATTCGCCCACAACAAATGCTGGCTGGCTTCTGTTCTCTCAATGGGGGCCCAGTGTAACTGTACTGTACCATTAGCTCTGTGTTATCCAGCTTCACTCACTGCTTCCAGTTGTTACAGTGTCCAGGCCCCTTAAGGCAGTCATCACTATTGAAAAATGCAGATTAAGTTAATAGTTTTAAGATTGCGGTTTAAAAACACAGGCAAAGCATTTACATGTTTTTCAGAAGTCACATGTGTCGCTTTTTACAATAGAATGTGCAGCAGATTGTTGATAACATCCCGGGATCATACATTACCAGAATAGGCACAGAAGGCTGACATGAATTCTGAGGTATATGGATATCTTTACATAGACACAAAATTCACTAACGACTCACACATTACTTCACAAGATGGTATAAAATGCACTTGTTGACGACATTCTCTTCAAATTTATTTCTTTTGCCTCTCAAAATTGAAAAAGAATTGCAGAATCACTACCCAAGCAATGCGGTCTAAATAGCTTTGACCAGTAAAGCAGGTTCAGGAGACAATCATAGAGAATAGCTTCTTGCCATATTTGTTGTTCTAGCGTTCTGCATTATTCGTGATTATTGATCCTGTTTTTTTTTGTTTTCCAGGTTATCAAAGACCCACCTCCCCCACCCCCGCCCGCCCCAGAACCCGTAAGTAGACCGGAATCCTGGTTTTCATTTTTACATTACATTTATTTGGCAGACGCTTTTTTCCAAAGCGACGTAGAAAAAGTGCATTTCGTGGTCATAGACAACTACTAAACACAGGTTCAATAAGATACAATACTTATTTTGTACAGCTATTTCTAGCCAAGAACACAGTTTAATTCACACAGTGAACACTATTCTGACCTAACCTCTGCAAAGCCAACTAGGCAGAAGAATAAGGTACAGTGTTAGGACAAATACAAATTACCAAAAAGTGCTGGAATGGGGCAACAAGTGTAACAAGTGTCATAAAAAGAGGGGGGGGGGGGGTGGATTTAGAGTGAAATATACAGCGTGGTGGTAGTTAGTCCGTTTTCCCATCGCAGCTGTGGCTGAAATCTCCTTTTTGCGCTTCCTCTGCTGTTGACTTCAACTCTTATTTGGGACGAAAATCACTCCGGAATCCCCATTCCCCATTGTCTAAGCCGCGTAGCTTTTTCCATCTGACGCACAAGGCGGCTATTCATCTGCCGGGCCTCAGGCACTTCAGCTCAGGCTGCTCGGGCAGACAAGTTCAGACCGTTTTCCGTGGACCTCCGAGGAATCCCGTCCCAGCCTCGTGTTTCAGCTCTGTGTTTACTCCATGTCTCTGTGACATTAGACCCCGTGCAACCAAAATCGCCATTTTAATAGATACACATAAAGAGCCAAGCAGGGTTTTCTCAGTATGAAACATTCTGGGGGGGCTGATATCAAAAAACCAATATCTGTCTTGCCATATTGGGCAGTGCTTATGCTTCTGTGATTTACATTATAGTGCAAATTCCAACTGCAGGCAAGTAACAGAAAGCAAATAAAGCTAATGCACTTCCCACTACAGGAGGATTTGGTTTTGATAATCTCTGGGAAACAATGTTACATACGTGATTTGCATTTTAACCAATCTGCAATGCAACCATTGTGTGGGTTGGGTCACAATTTAACTAACAGTGCTGGAACAGTGCCATTTCAGACTTTCAGATATGATGTTTTAGGAGCTGATAATCGTATGTTTCTCACACATTTTCATCTTCATCGTGAAGGGCATTAAGATTCCATTTCATTATCTTTAACTGAAGGAGCCTGAGGAGGACTCTCTACCTAAGAAGAAATGGCCCACTGTGGATGCTTCATACTATGGGGGAAGGGGAGCAGGAGGAATCAAGCGCATGGAGGTGAAGCCCCGTGTGTGTGTGTGTGTGTGAATGTACTATACCGTACAGTACAGTACAGGCCAAAAATATTTTTAAAAACTTCAAGTAGAGAAGAATTCAGTTAATTCATGACTGTTTATTGAATAACAAACCAAAGTATGGCCTTTTTCCATTTCTACCAACAATAACACAAAAAGATGAGATTGACTTTTTCCTCAATTTTCCTCAAAATAAGCCTTTAATTTCACTTAGAAACGAACAAACCACTTGTTTTTCTCCTCCGGCTGGCATAGCTCATAGCGTCAAAGAGATACACAAGCCTCCTGATCACAACAGGGCGAGAGTCTACCAGGAGGAAAATCTGAGCTATCTACAAAAATAGAAAATCAAATCATAAACGATTTGCAATAATATGGTGTCCTCTGTCGCTATCACAGTGTCCTTTATGCAAGCGTTTGCCGATAAACAAACTAAGCTCCGATAAACAGTCATAAAGTGTGCGCTAAGCTGCCACTCGTGCGCTAGGCAAAACCGCAAAGTGAAAGTAATTGGGTACGCGGCAGAATAGCTAAACTGTAAATTCAGCTAGAACAAAGCCGTAAACTACGTTCGAAAGCTATGTAAATGAGTTGGAAGAACACAAGGGTTATACGGGGTTTCCCCCCAGGCACACAGCAAGGTCTGTATAGAAACGGTTTTGTCGAGATCGCTGTGAAAGAACTTGACTGGCCTGCACAGAGCCCTGATCCAAAACCTTTGGAATCAATTGGAAAGCCAAATGTGAGCCAGGCCTAATCGTCCAATCCATGCCCGACCTCACTTAATGCTATTCTGGCTGAATGGAAGCAAATCCCTGCAGCAAAGCTCCAACATTCAGTACTATAAAAAGCCATTCCAGAAGAGTGGAGGTTGTTATAGCAGCAATGGGTGGACCAACTCCATATTAATGCCCATCATTTTGGATAAGATGTTGGATATCAGGTGCCCACATACTTGGCTATGTAGTGTATATATGTATGTATATATGTATATCTGCACAGTGCTGAAATTCCCATTTGTCGAGTTTTTATGCTGTCCGGACAAAGTTAGGCTAAAAGCAAAAAGGAAAACAACAAAAAACTTCCACCTGTTACAGTGTAAGTGGTGTTGAAAGGTAAACTTTGGCCTCAGGGTCCAAACCGTTAAGTATTTCAAAGCTATGCTGCTGCAGCTGTGGTCTTTGATGATGGGTGGCATCAAGGCACAGCGAGGATGAAAGATTGCAATGGCTCCATAGCTAGCTTAATGAATTCAGTTTTACAACTGTCACTTCTCAGTCCAGACAACTCTTCTGGCTCCTGACCACAAAGAGCATCAAATCTAAGCAGTCATTCATCTGTTGTTCCACCCGTCCCCATCCCAACTGGCATTGTTAGGACTTTGAGGACTCTAAGAACAAAAGCCCCCAAGTTTTCCCACCAGTTTTTTTTTAAATAAAACTTGACACCAGTATGAATTTAGAATTTTTAATAAAGCAGTTATGTTGTTCATGAATTATTATTATTATTATTATTATTATTATTATTATTAATAGGAAGAGAAATGAGCCATAAAGCATTTGTGATCGTCTCCTGTTCCCTGGGCACCATGGCAGGTCCGTTGGGGAGATAAGGGCTCTACAGAAGAAGG
Source organism: Anguilla rostrata (assembly GCF_018555375.3). NCBI lineage: Eukaryota > Metazoa > Chordata > Actinopteri > Anguilliformes > Anguillidae > Anguilla > Anguilla rostrata. The sequence continues at coordinate 6,348,998 of NC_057946.1, read as the reverse complement.
AGCGAGGCTGGAGATGGCCAAAAATGCTGTGGTCTCAATACCAGAGGATGTGGAGGAGCCCATGATAAGCCGGCCTAAACCTAAACCAACACCTATCTACCAACACCATGAGTCCAAATGGTACACACCCATTAAGGTGAGTCCCAGTGCCATACCTCTGCTTACTGTACCAATGAATCTCATTTGAGTCCAAATTGTATACCCTAGTTAGGCTGAATCCAGATAGTGTACTTTTCAAGTAAAGACTTCAAAAATATTTTTTCAGTATTTTCAGGTTATTAAATTCTTAAAATGTCACCCCCTCTTGAACTAGTGGTGTGTTTTTGTTGTCAGGGACGCCTTGATGCACTTGGGGCTTTGCTACGACGCCAGTATGACCGAGTTTCTGTCATGAGACCAACAGGAGAAGACAAGGTGAGCCACTTGAACATGGTGCTCAATGTTAGTTAGTCTGGGAGCGAGCACTCTTCAGTATCCTCCTGAGCCATGTGATGGCACATAAGCAATCATGCACACAAATACCTACCGTGAGAGACTGGAAGAAAAAGGGGAACACACTGTTGACATGTCAAAACACCGCTCTTCAGCATGTGCGCTGCGAATGACTGCATTTTAATTTTCGGTAAGAGCAGCCTGGATGTGTGCGCTCAGGCAGAGCTCCCTGCAGTGTCTGAAAACTGCAGAGCCCAGGCCTTCACCAGCAGCGCTGTCATGCCTTCATAACTCTTTTAATAGTCCTGCAGCCAGCAGCTGGAAAGGCTCACCACACGGTGTGGCAGGCAGGACCTAATATGGGGGTGGAGACCTTGTCCTCGGGAGTAGCCAAAACATGATTGCCGCAGCCTTATCGGTGCCATGAAAGGGAGCGGTAACGCTGAGGCACTGTGTGGCCTCCTGAATGAAAGGTGGAACACTGTGGTCTCAATGACATCCAGCTCCACAGGGTGAAAAACCCGCAGAGCAGGAGCAGTGGGCAGCATGCTCTCTGTAAGACAATAATAGTAATAATATTAATAATACCAATGATAATAATAATAATAACAATAATAATCAAAGTGGTATTATTGTACTGTTTCTTATTGCATCAAAATAAAAATGAATTGTCTGTCCTCAGTATGAGCCCACCTTTTTTGATGTGAGCACAAATTTAAATATTTATAAACCGCTACTCCAGTTAGCTCAGCACAGGCCATGTAAGTGTCGGAGGGCTCCCGTGGGTTCCCCAAAGCCGAGCCAGGGCAGGCTGGCGCGAGAGCTCCAGCTGAGGGGGTGGGGGGGGGGGGGGGGGGTGCCTGCAGTGGCAGACAGGCCCCCCCCCCAGGGTCATGAATATTTCAGCGGCCGAGCCGCGACGCTACATGCGCTCGTACAGGTGTAGGGAAGCGGAGCGCTGCGGACATCTGTTCCTGGCGGAGCCCCCGGGGGGGGGAGGAGTGGGGGGGCGGGGGGCAGGGGGGTGAGGTCCTGGCGCAGCCCGCAGCCAGACTAGTGGATCGTCAGCAGACACGCCCTGGAGCCGCGGAACGTTCCGGGCCTCCCGTTCACTGCCTCGGGGCTCGCCACACCAGAGGCAGAGCAGCGGGCAGACGCAGCTGCGCAGCCAAACTCGCCCCGGGGCACGGATGAAGAGATCCAATGGGCTTTGACCGTGGGAGGTTGGGGGAGGGGGGAGACTGAGATGGAGTGGCGGAGGGGGCGGGTCTTGGGGCGGGGATGGGGCTGGGGGTACCGCAGAACCAGGCAGCATGTGCTTCCCTGCTTCCAGGCAGCAGGTGTAGACAGCAGGTAGGGAAGGTGCAGGCAGGGAGGCAGATTAACAGAGACCCTATTGAAGGCTGTGGGGGTTTTTTTTTTTTTTTTGCATGGCATCTCAACGCAGCCTGCCAAGTGGCTCAGCGGGAAGTGCTATTGCTTGACAATGGAGCCAACTGCAAATTGTGCTAACAAGCCAATTTATAAGTGATACATTATCATACATTTACTCTCTGTGCCTTTGTGGAACAGCAGGGAGCAGAGGTAGGATGGAGAAGAGCGTCCTAGCCTGTATGAGTGGTCAGAGGGGTTTCTTTTGTGCCTCTGGGTTTGTCTTTTAAGGCCTGAGGTTTGTGTGAAAGGCATAATATTGTGATCTGATTGATCTGATGCTGATACAATCATTGCTGGATCCTGCATATGTGTGAAATCTTTAAGAAACAAGTTTTATTGTCAATGGGGAAAACTGCTTGAAGAAGTAATAATTGAAACAATAAAACTTAAAAGAATTTACCCAATCCAGCTCCAAGGCAATGCAGTTGGATTGTAAATAATTTATTTTCATGGCCTTAGAATGTATTTCAGGCGGTGTTGCTATCTGTTAGATCTTATGAGATAGACAATCCTTAGCACATTGACAAATTATTCAGATGATTGAAGTTTGGTGACTGATTCAGGAAATGATGTATTTACTTTGCTCTTGTTTACCTCTGTGTGCGCACACTGGTTAGTCTGAATTACCCCAGCTATAAACTCGTAGTCCTGTCTCCGGAGTGTGCAGAAGGTGTGTGTGTGTGTGTGTGTGTGTGTGTGTGTTGGGGCGGGGTGAATCAGACTATGGACACTGTAGCCTTTGTGCAGCGGGTTGTCTATTGATTGTGGAGTACCTTGTCCCTCCGCACAAAGTATGAGGTAATAGTCTCCCAATGTTTGTTTTCCTTCCCCTGAAGGGCGTGTTGAGATTGAGTGTGGACTAAGTGAGGGCAGCTCTGAAAGACGCGTAGGGTGTTTCTGAACGGTGGAAACTCCCTCCGCAGGCGAATAAAAGCACGTCGGATGTTATCCTGCTGTGTGCTTCCTCCAGATTTTGTTTGGCTTGCAGATTTAAAAGGTAGATGTCATCGGCCACACCCCCTGTATTGTAGAAGCACTCGGAAGCCCTTCCCCTGTCTGCTCCAGGACAGTGCTGCTGCAAGGGGCAGACAGGGTGGCACCCAGGGACAGAATGTAGGGCAGAGGGTGGAGGGGGAGGGTTTGTGAGGCGGTGATAGACTTGTCCTGGCAGTGTGCCCTGCGTCGGGCCACATGCTCTGGAAGGTTGCCATTGCTGGGCCCATGGCCCACAAACTTTTTCTTGGTCTTTTTGACACACCTAACATGTCACCGTGTCAGTACGTCTAATCTGTTTCTTAATGTTGAAGGAATTTCCCTAATTTTTGTTTAGATTTTTTTTGTATTCGTCTGAATTTCAGGCTTCAGCCTGTGATGCAACAACATATCTTGCATGTGTTGCAATTTGTTTTATGTCAATAACAGGATGAAGGTTGTGTTTCGTGAGAAGTGTATATGAGTCAGTATTATTTTTATTATTTTGCAACTCAGTGATACGCTCTGTAGTCTGTGCTCTGATTCATGTTTTAATGAGGTATCTTATCTGCAGTATATTATTTTGTTGAGGTTGATGAGTGGGTGATCAGTAGTCAATGGGTTAGGCTAGTCGTGGAGAAAAAGAAGCTTCTTATACATCCAGTTTGCACACAGGTCCTTCTTATGGTTTTTGTTGAGGTCATAATTTCTTGCATTGTGTTTCTTTAAAATAATTATATTAGTTGTGTTAGTTATGGCATCCTGCTGTCTTTCATTTAATAATAATTTCAGTAATAGGGGCTATTATTGTGGAGGTAGACAGGTTTCCTGATGATTGTCATCATACATTTGTTTTGCTAAAGTTAGTCCTATGCACCTCATTGGCCAATCACAGAGGGGGCTTGGGGTTCGCCCAATAAGCCGAAAGTGGGCAGTTCAGTTGGGCCCTTCTCTCCCCAGAGGGCACGTGACAGCTTTAGCTGTCTACTCGAGTCCCTGCCGATTTATGCAGTGGCCCTGTGCTCTTAACCAGATTAGTTCCCGTTATATTAGCTGCTGAGAGCGGTGCAGATGTCCATATGCCCAGCTTGTAAATTTAGTAAAATACGCTGTGTTAATCTGTCAGGCTCCCCAAACAGCCAGGCCCTCTGGTAACAGGATTACATTCACTGGTCGACAGTGACAGGTGTGCGAAAGTGAGCAGGGGTGGGTGATGCGTTGGAGATGCAGTCTAGTTGTGAAGTCCGCAGCGAATCACATTATTCAGAAGAGGTTCTTGTAATATCAATGCAGAATGATACCTGTTTCTGCGATGTTATTCTGCCTGTCGTTTTCCCTTTGGGGAGTTTAGATGACAGCCTTGTCATTCCATTTCCTTTTCCATGCATGCAGTCAATGTAGCTGGTACCTGCACCCTGATCAGGCTGTTTGTATGGAAGTATTGTTGGTTCTTTATGGATATTTATACATAAAAAAATTTTGTCACATTTTTGTTCAATGCAGTCATCCCGATTTTCCTTGGATATATAGTACAGTATATTCTCCATTCTGCTTCTGTATTCTGTTCCTTTCAGGGATGGCATTTAAAAAGCACGTAGGCATCGTTTGATAAGCATACAAACCGCACAAATCAATCTTGCTGCATCAACACTAAGACTACCCACTTTTTTGTCTTTCTTCCTGGTTCTGGGAGAATTAAAAACGTACTCTTTAATGGGTATATTATATATAAGGTGTTGTATTCTGACTGAAGGGCTATATTGCAGATGGGAGTAGCACTGATTAACTTGCACATAACTTATAAAAGCGGTTTTGCACTCTTGACACTTCCCCTGCGCTGACAGCGGCCCTCGTTTAGATGTGAAACCGTCGGCGGCGGGGTTTCTGTCACCGGCTGATGGAAAGCACAGAGAATGGAGTCAGCGATGACACCCGGCGCTGTCGCAGAGGATGATGCAAACTGCTGCTAATGAAGGCAGGGGACCCAGACAGGAAGGGGTGGGGGGGACCAGCCAGCGGACAGGCAGGGGGGAGAGAGACATGGGGGTGGGGGTCCCATCAGCACACTGGCAACTGGGCAGGTCACCACGGATAGGCAGGCGAGAGAGGACATGGGTACAGGTAAGGCCATCACCTGGCCCCCCCCAAGTGCGCCGTCTAATATAGTGACTGTTTGATAAATGGTAAATGGACTGCATTTATATAGCGCTTTTATCCAAAGCGCTTTACAATTGATGCCTCTCATTCACCCATTCACACACACACCAACAGTGAAAGGCTGCCATGCAAGGTACCAATCAGCTCGTTGGGAGCAATTAGGGGTTAGGTGTCTTGCTCAGGGACACTTCGACACACCCAGGGCGGGGGATCGAACTGGCAACCCTCCGACTGCCAGACAACCGCTCTTACTCCTGAGCTATGTCGCTTTACGTCGCCTCTTTAATCTGTAAAGAGAGGTAGACTGTGAGAAGGAATTCTGCAATGCATTAAACCTTGTGCCTATGTTTATAAAATAAGCTTAATGTAAAGATGTCATACACTAGTTGAGTTTTTCTCACCCGACAGTCTTTAGTGACCCCGGGGTACAGTTAAAATGAAGAGGCCATGCGTGCCAATGAGCAGGTGATATTAAGGTGAGCTCCTCCGCTGCTCGGAGGCGGGCATCGCCTCCCTCTCTGGAGCAGGGTAGCGTCCCAGCAGCCCTCGGGAGACGCTCTGAGCTTCAGGCCCGGTCCACCTGGGAGGGAGGGAGACGGCCGCTGTGGCTGAGCCCAGCTCCTGTCAGCGCTAATAACGCGCGTGTGAAGCCTCGTCCCAGCCGCTCCCCTTTATTCCCATCCGCCGCATTCCTGACCGATTACTCCGCGTCAGCCTGCATTCCGCGCGCCTTCGCACAGCGCACTGCCACCCGCCAGGGCGTCAAAGCCTGAGTCTACTTGACACTCGCCTGCGGCTAAATGAGTAGCGTTTATGCAATTTAAACATGGTGGAAATGAATGGGGGGGGGGCGGGGGAGAGAGGCTTGCTCTGGTACACACGCATCGATATAAAGTGAGGCAAAAGCCAGTCATCGAAGGCCTTTCTTTTACACGTTCTTCATTGACATTTTTGTGATTACTTTGACATGTAATCACTAAAGTGTTCCTTGTGTAATATGAACAGCATTGTTTTCCCTGCCTTTGGGAGGCAGAAAGTTCCATGCTGTAATGTTCCCAGTATTTACCTTCTTAAGATACTAGGAAATGGCTTTCAGTTCTGCAAAAGCAATGGGAGACCTAACTCACACTGACAACGAACCGCCCCCCCCCCGCCTTGACGAAATGTCTTTTTAATAGAAATTATAATAGAAAGAGGGGTGTGTGCCCATTCTGGGGCACTGGGGAACTGAAGCGCTGCAAAAAGCCAGTTTGGGTTGAGATCATGGGTCTCTCATGAGAGCCAAGGCCAGTGCAGTCAGGGCTGGTGTCAGCACACAGAGACGCTCTCCTGTCCTCACCCTCCAGAAATGAAACACTGCCTGGAGTCGTGCCCGCGCTGTGTTTCGGAACGCATTCCAGGAGTGACTAATCGCTGCCTGTTTTTCATAAGGACCCAAACCCACCGCGGTGGGGTCCCAGTGGCCCAGCACACACGCAGCTTCGCAGCTTCGGGCCAAGTCCGTGCATTCTGGGAAATGTTTTCAGGCCTGGTGAAAATCCAAGGTTTGGCCTGATGCAAACAGATATGCAAATATTTAACTTTTTACGGTATTGAAACACATTTCATTCTTCACATGGTTATTTACGGTACATCCAACACACAAGGAAATAATTCGTGTTCAGCGCAAAAATCCGTATCCAAACAGCTTGTATCCATTTAAAAGGAAAGCAGAATTAGTTACAAAGAGTTAAGGTCGTGAAAGGCCATACAGATTAGTTGATGTCTGTGGACCTGTTTTATACTAGAAAGAAAAAACATTATAATGACCTTTCCCAGCATGTCTCTGATAATTTATTGCATATTTCCTTCACTGTACATAACAACATGAGTCGCAGAGTGTGCTGCATGTTTACATTTGTATGTATATGTATTTTATAGCATAGCATAAATGCATTTTTCTCTGCTGAAATTCAAAGTTTGAAGTGTACCTTAAGAAGATATCACTGCAATAAATCACAGGGCATATGTATAAAATAGGAAGTACTGTATGCATTTTTTATTTTGTTGGGGTAATTCAGTGGAAGTAGTTCTCGGTGAAACCGTGCATAAGTTACCCTCTGTGGATGTTCATGAGTAACCATGGCATTATATTTGGAAAGAGCATAGCTCTGAGTTTTTCTAATGTAAATTGTTGGCGCTCAGAGTGCCACAGAAATATGGGTCCCTTGAGGTTCGTTGTCTCAGGATGAGCTTCAGCGGATATCTAGAAAACTCATAAAATCTCACGGCTATTTGGATAGTACTCTGAGTAAGTGGAAACATACCTCCAATTCGTTTTTGGGTGAACTACCCTCTCCTTTAAGCCGCAACTGTGTTGATTGAAACGTTTTACTATTTTACCACTGGTAGTCTAAATGACAGTGTACACTAAAATATACTCCTCCTAGCCTGTTGAAAAGTCAAGTTGGCTAGTCAAGAAAGAAATACTCCTGGATTATACAAGAGTCCACTGGATAGACTGTTTGTGTTGGGTATTCGGAAGAGGTGACCTCACTTAACTGCCCCTGTTTGAAATCAGACAGTTACAAGTTGGTATAGCTGCTACAGGGCTTATGTTCACTTATGTGGAGTCATGCATCCTCAGAGAACATGTAGATGCCGTGAGTGCATGATGTCTGCTTCTAAAAGCTGCAACTACCCCCTTGCTTATTTAACCTGTGACAGACATCCCAGGGCAGTGCATCTACAGTATGTTATATTCAGAGGATATACTGGATGAGGGCAGACTAACCTGTCTGGCTTTCTTCCCTCTCCATGCTTAATGGTTCACTTAATGGTGAACGTGGTGAAAAGGCATCGTACTGCCTAAGCCAGTCTTTGACCGTAATGCAATTTCATTGCCAGGTCTGTTTACATTTATTTATAGCCATCTCTTGCGCAGTAATCTGTGAATCATCAGCTTCATTGCGGCGGATATAGGGCAAGTTCTTTACTGCTGAACACGATCTGGCCTTGAGATGCCCTCCATTTTAAAAGGGCTTAGTTGTAATTACAACGTCATTCTGGGGGATTTTACATCCCGGTAAAGTACGAGTGGGGCTGGCTGTGTACTTTTGACTTAAATTAATATTGGTTGGCAACTGTTTAATTGATTCGTAAATTTAAACCTTAGCCGCCTTGAAAAAGTGGGGAAAAAATAAGGTCGCCACGAGCCATATGATTGTGCTCCACAACCTCTCCCCCCATTCTATTCTGTGTAATAATAGAGAATGGATTAAACTGAGAATATATTAACTAGATTAATACATGGAATGTTCATTTTAATTAGTAAGATGCTGCCATATAGAGGATGATGCAGATAGCAGCACTAGGTTAACTCAATGGTGATATTATTAATATAAGCTGGAATTCAGGCAGGTTATTATACCCAAATATATGCAGCCTGAAGGTTGTACTCACTCAGATTTGGAGGGTGTCTGGGTGAAAGGAGGAGTGGGTAGATGTATTAAAAGATGTTAAAATGGCCACTGATTTATCCAGTTTGTAACTAAAGATGCGGGCAAATTCATAAAATAATTTTAATTTGTGAGGCACCTACTAGGTGACATTGAAAAGATAAAGAATGTCCTCTGTATTGTATTGATAGTAGATATTGATCATTCAGTGTGAGACAGCACCACAGTACATTTCCTTCACTGGGAAATGCCCTTTTCATCCCAATGCGAGACTTCAAAGCATGGTGAAAAGGAATACATAAGTGATTATTATGTGAGCTGTTGTGCCTTCAAAATCAGCTGGTTGTGTCGTGGAATGTCACTTTCAGTCACAGGATGGAAATCTACTTTGATTGACCTTTAGATCTTGCTTTGATGTGTATGTCGCTGAACCAATCAGGACAAGTAAAGAAAATTAAGAGAAGCTCAAATGGAAGTTATAATATTTGTTTTTTTCAGACCTGCTTTGTTTAACTGTGTATGGTGTAGCTGTGTCAAACAGTCTTTTGGCTACAAGGATTGTTTTCCTTTGGTGCCAGTCTGGAGCTGCCACTAATAGGTTTTTATTGTGAATGTTCTTTCCTTCTTTTATTTCAGGGACGATGCATGAACTTCAGCCGGGTCCAGAACCATTAGGACACTCACAATGTGGCCTTTGAAATACCAAGTGTACTGTAACTTCCTACTGATGACAACTGAAGAATCGCAAGTTCTGGAAGAACTCAGCCTTAACAAGCACTATACATTTTCTTATATCGGTTTTATACACTAGTAGTGGAAGCCCTTTACCAGAGGATGTAGTTTGCTTTTCTTTTTTTTTTAGCTATAGTAGCACATTAAAGCCTTTCTCGTCAGACTTAAACTGATCAAGCTGTGTGGCAAAAGCGAAATAGATGTGTTTTCACTATGCTTCCAAGACAAAATAAGATTTTCTTCTATGAGACAGCCGAAGATCCACAAAAGTTTTGAATGATTGGTGCTTCTAGAGAAAAATCTAGTTACTGTTTTTTATTTTATTTTATTTTTTGTCAGTGTTAATTTTTGTTTTGTTACTATATTGTTCTTTGTGTTCTCTGTCTAGTTCTATTTATGAACCTGTCATTGTAAGTGTAGTGTACAACACACACATCTCAATACCTACTATAAAAATCTCCTAAGCTTCCTTTAACTTTAGTAACTCTCAGAATTGATTCACTATTATTAAAAGAAACAACCCCCAGAAACCTGTACTTTTTGGCTGGACCGCAACAGCGGGGCCAGCCCTACAAACGCGAATGTCTGTGACTGAGTGATGAAGTTACACCATTGGTCGGCCGGATTAAGTGTGTTAGGTCCAGTCATGTACTAGGTTTTGACCAGGTCTTGTTATTATAATTTTGGGTAGATGTCAGTCAACAACCTATAGAGATGTCGTATAACTATAAACATCTGCGCGGGTGGATGTGATTACAGTGAAGCCATCACATCTCTGAGGCAGGATGACGTTGCTAAGATTGGCAAGCTACATTCTCATGAGAGATGTGCTGATGTCACTGCCTTCTGCACACTAAATTATAGTTTGAGCTTTTTCAGGACCCTACCCATTTTTTCCCCCAAAAATTCAATTCCAGCACAGGGCATGTACAGGACATCCTGAAAGTATATCATTTATTGCACGTATAAAAACACTGCACTGTGCACCCAGGTTTCTCATTTCCATGTTAGGAGAGGCATCTCAGCCTGGCAGAATGTTTATTTGCCTGTTCCTGCCTGCTGGCCGTAGCAAACAAATGAAGGAATATCTTTCCAGTTCCACACTGAACTAAGCACTGGAATGGTATTGTCATGTACTGCTCTCCCTTTACAGTTAATGAAGTGGTTAAATCATGCAAGGAATCACTTTGTTTTTGTTGTAAAGACAGCTTATACGTTCTAAGGGATACTTAAATCTGTATTTATACCCTAACATGTGAATGTGAACTGGTACATTTCTCTGCATTAATAGTATGTACACCCTGGAATATATAAATGGTTTACCGTTAACACCTTGTACCATTTAATAACGTGTTAGTCTTTATGTGCTGATATTCAACTTGAATGATTATGTTGTTTCCTAATTTGGGTGTTGTTTATTGTACGAAACGGTCATGTATGTATATATAACACAGCATATATTATCTTTGTCACTTCATCATGATGATTCATACAGTAGATAAGCAGATTTAAAAAGACTACGCAGTCGACCATTTTGCACAGCTTAAGAACACGTACAGTAATATTTTAAAGCTGCCTTTTCATATGCTTTTTAATCTTTGTTCAGCAAAGCAGTTTATCTCTTTGCCTACTATCTCTCAGTATCCTCTTCAGTCATTTTAATGGGCATAAATCTGTCATAAATACTTCTCGACAAAAAATAAAACCCACTGGTTTATACCGTGGATAAACCACGAGCGGCATGTGTGTATTACCATTTATACATGTATGTACAGTACACATTACATTACAGGCATTTAGCAGACGCTCTTATCCAGAGCGACTTACACAACTTTTACATAGCATTTTACATTGTATCCATTTATACAGCTGGATATATACTGAAGCAATTCTGGTTAAGTACCTTGCTCAAGGGTACAACGGCAGTGTCCTTACCCGGGAATCGAACCTGCAACCTTTCGGTTACAAGCCCAGTTCCTTACCCACTGTGCTACACTCCGTCACAATGTACACTGCATAGTTGTTGACAGCTGAACATTTCTTACACATAAGGTGTTTGTTAGACCACTGCTAAAATCTATTAAGGACTGAGTCATGCGCATCGGATTGTGAAGAGAGGGTTTGGGTTTTGATAATTATCCTCACTCTAAAAGAGCACTTTTCAAGATGTGGATGCTCTGGAAGTGTCTGCCTTTATTTTAAAAGCATAAACTGGCTGGAGAGTGGCTTAGAAGCGATAAGTGCCTTATTCAGATTTATTTATTATTTATTCTTACACCCAGCCTTTAGCTGCTGAGAGTAGACCATGTTGACATAAATGTTACGAGGTTTGAGTTTAATGCATACTTGTCATCCAATTTTTATACACATATTTCTATATTTAAAAATAATTTTTTTGCAATTAATAATTTGTCTTTAATGAAGCAATTCAGTCCCTGGATGGGCGCTGGTTTTTATTTTATTCCAGTTTTAAAATGCTTTAGTAAAATCATTATTTGCATAAATTAGGCAACTCTCTTTGTAAAATGCGATGGCTGAATAGACAGATAATTAAGGAAGCACGATTCTTGTATACTTTTTTTTCCATACCACTTCAATGTATCTCCACTGATGTATTGTCTGTGAGATTCAAAAGTACACATCTTTTTCATAAATATGTTGTGCTGTATTTGCTCACCCATACATTTAGGTCCACCGTCTTCAACTCCGGAGGACTTCCTAAGTCACTGCCAAAATTCTGCCCAGAGGTTTTTTTTAAACTGATGCTGTGCCTTAAATTAATTAGATTTTACACTCAATATGCATTTTGAAGAAGACATCAGGAGATTCACACTTCTAATTATTGTACTTTCGATTGTATTGATTGTCATTTGGAACAGTAGAATACAGTTCAGTATTAGACACCGATAGCAGTAGTTACTAAGTTGGTTTGAAACACACCATAACATTTTCATTTTACATCATGAGATGGGTTTGGCAGCATCCTCTTCAGCCGCAAATGTATATTTTAACAATTTGAAGTGCAGTCAAATTTCCTGTTCCTACAGACAGTTAAGTGCATGCGGTTTAGATAAAAACATGGCAATCATCCTGTCTTGCAAACAATCCCCTGACGTTTTCCTTGTGGTTCAGCAGTGCTGGATCGCCAGTGTAAACCGTGATGCATGTAATAGTAAATGGTCCTGAGTAGTTCACTCAGCATTATAATAGAGTTGCTGTGTTTTTACAGCAGCTCAAATCCATAGACAGTTATGCTTGTATTGCTTGTCTTACTTCAGGGGTTTACAAATGCTATGGACACCTCTTAAGACCATCTGAGAAAATAATTAATAATTGGTGAAAAATCTATTGTCATTGCAAAAGAATGAAAACGACCCCTTGAGTTCATCTGTAGGGAGCTCATATTGCAGAAATGTATGCGTGAGGATCAATGAGGAACATTCAGTCTCTTCTTCATTCTAAGAACAACCCCCTCAATGAATATCAAATTAAATATCACACGGATGTGTCAGTTAGGCCCAAAGGACCTTTTGGAGGCAGGAACACTCCAGAATTTGTGGAAATATGTGACCCAGGGTGAACAAATAGAATGATATAAAAGAGGTCTCAAGACTTCCACTGCATCTGTATTGGACGAGAGAAATTATCTTGGACATCGCAATTTGCATCTTTCATCTGCAATCAGAAAGAGACCCATCATGCTCTGCATTTTGCTTCCTTCCTTCCTTCATAGTTCAAAGGCTGCAGAAATAAGCAATTAGGACATCTTCCCCTGATGCGCATGGAAGGGACTGAGTTTAAGACCGATTTGAGAATTCAACCCTTTTCTCCCTTGACAGTGAATTGGATCTGTCACATCCTAAACGGTGCCGTTTGTAATCATTTACACAGAGGTGTACAAAGAGCTACCCACTGATAATGTGCCCATGGAGAACACCAGAGGAAGTGCTATTTTCCTGTCCTATGGAGAAGGCTAAAGGCAAAAACTAGGATTGAGATGTTAACTCTGGACAGCTGGTGCCTTTCTTTACTTACCTCTTAGACATTGTGGCTTATCATTTCGCAGTTACTCTAGTGATTATAAGTCATTTTTAGTAAGCATTGACCTCCTTTTCTTTATTTTAAATTTGGAACAAACTTTATATAGCAGCCAATTGCCTCCAAAAAATCCAGAGCCTTATTAAAACATATGATTTATGGTTTGTTACTGAATTTTGAGGTTTTAATCTCAGCCAACAACTTCAACTGCCTGGGTATTTTAGACAAAACCATCCCAGAGAGGATAACGTAGCAGTGTGTGCATTCTGACCTGCTTTCACAATACTTTGACCACAAATCCATGACTCAAGCCCTTCAACCACCAAAATATATAGCAGTACTTTCTGACCTGTACTGTGTCCCCCAGTATATTTTTTTCTGTTGCTAAGTATTATTAGCTGGTCGGGACTTTTACAGATGGGATTATTACAAAGCTGTAAAGTCACTGCATTCTTTTTTCTTTTCTTTTTCTCCTGCTCTGACGGTTTTAAGTAATGTGAATTTAATCGCTACTGCTTTGTCCTAATGAAGGAGATAAATGTAAATGATTTCTTTTCAGAAAAAAAAGTGATTGGACCCAATAAAGATTGGCCCCATTTATAATATGTGTGAAGTTTAGTAAATATGAGATGCATTTACAATGCCAGTGGATCTACAATGTGGGAATTAATATGAGTTTAGACACAATCATTTTTGCTCAAGCTCATGCCTTATTTAAATCTAGGCCCCTTCCCTAGCCTCATCCAGCACTGTACAGGTAATGAACACAAACAGAAACGATGTTCAGTCACTGAAGAGTATATTGAGACACCATGAGTGGCCAGTCTAACCTGCATGTAGCGCTGGCATACAGTCTATGGAATAGGCCTGAAATAAAACTTTCTACTTCTAATAATTTTCAATGTTTTCTGAAACAGAATGATATATACTAGAGAAATAGAGTAATGAAAACCAGATGTACTGCCCTGGCTCGCATGAACAGTGGCCTACCTGTTCAGGCATTCTTCTCATTTAACAGTTGTTCATTTTTTATTTTCTTCTGGTGCAGTACAAAATAAGGTTAGAAAGCATTCTCTTAGGTTTCAAGATAAAAAAGAATTTATCTTTAAGCTGCATATGTTACACATTAAATGTGGGCTATCCCAGATTCCCCTAGCATGCGTTTGTCATTACGTGTTTTATCCACATCAGTTTGAGATCAGTCCCTGCCTTGTGTGCATGTGAAGCGGGTCTGTCACAGAGGTTCAGAATATTCATTCCTCAGTGTCATCCTGCAGTGAGAGGTCATTCTTCACCTCATTGCATCACTGGGGTCGGGGAGTCTTGACAGTCGCAGGACCACGCCTCAGAAAATGAGGGTGATGACAACACAGCCTCAAAACCTTGTCTAAACAATGAATGAATGCTCTAATAACAATAATGGAAAACAGCTGGGATACAGATGCTACACCCGCATCTTAAAAGTGGCATTGATGATAAATGATAATGCTGACTTGGCTAGCAGCCCTGTGTTGTTGCATCATGCTTTGGAGATGGTGGCCAAGATGATGCATTCTGTTCTTCTAAAGACTCTGGCAACACACTTGACTCCTAGGAAGGATCTATCGTACTGAAGCTCTAACAATACTGCCAATTTATTTATTTATTTATTTCCCTTTTTGGCCAGTAAGCTTAGATCAGGGGTGGCCAACCCAGGTCCTGGAGAGCCGCAGGGTCTGCTGGCTTTTGTTTTTACTTGGCACTTAATTGATCAATTAAAGCAGTTGATTACACAGGTTACTCACCTCACCTGGTTTATTTTGTGTAAGTGGTTGTTGTATTTAAGGTCAAAACAAAAACCAGCAGACCCTGCGGCTCCCCAGGACCGGAGTTGGCCACCCCTGGCTTAAATGATTCTAATTACGCTGCCCACTGGTAGAGTCTTACTGCTGCATGAACCCCACCCTGCCCCACCCCATTACCTATGCAATATCATTACCCATTGCAGAAGAAATGTATGCTCCTGCCCCTACTTTATATGAGCAGTGATACTCAATCCTGTTTTTTTCTTATGATCGGCTACAAATTCAGTCCCAAGAAATTAGGTGACATGCGTTAACAGTGTAATCAACTGATAAACTGATGTGCTACTCATGTTCTGAGTAATAACAAAATTAAGCAGAGCCTTTGGCTTTCCAGGACCAGGAGTGAGGACCACTGGCTCAAACATATGTTTTTTCATAGCATTTAAACTTCCAGCCATGTTCACTTTCCGTCTTGACTGTACCCCAAAAGAGATCAACAAATTGTTTATTAAAATCTCAATTAGAAACTCAGTTGTATGAATAGTCACTTAACTGTGCTGTTCAAGTACCTATGGTGATCTTTTGAGGATAAACATTGAAATACAAGTTTAAGTCCCTGCAAGTCACATGGTGATGACAAGCTGGTGGCCTCAACTATACTGTATGATCTATGCAGGACAAAGCTTTGAACCATATTCTTTAGTGCAGATGAATCGGTGCACTTGTAATACTTAGGGATAATGTCTTATGGAATAAACCAAAAGTTAAGTGTATCACATGCTCCTTACTGTAGGTTTGACAAGGTTGAAACTGTGTTATGCTGTTGCTCTATAAACATCTTGTACAAAAACTCTCAATTCATATTTACTTAACCATGACTTTCAGGACAGAATGTACACCCCTCATGAATTCCTCCGGTATGAAATAATTATACCCTTCATCATTGCTACAATCAATCAATTCTGTCCATGTTTCAAACAGTATGGTGCCCTGTACACAAGGGATGATGCATAGCTAGCAGACTGGTGCTTACATGCATGAAGGCTGTAATATAGTGATGGATTTATGACTGTGGTTCATGGAACAGCAAATAATACTAGAAGCTACAATTTTTCTACACAGCCAGCCCGAAAGCATAATATCATTCAATACTGATATGCACAGAAAAACAACTGTATTTTAGTGTTAATTCCACACTTGTATTGTTCTTTAGAAAGTTACAGGCATTTTTAATGCATGCTCAGTATTTGGCCTGTACCCAAACCACATTTGTTATCTTTGACTTTGAAATAAAAAATAATAATAAAAAAATAAACAAAGTTCATTTAGGTTATTCTTGACCTCACAAAACTGTTTGCGGTGGAAACATTTGCGGGGAATGTGAGAGAGGGACTATTCACTTTAAGTGGACTTGTGACAGAAACATTTACTGTTTGAAAACATATTCTAAAATTAATAAACTTAGGCTTTCAGAAAAATGTCTGGATAAATAAATGAGCAAGTTAATGAAACTCCCTTTCATTTTTCTATGATTATTCATGACTTATTCTTCTTGTAGTAAGCAACATTTGCCAACAGTTGTACTATTTTTCCACTTTATTATTATTTATTTATGATATTTCATTATTTTGCCATTCCTAACTAAAGTGGTACGTCATTGTGTTGCAAAAGCCTTAAGTAGGATTTTTCATTGGATTGGGTTTCCAGAGGGCTCATTAGTATCCTGGAATACGTTTGACTGGCACATTGCAGACCTGCCTTCCAAAGCTTTTATCCTTAAAAGAACATGCTGTAGTGTGTCTTTCTGAATAATGCTGGCGTGCATCCTTACTGTGGTCACATTTTTGTAGGATAGAATATGGCAAGATGCACCTAAATGGTACAATGGACTGCATTTTGTAAAATGGACTGCATCCAAAGTGCTTTACAATTGATGCCTCTCATTGACCACAGTTTCTACCTGGTGATGAGTTAAACAGAGAGTCACTCTGCCTTCATTTGTCTGAAGTTAGTGTCCAAATTCTGGTTTCCTGAGTTAAACCGTTTTCACATGAGAGTGTTATTTTTTTTTTTAATTTTTAGGGGGCTGTTGAGAACAGATGGTTTATTTTACTTTTCTGCATCAAATATGATTATTTCCTGGAGCCAAAAAACACCTGCTGTTTCTTGGACTGTGCTGTGATTACGGATGTTGCTAATGCGCTGCAGGACTTGTTATCAGTTGGTTGGCGTCTAAATAAAGGATGGCGCATCCAGCATATTGACATTGTGGTCAATGGGAATATTTGGTCTTGGTTGAAGTGCTTAAGGATGCGCTGATGCAGAACAGGTTCTTTGCCAACGGCTCGAGCCTGATCTCATCTTCATCCTCTGCCACGTTTTCCCACCGCCTGGATCCTCGAGATCATTTTTTTATTTTTTTATTCATTCCTGTTCCGTGGGGTCATGTGATCATACAGGTATCATAAAATCAGCTGTGAAATGTTTCTGCCCTTCAAATGCATTAGTTATTCAAGTAGAAAAAAATACAGAGAGTAAGGTTATCTAGAAAATCAAGATCAATCAATCTTCAAAATTGAGGTTAGAGGGTCAACATGTTTCCCTCTGAATCCAAATTTAAGTGTAAACACCTTGTGTGTTTACAAGCCAATTTTATAAGAATCCATGTGATGGGATAGAAATGCGATCTATAAAGTGTTGGAAACAGGATAATATTCACCAGAAACAACATAAACGGAAAACGCAACCATAAAAGTGACAAAGTAACCAAGAAATATATAGCTTAGTTACACTGATATCACAATTGCAACCTCCCCTTTGATGAAGAGGGCATGTCTCTATCTGGAGCTGAGAAAAGAACATTTGGGACCTTATGTGCCAGTTGAATATTTTTTCATTTTTTGTAAAATAAATACCTATATTTAGATCTACCGTAACACCGATTCCATGTGTACAGGGCATTATACTGTAAACCATTTTCATTATATCAGGTAAAGATCAGTCAGTGGATTTAGAACATTTTTCCTGAAGCAGCCTCTTAGTGGGGTCTTCTCTTATCTCTTCAGAGGCATTAATCACTGAATATCCATCCCATTCAATCAGCATCTGTCCTTAACCTTAGAAGAAGTTTAGTACTCTTAAAACCTTTTCTGTTTTTGTTATTCAGAGCCATTTTTGTCTAAAAATGTATTCAAAATAGTTATCTTAGTTATAGTTATAGTTATCGAACACAAGTGCTACCTGTAACAACATTGTGACCAAGTTAAAATAAAGTACAAATACAAGTCAAAAAAGAAAAAATGGTTTTATTTGCATGAATATAATCAATTTATGTAGAAAAATACTGGACAAAAAATACATGTTCAAGCTGATTATAAAATTTCCAATAGTAAGAGGTGTTGGATTGCTCAATTATGTACTGTCTGTAGGTATGAATTCATACATATAGGAAAGTTTAATAATAATTACTTGTCTAACACAAAAGCAAATTTTTTCTTCATTTTAGTTTTATGTTGATATTACATTTTTACAAATTATATTTATTATGCCAGAAATAGAAATTGGCACAAAACATTGCATTGATCAGTCTGTTTATAAATGCAGTGTTTCCATATTTTGTTATAGTTTTGTTTTCTGAAAGAAATGCAATTCAAGCTCAACAATACCTAAATGAAAAGGGAAACATGTTTGTTTTAATAGATTACTTTGTAAGCGATGAGCTAAAATCAAATTCATTAAGTGGTCTATTTCTTTGTCAAATCTCTGCTTTTTTATTTTTATTCTGTCCTATGACCGTCATTCAGCACAAAAGCATGATTTGACTCAATGCGAGTTCCTTACCACATCACACAAAACTCGTAATTGATTTTTAAAAATGTAAGTGGCTTAATGTATGATGAAAAATACCATGAATATCACCCTATGCTGAATCAAGGTTTCTTGTGGTTGTGAATATTAATGAGAGAGTACGAGTAAACTCACTGCTGTTGCAATAAACAGGATAACGTCTTGGTGCATAACTTAGTATAACCTTCTGCTGAGTTGCAGTCCTTCAGTCTGATGGCTTATAACAAAGCAGATGATTTGGAAATCTAGTAAAACCATCACAATGTGATTTATTAGCACATTGAGAAAATTGCCCTTGTCCTCAGTGCTTGATGCACATTACACTTCATCTATATGCTACAGACACACAGCTCAATAATAAAAATTGTTGTAATAAACTTGCATAGACTGTCTCATCCTGGCTGTTGCAAAACACTGTGTCCTCCTTAAATAACTATTTAACAAGTTCTCTCTGTTCTATGTTAATACACCCAAGATAATATACTAAAACAAGATGCCTGCATTGCAATGGTTCACAAATTAACTGATTTGTTAATCATTTTCATAACTCACTGATTCAAATAATGCATTTTACAGGGTCAGAGTTAAAAAATATTTTGTAATACTCCAATGCAGACTGAGGACATTCCTCTTCAGATTTCACCACGGCTCTCCTTTAGATAACCACTTTTTCTCTTTCATTCTTTGGGTTTCCTTTTGGATAATGTTATGTAATAGCTGTGAAATGATCTGTAATACTTTGCTTAGTTATAATACAAATTGTAGTATTGGGCTATGTATTAAAAGTGCTGTCATTTCTACATGGGGGAACAAAAATGTTTAAAAATGCAAGCTTAGCATCTGCACTTTAACCATGTGGGAATACTTTTAAAAAAATCTAAAATAATGTATATGATATACGATATATGGTATAGCAGATAATAAAAATCTACAAATGAAAAGTGAATCAATAACATACCATATGCAGTGCAATAAATGAATTACAGCTTGGCAATGACATGGTATGTAACATCTACAAGGTCTGGTGTTTTGACTCCAGCTACACCTGACTGCAGAATTGTTTATGGGTGTGTGGTAGGGGAAAAATCCTTTGTTTATTTCTTTTTTGTTGTTGTTGCTGTTGTTGTTGTTGTTTTTGGCCTGTATGGCTATCCCCAGAAGGGTGGCGAAGCTGAATAAAGGCTTGCAGTGTGTGTGGAAATGGACAATGAGTCGTGGAGGGGGAGCAGGTGATAATATCAGCTCGGAAGGGGGGGCTGACATTCCCCTGACAGCAGCCAAGAGAAAGGGGGATGTTCATAAACAGTCTTTAAACAATCTGCCTCTCTCCAGTAGGTTTTAGGATTACTTCTCAGGCCAAAATCAAACATCTGTCATGTTAAAATATACAAATTAATTATGCAGCTTTTGCCCATCAAGTCCAATAAAACATGACACTGGGCTCCTGCCCTCTGGGGGGTAAATAGAAGGGAAAACAAGAGGGTTTGATTTTTGGTTTGTAAATGAAAAACCTTCCCCAACGGACATCTGGCCACACTTCATTTGTTGCAATGGAATCCGCTTGATTCTGTTGCATGACAGGCTTTTGAACTAGTTTTTGGCTCTTGTATAATAGTATTGCTTTCACTGAATGAGTGAGCATCTAAATACAAATGCAGTATTGTTAGAGGGAAGCCTTATGTTTGCAAAACCTCTCACATGCTACATACTGCATTGTATACCACCGATCCATTTAATAGTTAATGAAAACACTGCCTCGTGTACCAGTGTGCACGTGAGATTTATTTTATTCACCTAGAAGTTTCTTTAGTTTTAGATTCATGATAAGAGGGCAGTTTCGTAGTGAGTTTCTGAAGAACATGTTGTATAGCTCTGCACACGTTGACAAGTCGAGTTCTGAGGCTCAATGGTTGTTGGATGTGTCTGGTACACTGGTCAGGGTCAGCACCTCAGACCAGGATACACTTCTCACCTCTATGTTCAAGATTAAAATTTAAATATCAGTCAATTTTGATCTATTAAATACACCATGCAGGTTCAGAATATTCTTCTGTGGACATTCTCTTTTTAATAAGGTACATATTTGTTGTACCAATACATTTTTGTCTGCCAACAACTCTGTCAAGAAGATAATGTTTTATGCTCACCATACAAGATTCAAATTATATGTGGGCTACAGCAGCTTTGCTTTGCAGTTAGATTTTTCAAATGATTTACATGTCTTTCAATATATGCCATCGCAGGTGGAATTTATGAAATAAATAAGTATAATGTTTTTTTGTCTTCATTCCTGGACTAGATAACTATACTATGTCCAAGAATCAAGAGGTCCATCTAATGCATTAATTCTTTAATGCAGGTGTTACACTTTCAAGTTATATTATCAGAGACTGTTGTTGTTAAATTAAGTGTAACCAATCAGTACCTCTTACAACTGACATTTACCTGCAGGTTCTAAAGAACTGTGCAGAACATTAAGTTTGGGATTGAGTCCTGATGTATTTAGCTACAGATAATGAAGGTTATAAGGAGCATACTGATTCTTCAGAGGGAATTTCACTCAAATAACTTTTTTTTCCAGTTTTTATGATTAGATTTCTGTAAGATGTCAAATTATTAGGGCTGAAGTATATATTTTTAGTTTGATCTATTCAAAATGTTTATATTTGATATATGATACTTTCTTTCCCCAAGTGTGGCAAATCTCATTGACATTCTCATATTCCCATTGTTTTTCAGCCTTTGAGCAATGTGTTTGTCTGATTCATTATTTAATTATAATTGGCCATTTCAGCCAATCTGCAATGGACTTCATCAGCTTCTGCTTATCTGTGAAATGCTGTGGGCTTAGGTGTAATGTACAGTTATGTAAGCAAGTGTTGCTGTTCACTGTTGGTGTTCTTCTGTGCTGAACTGCCCATACCAGATTGCTACAATTGGCTCATAACCCATGGCCAAAGTGTTCAAAAGTGACTGAACTGTTTCCATGAGAAAAAAGTGCACAGTCCAATTATCTTTTCTTATTTGGGCTGGAGTAAAGATCCGTCTTGTGGTTTATGAAATTTTGATTCCTTCAAAAAGAAAAAAAAAATACAAAAAAAATGTTTTTTAAATAATATATATTATATATATATATATATATATATATATATATATATATATGGCCCAATCTCAATTTCCAGCATTGTTGAATGGATGAATAGACCTTTAATCTTCAAAGAAAACATTGTATATACAGGTACTAGTATGTACAGTAAGTGCATATGAATATGTGCATCCATTGTGTTTGAAATCTGTGTAATTATGCGCTTGTATGTGTGTGTGCGTGTGTGCGCATGCGTGCATGTGCGTGTGTGTGTGTGCGTGGTGTTGGTGTGTGCGTGCGTGTGTGTGTTCATGTGTGCGTGTGTGTGTGTGTGGACAGCTGTCATTAAATCAGAGATAGCAGAATAGGCCGATCGCCTGTACACTTGTGCCATGTCCCTGCAGTGCCACCGAGCTGAGGGAGAGCTGCTCCTCTAGTCTTTCTGCTAGCATATGCACTGACAGGCCCTGCACTCCATCTCCCAGCTGCCTCTCTGCTCTGCATGCAGCCCTGTACCTTAACCCTTTCTTAACTCCTCATCTCAGAGTTGTGCGATTCTACAACAAGCGGTTTACCCTTGCATGGTGGTTGAAGCTATGGTCATGAATAAATTGAAACCACAGAATGACCATGTAACTTCTAAAATATAAGGCAATTCTCCAAAAAGCTGAAAAAGGGAAGAGATTTATCACCTGTGTATGTAGAAAGGGGAAAGATTGTGATCAACTTTATGTGTTCCATCTGTAAAAATTACTGCAGATATACTGAAGTTATAATCATGTATGAGGTAATCAGAAGTATAGGAGCACGCATCCTGTACCCGTTTCTCCTGGTCAGAGTTACGGTGGGTGCTGGAGCCTATTCCACCTATTTATTTATTTATTTATTCATTCATTTATTCATTTATTTAATTATATATTTTTGGAGTGGCATCAAATACAATTTCTCAAGAAGTGAAGACCATAAATGGGATTTTAATATATTACGGTTATGCACAGAATGTCAGTGGGTAATAAAAGGCTTTATACCAACTTTTATGGTTCTCAATCTGTCGCCCTGGTTCGGTTTCACATGTTATGTTTAACTTGAGAGTTTTTCAGTGTCTTTCAATGGAGGATATGCTACCGTGGCACTTTCTCATAGAATTCCTGATTAAGAAATTTAGGGATTTAGACTGACCTTTCATGCACACATCCATAATAAGGAATTTTATTATATTTCAGCATTGTGTCATCTCAATATGAAGCAGACATTGGCGTCTTCCATTGCGCAAAACGAAAAAGTTTTCTTGATCAGCTAAAGTTCCAAAGTAGGCCATTATACAGCATTTGACTAAGAGTGTGATTCCATCCCCCCATTCTGGTCTTCAGTTCTTTAGTTCTTTAGTTACAACACAGTTCCTGCACCCTGTGCATAGAAGAATGTAGTAGCACATGTACTGCCATAAAGACCATAAATTCTATTGTCCTTCTGCATGTTCATTTTTATGCTCAAATTGAGGATTTTGTGTAATTCTTAAACTGTGCTAGTTGACAGCCACAATCATTTTACTTTCCTGAGAAACAAGCAGAATATATACTGTTTGACACTCTCTCAGTAGTCATTTTCTACTTTGCGTCATTTGGATTTATAGTATTGAAATCTGCTTTCACTTAGCAGGTGGCAGTTTAGTAGAATGTAATATGATACATCTTAATTGGATCATTATTGTGAGGTAGCATTATTTAATATTTCGTATGTCCATTTAAGGAAATGCTCAGGTTTCAGCTGTCAGCCACAAAGCCTCATCCAAAAAGGTGTCTGCTCAGGCACCGCCATTCAATCCACCTTCATTTCTCATCCAAAATGGCTTCCTACCTCAGCCAATAAGCTTTTGCTTCATAGACCCTCATATGAAGCCATTTTGTGGCTGACGGCTTCAGTCAGTCCTAATGTGAACACAGCAGCAGTTTGAGGGGATCTTTTCAGTTATCTAATGCACAATCTTTGTTTAACCCAGAGTGGGCTTATGAATCCCAACAGCCCACTTTAAAGATAACCCTTCCCCAATGTAATCCCCATCTGATTATACTCTTAAGTTATCAAATAGATAAAATATGCATTAGAGAATATCATTTTTTTCTGCTTGATTAGTAAAGGCATAAACCTGTCAAATCGAAATCTCTTCTCCTCTGAAGTACAATCTGCATTTCAATAAGACCTTTAGGGAAATTCATCCATTTGTACAAGCTAAGTTTAGGTATTTTCATTGAAATAAAATCTGTTTACACAATATCAGACTAATGTAATGGATGAAATTTCTTAGCACAGTTATAACATGTTTCACTGTTATGTACTTAGGTAGTAAGACTGCACCAGGCAAGATCAAAAGAGCACAGAAATGTATTTGAATCCAAAACAAATACGTATTTGACCCAGGCCTGAAAGGTACATAATTCATCTTATTTTTACTGAGATCTGTTTTACATATAAATACAATACATTTACATATTTACATATAAATACAATTAATACATATTTTTTCATTCTCTGTGACAACCACTCTCATAATCATTTTAACTAAATGGACATTTACCCAAAGATCTAATTCTCATATTTTTAATCAACACATTAAAGAAGTCTGAAAACAAACATTGGATACAACATTAAGTCCACCATGTCCTGTGAGTAATTTCTGAGTTCACAGAAGGAACCTGTCATCACTGTTCTAAAGAAACAAGGAATTGAATGGCTGTTCTGCTTTTTTACTTTTTCTCTGTTGCAAATTTGGAGAGTCTAGTGGCATGTGCGTTATGTTATTTACATCATAACTGCAACGTAAATATTTAGATACGGATACTGATTCATGATGTTCTTATCCGTGGTGTGGTTGTGGGTATGACAGAACAAAATGCACTATGGGATATGAATATAAATAAATGCTTGAAGTTTTTAATGAATTAAATCAAGAAGCGATTAAACTGACACAGTTTAATAGCCTTCTGATTTAATCTGCATATAATATTAACAAATTTTCTTTCACACACTGCCGTGATGCAGTACAGGCTCATGGGGAAGAATATTACTGAAACAGCTTGCCATAAAATATATCTCAAATGAATCACCTTGCTTTTCCCACAGTCTTTATTGTTTGCAGTGTAAGACTGGACTCACCAAGCTTCTTATGAAAAGCAGAGGAAGTGTTCAATGGCGTTTTTCTCACAGTCTTCTTGCTGTGATGTCTCAGTGCTATTGTATGTACAGTAGTTCCAGTTCTCCTATTTTATTTTAGGTTTTTAGGTTTTGTAATTCTGCCTCAATGTGATGAAATGGCTGCATTGCTACTAAGCAACCAGCAGTCTTTGACTCCTGTTTATCACTGGGTGCTTCGGATTGTCTAGGGAAGTTCAAGAGTTCAAAAGGTCATTGAAACAGAGATGTGATTAAATGAGAGATACAGTGACAGTCACGTCCCCTTCTCTCTCGCCCTGGACTCTCTTCATCCATCAGCCTGCATGCGGTTCCAGCACTGTCGACCCAGGGATCCATCCGGTAGACCTATTGGCAGTTACCGTGAGATTATGATATCAAACCTCTCTTTGGTTTTGGTCCAGCTGGTTTGGAAATAATCTGAGGGTTACCCTCTATTAACTGACCGAACTGTGTAGTTTTGCCCTGCGGAAGGAATCTTGCAGTGGCTAACATCCCTGTATATGAACTGTTTCTCTATCATTTTAACACATTCAAAACATGATTCCCCTGCTTTTAGCTTTTTTGTGATGTAGTCAAGAATTTTTTTAGTTAATTACGTTTTGTTTTAAAAATTCATTTCATAATAATAACTAGAAGAGGACATTGACCTAAATTACATATTCAAAGTTGACATCATACTAATTTGTACATTGAATTAAAAACATTGTATTTATTTAGCATTTGTACAGAGTAATTTCATTTACGTTAAAATATTATCATGGCACATTCAGTAATTTAATTTAAAAAAAGAAATGCTCAGTGATCTGATGTTGCAGTAAGTGCATCAACTACATAAATACAATAAATGCAACAGTAAAACTACATTTTTTATTTGAGGATCAAATGCTGTCCAATGTAATTTCACAGAGCCATTTCATGGATATCCTATTTAACAACATAGCTGTAAAATGGCTGAAGCAGTAAATACAATAATTGAAGGGTATTTCCTTTCTGAATAAGTCATCTTTGTGTGTGATCTTTACAAGGCAATTGGCATCGCAAGCTCTACAGGAGAGCACGAGCCTGTCTGAACTCTCGCAGGGTAACGAAGGTGGTCACAGTGACGAGTGCTGACCAAAATGTGACTAGCCATTCCAGTCCATTTTTCTTGTTAAATTTTGCACGAGGTTAACATAAAAGGAAAAGATGGTGAAAGCGACTTCCCCCCATGTGACAGAATACACCCGAGTCTTACCAAATCCGGATGGAAAGATGGCTGAACAAAGTTCATGTGACCGATCTCAGATGAGTTCTTATGCTTGATCATAGCTGAGTGTTTCAGGATTTCATGAGCGCTTTTTAAAATCTCTTGTGCATAGGACCTCAAGAATAGAGACTTGTGTATCATAAACAGGTTTTTTTGGCCTTTCATTTTGACAAAATAATCAGTATGACTACAATTTGTACAGGAAATAAAATTATATTTAAATGCAGTTTTTCAGTTTATGGTGGAGTGGGCAGTTGTGTAATGGTGTAATAGTTACAACAAAATGAGTAGACATGAATATGGCATGGACATGAACATAATTTCTTCACCTGAACGATGTAAAATACCTTAATACAAGTGCATTGAATTGCTTATAAATGAATGATGCATTTTTATGTACCATGTAAATCAGTGGTAACCAACCCTGTTCCTGGAGATCTACCGTCCTGTTGGTTTTCATTTCAACCATAATTTGGCACACCTGACTCTACTAATTAGTAGCTCAACAAGACCTCTAGCTGTTGAATGAATTGCGCTTTGTTAGGGTTGGAGTGAAAATCTACAGGATGGTAGATCTCCAGGAGCAGGGTTGGTTACCACTGATTTTAATTATAAAGACTGATATTCACCTTGTCATGAGAAAAGTAAAAGAGAAAGTGTAATACTACAGAACACCTTTTGGGGAACAAGGTTCTGATCAGGAGGGTTCCTGCAGACCTTCAGTTGCGTCAATAAAATTTCCACATTATTCGAATCATCTTCTTATAGTCCAGTGTAGTGAGTTTAAGGTTCATCATGCACATCAATGTGATCTGAGAAGAATGGCTGCCTGGATTTGTCCAAAGAAAAGCATTCTGCAGCAGTGGCAGTCCATGGATGTGTTCTGTGGTGCAGCAGTATTACCCAAAGTCAGAAGCGTGGGTAATCGCAGTCAGGAGGTTGTAATGTGACCATCTGCCAGGCAGTGCATTAGCCAGGGCAGATCAGTGCAACACGCGGTTGCTGTGTCCTGGTGTTGTAGGTTCTTGAATGGGGTTAGTTGTACTGTAAGTGTTGTGGGTTTCTGATGTCATTGTCAGCACAGAGGCACCCATAACGAATAAGTTACTAATGAATAGAATAAAATACACAACAATGTATTTCGCATAGTTACTGATTTTCCACTTATAGAGTCTTTTTTTTTTTTTTTTAAACAAAATAAAAAAACAAATGAAAGCGGGCCATTTATGAGTCACTACCATACAAATCACAAATTGCTTCAGTTCCATCTACCAGGATTGATCATGCTTAGAATGATCAGATTCTGCTCAGACAGCTCCATGAATCTAGAGGCAGAAGTCCAAACACACTGACCCAGGAAGTGAGTGTGAGAATGACAATTATGACACATGGAGTAGTGATGGACAGTGATGAAGTTTTCATAATGCCAGTTAACCTATTACATTGACTGTCTATAAATCTTATCGATACATTGCATTGTTGTTACATTGTTATTGCCCTCTCCATTATTAATCCACAATCACTGTTAGTTCTTGCACTTAGATAGAGGTCCTAACCAGCAAAATACTGATCACAAATTTGGCTTTTCTCTAGTCTTCTCAACCCCATGTTCTTCACAGATCACTACTAATGATGTCATTATCTCCCATTGGCATCTGGAAGCAGGGTGACTCAGTAACATCGCTCAAAGCCAAGTGTACAGATGTTTCTAATTGCTTACCATTACCAAGAAAAACAGCTGTTTACATCTATCAGTAAAAAAATATCTGTAAAATCACAACAACTATGCCGTATTAACATACAGTAACGTATCCTATGCTTTCAGCTTTCAGCTGAACTGTGGTGCCAACGATCTATTTTTGAAGCCGCAAGCTATTCTATACTTCATCCAGGTCTGTGATGTGTGACCTGCCTTTTCCTGACAATGAAAGCAAACGGGACCAGGACTTTGTTATTCAGGAATTCATTTATTACATTCTTGAATGTTTCAGAAAGAGTCTTTTGCTGGAAAGATACATTTCTGTGTTTGGTTTTGGTTTGAGAGAGGATATAATGCACATGCATTTACTGCTCAGTCCTTTTACATTGTCATATAATGAGTTGTTCACCTAGCATAAAAGGGATGTTATTGTTTCAGTTTGCGTTTCTATTTATGATCGCTTCCATCTGCATTAAGTTAAGCTACTTTAGATAGTTTAATCATTTCGCGGAAAGCGGGTAATGGAAAAGACCATTTTCCTTTAACACCTTTAACATTATTCAAATGAAATAAAAGGTGTATTATTAAACTATAGGTTATTGTGTAAAAGCAGATGATGGCATTGGTCTCTAAATGGTCAATGTTTATAATCTGAAGACTGTTATTGCTGAGAAATTCATTTATTCTTTAACAAGTTTCTTGCTGGGGTATAATGCTTGTCCCGTGTAGGCCGAGCAAAGTCACACCACATCTGAACCATCTGCTGAACCGCGACCATGTCCAAGACAGCCGTGTGGCCAAGTGTCCTGACAAGCAGAGACACCAGCTGAAACGTGTGAACCATGGACCTGATTAGGAGAGTGTTCATTTTACAAGGGCTTTAAAATCACACACACACACACACACACACACACCACCCACATGCAAAGTTTTCTAGCCGAAAAGGCCACTTCTTGCTGTGAAACCTGATCAGTCAGTCAGCATATAAAAGTGATATTCTTGGACATAAGACTACGTGGCTCAGAATATCCATCCATTGGCAGTAAACAGTATTTACAGTATATGCATTATCATTGTGTACTAACTTACTCTTGGCATTTATACCTTCTCAAAAAAAAAATTTTTCAGTATATTTTATTGTCTCTTTTTTTGGGCAATTGGTTTTGGGAGCAGTATGAATACACGTACATACATATCACACACATAGTTCTGCAGTGAATAATATTGGTCTGATATAGATAAATAAAACAAAACATTAAATGTATTATAATAAAAAATAGCAGCGAGTATTTTAAACTAAAAAAAAAAGTAAATATTCATCAAAACATGATAAAGGATGGATAGTTAATTTTTATAATGAGTAAAGATATTGCCTTGCTTATAAAGGCAAACTGGGCTCTGAATTGTACCATAAGGGTGATTAAAACCCATGCTGCAGAAACACATTAAGCAGCATTTCGTGTTTTTTTTTTTTTTCCTATAAACTGGGCTAAATGTGTGTATCACAGACCAGGATTCCAAAACATTGCTTGGTCTGTGCAGTAATCACCACAAGTAATGAGATATATTTTTTAAATACACTGAAAAGTAACACAGTTTTTTAATCCAGACTTAAATGTATGAAATATCTGGAACTTGTAAAATGAGTCTCCCTGGTCATAGGATAATTTTACATTGCTTCTGGGTAGAACTTTGTGAAAAAGCTCTTTCTTTCCCAACCAGCTGCTCAGTTTATCATCTTCAGTGTATTCTGTAAAAAAAAAAAAACAGCTAAGAGACTAATCTCCCCCAGTATTCAGAAGAATAGCACATAAATACACTTTGCTATTTGCCAACGTAATTGCAGTTACTAATGTAGAGTGTTTAGCCCTTGCTAATATTAGTTGCATGTCCTTAAATACCTTATGGCAAATGACAGAACACTATTTTTTCCTTTTTCAGCAGGTTCATGTTAGGCTAATGGTGACTGTGTATGGTACCTATCTAGAGGGCCATTATGCTAGTACTGTATAACTTGTAAATCTTAAATTACTGTAATACTACTCTTTATAGGTGGAGACATCTGTGGTCATACGATCTGTTCTGTAGGTCGATATGCTACTTTGATTACCATGACGTTTTGAGCATAAAAGTTTTTTTTTTTTTTTTTAATGAATGACATACAGGTTCCCCAGAGCTAAATTGTCTGACATTATTGTTCATAATTTCAAATTGATTTAAATCAATATTCTGCAGTAAGTAATCCCTGATAATTTCATTCTCAGCATATTGTATGCTTAGAAAGAATCTAAAGGGAACTAGATGTAGTTTCGGATGAAGGTGAAAGAAACCGTGCTAGTTATCCAATATTAGGACACATCTGTGTGTACCATACATCAACACCCAATTTGGCCTAATTAAATGTACTTCTCTCATAACGCAGCTGGTTCCCACAATGGTACTCCTGCGCTGATGGGGTGAAATAGGCAAGATGTTCATTTTAAACAAACTCATTTAAATCTTAATCTTCCCTTTGCCCTGTAGTAGCATGTCGTTCATGGCATGGCATCTTCCGGAAGGTTCTTGCCTCCGTTATGACAGCATATTGGGGCAGCGCTTGCCAGCTGCCAATTGCCTGGGCCTTCTGCCGCCATTATCGCGAGGAACCTCCCTGCCTTATGGCCAGGCAAGCTGTGAAGGGGGCAAGTCCACAACCAAGGGTGCCTTTTCTATTCAGGGAATGGAAAAAAAAAGAGGATTCATCTGCTAATTTGTGACATATACCATGCATTTGCAGGATTGGCTCGCCCTCTGTGCCAGCACCCTCACCATAGATCTGTAATACTTTCTGACCTCGTGTGCCAGTGATGCCTCTGTCACGCATGCTCATTTTGGTTGTTCCCTGGTCTATTTGGGAAGCTTGAACAATGCACATGCATGAGGGTAGTCAAGACTGGGGCGGATTGTTAAAGATTTTCTTGTTAAGTTTATGTTTTTAAAGGCTCCCTTTGAATTTCCAAGATTACATCGCACATTTATGCCATGCATACTGAATGATTACAGGGAACAAGGGACCCCTACTGTACCCCTTTTTCAGACAATGTGTACTTGTTACCGAGAAACATCTTGAGAAAATCATTGTGAACTTTACATTGTGTGTATGTGTGCACGATAGTGCATGTGTGTGTTCAAATCCATGCGTGTGTGTGTGTTTACATATTCATATATACAGTAGTGTTCCAAGTTGAGACCAAAAGCACATTTAGTTTCAATGTATGTGTTTTGCATGACACTCATTCTCAATGATTTCATTTGCAGCTGACAATGCTTTCTGTGGGGGTCTGTGGAGTTGTCGGGTAAGGCTAGCAGATATTTCCTGCACTATGACAAAGTGTTAACCTGCTGACAACTGCCACATTGCACTTTTCGTGATCTCTTCTGCATGTCCCAGAGGGAGTCTATGGAGTACTCCATCACTGACTGGATATGCCGTTAAATGCTAAATCCTAAGGTGTGAAATAAAATCACACAAATCATATCTTAGTACATATGAGAGAATGAAAAGTTGCATGATTTCAGTTCCAAGTGTTGTGTAATTTTGGTGAAAAGGTTTGGCTTTGTGGTGTATGCTTTGAGTGGTGGTGGTGTGATGTTAACAGGACTGATCGGATCTTTCATGCTTATTTTCAGACATGGCCTATAGTGCATATGGGGCTTTGGCATCCACTGGGCCTGTGTTACTTCCATAAATGCAATGCCACCCAGAGAGTCCATGTGAGAGAACTCAGCTAAGAGTTAGGTGAGAAAAAATAACTGCACCAACATGTTGAATCAAGGGGGAAAAGCCTTTGTCCCAAACATTATGGAGCTCACTGTACCTTGGTAAACTGCAAAAGAAATTTGAAACAGCTAAACAAGAACTCCTGAAGGTGGTATTAGGGTTGTGGTGAGGACACACATTCCATTACCCATTTATTACTCGACTTGAAGTGATTTATGTCTGAGTTTATAAAATCTGGAAGCTGGGAATGAGCCATGTTGTATATCTGAACATCTGGCTTAGAATATGAACAGTAAAATATTTATATGCCCTCATTATGTATTATTGGACTTCCACATACACAGGACAATTTGTGTCACAAGAATTAAACATATTTGTATTTAGATACTTCGACTTTGTGATGAAAATCGCTGTTAAGCCTGAAATTTCTCTGTGCTCTGCTCATAGAATATCCTGCAGTGACAGTCAATGTCTCATACAGTACTTCTTTTTGGAGATTTATTTCCATTTCTCTACTGTCAAATTCAGCTTGTGTATTATAGTAAACATCAAAGTGAAATCTAAGCTACACAAGTTATTTTTTGCAGTAGTATGGGAAAAGTGGTAGCAGTGCCTCATAAATGTCATGTACACGTACAGTGCATACTGCTTCAATATTGTGTGGAAACATACAGGAAAAAAATGTATATGTTTATTTTATTTTTAAAGACAAATATGAACAGTAATGTTCCATGAAATGTTGCTTCTTTTCAAGCAAGTTGCATGAACACATGGGTCAGATGGTTCTGTCACCTCCTCGTGTAGACCTGGTGGAGACAAGGCAGAGAGATCGAGGAGCAGAGCCTGACCTGTGCAACATCTGCGGTGTTCTCCCTCATTAGCCCCATCATTAGCCCTCATTAGCGATTAACAGGGACAGACACGCATCCAGCCACTTAACCTCCGCACATCCAGCTCAGGTGTGGGACCCACCGTCATTAATAGTCTGTAACCCATCTGAGTTTTGGAGTGGCACAGCGGTGCAGTGAACAGCTCTGTCACCTCACAGCAAGAAGGTACCGAGTCTGAGCCCCGACGAAGGGCCTTTTTGTGTGGAGTTGTGCATGCTCTCCCCGTGCCTGTGTGGGGTTTACACCAGGTACTCCAGTTTCCTCCCACAGTTCAGAGACATGCAGGTTAGGCTAACTGGAGAGTCTAAATTGCCTATAGGTATGAATGTGTGAGTGAATGGTGGGTCGGCCCTGCAATGGATTGGCGGCCTGTACAGGGTGTATTCCTGCCTCTCATCCACTACATGCTGGGATATGCCCCATGTTTTTCTGTTTTCACCTTCCTCTGACTTGAGTTTCCTCAGGTCAAAAAGGTACTCAGTCATCTTGCTTGTAATTTCATGAAGCACTTGTGCAAAAGTTGTGTCATTTCATGATCATGATCACTGATGAGCAATAACTTGACCAAACCAAATTGTTCCAGCCAAATATAATGCATGCCTAAAGAGAGCAATATATTGGGATTGATCTTCTGTGCAAAAAGGCATGCAATGAATGGATTGTACAGATGGGATGTTTAAACTAACAAATATATCTATTCCAGACGTTATTTATTTTTAAGTATATTGATTTATTTTGTCATTCCTGTATTTTATTATTCTGCTATTCATTTTCAGTAGTCCCTGCAACTTGTTAAACCTGTCTATTAACCATGAATGATTGTTCAATTCATTATTCAAACATTCTCTTTCAGTAGAATATGGCAATATCTTTGCTGATGTATTCAACAAACTGCATTGTTCCAGTAAAGCTTATGACTATCTGTATTTTACAGCATCACATGTACAGTAGTTCTGTTTATAGTCGGTAATAAAAAACAATTAAATATAAAACCTTTATCAAAACTTTTGGGAAATGAAAACACCTCACTGAAGCACAGAACCAAGATTCAGTACTTTAATTTAGTAGAAAAAACGTGAGCTCCATTCTCCTGATGCCAATGCCCATGCCAGGCATTACGGGGTACCTGCTGCCAAGCTCCCTCCAGCAGCTGTGTCCTCGTAGGGTACTGCTTCTAGTTCTGGGTCAAACATCGTTCAGCAGGATTATCAGCTAGCAAACGTGCAGGCCACCAGGTAAGAGATGTCCCGTGCTGTATAAATACGGAGGCCCGTTTTCTCCCGGGGTGGGGGTACGGGGGATCAGGAAGCTTCACGCGGAGGAGATCAGAGATTCACGCCTGGCCCTGTCTCCAGAAGAGCGGGCGAGGGAGGATGGAGCCTGGATCAGCTGGTGTGATATCTCCTGCTCGCGCCAAGCTGTCGGATTGGCTGCGGGGCTGGAGGGCCATCTTGCTTTCCTGGCAGCGGAGATGCTCAAACAGTTTGGTCAGGGGGGAAAAATTCACAGTAATAAGGAGAGGACATGTGTGGGTGAGTTGTGTGGTTATCGGCATGAGTGAGTTTTGGAAGGGAAAATGAATGTAAGAGACACAGAGGGTAGTTTTATTGAGGAATTGTCCGTGGAATAAAATGTTGCTACGCAGCCTCGCTTGGACAATTTTCCCTATCATTGAGATCATTTAGATTCATTTAGTCTCCTGATGATTTTGTCATCCCTGAAGCTTCCCTGAACATTGTTCTTTGTGAGACAGTGTTGAGCAGACACTGTTCTTGTTCCCTTCCAACTGCAAACATCAGAGTCCGCTCCTGCTGTAGGTTTCTGTAATCCAGGTGCCAATGTCTCCTACCCAGCCATTTGGCCCAGAATGGGATGGCTGGCCCTATGCAATTTGAGAAAGCCCAACAAGTTGTGTCACCAAAAATTAATGAATCACTGGCACATGTGAAAATGTTGATTTAACCCAAACCTTAGTGTCAGTTTGTACTAGCATTCAAAGGTTTGACTGCAATTAATGGGAAATATCTGGGCAAGCTCCAGCTAAACTATTTATATTATTAAATTATTATTATTAAATGTTGCAGGAATAAAAGCTGGGGTCTTAGTTTAGCGGATTTTTTAATGAATTTATTAATTCCAACTGGATATGTATATGTTCCTGATAAGCAATACATTTCTGCATTTATTTTATAAACAAAATTGGTATTGCCTTTCCAATGTTTTCAACATAATTGGTTACTGCTGTCCTCTGAACTGTGCTACTGTCAAAAATAATCATCAACCCTCCATGGGGCAATTGGGCGATTGTGACTCTAAGTATAAATGCTACGTTTCTTTTTCGGATAACGGACATTAAAACTCTCGATGCTTCGCATAGCACCTATCGGCGCTGTGAGAACTGCGGGCCGAGGGGAGGCTGGTGGAGGGAAAGTGAAGTTGTCACATGGAGACAGCGGAGGTGCACCCGCGGAATGGAGACAACACACCCCACGCCGTTTAGGTTCCAGACCATCTGCGGCCCCAGCTGGAGCACCAACGATGGTCTGGCACTTGTACCATACCATATTTACCGATCTAAATACAAACGGCCACCGCCTGATTGTTTCACAATTCATTAGTCCGACAAGCTCCCCTCTCCTGCTGGACCAGCTGTTACTGTGCAAACCTTTGTCACTCACTCGTGTTACTCGATGGGAAAATTAATGCTGTTGGTAAAACTTATTGATTTGTGGCAGGACCATTTTAAAGATAGGCGATAGCCAGACATCCATTTTAAATAAGAGCGCCGCGAGTGCTGGATTCAGCTGAGAAATTGCATCATAGAACCAAACTTCACGGAACAGGAATAGAAGACATTCATGGATGATCAGCAGACACTCGCATGGGTTTTATGGGTGACCTCTACAACAACCCTATTTCATTAAAGAATGAGACCAATTTGGGAAGCATGGTTCTATCACTTTTCTAATAAATCATGACAAACCTTCATATTCAATATTGGTGTGTGTGTGTGAGTGTGTGTGTGTGTGTGTGTGTGTGAGAGGGGGGGTCAGAAAACAGCTGATGAACACAGCTGATGAGAGAAAGAGGCAAAAAGCAAAATCATTAAATCGGGGTGCATATGGTTGCATATTGTAAGGGGACTTAATTGATCTGGCTGCACTGAGACCATAGATTGCGTTGGTTTTCTGTTATGCTCGGTCTCTATCAAGAGTATACTGTTCAGGCAGTTAGAAAGAGCAGCAAGCATATGGCTATGGTGGTACCTCTCTGCTGCTCTGATGAAGATTTCAGATTTCATTGTCAGAATGCTTAATAAAATGAATAAAAATAACCATCCAATCAAAGCATTTTACTGAAAGTGGCCAGTCCACTTGACAAGATTTATTCAGACATTTCTGACAAATTTGGCAGTTTATAGCATCATTCCACTAATATCAGTGATGTAACCAAGAAGCTATAACACATTTTGGGTAAATACAGTAAAAGCCCAGACAACAAGCTAATCAAGGCGCTCAAGCAAAATGCAGCTGGCCTCCTAGTTATTAAAGAGCAAGAAGAACACTCCTGCCTGGATTGGTAACAATGTGGTTAGGTTTGCCTTGCCCAAAGCAATGTTTTTCTTTAAAAAAAAAGGGGGGGGATACAATCATCTCCTATGCCTACACATGATCCCTATTAAATCATATTACATTTGCCAAGCTGAACATAAATTTCTAAGATTCTCATCAGGCTCTCTCACATTGAGGCCTCCTCTGACTGATATTGGCTCATCAGACTTAATCTAGGGTGAAATTCCCTTGTCTGTGTTAAATGGATTGCGGCCGTCACAGAAGTGGAGATATTTATTTTTCTCTGTGCTAATGACCTATCCCAAGGACCCGCCCACTGATGGCTATTTACTAGCGCCCAGATGCTCTGGCTCAAAAAGAGCTTTGATGTCAGTGGAGGGCTGTCCATCACCCGCATCCCTCACTGAATAGTGTGTGTCCTACTGATGTTGACACTGTGACTTTAGAAGCCATTAGCGACCAGGGGTTTAGCAGATGCTCTTATCCAGAGCAACTGACTCAACTTTTTACTTAGCGTTTACATTGTACCCATTCACAGCAGGATATATACTGAAGCAATTACTGAAATAACTATTCAAGTGAAGCAGTTAGCAAACCTTCATCAGCACCACCATCAAACAATCACTCCATTTATATTACATTTTATAACATAACGTAGCATAAAAAGAGGTTTGGCAGAAGTTTGTCTTTGCTTTTTATATTTTTTATTTCACCACCAGTAATCTGCTGTGCCATTCTACTAGATTCTGTTAATGATGTGTTATATCCTCTATGAAAATATTCAATGGTGCACTGTTGGGTGTCTGTAATACATTTTAAACAAGCACCACCCCCCCACCCTCCCATTTTCCTAACCCCCATAGGGAAATGAATCCTGAATGCATTATGTCCAGACGGACATATCAAGCACAAGATTAACATCCTCCTGAAATCACCCTCCTCCATCCTTTCTCCTCCCCTTCCAGGATAACGTTCATTTACATAAACAGATAATCTCAGATAAGAACTTCCATTAGCCAAAGGTGAAATGGATCAATTTTCTCTGCCAGGATAAATCTTACGCCTTACACCCACAGGGTCATTATACAAACCGCATTTCAGAAGTAATGTCTTTGAAAACCAGGCGACAGCAGCCATTTCCAGCTTTCCAATTAACTTTAAGAAAAAGCTTATTCTGTGGACAATCAAGCACATTATTGCACAATATGATACAGTCCATAAAGATCACAGTGGTTGATGAGGGTGTTGGAGAGAGCTCAGCATATTCAAAGAAATGTTGTAGCCTCTTGGTTACCGCTGAGACGTCCCTGTGACTGCCATGCAAGTGTGCCATTGAGGCCAGTCCAAACAATGAAAGTCCAGCTAAAAAGCAAACACATTTTCTCACTGAAAGGACACAGGGGTGTGAGAGCACAGGGTGTGAGAGTACAGTGTAACCCAGGCATGACGACAATGGGGAAATGATTATTGTTCTACCGCAATAAACAGGTTTGAGTTTGGGCAAAATCCTCGCTGAGTGTTTTGTTAACTTGACATTATTAGCAGCAGCAGCAGCAGCTGTAGCAGTGGCAGCATCAGTCACTCAACCAAAATTTATTCTCCATGGGGAATTCCTTCAAAATAAGTGTAAAAAAACATACAATGGTTTATTTCTCGGGTAAACTGGGAGAAAACCTGGATTCCTGATGACTGAAATGTGTAGTTCAGCATCATATTACTGTAAGCATAATTTTCATTACAGTATGTGCAACATGATGCTGGTTTACATGACAGTACTATGCACTTCAATTTTTTTAAGTAACATTTAAAATACATTTTACAGTATGGGCAGTCATTTTGTATAATTTGATTTTGCCAAATAAAAGTCATGTTATTTTGATGAATTCAATAAATTTTCTGTGTTTGAAGCCAAATATGCTGCACATGTCAAAAGTGGTATCAAAAGATACAAAACAGAAACCATTTGAAAAGACAAGTGTTATATCTTTTGCTGCCTCGACTGCATACATATAGCTTGTATATAGTGCCATTCATGAGAGGGATTTTATGTTGATAGGCTGCCGGAGAGAATAATTCCAGCTCAACAGTGTCAGTGAACTGATGTTGTTGGTAGCCAAAATGGCCACAGGGTGACACCTGCAGGATGAATATGTTCTCACAATCTGCCATCACAACGTCCATATTCACATTTGAGTGAAAGCTGTCAATTCATGAGAATTGGTGGGTAGAGTAAAATTGATGCATTGGGAAAGTGAAACCACATTCCCAATGCGTGACTATAATGCATGATTGTGAAAAGAGGTACAATTATCAATTTTCTCTTCTTAAAATTCTGACTTCAGAGGTAGTCCTATAGACTGTGGGTGGCCTACAGCAGATGGTATACTAATAAAATAAATAAACACATAAATAAATCCCTATCTTAAAATGTACAAATGGGAAGAGGAAATTAACTTTTTATTAAAAAGAAATTAATACAATGGCAATCAAAACTTGTGACAGAAGGGAAGCACTTGGACTAATGAAATAAAAATTAAATCACTAAGTGAACATGCAAAATTACTTAACCAATTATACAGGGCCATGAACAATAAATACTCCTTCTCTGCAGATGCAATAGCCACGTCATGACCCAGACATAGCATATATATTTCATCACACATCTCTTATTGATTTAATGAATAGCCTGCAAATCATGCATCAGTATCAGAAGTAAATGCAAAAAGCAAAAGAAGCAACCAAATTGGTTGACAAACTATGGTATACTCTTCAGAAAATCAAAATGTGTGTTTGCAGATGTACACTACATGACTGAAAGTATTGATAAAGCAAAGCATTCTGATGTACTGGCTTGTACAGTAATGGGATGATCATCTTGTGGAATTTTGGATTTGTCACATCCACTCCAGCTTCATCCCGAACAGCTGCCTTGTGTATGAATACATTTATGAATAAAAATGTAATCTTCACATATAAATGCATGAAATCGTGCGGGAATCAGGAACGCATTAAAC
Organism: Anguilla rostrata; assembly: GCF_018555375.3. Lineage (NCBI taxonomy): Eukaryota > Metazoa > Chordata > Actinopteri > Anguilliformes > Anguillidae > Anguilla > Anguilla rostrata. The sequence continues at coordinate 6,309,708 of NC_057946.1, read as the reverse complement.
CACTATTCCACTCCACATCAGTAGGTGGCGGTAGTGCAAGTTATTTACAATCCTGAAACACCATTGAAAAACACCATGGTCGTGTTGGCCAGTTTGCTTGCTAGCTAGTAGCTAGCTAGTGAGTTAGCTTAGTGTAGTTAGGGAGGATAAAGTTGTTTGAGTTAATAGTCAATTTATCAACCAGGTGTCTGGGAGTTATTAAATTATTTCGGGTCATACGTATACAAAGGCTACTGCATGTGCATACAGTTTGTACAGACTAAGTAAGGTAAGTTCATTCTTCTTCCAAAATCTGGTGATACAGGAAGATGCCACTGTGAGTTCTAGCTGGTTAGCAAACTAGACTAACGTTGGTTTCGTAGGTTTCTGTGGCATGGCAAGGCAACGAGAAGCCAGCCAGCTAATTATATAAGCTCGTCAAGCGAAGTAACGTCATTTAACTATATATATGTAACAAACTGTGCTGCTAGTTTGCCATATTTTGTCAACCCAATTATAGTTGCATACGCTGCTGCTCTTGTAAGCCAAGTATTGTAGGCTAACGTTGTGTTAGAAAAGAACATTATAACATTGTCTTTTTTAGAATCTTAGCTTGCTGGTTAGTAGGCTACCTGATCCCAACGTTATCGTTCATAACGTGCTTGCATCGAGACGACCGTAGTTAAGAGAAGAAGGGCTCGATCAGTTGCTCGGGTTGCTGATTGTCGCTTAGCTACATAGAGAATGAATGGACTTCCGGCAACTGGTCAACCAAATCGCTCACTGTGTTAACGGGGGTTAATTGTTTGAGATGCAAGTTGTGGAAAACGACGGTTTGATACCTTAGCTAGCGATTTTGCTATTGCTAGCATATCCATTAACATTGCGAACTTAACGTTACACTTTAAAGGTTTCACGCGAACAAGAAGGTGATTTTGGATCCTGTGTTTTATCACTTGTGTTTTCCAGCCCATCCGTGTGCCATACTGTAACTGACAGGTCGGATCACCATGCCTCAAAAGCTTTTGAAGAGTGCCCATTACATAGAGCTGGGAAGCTACCAATACTGGCCTGTGCTTGTTCCGCGGGGAATCCGTTTGTACACATACGAACAAATTCCGGTCTTCTTGAAAAGTAACCCCTACATCACAGATGGATACAGAGCTCACCTACCGTCAAAGCTTTGCATTAAAAGGTGAGTGATTATTATTATTATTATTATTATTATTATTTTCATTTAAATGCTTCTATAAATGTCCCCAATTTTTTTTGTTAACCAAAGAGCATCAAACAAAGACTGTGTCAGGTTATGTTGCCCTTGACCAAGGCACTGGCCTCTGGAATTGGAATTGTTCCCCGGACTCTGTATGCCCCCTACTCCTATGTGGCTAGGATGGGTCAAATGCAGAGGGAAAATTAGCCCACTGGGTCAATAAAGTATAACCTAACTAAAACAGAAGTTGCCAACTGTTGGCCAAAACTAATATAGTTAAGCAACTTTTCCCCATTTGCAGGTCTGTCTGGCATTCAGTTATTTTTCAGTGCATTTTGCAAATGCACTTTCAAGACAAAGCTAAGTCGCCCAAATATGTGACTACGTCTTCTTTGCATCCATGTTGGTTCAATTGTTGAAGCAATTAGTACTAGGGAAGATAAGGATTCTGCTCCTGAAATTATGATATTTCTTTCAATGATTTTGGGATAAGTGAGGTACTAATTTTGGGCTTTCTGCTTCTAGCCTGTTCATCCTGTCCAATGAAACGGTGAACATCTGGAGTCACCTGCTGGGCTTCATCCTCTTCTTTTCCCTGGGGCTGTACGACATGACCGCAGTGCTGCCTACAGCTGGGGCCTCCAGAGAGGACTACGTCATCTACTCCATAGGGCTCTTCTGCTTTCAGGTGTGGCCCTGCGCTGTGCACTGGGCCTTGCTTTGCATCGTGTTATTGTTTCCATGTTCCCTGAGGAGAACTGGTTTAATGCCATAAAGAGTACTTGGAAATTGGAGATAATGTATAAGTAGTCTTGTACACTGGCACATTATTTGTCTGCATGAGGTTGCGTATATTTACCATAGGTTGTCCTTGATGATTTGGTTTGCTTATCGTTTGGCCAAATCTATTGCTTTGGTTATGTACATTACATTTTATTTAACAGATGCTTTTCTCCAGATGTAATGTATGAGAAGTGCATTGACTTGATTAATGAAAATATAAATCACGTTGGTTATGCAAATACATTCCAGTTGGAAGCAGCTACTGTGAGCTATGCCATATCATTCATATTAAGGGTTATTTGCATTGGCCAGGAAAATGCTTTTTCCTGTAATCATTTGTGTGTCATTTCATAACCTGATTTTTGTCTTGACTTTTTGGAATCATAATGATCAAACAAGATTAAGTTGATTCTACAAACACCCTTCAAATGCAGTTGCTCCTCAAGTCCTGATGGAGCCTGCTCGGCTCGTCCTTCTCAAAGTCTCTTTGTTGCGTTCAGGTGTGCATGCTGTGCTCGGTTGGCTATCACCTGTTCTGCTGCCACCGGTCGGAGAAGACTAGTCGCCGCTGGATGGCACTGGACTACGCTGGAATCTCCATCGGGATCCTCGGCTGTTATGTCCCAGGAGTCTTCTACGCCTTTTACTGCAATGGTGTAAGTTAACCCTCTGTGAAAGCAGTGAGAACCCTTCCAACTGGGCACTGGTACACCTGCAGGACTATGTGAACCTTCAAGCATAAAGAATGGTTGTGCGTGACAAATCGTTTTCGACTTTTTGATCATATTAAGCGCTTTCTTTGAATCTTTCAATGCTACTGCGTCCGTAAATATTATGTTCTCTGAACAAAATGAAAGACAGACGTAGATGATGAATGGCTTAAAGAAACAGGAGTAATTATGTTGTGGTGGTTCAAGTCTGGGTCATGGCCTGTTGTAATCTTAAAAAAAGACCTCAGAATAGCTGCGTTTATAGAATGCCGTGTATTTTTTTCCCCTGCCTCTTTCTACATAAAAAAGCAGAATCCTGCATTAATGCGGCCCCTGATTATATTTAGCCTATTATCTTTTTCTTATATTTATTGGTGATGAAGATCTAGGGCAGGTAACACTGTCTTTCCCATATCTATTTTGTTGCTGTTTTGTGCGTTCGGTTGGCATCCTTATTAAAAATGTATTTAATTTTTTTCTCCCTTTTATTTGTTTTAATATTGGGAAATAAATTAAGTTGTTTGGTGCGTTGACTGAAAACATTTGTCTCTCTTACCAGTACTGGAGGCAGGTGTACCTGATCACAGTGTTGGCCATGATCCTGACGGTCTTCTTCGCCCAGATCCACCCGCATTACCTCACGCAGGATTGGCATCAGCTGCGCACCATCATCTTCTGCTCGGTAGCCGGATACGGAGTCATCCCTGCCACCCACTGGGTGTGGATCAACGGCGGCTTTGGGGCTGCCATTGTCCAGGTGAGGCAGATGGATCTTATTCATCCCCAGAGTCATCAGCATGGTCGACTCCCTTTATATAGGGATGGTAAAGACAGTCCCAGTCCTGGTGGACCAAAGGTTTTGCTGCCATTCAGTTAACAGCAACTAAGGACATTAAATGGTTAGTTTTAGTGGCCTTGTGTCCCCACCTTCACCAATTTGGAGCCTGTTGATTCAGGTCAGTCTTTAACGTGATCCGTTAAATAATTTTGTAACCTCTTTTTAGCAGTTGTTTGCAATACAGCACAATAAGCAGATTGTGAGCTTGGTTTTTCTGTATTCTTCGTGGCATGCATAGCTATTTCTGACATAAGGTTGCTTAAGAGGGTAAGTAATCCCTCTAAACCTGAAAAACACCTAATAAAAATAAAGAGGTCCTTCAAATTCTGCGACTGCTATTGCGGTTGGAATGAAAACCGGCATACGGTGGGTCCTCGAGTTTGAATACCTAGGTTTTAAAGTCTTTATCTGCCCGCCTGCTTACAGTTTTGTTCCTTTCTCTACAGGAGTTCTTGCCTCGTGTTTTGGTCATGTATTTGATAGCTGCAACAGCCTTTATTTTCTATATCACCAAAGTTCCTGAGCGCTATTTTCCAGGTATGTATGCATTGACGTTTCTTTTTAGAACGTTCTGTATATATGCACTCAGTTGTAACTCAATTCAGAAGGTGTTCTCGCATGGTATTTCATGTCAATATGTAAGGTTTTTATGACACTATGGAACCATGGACACAGTGGAAGATTGTCCTTGTTCTGAATGTAGGCTAATCATACCGTGTGCAAATCAGTCTTAACAGTATTTGAAATAAAATGAACGTCTTTGGCTTTCACAGGGCAGCTGAATTACCTTGGTGCCAGTCATCAGTTGTGGCACATCCTGGTGGTGCTGATGTTTTACTGGTGGCACCAGACCGCCGTGTCCATAATGCACTTTCGCCACAGCCAGCCCTGCCCAGAGTACTCCCAAAGCGGTTAGCACCTCATGGCATGGCCGACGGTGTTGCCCCCACGCGACACACAGGTCTCTGGGGAGGTTGCTCCCCCCCCATCCCCATATTTTTTTCAATTATTCTGAAACAATGGTCTTTTCTGAAGGTGAAGGTATAGTTTGCCTCCTGTCCAAATGAGCCTAGATATCAAGATGTTTAAGTTACCATTTGAGAATGGACTAGTTGTTGACATGGTGTAAATGTGCTCATTTTTTTAAATGGGTGGGACACTTCAGGAATGAAGTGATCCAAAGTAAAGTGCAGTTATTTTACTTGCCTTTCAGTTTGGTCAATTGGTCAAGCAACACAGTGCTGTCATTATATTATATATAGTTATTTATATAGTGAACTCCATAGTTAAGATGGTAATGTCTCAGCTTAGAATTTGTAATGGAAGCACGGGAGTCACGTTGACTGTTACAGCAAACGTTTAAGTATGTGTTATAACAAGAAAGAAATGCAGGTTTGAAATGTGTACAGTATTTTATTATAATTGTAGAAAATGTATTATTGAAATCAAAATGCCCAGAAGGCATTTTGTTTTGAATCATGGCCAGTCACACGCATGGAACGTACAACTGGCTCAATTGCAATGGTGTGCGTACTTTGGTATAATTTAGTCATTCAGCTATTTCAAGATCATGCTTTATGTCTCTGTGTGTGCTCTGCACAACCTGTATACCTGGAAGCCTGTATCTGTGATAGGTTTTACTATGAAGTGTCCATTCAAAATATGCGGTCCACATTGAAATGGCATTATGCCGAGTGCAAGGAAGTTCACAAGTACAAGTGTCCTTGGATTGCCTCTCCTGTAATGAACTGTGATTTGGTATTTGGGTGTGTTGCACCAATACTATTTAAACATATAGTTACTAAATTTGTGAAGTTGAACTGACTGAAATGAAAATTGTGAAATGCACAGTATATACAGTACTTGATGCTGACACAATCCGCGTCCAATTTACACTCTTCTGCATACTGTATTTATTTAAACCTATTGTTTGTCCTGCTTTTATTGAAAAAAAGCTGGGGTTTTTTGTATTGTGTTTTACTACATCCTGTTTCTCTTCATGTTATTCGTTTTGACACTGGTAACGGCATTGTCTCTTAATATCATATAATAATTTAACCTTTTTTATTGTTAAATAAACAGTATCCTTCAAAATTGCATGAGTCAGGAAGAAAATTTAGTTGTGGCAGTTCCCTAGATAGCCTTGAAGTCTGTTTGAAGTATTTTCTTTTGAATGTGGTTTCTGCTCGAGGATGCCATAAACTACAATGTTTGCCTTGGTCAGTATCCTTGGAAACCATTTCTTTTACATTGTTTAATTTATAAATGGACCAAGTTCTTGATTTTACTTTTTTTTATTCTCCATTTGTAGATACTTCATTACTAAGACATTCAGTCCCTGTTAAGACTGTGATCACGCACATACACACTGTACAATCATTGGTCAAGACAATGGTTGTCCTGTTCTCCATTGCTACACACTGAGCAGTGAGGTACACCTACTGCTATTTGCAAATCAAAATGTCACTGATTTTAGCAAAGGAAATCCTTTTGTGGGGATCAACCCTTACCAACATTCTGGTTCGGAGCCTGGGGCTCCAGATAGGATAGTTGGATCTTGTGTAGATAATGATTCCCGTTGCCTTAACCTGTAAAACTGTACATACCCACACAGAGAACAGTGTCTTAGCTGTTTACATGTTTTGTTGTTTGTGCATGAACTGCCTGAATGCTACATATTAAATGACCTCTTTGCTGCCTACGATCACTTTCAACCCTTAGGGGTTATGTGCAATTTATGTAAGTATGTATACTATATAAGAGCTGTCATTGTTCAGTATTTAAACTTGATATATGTGAATGTAATGTTTGTTTAATTTGGTGTGATACTTTGAGTAAATTTTTGTTTTTTTGTAGTTATTTCACCCCAGTGCTTTCTCTACATCAGTTTCTGATTTCTTTGGTTTAAGATGCATTACGTTTGTAGCTGCTATATGTTGAGCCTTGTTATTCAGTGAGATCAAGTGGAAACAGTTTTACCAAGATTCAAAACACTGGAACATAAACTGTCAAGAGCGTGTTTTATTTATTATGTGGTCAATACTGGTCAGTTTCCAACTGTTTAATATCGGAAATTGCAATCATATCAATTGGAATAAATCTTATTGGATTTATTAGGATTTTTTTTTTTTTTTTGCATTGCTATAATAAGTATAATAACATTTTAACACAATTTTATTAATGCCTGCAAAGTAATTGTTATTGTTAAAGTAATTGTTAAATTACATGCATACCTTTACACAAAGTTTTGCATAGTTACCATTTTGCTTAACTAAGAATTTATTTATTTGTAAATGTTTTGGGGCTACATTTTGGGGGAACTACATTACATGGGCAATGTAAGCAAAAATGGCTGATTTTGAAGAAAGGCTTAAGTTCCCCTTCACCCCTCATCATTTATTTAAAAGACTGCTTGACTGTGAAAAATTGTGAAGCAACACAAATGCAAATCTGACTGTGCATTTTATCTGTTAGTTGAGCCTCTTGTATGCCTACAGTGCTGTATGTAAACAGATGTGGTTGTGTTAAACTTTTGTAAAATGTTTTAGAATGACAAATATTTGTTTTGAAACTGGACACTGAATAAAAAGGGCACATTGTCTTTCCACTCTTGCTGTGATTGGAATACCTCATTTCTTAATGATAGATGTACCTGAAATTTTCGAAGAACGTCCCCTTTAAATAAATGAGTGACCTGCCCAGACAGACCACAGCCCCAATATTCTGAAGCTCAAGCTTTTGAAGCTTTCAATTGGAAAAGCCATTCTTTACCGGTGGGCAATTACCTACAAGTTTACCTTTTTAATGGGTAGAATCTAGTGTGTGGCCAACAGATGGAGCTAATTTTCAGTTTACAAAGATGACTGTGTTTTAAACTTTGGTATTGCCATTTGAACCCAAAAGCATTGAAAAATGAAAGGGAAACTCAGTAAAAAAACAATGGACATTTTGATATTTGTTCCTGTCTAGTAAAATAGATGCTAAATAGTATTTCATGGCACTCATTTGGTTGACTGAATTGGCAAAAGCTTTTGCCTTCCAAAATTGGTGCCTAGCCAAAATGCTATGTACTACATTTCAATAGTTTTAGGCTACTTGGATCCTTTCAACTAAACTTGCCCTAAACAGCTCTGAGTATGTCCACAGAGGCACCTTTTTCTGGGGAGTTACTATACTTAGGCCAGGTGCAAAAATAGAAAAAACGTGTGAATAAGAATCTACAAATCTAGGTTTAGCTTGGCAGCAATCATTGTCAATTGAACATAAATTGAGAGTCTTTAAGTCTTTGTAAATCTATTGTATTCTTTTTCTCTACAAATATCATTTATGTGTAAACCTCCCCACAACTTTAGCTTTGCGATCTGTTACCAATTCGAGAAAAGCAATGAACACCTGTTTTCAGATTAATTCAACAGTACAGTAAGTAACTAGCAAAATAAAAATGTCAAATGCACGTTTTCATGTTTTTATTCACAATATCCTACAAGCCAACAAGTTACCAACAGATGAACCTTCACATCTTAAGTGTAATCTTTAGTGCCCAGAAGTGATAAACGCTCCTTCTGTTAAATTTGGTTGTATGTTCTGAAGAATGCAGTGCAGAGAATTGAATCCCGATGTGAATCAGACATGATTGCATGGTACAGTTGTGATGTAATGAAACTCATGTTAGCTTGACTGAATTCTGAGGACGTCCCTGTCCCAATTCCTTGTTGTGCGTTCCTGCTCTTGGTCTGTGGTCAGGGGCCCGTGCTGTGTGGGGGAAACTGCTCACTGGACGTGCTTCTTGAAGATGGCGATGTACTCCTGCACGTCGTCAGGGGAGCCCAGCACCACTGGCGCCCTCTGGTGGATGGACTCGGGTTGGATGTCCAGAATATTCATGTTCCCGGTGGTGGCCATCCCACCGGCTTGCTCCATGATGTAGGCCATGGGGTTGCACTCGTACAGCAGCCTCAGCTAGCCAGTGAAATAGGCGAGTCTTACTGCACCCCCTCTAATAGGCGGCTTATTTTGCATTTACAAGCTTTAAAGAAAACTTATACTTCTACTTAGTGGGTATACATGTAAAACTATTACACGGTATCTATTAAGAAATATATAGGTTATTGTTAATGGAAAAAAGGGCAGTAATTGGAGGGCTGGGAACTGAAACTAACCCTTGTCCAAAGTATCTATGTAAGCAGACTTTATTTTAAGACTCATACTGTAAGTCTGTGATGGTAAGAAAATACTGCTACATAAAGTATAAAAGATTGTGCAAGTTTCATTTATATTAAATGTTGGTACACATCAGTTTATAACCTGCACAACTTAATGAGGTGAAATCTACTGACGTCCAAAGACAACAGCAGTAAAATTATATTTTATAAAGATGTATTTCCTGAATTATTTAAAATATTCTTTTTAGACGGAATTCTGTCTTAACCAGGTTTATTTTTGTGATTCTAACATTTTATGTGGCAGAAGGTATTCTTACCTTGCCCTTAGGGCTCTTGACATTGGCTGGGTACAGAAAAATGCCTCCATACACTAGTGTCCGATGTACATCTGCTACCATTGAGCCCACATACCTCCCACCGTAGGGGGCGCTGCCATCCTGAATATCCGGAAAAATGTGCACACTTTCAGTCACTACATCCTAAAAACTCATCACCCCAGTTCAGTGGCCGTGGTCTCAATGCTAATGCAGTTCCAGTGCAGTAATGAGAGAGCTGAACTGAATTTCAGTCATAAGTGTTATATTTTTATGGTGGAAAAAAGTATGGATGTAAATGTCCTCATTTGGATGGAAAATACATGAAACAGAACAATGGCTAGAAAATTATACAAATGTTACACTACCTCAGGGAATTTCTTCTTTCTCAGGTACTCTGTGACAGCAGGGTCGAAGTACTGGGCGTAGCCTTCATTGAGGCTGTAGATCTTGCCCTTCTTCTTTATCCTGACATCCTTGTCTACGAGAATGAACTCACCAATTGCCTAAGGTGAAAATGATATGAATGAAGAATCATTTTGTACCCATTGTACCGAAACCACGCAGAATCATTAAATGCAAATGAAATCTATCGAAGAGATGAGCTAACTGAGTGTTGGGTGCACTGCAGAGCGGTAGAGAATTTGGAGACAAAAATAATCATCAAATAACATGTAATTCAACTCCTAGATTAGCATGTGGATTATGAACTGTAAAGGTTCGGGTAGACATGGTGTGCTTTGTGTATAGATGTGGTTATTGTGTAATGAAAAAAGATCAGAACTTACAGGGTCCAGCATGAAGCAGTTGACCCCCTGGCCCGTAGACAGCACCATCATGGTAGCGCTACCGTACAGGGCATACCCAGCTGCCACAATGTTCCTGCCAGACTGTAGGGCATCCTTCTCATTTGGCTCATCGTCTGTTGTCTAGGGCACAAGTGCGTCTGATTACAAAAAGCATGACAAGAGAAGATATATTTGGAGTTGAAAAGAAGACATTTACTTTTTATGGCATTCATCTGGGTAGCAATTTCATTTTCAAATGCCATAGGATTTTCTCTTTTCTTTTTTAAGCTTTAGTAATTCTTGAAACCTGAGATTAAGACTCAAACCATTCCCAGTGGTACAATATTTTATCAAAATCAAACCTTTCTGTAGATTGCAAAAATGGTTCCAATTGATGCGAGACAGTCAATGTTTGAAGAACCATCCAGAGGGTCGAAACAGACAACATATTTACCCTGGATAAAATATAAAAAGACAATAGGAACAAGTGTAAATGCGACTGTAAAACCAAAAGCTTTTCTTTGTCCACTGGTTTACGGTAGACCATGACAAATCCTTATATGACACAAACCCTGCTCTCTGGCTCCACAATGATGGCCCTTTCATCTTCCTCTGAGACCAGCACACAGGAGGTGAAGGATGACTTGATCATGTTAATGACCAAGTCATTGGAGAGGATGTCAAGCTTCTTGACCTGGTCCCCTGTCACATTGGTGCTCCCAGCAATGCCATAGCTGCAGGAGAAGGGGAAATATGAGATCAGTGGATTGTATCACAGATGTGGGCAGAGGACTGTGAACATAGCATAAATATTTTCCGAGTGAAATCGCACCCTAAGCAGATGAAACGTATGAAAAGGTGGAGCTGTACTATAAGAAACAGTAGGTAGTGGCCACGGCAAGTTGGGCTTACGTCAAGTGGCTTTCTATCTCTTTGGAATATTGCAGTGACATATTACATTTTAAACCAGATTCCTATTACAGGAAAAAGGTCATGAAACATTTAAGTTTCATTTTTTCCACATTAGCTCTACAATACCTCACACAATGCACCTAGTCAGGTCCTACGTACAAACGCTGTCCACGTCATGACAGAATCCTGTGGAGCACCAAATACACTCAGATGACTCATGACTATGGCCTATGTTAAGTCAGAGTTATTACTCAACTCAACTCTCAGAGTGGTGAGTTGAGTTGAGTAACTCAAACTGAACTCTAACGTTTTGTGAAGAAAAAGATTTTCATTAGACAAAGTTGTGGGTAAATGTTGATTGAATCTCTTATATTATGCAGTGATCTTGGATGATCCATTAAGGAAACTCACTATCACCTTTCAGGAAATGGAACAGCTTGAACAGAAATCTGAAAACTCCTGAAAAGCAGGTTACGCTACAGGTTTGCGAGGTATCAAGTGATAAGGCACAAACACCAGTGAAAGAACAAGTCACTGTGTTCGCTGAATTTGCACTAAAGGCATGACATTGCAATGCAAGTTAATCGGACTGTGAATGCAGTAGGAGGACACCCAGACATCTGTGGAACTGGTTGATGTGGACGACGGTGATAAACTTCAGGAATCATTGATCAACCCCAGTAACGTGGGTCAGCTAGATTGTTGTTTTCCCCTCAGATATGGAAGCAGGACCTGTGACCGTAAAAGTTGTGCAAAAACTTGCTGAGCAGACAGTGTTCATCTCTTAGTAAATATTTGATTTCCCCCTGCAACTGACCTTCAGTAAGCACTCAACTGTTGGGTTTCAAGATATGAACAACATTTTTTTTTTCTATGAAGTATAGTTAAAATTGCACAAACAGTTATTTTGTTGTTTTGTTTGCAATAATTTATTCTGTTTGTTTCCACTAGATATTTTGGGACCTGCATGCAACATGTCAAGGTAGGTTTTATATTCATACAATGCAATATTACATTTTGTTTTTGCAGACAACCCCTCATCCCCCCACCCCCCACCCAAAAAAAGAAACTATGAAGGGTAATTGTTATCAATGCATTATTATTAACACCTGTATCACCCCCAGCCCCCACCCGGCAGGTCAAGCCACTGGTAAGCTCAAGACTTTACTCACAGATTAGCAATGCCAGCTTTTCTGACTGCGCTTGAGATTGCTTTGATGGCTGTGCACATTGAATTGAGAAGTGTTGTCAGTTCTCCAGTCCCCTTGGCTTTTCTCCCCTCCTCCAGCACGAATCGTGTGAGGGTAACCACATTTGTGTCGAAGGCTCCTCTGTCGGACATGATGATGGCGGGGAGAGAGCAGCCACGTGGATTGTCGCCTCAGGTGAGTGAGGTAACTGAGGTGGTGGAATCTTTTTAAAAAGAGCTTTGAATCGGAAACCTGCGGAAAAAGGGGCGTGTCCCTGCAGAAACCAATCCGAAGTGCAATCCCTCACAGGGAGAGGAGTGGCTGTGTGTGAACACATCTGGCTTTGCAAAATACAAGAGGGCAAAGTTCACACGGATCAACAGACACCACAGGCAGAGTGCAACGAGACGGTACAACAATAATAGGCTCTTTCAGGCTTGTAATTAAGTAGAAGCTGACTTGCGCGAATACGCAGCTTTGTCAGCATGGAAGTAGGCTAACCGTGGCTGTATGTCAAGCATTTGAACATTTGTACAGTGTTGCTGCTAAGTAGTATTTAACCACATGTTAGTGTTTACATTCACATTTGGCCTTTGTAATAAATACAGTGAATTGACAGTAGGATTACTCAAAAATAAACATAATGTCAACTCAATTCCTCAAAAAAAATGGACTATTTGGAGAGGAAAAACCCTAGCATGCTAATTAAGAAGGCAACTGCTGAAGCAGGTGGGTGTGGATAAGAGTAGATGGGGAGATACCTGTGATTAATACAGCCCATATTTCTCCTCCCATGGGGATAGAGCTGGCAAGATAACAAGAAATAAATAAATTCCTATAATGATGCATAAAGTGATATTATATTTACATTTATTTGTAAATTCAGCATCACAATGCTGCATATCTACATGTCGCTTTGGATGTGAGTGTTGTAAGATATTCTGAATCATGACACATACATTAAAGGAGAGTTCCACTAGGGAAATAGATTCGTCTTACACTTTTTACTGAAATATTCATTCTTGTAGTTATAATTTATCAGAAACAATATGTCTTAAGTAGTGAAACTAAGTATGTCTAAGTAATCTGAAACATGAGATCAATTCATTTAAATCATTATCCACCAACTTGATTTTAAAAAATCGTTCAACCTATAGATCGGCCTCTTGAAGAACCTTCAAAAATAAAGCTACAAGTATCTGACAGAATACTGATTGATAAGAATGGTGTGAAGTAATTCTTCATTGCTTTAGTGGAGAAATTTCATTCATGAAGACTGCTGTTCTTTTTGAACTTTTAAATGGCAAAAGCCCCAGTAAAGATAAGATGACAAGGCCACGGAAGTGTGTAAGGTGGTTTCTGCCTCGTCCTTATAGTAGCCTGTGTATAACTGACAGAATACATCCCAGTCTCTCAGAGTGCCCGAGGAGCATGGGATAGATGTGAGTTGTACTTGTTTTTATTACCCCAAAACTTCAACTTTTCTGGCAGTTTTGGGGTAATAAAGGTTACACTTATACCTTTGTTTCTGCTAGAAAACATTTTAAGGATGTCTGCAACCTGATAAAATTAGAAAACAATGTTTCTATAACTTAAAATCGAAAAAAAAAACATCACATGAACATTTGAAATGTTGCAGCAGCATTGGTATTCTGCACAACCCTACTGCAATGGTATCAGAAGCTGCAATAAGGTTTTATGCCAGCTGGGTGTAAATTAAAGGATATTCACACAGGTTTATGGTTTTCTTTGAACTCGGTCCTCGGTAAAAGTGTCGCTTGTGTATATGAACGAGCCATCGGTGTAGGGGCATAAGTGAGCACCATGGTCTTGGCTCAAATTGGGCCCGCGCCAGTACCGACTGTGGCCGGCAGCCCTGCAGGGACGGTGCACAATTGGCTGTGCGTAACCCAGGGGACGTATGGGAAGGATTCAGTTGCTGGTGATAACAGAGTCCATTACTTGAATGACCCTCGTTCGCCATTCTGGTGCCTGTGGCTTGCTCTCTGTGCATAATTGGGTATGACTGGGTCTCCTCCACTCCCGCTGTGTGCATACGTGACTTGTGGCTGCGAGTTGTCTTCACACTCCCGAGCCGGCAACAGGGGGTGTATTTTAACTCGCCTGTATATAGTTAGTGAATTGGACATTCAAAATTTTGGTGGTATTGGAGATGCCAGTTTTTTTTTTTTTTTTTTAGGCCCTACTAAATGCTTGGAGAGTAATGCAGTGGATCAGGTTCAGAGGGGTGAGCAGAACAGAACAACTTGCCCTTTTTCCACGTGCCTCTTTGAAATAGCTTACAGTTTAATGCAGATTAAATTACACATATTTCTTTCTTTTTTTTTAAGCATATTTTATATTTTTAGCATCCTGACTTCACAAATCAAATAATTGTTAAAATTGACAGAAACTAATTACATTTTTTTTTTTTTGTAAATATACAAAGTTTAGTTTAAAGGTCAAATACTGCACGTATGCATCTCAAATGGTGAATGAAACAGTTCCTGGCAAACAACTGAGGGGAGATGAGTTCATTAGACCTGGACTACGTACTTTCACAATGGAAGTTTCTGAAATGTTTGCACAAAATGCCTGAAGGGGATTGCACAAGCAGAGGCCCTTTGAACTTTGTCATGGATCAACATGTTATCATTTTCAGTTAATTGTGTGTGAGGGACAACCAGAGCCCTCTGAAGTCTTGATATTTGAATTGCACTATGACTGCAAAGTAAAATATTGATGTTGGTTTATTATTATTATTATTATTATTATTATTATTATTATTATTGTTGTTATTATTATTAATTTTTTTATTATTTTTTTAAATTATTATTATTATATTTACCAATATTACCTAATTTACAGAAGTGAATAATGTACAAAGCTGAAATTGCCTAGTAACAAAACAATGTGCATAGTTCATATGCCAATAGATTTAAGTTGTATAATATTTGTAAAATAATCGAGTTAATGTTATTGCTAATGCCTGTGGATTAGCCTTTTGGTGCTGATATTAACCTGACACCATTTTGCATGCTTGCACAATTAACATGCCTAAGCATTGTATAACAGTTCTTTCGGAGGAATGCGCATTATGCACTGTTTGTTCCTTGCTGAGGCCAATTATGACATCATGCCAAACAGTAGCCCATGGGATTAATCAATTAAATCTGCCTTTATATCTCCAAAATGGCCTTCATATTGTAAAAACAACACAGCACTTTGCAAACAATATTGCAACAGTGGTGTTCTTATGGCCCTTAATGATTGACAATCATGGTTGAATGTCAGTTCAGCTACCAATGTATAATCTCATGTGTCGCAACAGTCTAACCTCAGAAATACAGAGGGGTTTAAGTAAAGCATTACATGTGTGAATATTGCCAGCTACTGGCCAGTAGCAGTGCTGCAATGTATTTCTTGAACCAGGGTGTGATGGCTCTCTTTCATGCATGCATAGAGGGACTTAAATGATTAAAGAAAGCACCACACTGATCCATATTTAATAGAAAATAAAAACTGTTCTATGGCTTTTTTGGTTTATGGTGTAGAAAATTAATTTCAAATGACTCCAGAACAGCTTGTTACAGTATTGCTGGATTGTACATGTGTACAGCAGCCGTCTAATTATTTTTTTAAAGTAAGGTTTATTCTTGTTTTTGGTTGGAATTATTTCCTATGTTGTAGTCCACATGAGAAGGAAAGAATTACCAGTAGGATATTAAAAACTCACTTATAATTGTAAATAAACTCTGAAGAAGTAGTATTGCTGCACAAACTGTTTTCTGCAGGTCCATGAAACATATTTTCTTGTTTTAGTCCACAAAATACTCCAATGCCAGCCAGGTTGTCAGAGACTTCTATAAATATCAAAACAAGAACAAAAACAAAAGAAAAACTGTCTGGGTCATTTGAAAACAGGCACTAAAACTGAAATAACATAAGAAACCCCAGAAAGAAAATGAACACTTTAAATGAATATTTTCCATACTTATTTGAATTCTAACACTAAAGCTAAACCATTGTTTACTTTGTTAAAGTCAGATTTGCTGCAGTGGTTAGTCAGTGGTCATTTGCAACCTATTTTTTATAGTCTCTGTTTGCAACAAATTAATTTATCATAAGTTAAGACTCAACATCCTAAAAACCGTTCTTTTATGTTTTCCTTTATTTAATTAAATGATTATATTTTGATTTTCATTTCCGTGATTTCAGAATGCCTCCTTGGTACAAAATATACGAGGAGATATGATTCTGAGCCTCCTTTTAAAGCCACAAGATGTCACACATGAGCTGAATTTAGTGTACCATCCATACATGATTAATATCACCACATTTACTCTTGTACAAAGAGTTTTGCAGTGCATGTCATTGTGCCTAGAGTGATCGCCAATATATTAACAGCAGTGGAACAAATGTACTGTATCTGAAAGTTTGATGAGCACTCTACAATAATATAGTAGGCCTATTTATTCATTTATTCATCATATTCCATTGCTCAAATCGATGTCTGAAACAAGGCCGCTTCAACATTACAACTCTAGAAATTCAGTGTTATAAGACAATACAACAGTTGTACCTCCAATTGTGTTCAGTTAATGCAGCACTATCAAAGGCAACAGTCCCTCGTTTTCTAGACTGAATCAGTCGTTGGCCTACAGCCATTGCCAGTGAAACACCAGCTTTGTGTTCCTTCTTTTTTTTGCGTGAAATGATAGTCGTGCAGAGAGATAAAACAGAACAGCATGTCCTTGTTTTGTCCAGTCGGTACAACCCAGCTAGAGAATGATGTGTCATTCATTAATATTTGACACCAGAGGGCTCCGGATACCTGCCATGGAACAGGCGGTGAACGTCACGCTCTGACACACCCTTTTGAGTTCATCATTAAGGTGTACACTTGTAGAGCCAACTTTGTGCGCATGAGCACGAAGTGAAATCTTGCATGAGGGCATTGAAAACTAAGAAAAACTAATTGGGGTCAGTCGAGAGGTTCTTTTTAATTGTACTTTCGTGTTATGCAATCGTAAGTCCAACCAACTCTGTAAATTGCATGTGAAGCATTCCGTGGTGTTTAGGGAATCAGATCAAACTGAACAACGTAAAGGAAAGTTTGTTTCTGCGTTCATCCATCCGGGTGAGTAGCATATGCCAATGCAGTAGATATATAGTAGGCTACATTTAAATGTACCTATATCGTAATTTTATTTAGCCCACAAACAGTCTATAAAACGCTGTTAGCATGCATGTTTTGTAAGCTGGAAATGTTCATGTTTACGGAAGGTTGTTTACGTTTTGTAATTTGTAAGCTACCACAATACACGCAAGACAAGACAAAATACAAGTCTGCAGTGTTATGAATACAGTTTGTGTAACGATGGATTAGTTATTACAACAAAACCATAGAACAACGCTTAAGTACCGTTTATCACGTTTAATAATGTAGGCCAACTCCATGAGTGTAACTGGTTAATCTGTAGTCTTCTACTCGGATTTTTCTTAGCAGTCAAACTTCAAGATTTGATGTTGCACATCGGAATAGTTGTTAGGAACGACATGTATTCATAATAACATTATGTTAGAAGTCTAAATTTTTTTTGTGCTAAAATGTACTATAAAAAAGTTATATTCATGACTTGGCCTATTTTGCTTAGGTCTTTAGCGGCTCTTTGGCGAAACTATCGTCGCCTCTCACATTGCCTCTGACCACCACTAATTGTCTGTTCATAGACGTCTACCTACGGAACACTTCAAATGACTCCTTTTATAATATTAATTAGCCTACGTTTCCCATTTTATTTTGATGGTATAATGTCGTGGTGAACTTCTTAAATAACTGTCAGTTTTGCTTATTGGAGTCAAGGTTTTGTACCGCCTTGCTGATACTTACTGTTAGAAATAACGTGTTAAGTTTTATGGGGCTCTTCATGGTAGGAGTGCCTGTACTTTTTGTTTCATTATTAAAAATGCATTGCATTCTGGCAGCGCTCTCTCTCTCTTACACGCACACACAAACACACACACACGCCTTTATATCTTTTCTACCTTAAAATGAAAAGACATGACAAACATTATGGTAATCTAAGCTCTTGCCTCAGATCTGACCTAGTGAAAGTTTAGTGGGCTTTCACATCTGCCTGTCTGCTGTACAGTATAACTTTTTTCAGTTTGTTTTTAGTAAAAGAATCATGCCTGAACATGGTCTCTGCTTTCATTCACATACATTTGGTATGATTCCAATGCTAGGTTACTGGAGACCTCTGGAATGCTTCAGTATTGGCTCACATTTTGACAGGAAGTATGTCCCACAAAGTTGAATGTAGCCATCTCTGAAACAGCCTACTTGCCTACTATTGAGTATGCATGTTACAACTTGCATGCTCAATAGTAGGGTAGTAAGCTGTTTTAGACACACGTTCCAGGCATTGTTACCATAATGGCAACAATGAGAACAGGAAGTAAATTGTGGAATAATTTTTATAATTCTGTAGCACTGTATTAATGACCAAAAGTTTCTAATTTCAAGAGTAACATGGGAACATAAATAAATGCAAAGAACATAATATACACACATCCAGCTTGCATGGCCAGATGCAGGACAAAAGAATTAGACAATGAGAAAATAAAGAATACTCTCACACCAGCAAAAGCTCCCTTGTGGTTTATTCTCACTGCAATGTTTCGACCCAGGAGGTCTTCGTTAGGCTTACAAACACATGAAGGAAGTGGAGAGTTCAGTTTTATAACCTCTTTTCTCAAAATACATTATAAAACTGAATGGATCAATTTGGCTAAGGGACGCTTTAATCACATATCCCAGTCTGTACTACCGAAGACAAGTAACATTCCATCTGAAATCTCTTCTGAAATTCCATCTGAAGTATTCTTCTCTCGGATCTGGATTAAGGGAAACCATTCTTAAACATAGGCGCATAATTGAGTCAGTCACAAAATTGAAAAAGGTTTTTGAGGGTACACCTAAACTTTTCTTTAAACGTCCCCCCAATCTAAGTGACCACCTCGTTAGACCTGACATGCGCTCTCCCCCACGCACTTCACTGTTGCAGTACCTCCATTCTTTGATGGTTACTACAATTGTGGGAATTGCACTCTGTGTGTCTTTACCCACAGTTGTAAAACATGCAACCATCCTCACATTGGTCGAGATATCAGCATAGGGGGTGTAATCTCATGCAGCACCACGCATGTTTATCTTATCAAGTATCCTTGTGGACTGGCCTGTGTGGGCAAGACTTTCCATGCCTTGCACACGAGAATAAGCGACCATAGAGCAACATCAGCTGAGGTGACTAGAGAAGCCCGATAGTGGCCCATTTTAAAAAGGAACATCGCAGTGTTGGTGCCCTCAGATATGTTGGCATTTAGAAAGTGGACATACCGCACAGACATGGTAGTCTTACTTCAGCGTAAAACATATTGGATCTACACCCTCGACACCCGTAGGGGTCTCAGTGAGGATTTTGACAACAAGCCTTTTCTTTGAATGTGTCTGGTTTATTCCCTTGTTTATTTCCTTGTTGTCTCCCTCTAATGTTTGGGCCAGATGTGTTCATGTTGGTGATCATGTGTTTCTTCCTTCATTTATTAGAGAATTCATGCATTTTTGCCCACATACTTGCATCACACCTACACAATGCTCCATATGTATGTTTTTGTTTAAGACCTTTATACTATTAAGTTCATACCTTTATACTATTAAGTTCATTGTGCTTACAGTGTTAATGCATGCCTGCATGTGTGTGTCTTTGTACCTGTCTGTTTACATACTCTCCACTTCCTTCACATGATTGTGTGATGAAGACCTCTTGGTTCGAAACGTTGCACTGTGAATAAACCACAAGGGAGCATTTGCTGGTGTGTGGATATTCTGTATTTTCTAAAGATAAATAAATCCAACTGCTTTTGCTCTCTGTGAAATATGAGTATGTGTTTCCTAAATATAGGACTTGTTCCCCTCCTGTCCATGTTTAAGATGGGTCTCCCTTTCGACTTGTCTGCAGGTTTTTAAATGATCTGTTTCCAGTGTCTTGTGATTGCAGGCCTTTGCGGGGGCTGCATCGCCTCTGTCTCTAACTGTAAACAAGGCTCCCTCACATTGTTTGTTTAGAGGAAATGACTTCCACTTTGCTGCTCAACAGGAACCATTTGCTCATCTAATCTGCCCTTTTGGTCACCTCAGCTCCATAATCTCCTCAGCAAAGGGGACTTTGTCTTTGTGGTGTGAGGGAAAAGAGCAGGAATTCTCTGTCCTGGTTTGTTGAAGTGGGATTTATCAGACTATTATGTCATTGGTCTCATGCATAAGCCCATTATCTCAAAAAAAAAAAAAAGGCATTTTCAGGAACCTCAAATAAAAAAAAAACTTCCACTTAACATATAGGAGAGAGATTTTCCATAGAGGTAGATGAGAACTTTAAATGTTTGTTTAAAAAATGTATTTAAAAAAAAGGAGATACACTGACGGTAGTGTAACTGTAATTAAGTAGTTAACTGTAAATATTGGGAAGCATAACTGGTATTCGGATGAATAATATGTAAATTGAACACACACAGAATGCTTGCACTGCTCTTATACCGTCAAAGGCCTCATCAAAATGTACCTGTTCCGGTATTTCCCCCCATACCTGGGCCCAGCTCATTTGCAATGTCTGCTGAACTTTCTGTGAACTTGTTTCAGTGTATCTGACATTGATTGATGTATCTGACATTGATCCCTTCTAATAGTCTTAGAGGTCAACTGCCCCTTTCAGCATTTTTCTCTATAGAGAAGGATGTAATGGTATTCTCTATCACAATTGTTAGGCCTAATACATGGAATGATGTAGTGAAAGGTGAACAAAAATATACTTGATTGTTGCTCAGGTATCACTCAGTGTGGAGTAACACATGTCAGTATATCATGAGACAAGGATTAGCCCATGCTTTAACATTTTAGTTTTGCCTGAGGCATAACAAGGGGCACTGATAGGGCTTTGCTTTTGTAGTTTTTCAAACTGATTTTGAAAGGTGTATTGTATTGTTTGTGATGCACTGGTCATGATAACTCTATTTGAATTTAGAGGAGATGACGAAATGGGTATATGTTGCAATGCTACCTTTGTCTGGGCCACCCTTTCATTGAAAATAATAACGTCTGGGGTGCATGCTGGATGTCTGGAAGCTTCTAAGGTTACCAGTTTTAGAAGAAAAAAAACAAAAACATTTTGGAGGCAAAAAGTTTTACTTTTGACCTGTTTTTTGATTATGCTTAGTGATGGCAACGAATCTAGAAAAGATCTTAGCGAGGAACCAAATTAGTCCGTGCTACAATGTACACGTGCTTTTAAAATTCATTTAAGATTTATAATGGACCGTTTTAAACGGCTGTAGAAAATAATTAGCTTGAAATAAGCTTGTTTCCAAGCTCTTGTGGCATTTCAAATACGTCAGTTGATTTTGCTTTTCAGTTTTGAGAACATTATGGTGTTTCCATAAACCAGGGTTTGGGCGTTTTACAAGCTTATGTTTCAAATTTCCCCTCATTTCTTTCAGGCAGTTGTGTATTAAAATGAATAAAACCGAATTTTAGACATGGTATCGTGCATAGTTTAACAGATACAGGGGTCTTAAACTGTTCCAAAATGGCTGACCGGTTGGGGGTATCTGATTGTATGTACGAATATGAGTGAAAAAGTTAGTTTAAAGTACGGAATGCAAAGAATACAGAATGAGTACAATTTTGTCTCAAATGCCAATGTATTACATTCATATTCTTTTATTCAACTAAAATAAGAATTGAAAAAAGCATATGTGGGCATAATTGTGCACTCGTGACAAATTCACCAGTAAAGCATAGTGATAAGCAGGGATGTAGTTGATTTGCGCCCCAGGTCATCATCCTTATGGAATTCCTTCATGGTTTCAATCAATTTATTCTTAATCCTTGTTATGGACCATATCTTGATGCAATATTCTCTTTGGACATAGGCAAAGTTGGCAAAATTTCATGGCTATAAGCCATAGGGAATGCAATCTTGCACATCCTCGTAACAGTTCTACATAAAAAGCTTTGTGTTTTTTTCTTTTTTTTATAAACTGGGCAGTATTTTGTCACAGTGTGGTTTTTCTGTTGGAATACTGAACTAGAACAACACTGGTTGTGAAAGTCTATATTGCGTTCAAGTAGACATTGTAACAGTATAAAATTAAATGTATCATTTTAACATTAAATAGTTATGCAAGGATGCTAGCCATTTCCAAAATTTATCTGTGTACATATCTCCATGAAATGATGAAAGAATGAGGCTGAAAAAACTTACCTTATTTTGGTTGCCTTTGTCATATTAGAAAAAGAATGAGATTCTTATCTCTTCGAATTTCATTCTTTTTGTAAGATCAAAAAGGCAACCAATGAACAATTATCATTTTCAGAAGATGCTTCAGCAAAAAGGCACCTGTTTTGAATGATCATTGATCATTTATTTTTCAGAAAATAATTTGGTATCTAGGGCTCTCGCTTCAGTTAAAGTTTTTACAGATAGGTAAGGAATATGTATATTAAAAATGAAGGGATTTTGAGGAACAGGCCCAACAGCCTGGTCCACTTCTCCTGGAATGACTCATTACAGCTTTAAATTCTCATTCTAAAGTCTATATAAAGCTATATGAAGCTACATGAGCTTTTCATTCATACGAATGTGCAAATGGAACAGTTAATCTTTTAAACAAAGATGGGATTGTGATATCACTGAAATTCAAGACTATGATGTTTATAATAGTTACAGATGATACCTGATTACAGTGTACAAGTATGACATTTTCCGTGCTCTTGCAATTCAGGTTTGTGTGAGGTTTAAGGGATTATTGAAATTGGAGGACATGCTTCTCCTTTTTCAAAACTGAATTATAATTTCATATAATAAAGAAGAGGGTGAACATCCAGTATTTAGAGGTTTAGAGGTTCAGTATTTAGAGGTTCTTTCTGCTCAGTTACCTCAGTCTTCCATTCCACAACGCTTCATTAAAGATGATAACCATTCACACATTTGTATTTGGTACTTTCATTCAGCAATATTTTAATTCTGGCTGAAATTCAGTATTACAGGGGCATTGTAGTCATGTATTGCTATGAGGGTAACTTGAAGTTCAATACAGCATGAGAGCCTGTGTTCAGAAATGCTTTTTGAATCAATGCATAGTGCAATGCAATATAAGTTTGTCTGCTTTCAAAACTTGGTGCATTGCATCACATCTATAATCCTTTAGGTTTTGTTGTTGATTGATCGATGACCATGACATCATTTAACTTGAATAGACTATGCCAAAATGCTGAGATTCTACTCTCATGTGGGTAGATGTAACATGATGGACTGTTGATTGTGTCACCATATTGCTCTGAGAAACATGCCTACTTTCACCTTCGTGTTGTATCCTTCTTGTTTGCCAAGATTGTTGTTTCTTATAAATTTTATCTAAGTATAAATTTAAAATTTCTTATTGGACCTCATTGTGCAAGAGTTGCAACATACTTATTTTGCCAGCTAAAATAAATGTTCTCAAGTAGCATTTTCACAGAGGTTCTTGTTTATAAGGTAGATGTTTATATTTTTGTTATCCTTGACCATCTTCCATTCATCAACCAAAGAAAAGTGTTGGCGTGGGTGCTTGGGTCTGTTGTTAGTGTTAATCAGTTTAACCTACAGGGTCCAAGTTAAACTGTGTGGTTGTTCCCTGCACTTGGAACGGTACTTCTCTCTAGGGTTTTTGACACACTTGTTCCTGGTTATGGTTATACACTTTGTTGTACGTCGCTCTGGATAAGAGCGTCTGCCAAATGCCTGTAATGTAATGTGATGTGTACAGCACGGTACAGCATTCAATATGGTGTGTGAATGAAGAATGCCCAGCCCATTGGCCAATCAACTTCTTTGTAGTTCCTGCCCCCCTTCCCAGCCAGGTCAGGTTACTGCTGTGGGTTTGCTGCAGTCTGACAACCTTTTCAGTGCTGTTCTGGTGCATGGCACCGAATTCAGTCTCAGATGCGCCTAACGTTCGGATGCTGTGCTGTGTCTATTAAAGCTGTGTGGTAAGATGCTTATTGTACTTTCCCTGTTCCTTATATTGTCACTCTGCTGGGTTTAGCCTCCCGTGCTGGGGGAAAAAAAAACTCTTGGAATAAGTTTGTACTGCAGAGTGGTGCTGAAGTGTGTTTTATATGATGTCTGTGTGTCATGTTGTATATTCTTTGTAGCAAAATTTGTATAGATGTTGACTTTGTGCCCACTTGCCACTTTCCTTTTAACATATTTAAAAGTTAATTTTGTACATATTTTCTGTGGACACCTGCTCTCTGCAAAAAGTCAAATGAATGTGCTCAAATTAAAGCTTAGGCAAACCGAAGCCAAGTTTAATACAGACAAACGAATACGTGAGGCTGCTTTTATACAGATCACAAATGAGAGCAATGAATGTCTCTTACTCTTGACATCCTTCAGAAAGGACTGTAGCATGCATCTTGGTTGGCATATGAAGGGAAACCTGAGGTTTCCCACATCTTTACCTGGCAGAACTCCTGTAACTCCATAGCCATTGTCCACAGCTGTTAGCAGATTCATCTGTTGAAATCTGTCTGCTGCTGCTGAAAAACAGGCTAATGCTCCTTGACCACAGGGTGGATAAGAATCCTCAACCGGACTCTGGGAAAATGCTCTGGAGTTTATGGCGTGAAATTAGGGCTCAGTCCCTCCTCGTTCAGTAAAGTTTCTCATCCTGCAGAGTAAACCTGAACGGCCAAAAGCAGTCTGACAATTCAGAAATCAGACTGAGACATGATATGAAATGACAGCATTGTAGTGAAACCAAAGAAATATTGGAAGTGTGCAAAATGAACATCTCAGAGCCTGTGGTTAGTATACACAGACAGAGTGGGAAATCTTGTTAGATGCGAAGTTAAGAGTGTTAATTCTGATGCAAAGTTAAGAGTGTTAATTCTTTCGTCACTTAAGGCATGCATTGCTGAATTTAATTCAACGGATGGCTTTGGTGAGGTGAATTGGTGTAAAAAGTTTCTTTAAGACATTTTAAATGCTGTTTTTTCCCTCCAAACTACAGCACAGATTTTGAAAGCAACAGTGTCAGTGTGTATCCTGAATGCATTTGTTGATTCTCTTCTTTGTTTGCTCATTGTTATTCAGAAAATAGACAGGAGACCTTGTTATTTTGCACTTTACTGTTTAACGGGGACAGTAAATGACTTCCTCCTGTGGTGAGTTCTTTGTTTACATTTGGAATTGGCTTCCCAGTTGGCTGCTTGATCTCGTTGTCCCCAGTGAAATGCTTGTGTGGAACTTGCAGGAAGGCTCTGATTTGAAGTACGTTTTCTTGTGTGCCCATGGACTGCCTCTGCTAGACTAAATTTGATGATGAAGGTTCACACCCTGAGAAAATATGTGGTAATTAGCAAAGGAAACTAAGTCAGTGGGGCAGCTTTTTTCAGATTACTTTCACCCCCTTAACATTCCAAATGTTTTTCTTCATTATGCCCCTGATGAAGTGCTTAGTTTCTTCTGGAAGTCTTAGCTTGGAAGGTGATGATTAAAGAAAAGATTATTTTGACTTGTTTAGAGTCTGTGTAACATTCAATGCAATTGAATGTTACTTTGTTACTCTGTCTACTCATTGATATGCTTTTGGATGTTGATACAGTGCGGTAAAGCTTATCTGGAATTGTGTGCTGTGTGGTGGCACCTGGGGTAGTGCTATTGTGTGTGTGTGTGTGCGTGCATGCATGCCTGTGTGTACGTGCGTGCGTGTGCGCCTGTGGGTGCGTGAGAGAGAGCAAGCGAGAGAGAAAGAGTGTGTCTGTGCGTGTGCCAGTGCCTTGTTATTTGGCTATTATTAAGCCATGCTGATAGCAGTAGTCTCAGGTTTCTGTTTTCACAAAGGAGGGACTAAGAGAGCTCACCTTGGTAACGGGGTTTCCATGTCAGCTTGTTTCCTGACATGCTCCTTTCATCTCAGTGTGGCACGCATTTAGTGAAGAATTTACAGCCTCATTACATACTGCTCATTAAAATATGTGGGAAAATTAGACAGTGGATGGCTTGGCTGGCTCCAGTGTGTTTACAATGTTCTGTTTATTTTAAAAAATAATTTAATTACAGATTAGAAAAAAAAGGCATACTTACATAATATGCCTACTTTCACATGGGGTTTGGTGATCACTAGTTCCAGCAATGGGGCGCTTGCCCACCAACAGTATAGATTATAAACATGTAAACATTACATAACTATACGATGTGGCATATCACTGCCTGATAGTATAGTGATGATCTAAGGCGTGATCTATAGATATATTAGTGCTTTAGCAGAAATTCCCATGGACAAACCCTACTTAGTCTGTGATAAAATTCTTGCAGTGAATGTCTGGAGGTCCATAGTGCATATATATACACTATGTGGTGTCAAGCAGTGAGAAATATGTCTTGTAAAAATGATTTACCTGAGAATATGAGAGATGTGTCACAGAGGTAAGGTACCCATGAGTGCAGTCTGTCCTCACACTACCAA
Source organism: Anguilla rostrata (assembly GCF_018555375.3). Lineage (NCBI taxonomy): Eukaryota > Metazoa > Chordata > Actinopteri > Anguilliformes > Anguillidae > Anguilla > Anguilla rostrata. The sequence continues at coordinate 6,283,248 of NC_057946.1, read as the reverse complement.
AAAAAAAAAATGTGCTACGAAATCTCCATCCTTTTTTTGGTGTAAGTCTAGTGTGCGGAATAGCACCAAAAACACTGACCAAGAATCTGTTTACATAGCAGGGCATTTTAATTTGCTTGCTCCTCCAAAGTGCTTTGGAGTGCAGGGCTTAGATGGCTTGGGTCACAATAAACAGCACTTCACGAAAGCAGCTGTGCGCCAGGAGAGAGCCCCAGTGTGATGTCTTAATTAAAAATTCCTTGGCCCTGGATGTGGTCAGACGGTGGAACGCGGTGGAACGGTAGTAGCTGAGTTGGACATTATTACACATTGAACATTTGTGACACCCATGTTGTTTACAAGGTTTTTTCCCCCCACCACTGTTCTTGGATAATTTTTTTAAGGCTCTGAATTTGCATTTGTTTCTCATTTCTTTTTGCTTTCAAAGCAGTGAACAGACTGTTAATCTTGCATATAAAATTTTGTTGTTATTTATATTCTGAACTTTATGTGGACCTTGAAGTGGCTAATTTCTTCGTTTTAAGGGCCATACTCTGGATATAAAATGGCTTAACAATGTCCAATAACTTCATGCAGTACTGCTTAAACTAGCTTACGTGTTTGTGCTGTGAACAACATCTGAATTTTCTAAAAATATTGAATGAACATCCAAATTTTCTGGCAAAAAGTTATATCCAGACAGTGTCATACTCCACATGTTAAATTTATGTTGAGAATGTCAGTGATTAAAAGTAGTTAATCATTCAGTTGATTGTTTTCTCATTGGCAGCATCTAATTACATCATCAATATCATCTCACTTAAAGATTTTTCTTTAGCTGGTCCAAAGTAGTATTCCATTAGGGCCAGATGTTGATCTGTTCCTTGGGCTAATTTCTGTGCTGCGTTCTCTTTCCAGCTCATTATACAAGGGCTCAAGTCTCCAAATCCCTGTGGATTGTTGAGTGGTTTTACTGGGTGTGATTGTTTTGGACAATGTAGTCCTTCATTTGATCAGTACACACTGATTGGCTAGCCACTCTCACAGCTATAGACTTCTCCCCAAGCACCCCTACTTAAACATATGGATGTTTCCAGAAAATGAATGAGAGGGGCAATATATTGTGTGTCTTGCTGTTATTTATTGTTAAGGAAGTGAAGGAACGGTGAAATGGCGACAAAGACATTTTCATTGCTGTTGCGCAGTGGAATGTCAATTATACAATAGGTCAGCAAAAGGAAAAAAATGCAGAATACATACATGGGTTTCAAATATTGAATTTATACTGTCCTACTGTAGTTCTGTTGAAATGTGAGTTAATTCCTTTTTTCCCATTTGTACTGTTTAACATATCTCAAGGCTACCTTAAATGTAACAGCTTAGACATGCTTTTCCCATGGCTGCTGTATGTTTAATTTTCCCATGGTGAGAAGAGTGGGGCTGATTTAAGATTTGCACTTTGACCCCTTAGAGACCCCATAGATCTTGGGTCACAGTATACTTATTTATTCCCAGGAGTGCTTGTGTATCTGTTCCCAGGTGTTAATATTAGCAGCGAGTCAGCAGCATAGGGGTAGTCCCCTGTTCCTCTGTTCTCCTGCAGAACTAAAGGTCTTTTCACACTCGACTGTTGAGTGCTTCGACAGTTATCCTCCCACCTCTTCCCACAATGCACCTTGTTGTTGGAGAGCCAAGGCACAGCATGTCCAGCATGAGAGTGACGGTGCCCTCTGTCCCTTCTTGGTCAGGCTGGTGAATATTTTCTGTAAAGGTCAAGGAGCAAATCTGTTAGGCACTCTTTCAGTGATGGCTGCTCTCACCTCAACACTGCTGGGAACCGAGCCTTGCAGCATATACTGAGCATGATGTGTTGATAGTGAGTGTTTTGTTGAGCCCTTCCTTAAAATTTGTATAACCGAGCAGTATGCTTGTGAAAGGGGAGAGTGTCACATTATTGTCTTGGTTTAAGCTCTGCTGGACTGCTTTGCAATCTTGTGTCTAGTGTGGTATAATCTTCCCCAGACCTGCACCGAATTGTGAAATTGCCAGTTAATATGTCCAACATTTATTCAGACTGACATTACCCTTTGAGTAAGTTCATGGATTGATAGTGAAAGTGTATTTGGGTCCTATCTAATCTTGTTTAAAACAGCGTACTGTAATAGTTGTTTGTTACGAGTGGTATAATAGGCTACATTTTGTATTTGTTTTGCATGTACATTTTTTTTTATGACGGTCTTGCTTATATTACAGCAGCAAAAGTAAGCTTGGTGGCCCATTGTTTTTTTAAGATTAATAGATCGTCCTTATTGGCTTGTGTGTAGTAGAACTTTTTGATGTGGAAAGGATGATATTGGGTGATTTTTTTTCAGTTCTCCAGTGCCCCAGAAGAAAAGGCACTGTTGTCAGCACTGATTAAGGTTTGGGTGCACTGATCTCTCTCATGTTTCAACATGAATTACCGTGTCTGGTGGTTTAACACAAGTTTTAACATTGGCAAGGGAATTCTGCACTGTGGACCGCTGTGCATTTGCATTAGCATTTTCATTAGCAATCTCATTAGCAATACTGTATCTTCTGACTGAAAATGAACTTGTTGTTACTACATTTAAATACAGCAGGTTTTTATTCCCATTGACTGGGAGGTTACAGTTGAGGGTGTGCATTACCTCAGATGAAAATGCGCTCTTATTGTTGGGCTAACAACCCGGAGTAGCATTTGGGACATTTCTTTAGCTTTTCACATGAATTTTGGTCCTGTGTTTACCTATATATGACCGTTATGCTTGGTGTGCATTGTGAATTGGTGTGTAATGGCAGGTTGTTTTGTGTTACCAGGAGAGGCATTTCTAGCCTATGAGGAAGGCCCTGTTGGTACCTCAAAGAGTAAACCTCAAGAACTTAAGAAAGACTGGACTCCTCAGGCAGGCTGGTAGATTTCAGGTTTCTTTTTGCTTTGGTTGAATGGAGTTTACTACTCACACCTACTAAAAGTTAGCCACCTTTTCACTATCTTTTTTATATTGGGTGTAGATGGATGAAACTCCTTGGAGGTCATGGAAATCTCCTTTGTGCAGAAACCTCAGAGTTTGTGGGGGGAGAAATAAGCCAGCATTGCTGCTCTGGCCATCTGTTTTTGAATTTGCATGTCGCTCTAAAGTCATCTCTCTAAACAAATTTGATGTCCCTGGACAAATCATAAACCCCACAGATGCGGTTTGGTGTGCAGATGCCAGTATTCCATCCATAAGAAACTTTTCTTGGTTCTCCAAATTGATTACATGAAGTATTTTTGCTTCTAATTAAAAACCTGACTAGAATTGGAAAAATGAAATGTTTACTCTGAGCAGTGTCTTAAGTAACTTATTACAGTCAAATACCTTGGATTGTTAACACAATAAAATCAAGACAATTTTATTGAGAAAAACCAACAAAACTACTTGGTTATATTTTTTTCTGGTTTACGTTGTTCAGATATGGTGCATTATTTCACCATGTTTGTGATATAGGCTACTTGAGGGGCCGCCTGCCTGCAAGTAGGTCACAATTTTGGCTCTGACACTTTTAAACCGCTCGTTACTGGAAATGATTTCCTGTTAATATATAAATGTTTATAAGGAGCGTGTTTTATCCCTGTACATCATGCTGTGAATTCAGACTGGCCCTCCCTTTATTTTGCTTCCAGCAGGGATTAAACGTTCATGTGTGTTTTATGTGCTGTTGAATTGTTCCTCCTGTACTGTGATCTGAGTGAGCATCAGAAGCTGTTAGCACAGATAGCCAGGCCACTCTGGCCAGAGGGAAAGCACATAAAGGTGCATAGTGTACTATTGCACATGGACCCCCTACTCCTGCCCTGTATTCCTTTCTCAAGAGTACTGGGGTCAGTAATTTAAAGACCCAGATGGGATTAACATTCCCTTGCATAGCAGAGGTAATCGTTTTTTGAGGATTGGTGTGCACTTGTGCACCGAAGTAGTGGCTTGTATATAGCGCTGTCGTTAATGTATTTATTTTTAAAAAATCAGCTTTGACTGAAATGAATGGGACATACTTTTATACAGGGTATTTGCTGTGTGCAACATACTGTAAGCTAACTGCATACTGATACCTAACTGCAGGTGTTACTGTAAATCCTAATAATCCTAAATGTAAATGTATTGTCTTTCTCTCATTTAGATAACTTTACTCCTCTCTGCCATGAGGAGTGATGCTTGCTTCAGTTTTTCATCATGAGCAACATCATAAAAAAGATACTGAATTTGTATGAGATACAGGTGGAAAAAAAAATACAATTCAATCATGGATCTGAAGAAGGGAAAATAATGTAGAAATTGCCTGTCTTGGTATATCATCAAATTTGATGGTGTTTTCCAGACCCTAACTCTCACTGTATGCTCTCCCTTTTTTGAAACAAACGTATAATGTTGGGAAAAGGCTGACCAGCAAGAATGTGTGATGTAAGAAAACCAACACAGGTGCTCAAATGTGGTAGGTCACATTTTCTGTAGGTTCAGCAGATGGTGGAGAATTAACTGGTTGTAAACAGGAATATGTAGCTTACAAAGGAATCTATATTGTTAGACATAGGCCTAGTAATTTTTTTTTTTTTTTTTTGAATAATAGTAATTTGTAGTGATCATGGAAATACATCTGAAGGGGAAAAAAGTCTACATACTATGTAAACTTTTCTCTAATTACACTGGAGAAATTTACAGAACTGGCAGTTCCTCCATGCCGTAACACAGAACCACTCCCTCGGTGAGCAGGAAGACTGCACTTAAAGTTTAAGCGCAGCCCACACACGATTTGTTCGTGACTTTTGAGAGCTCGCGCACCCGTTTCGAATCTGAGACACCTCGCTTCTGAGCCGAGTAGACGATCATGTCAGCTGCAGGAATGCCCACCGGGCAGTTCATCCGCAGTGTCTAAATGCCTTTTTATTTTCCCCGTTACGCTCGGGAAGGCATTTAAAATCGATCGTCGCTCCAATTTCGTGTTATCCACGGCACGTCTGCAGCTGCTCCGCATCGTGAATCGACATGGTGAAGAACGTAGCCCTGTCGTCCGTGCGTCCTGGTATGAGAAGCAGCCCAACCGCTGCCTTTACATTCCACCGAAACCATAGCGAGCTTGCGCTTCCGTGCGAACACAGGAATCCAAAATGACGGGCCGGGGTGGAGGAGTAATGTTTATGAGCCATCGAAATTCTGCTGAATCCAGAATGGTAACACAGGATAAGTCCAGACACGGTGTATGGGATTGGCAGAGCCGTGTCATGAATGAAATTCTGAAGGTCAAAGATGCACCGCAGGTATCTCACTGGCCTGCGTATCAGTGCGAGCCTGTGGTCTGGTCTTATCGGATGAAAGCAAGAAAAATCTTACCTTTCTTTGCCCTTTGAATAGATACAGAAAATGTATTTTTATTATATTTTTTTATAAATAAAATGAAAACATACCCAACTCATTACCACCAGTGCTGGTTCAGTAGCTGAGGTCATTCGGCAAACTAAATCCGTTGGAGGCAGGCTGTAATTAAGATTGACAAGGTGCATTCGGCAGAGAAATTCAGCAAATTACTCTTGGTCTGATACGTTACCTATTTAAAATGGAGCTCATTTCAAATGAGAGGATCAGATTTTCTTTCAAGTTGCCAATTTAAAAATATGCAGTTTCATTGCAGTGGCACTGACCAGAGAAGTGAAGTTGCAAGTATTCTCCTCTGCAGAATCGTAATTTTTGATTTCTGTGTAATCATCTATTATACAAATACCTTACTCCAAAGCCGCCTGGATATTATTTCATTAATTTCTCTGTCACTACCCCCCTTCTCTCCCTCTCTCATTCTCTCTGTTAATGTAACTCTTTATGGCGCACGTTGTTCTTTGTTCACTCCTCTGTGCAAGGTCCCTGAGGAGAAAGGCTGGCCTCATTGTAGAGACTTCAAAGGTCAGCGATGCTATTTAACAGCGATGTGGTTGCTCAGGACTTTGTGTAAACACTGACGGAAAAGCTAATTCTTTCTAGAAAAAGGAGGGTTTCCTACCATTACTATTACAGTCATGCCATGCTACGGATAGCATGTAGGCTTTTACATTTGCATTTAGTTTACTGTTTGGAAAACTAGATATTCTCTTGTTTTCTGTGTTTTTACATTCAGAGCTTATTGTTGGTCTTTCACACCATAAAGAGAGTACCGGTGCAAATATTTGCTGTTTCTTTCCCTGGAAGACCAAACATAGTAAATTAACAGCGCTGTACCCATCAAGCCCCTGTGCTGACCAAACTCTCTGTAGGAAACCTAAAGCCAAGCCGAGTGAACACTGGCGTGTCCACTTCATTATCTGAGAGCAGGCTGTCAGGGTCCCAGATGTCCGCTCTGGCTAATTGGGGGCTCCCATGTGTCCGCTGTGCACAGTTCAAGTGCAAAGCAAACACCGGGGCCCAGCTTTCTCACAGTGAAGTACAGCCGAACTGAACAGGGGCCCTCCTTAGCATGGGGGGGGGGAGATTAGATCTGCTGACTAGGCCCACCCCCCCCTGCCTTGTCCTCTCACATTTACACACTTTTCTTTTTTTTTTTTAAAGAGCAATTTTTTTTTGGCAGAATGCTCATACTAGCCAATTCGTTTTCAAATAAACTTTCACTTTCGGACACGCTAGACGCTACAGCTGTTGATGTTATGATTCGGAATATCACAGAGCAGATCTCTTTTGTGGTTTAGCTGTTGTGTAAACTGGCTCGAAGGCATGCACATCCCTGGGTTTTCCAAGCTGAAAGATGGCCATGTTGGCCTCCCCCTGTAGATGGCAGCATTGTTAGGCAGAACCGAATGCAAGAGTAGTTGTTTTGAAATTGAGTTAAAAAGTTCTGGAGTACTTGTTAAAATGTATGTAGAAAACAGCGTGTGCATTCTGCAACAGCATTAAATGGAAGGCCGATGATAGCTAATTGCTTAGCGGGATCTGGCACATGTTTCTGGCACTGCACGCTGTTCTGCAGAGACCAGAACTGACATTGTCTTGCATGGATGCACTGGAATGGTGCAGTCAATGAGTGAGAAGGAGACGGCACTCACTTGTGCGGGAGCATGGTTGAATAGCAAACTTTGGCTGCGGAGTCAGTCCACGGTTAAAAGGTCTGCTGCTTTCAGCAAGCAGAGACCACAAGCTCAGATCTCCCCGGCACACTGTAATCAGATATGAGCGCGTGATCCAAATCCAGAAAAAAAGATATTGAATTTGGACTGCAACTAAACTATGGCTTTAAAAAAAAAAAAAAAAATTCAGTTAAATTCACATGTGCCATTTTCATCTTGTGTGAACCACTCTGCCACTGACAAAGCTGGACTGAAACAAAGAACGTCAGATTTTTTTTTTTTTTTTTTTTGCTTTATTGTTTGTTTTAATGGTCTGTGTGTATGTTTTTTTGTGTGTGTGTTGTTTTTTTTTCATCTCGCCAGTCAAACCCGGCGCTGTGAAAATAACCCGTCACTGCGCACTTCCTGAGAATAATTGAAGGTTTGCATTCTTGCCGTTCAGCCTGCTCTTTCGTGTGGAAGCGGGGCCGTTCCAAAGCCGCCTTTCAGCGGCTTGCGTCGCGGCCAGACGCAGCTTCAGAATTCGCGCAGATAGAACGCATTCCTGAAATAGAGGGGCATCGGAGCCAGAGTAGCATTCTGTGACCGGCACTGTGAGCTGCCCGCCCACAGCTGAGGCGAGGAGGGGGACGCGCATTGAACTGGATCGTTTTTGTTTTCTGCGTGCGTATAGAAAGATTAAAAAGTGTTTCTGTCATACACGTTTGGGTCTTGTGTTATGAGGGAATATCGTTATGCTGACTTTTACTAACTTCTGTTTTACATCAGATCTCTAAAAATAAAACATTTTTCTTTGCTTTAAGCCATTATCAGTGTTTCAGTAAATAAGTCGTCCGCCACACCCCACCCCAAGTCTTCATCTGAGGTGCTTTATTCCATGACATTAACCTTGCTGATTTAGAGGAAGGCTACATAGCGCGTAATAAGGTCAGGTTTTTAGCCATACTGTGAAACAACTAGGCAGAATGATTCTTAAAAAGTTTTAGAATATAATTTATAATGTAAGGACATCTGCCCTGGTCTCCCTTTTGTCAGCATTGATCAGATATCTATATATTAAGTGGATTGCCTTTTTCCTGTTCAATGTAGTGCCTTTGTGCACTGGAATTCTAAACTTTGTTGTAGAAATATTTTAATATACTGTATGAAAACTTGTCAGCACAAGTTAAAAATAACAGTTTTTTAAAACTGTGTTTGTAGCTACTAGAACTTTCATAAGCTCAGAGTGTGTGCGCCATGTTATGGTCTTAACATTGAGCTTTAGATCTTTCAAAAATTCTGTGACTGTTGAATGCAGTCTAGATTGACACCAAAAGCTGCCAGACTCCCCTGACCTGCAGCAGTATGGGCAGAAAATCTGCATGTAGTGTATCTTTCTTCAATGACAGCTTTTCAGAGTTTTTGTGAAAACCGCTTTGACTCCACAGCCATTCAGTGAAGAACATGAACTCATTTTATATTGGTGAGCATCTAAATATGTTCTCAAAATATTTTTTATCATTATCCAGTATGCTTATATACAGTATAAGGAGTAGGCTTGCTTTTGAATAATGAATGTGGCATGTGAAATTGTGGGATATATTTGACATGTTGATGGGGGTGGGGTGTTAGACTAAAACTTCCATCAATTAACCTAAATCAAAAGTCTAGATAGCTATTTTCTACAGTCTTCCTGCTGCTGCCAGGGGTGGCAAGGGAAGAGGGAGAGGGACAGGGTGTGTGGCAGGCAGAGGGAAAAGGAACTCATTTCAGCACACTTCCACAAGCATGTAGTATACAATATACAGTATTTTACATCTCTGAAGACCCATAATATCTTTTTGTTATCTCAGTATTCTTTTGGAGTCTGCGAATTGACTTTTTAGAAGCCCGCCTAGACAGACACAGCTCGGAAAAAAACAGTGCAGAATACTCTGTGGGCCTGACTGAACAGGTCCAGGGGACCCCAGGCTCTTGTCCTTGTGAGCCGCCTTCAATGTTTATTTAAAGATAAACCCAGACGGCCTTTAGTAATGAGAGAACATTTGAAGGGGAATGTTACGATAACAATAATTTAAAAAAAAAGTTTCACTCATGTCAGTACACAGAAAAGTTGTTTTATTGTAGGGTGCAAATAATGTTCTTGTCATGTATAGCTGACTGCATTACTATGAACCACACTCAGGCCAATATAATGGGACTTAAATATAGTGTTTCTGCTCCAAGAATTCATACCCTTTGTCAATCTGGAACCCCTTAACTCAGGGTTTTCTCTGAGATCTCCGGCTTTGGTTGACTTAATTAGCGAACATGGTAGTTTTGTGTTTTGGATCAATGGCTTTTGGCTTCCGTTCCTTTTTGTCCCTCCTATGTATGGAATTGCAATTACAAGGTATGGGCTGAGAGGTATCTGAAAAATGCCATTGAAAAGCCCTGAATACATTCACTACAATGCCTTTTTTACTGAAGAAGATGCAACAAACTAAGACATATCAAGTTCATATTTATCACACATTTGAAGCTTTGTTGTTTCTAAGGGCCCAACAGACGTTTCTCCCATGTCTTTGAATTAGACGTGGTTATCCTGAAACGGCAGCATGGCAAGAAGTAGATTTCTCTCCCCCCTCCTCCCCGTTCCTTTATTGTAGGAATAATTAGATGTCTTTGATGTTGGATGTGAAGGCAGCTCTCTGCGGGATTGCTCTGGGAGAGAAAGGGAGAGTGGTGGCGCCAGAGAGTGCTCCCACAGAATCCTGGGTCAGGCCGCTGCCAGGGCCTCAAACGGAGATGTTAATGCGAAGCTACAGGTGTTTTCTGCAGAGAGCCACCCCCCTCTCTCAAGCTGTGCCCCTTAATGAACCCCAAAGGCACAGCATCGGTCCTCTGTGTCCCTCTCTGCCCCTCTCTGCCACCGACAGCAGGACCCCACACGCCTCGCCCTCCTCCATCGATCAGATCACCCCTGCTTACCGTGTACACGAAGAGTGGCCCCTAATATAGTCTCCTCCTGGTGTCTCCAATGTCTCTCCTTTTATTTCCTGGGCCTTTGTCACTAAAACGGCGGGGAGGGTGTGCTGAACATGTCTGAGTGTTTTAATCATGCTATTTCTGTGTGGGTGACATAATGCATAATTTGGGTTATTAGCCACTTCAGGAGAAACTCCTTTGCCTGGGCTGCATCACTCTAGGACGCTTGTAACCTTGTGTACATGTGATTGCATCTCTGTGACAGACTGCTGACAGCAGGTGTTGTATTTCAAGAGTGCTATTCGTCTTTAAAAAAAGATCCCCTTAGTTTTTACACACAGCCCACCAGTATGTCGACACCTGACCCTATTTGAGCCTTTGGCATTTTGTGGAGTTTAGTTGATTTTTGTTTTGATTTATCCTTGGCAGAGTTTGAGTGGATACACAGCCTTTAATCTATGGTCACTTGAGTGATTTGTGTGGTGTGCCCTCGGGAGACATGTGAGCCATGACTGCAGGTCTTCCTGTGAACTTGTCAACTGGTTGCTGGAATGTCCACAATACCTATGCTCTTGAGCCTGAAATCAGTCTACCAAAGGGGCTCTGTTATTAGTCAAGGAACTCCATTTGAAGTGTTTAAATGAGTGGGCAGTCTCTGCTCTTGGGCTCAGGAAAGCACCAGTGATCCTGGGCTTGTTTCATTCCACCCCTCCCCCACATCCCCCACTGACTTTATTTTGCCGTATTGCACTCTGTGTTGATGTGTCCTTTGCAGAGTCCCACGCATTTGCTATTGCGACTTGCTATGGGTGCTGTCAGGTGACACCTCTTCATTCTTCCTTTGTCTCTCAGCATTTGTGGATGTCCCAGGTTTAGCTGAGTGCTCATTACAGCTTTTTTCAGACATCACTGCTGCGCAGACAGATCTTTAATTCGATCTGTATCTGGCAGACTCAACCTCCCGCGCCAGGACAAGCAGTCTGAGGCAGAGGCTGTTGAGCGGTACGCTGCTTTTTGCATTTGAAACTTTCCACGTAGCAGAATATGGCATGAAGAGGCACGTTCGCTCATCTGACGATGCTGAGGAAAGACGCCGCCCACTTTCCCATAATAAAGGCCTAAAAAATGTATGGATTAAGGCTAAACCGTTTCAGTCACACGTGTGAATGGCGCTGGAATGGGTCCCATCGGGAGGCCTGAGGGACCTGACAGCCAGGATATAGTTGGGAACCACAAGGTTTATATTTGAGGTGACTGCCGCAGGCGACCTCCGCTTGCCTCTGCTGTTCGTCTCCCTAGACTTGGGAATGACTTCTCTCCCACATGCCCAGACGGCCCATGAACCTCTCTGCTGTTAATCTTCAACCTTCTGAGGGAGTGCCCTGTGATCGCTCGGGGGCAATACTGACAAGAATTTGAATATTTTCCTTTTTTTTTGATGTTACAGTCAAAGGTGGGTCTTGTGTAAAGTGCACGCAGAAAAGCAGCATTACCTAGAAGCGTTCGTCTGCGAACTAGATCCCAGGTTTCCCTCGTCTATTCAAAAGGCCCTGGTTCCTCTTATAGGACACAGATAGTTTGGCCGTCATTTGAGGAAGTTGGCTAAACTTAGCTGTAACTCATACCTCGTCTGAGTCTTCAGGAGGCTTTTAGACTGGTCCTGTGCATTATAGACTGCAGTCACTCTTGCTACCTGTATGGCATCGGGGGATCTGGTAAAAAAAAAAAAAAAAGTCTAGGTAAGCACTGATTATGTTTAAAGTGTGAGTTCTGTTTTAATGTTGTCATGTAATTGTCTGCAGTTAGTGATATATTAAATAATGGTTGTATACTTGTTGAAAGCCATTGCGTTTTCACTTGTTAGGATAGGCTACTTGTATGAGTATAATGACGATGATACCAATGTTATATCTTGTCTTCAAAAACATATCCTTCAGCTTCAAGGGTAGCACACCTTTGCAAGGCAGATCCAAGATGTGATTATATTATATTATTGAAGCCTACAGTAAGATAATTACAGAAATGATGTCTATTCGGCAAGCCAGACACTCATTAGCACATGGCAGTTTCAAATTTAATTGGTCTTTGACCCTCCAGAATTAGTATTGTAATTTGATATACCTTGTTGATATATTTAAACAGGTTTTCTTGTGTCATCCAGTAAGAAATACTGCTTGATTTATGCCATGCGCTAATTTTTAAATATAGAAAGCATTCAGAGAAAAGGTGGTGTCATTTATTTTTGAAATGCAGACCAGATTTATGGTTAGTTTAGCTTATATGATCTAATTAAATTAACTCAAATGCCTTTGTAGTTAGTTTATTGAGATTTGAACTGAGAATATTTGTGTAGGCCTATATGTTTTCTACGCATAATGTATTACCACTGATTGAGTTTATGTTTCCGTAACATTGCCTTTCATGTGCAGATATGCATTCATACAGAGGTTATTTATATGTGTCTCTTTCTTGGACAGTAGCATTTATTTTTCTTGTTAGTTAGTTTTGGAGCCTTAGCTTCTGGTCAAACAACTTTGATTAGCATTTTGAGTATTATTTACAATGGAACAGGATGTGGCTTGAACACATTATTTGAAAGTTTTCTGAAACATGTTTTTGTGTCCAGAGGGAATAAAGATCAAAGCTTCTGTACACGTGACACCATTAAAATACCAGTGTGGCGCATGCACCAGAGCCAAGGAATGGCTTGAAAAAGACCACACAGTGTGAGTGACATCTGTACAATATTTAACACCATCTTAGGTGTTAAAAGGAGAACTTGGATGAGAAAGTGCCTTATTATATTAGGTTCACATAACAGATACTTTTAGTAATTGGTCTTATTCAAATGCTGCATTTTTGAAAGAGGAGTGTTTCAAATGGGGTCAAGCAAAAATAAAATACCAGAGTGTGTTTCTAACAGTGTGTGACAGTGCAGTACAGCCCTGATCCAGTCCTTTTCTTGCAGGTGTCTGTATAAGGTGCAGGCACCTTATGAGGGTCGGTGTGTTTTGCTGCGTGCCTGCCTGATGTTATCCATATTGTGTAGTAATATTTTATTAATTTAACAGGATCTCTTGTCCAGAGTTACTCATATTGTGGAAAGTTGGTGCATACATACACTGCAAATAACATATTATGATATTGTGTGTGTGTGTGTGTGTGTGTGTGTGAAAGAGGGAGAGGGTGCGCAATGCCTTACTGTTATAAAATGATCTTGTAATGCACGATCTGGTCATCATGGTATTCAAGCAATATGTTCGTGAGGCATTTAATATTCTAAAGGGCTTAATTTCAAACTGTTGTCAGCCTCCTCATCATGGGCCCTGACCTCTGTTGCTCTGGATTTTTCATGCTACCTGTGCTGTATAGCAAATCTTTCCTTTGGAACTGAACCTCCTTTAAACCCTTGTAGCCTCGGGGCCTGTGCTCCTTCCAGCAGTTTATGGTCATAGGTATTAGTGGAGGATTTTGTAGGTTTGGATCACCATTTAATTTGTGGACCTTCTTAGTGTGAGGTCAGTTATGGGGCGACATAGCTCAGGAGGTAAGACCAGTTGTCTGGCAGTCGGAGGTGCGGTTCAACCGCTGGCAGTCAGTCCTGAGCAAGACACTAACCTAACTGCTGCGAATGAGAGGCATCAATTGTAAAGTGCTTTGGATAAAAGCGCTATATAAATGCAGTCCATTTACCATTTACCATATCAACCAATGAGCTTTTATCAGTGTTACAGGTTAGAGCTGGCCTTACTGCAGTTTAATGTATCACAAGTATAAAAACAGCCGTGGTGCATTTAAGGTTAAAAAAAGGTTCAAAAGCAGATTTTATGATTTCAATTGATCTCGTTTTGTAGATTATTTTTGTTTATTTTTCAAATGCATTACCTACATTTTATTTGGAACTGATTAACTTATATAAAAAATACAAAAAATGGCCTACAGCATACCTCATGTTGATGTCACTGCAGTGCAGTAATTGTGGAACGAGATGAGGATATAAAACGAGTTTATACATGCATGTATTGCTCATAATAGACGTTGAGTTATCTGTGGGATGGTCATATACTGCTGATGGTCAACATAACTGCAGTCAAGCTGGTAGGGAGGTGGCCATTTGACTGAAGAAAGAATTGAAGAACATCATGACAGTCCTTCATTTCTCACTCTGAAACAACTGCTGCAATATTTTCTCCAACATAGTTCTGTTTTTAAAAGTTTCCTTTCTGACCTCCTAAAATAAATCTCATCTGTGCAGTTAATCAACCAGTTTTTAAAAGCATCATGACAGGTTTAGTGTGTGCTACTGAATATATGTAGTGTGATGTAAAAAAATATATAGCCTAGCTCTTTTTTAATCATGATCTTCAACTACAGTGCTAGCTGCTGTGTGCTGGTCGTCTACATATAAAGCTCCCAAAATGTAGCTACAGCGTTTGATGTATGATGGATCACCTTTACTCAGTGGGTCTCTGAGAAGACTGTTTCCCCCTGAGAGCATTGAGCGCAATTTAATCTTTGACAGCATTTTGAGATCCCCATTGTTGATAACACGAGTGCTTCGTGCTGTACTTTGTCGTGTCCTTAAGGAATTTATAAGTCAGTACATGTTGTGAGCTGAACAGCCTTCCTGCCTGCTCCGCACGTCTGCGACTGCCAAACACTGTTCAAATAAACATGCTACAAGCTGCTCAACTAATTGAAAACAAACTGGGGTGAACCTTGTGTGGAAGTGATTTGTTGGAGTCTCCTGATGCATTTGGTGCGCACTTTTTTGAATGTTATGCATGAATATCCCATGTTTAGTTCACTGATTGGTGTGGTTGATGGACACCCTTTCAAAAGTCCCTTTGATACCATTTGCCCTCGTAATTATATGGTCAGTTGTAAATTATTGCTTCATTTTAATATTACTTTAAAAATGTACATGGTCCATTGAGCTTGTAATACCTTATAATGACTATTTTGGTATGCAGCAATGATTCTTTTATTGGTCTTCTTCATGCTAGGTTGGTCAGATGTTAGCTGTTCCATACCACAGTCAGTGCAAGTAGCTGGAACCTTTGTTGTTTGTTCATTTTTATTATTTTTTCATAAGAAAAATTTGCTGTATATTGCTAGAAACTATGAAGGTTGCTGTATATTGCTAGAAACTATGAAGGTTGTGAATGTAAGACTACACTCTGGGTCGGAAGTCGTGCGCATTCTTGCTGGTCTTATGTTGGTCACTGAGTGAAGGGCCAATATCCCGTTTCCTGGCCCTGCATTCCATGTGTTTGCTGGAGTCCTCTGGAGTGTGCGCTTCATTATGAAGGTACACTGAGCCTCCGGGAATGACATGCATGACAGCTGGGCCTGCTTTTTCATCCATTTGCCCTGTACCTGCCCAGAAAGACATCTCTGACCTAAAATGTCCATTGAAATTGCTTCAGCAACAACGCTTTTATCATATAACTGTGTGGAACAAGGATGAGCAAGATGTTAAAAAAAAAAAAAACCTCAAAAATATTTTTTGAGAATACTGTGCCCTTACTTCATTTTATTTGCAGGTTTGTAGTCTAGGCATGAAATTACTGTGTGGCTGCGATTGTGTGCTTGTGTGTGAGCATGAGTATGAACCTCCTTTAGATTCTTGCAGCCTCAGGGGCTGTGTTCCTCCGCGCAGTTCCTGGTCATAGGTATTAGCGGAGGATTTTGTAGCTTTGGATCACCATATATAACTATGTAACCAGGTTTGGACAGCAGCATATTTAACTTTTTTCTCTCTTCTCCTTACTCAGCTTACAGTATTCCTGGTGAGCAGTAAGCTGGATTTGATGTGTGGTGTTCACATGACATCAGTACCGACCAGCGTGGATGTGACAGCGACAGTCACCCGCACCCATGGCTGGAATGGATCACTTTAACGGCAGTGCGTCAGGTAACATGAGCTCCGGCTGTTTGTGTTTTCCCCTGCTGCATCTTCACTGTGTGGTAGCTGTGTCACAAGATGGTTTAGAGCAGGGATCATCAACTCTGGCCCTCGAATCCAAATCCAGCCCTGGTTTTCTTTTCTCCCGGGTAATTAGTGCTACTGATTGGCCAGACTGCCTTCACGCCAGACTCCCAGGCGAAGGGAGGGTGGAAAACCAGCAGTTCTCGGCCCTCGAGGACCGTGAGTTGCTGATCCCTGGTTTAGAGTACTCTACCTAGCTTCGGCTCTGCCAGTATTGATGATTTGACAGTCTTGGTGTGGGTGTAGAAGGAACTGTTGTGGGGAGAACCGTTCTTAAAGTTGAATGTATGAAGTTCCTTAATGGATTTGAGGATGGATAGCAGAGTAACAACCCACTTTTTTTTTTACTCTCCCAATTTTCTCTCTCTGCTCTTTAAAGATTTTGCTTTACACTCCAGAGGACAGTTGGCTGCTTGTTCTCCTGAATCAATGCAGGGTGCTGGAGTGATAATATGGGTTTCAGTATGGGAATTTCAGGATGGGAGGAAAAAAAGGAAAATCAGTGTTAAAACAACCTGGTTTATATAACTTTACACTAAGGAGATTCCAGCCCTTGAGCTGCATATGTGCATGTTTGTTCTGCATCCTTACTTGCTATGCGCAATATAATTACCACAATAAAATTCCTCACTGGGGGAGTGGTTTTATGAAAAACTAGTTTCAGGTTTACTTTTCAGTACCGTGTATATTCTGACCTATTCTGATTTACAGACTTAAGTGAAACCGAGGATGGGCCCTCCCTTTCATATCTCAAGTCTGAATATGTGCACCTTACAGTATGTGCCGAGAATATATAAAAAGCACCAAAATTTCTCAAGTCTGAGCTGAATCCAAAATATTTAGTATCTTTGTTCCAGAATTTAGTATAGGGAGTATGTTGACCTTTCAGTTTTTTAAAGTCTTCACTCACAGACCTGAAAGTGTTGGTTCACCGGAGGTTGGACCTGTAAATGGATCCATACATACCTGGGACACAAGAGCTCTCTCTGTGTTCCACATTTTGGAAGCAGGTTGCCCGGCAACCTTGGATCTGGGAGTTTGGCCTAGGCAGTCGTGGATTTGCCAAATGACCATGCTGAACACTGACGTTATTCAGAGCAGATGGAGCTATTTTGGACACTAGGGCTATGGAGTGACCGTTTTCCTGTTCTACTCAGCCGTTTTTCTCTGAATCAGAATGGACCTTTGTTTGTTGCTACTACAAACATGACTGAGACTCCCTCAACTGAGCTTAGGTACAATATACCTTTTTTTCCCTTTATACTGTCCGATTACGCTAAAACAAGCTGAAATTAGATGTGTTATTCCAGGAAATATGTGTAACTAATGTTGTCAAGGGGAAGGAACTCATAGTCTTTGCAACTACATGTCACCATTTCAGAAAAAAAATCACTCATGGCTCACGGTGCTAAAACCTTGCTGATGAAAATTCCTTTGCTCAGTGTCTTTTCTTCGGATTAGGACCAGCATTTTTGTTGTGTGAGCAGAACACTGGGAAATCTGCCAAACACGATGGAGACTAACGCTGGGGACATCCGAGACCAATGATTTGATTTAATAAACTACAAAAAGCTAGAAAATTCAACAGGTGCATTGACAACACTGGAGCTGTAAACTACAAATGTATTTTCGCAAGTGATAACGAACATACATTCTGTCTGGAATTTTCGCAGTTTGAATAGAAATATGCCCTGCCAACTTGGCTGATCTCTGTACACATATACCCGGTGCCTTCCCACATTCCAAAGCTGAATCTCTCTACAGTTGCAAGAGAAGAAAATTACCCTTTTGTACCTAAAGTTTGCTTTATTTCTGCTATGAGTCACTGTGTCAAAAGAAAAACTGTTTCCAAGCTTGAACATGTCTAAATTAACATATTACTCATGTCTTTTTGATCGTGTTGCTGCATTTTTAATTCTTTACTGTCAACTACCCTTTAGACCAATTTTCAACTTGCTATTCAACACATGAAAAGCAGCTGCACTTTTTAGAAGTTGTTGACGATTAATGATTAACAAGACCACCTCTGATGTTTTACAGTTAAAAGCATGAAAGGTCGTTCAAAAGTTTCAGTCATGGTCAGCAAATATTTAAGTCAGCTGGAAAATCAGCTGGGATTTCAAGTTGATTCCTTTAAAATTATTAGTCAAGCAGTGCCATTAGAGGAGCGATAGGAAATTCACCCAGAAATTATGATAAAGCTTTGTCCACAGAAAGTGCCGATGCTGACTC
Source organism: Anguilla rostrata (assembly GCF_018555375.3). Classification (NCBI taxonomy): domain Eukaryota; kingdom Metazoa; phylum Chordata; class Actinopteri; order Anguilliformes; family Anguillidae; genus Anguilla; species Anguilla rostrata. The sequence continues at coordinate 6,264,997 of NC_057946.1, read as the reverse complement.
AGATGAAGGAGAAGTTAGGAGAGTTCATGGGAAGGGGAGGAACAGTATGCCCTTGTCCCTTAGGTGTTTGTATACTGTAATGTGAGTCGCATGAAAGGGGTTATTTTGGTAAAATTCCATACTACACAATCTTAATTAAGCTTTGCCTATAAAACAGCACATTCATGGTGATAGTGAATGGCTGAGGTTAGAAGAAAGCTAAGCTGTGTTCTTGAAGAAGCATGAAAACAATATCTTCTATTTGCAGTTTAATGTTACAAAGTCTGCCCCCCCCCCCCCACTGCAGTGTAATGTTACAAAGCCAATGCCATATAACTTTGTCACTACATGTCACTTTCACACAGTGCTTTAACCAGGTGTTTTGTTAATTAGCTCACTGTGACACTGTGGGCTGGTGTCCCTGAAAGAGAAGTCTGAAGGTCCCTGATCCTGGAAGATCACTCGGAACTAGTGTCATTCAGAATCACTATGAGTGAGTTATTCTACAAGCCACGTACAGTAGGCGTAGATGTTCGTGCTAAGAGAGAACTCATGTGTAAACCCATTATTATTATTCACTTGTGAGGAAATGAATTGTTATTGCTGTGGCCCAAGTTCCCAAGTTCAAATATTTTGTTTCACTAGTAGCGGTTATTTTATTACATTCTGACTTGTTTAGGAAATTCTGAATTCATACTCCTGATTACACATGAACCTAAAGTTGTCAACAGCCAATCCTGGAGCCGTTTATTTAGGTGGAGGCTGTCTGCATTGTTTTTAAACCTCTCCCCTAATCAGATGAGGAAGTGTTTTCATTGGTGTTTCCTTCTCATAATGTCCAGACAGTCCTCCGTGCTGTTGCTGGCCGGAGTCACTTTCTTCCCCGCACCATACTTGAGGTGGCATGTATTTATCGGGTCCTGCTCGTTCCCCTTTTTACGTGCGAAAGGCCCTGAGAATTGATTTCGCTGTTCTGCTCATTTGCCAGGGTTTTAATGAAGCCAAACCGAGCTGCCGGGGGGCGTTGAGATGACGTTGGGGGTGGCTGGGTAATTAAACGTTGGTCGGCTGGCAGCCATTTAGCGGACTGGGTCAGGAAATTCCAGGGGAGTGTGAGAAAGCCCTCTGAGTGGACGGGGCCTGTGGCCTGCTGATGTGTCAGGATGTGTGGATTTCTCTCTCTCTCTCTCGCTCTCTCCCTCGTCCTCTAACCCTGCCCAAAGCCTCTCCCAAATCCGCCGCCACTGCGTTCGTGCTCTAATAACTTCCCCAGGGAATCAGCAGAGCTTGTATGTGAGAGAACTTGGTCATTGAGATTTTCTCCACAGCCACTAAAGATTACTGGAAAGATCATTCTCACCAAGGCCTCGCCAGTTAGATTGTTTGAACCTTCGCTTGTGAACCTGAGGTAAATATTAGGTTCAATAGCCTTTTTCCATTGGTAATTTTATTCCTCTGTGTTTTCAAGAACTTTATCTGTTTTAGCGCCGCCATTTACGTGAGGGGGGGAAATCTTATCTTCATGATAACTTTTATGTTTTCAGTATTTCCTTGAATTGTTAAAATTTATACATATACAGGCTTTGTTTATTTATAGCCATTGTACATCTATTGTGTCTGATATGATGTTGCAGCTTGAAATCTAACAATTTTAGACATTTAGAATAAGGTGCATCTTAGTGAACAATAAAGTGCTTCTTGCATTATACTTTTATATGGCTTTTCATGTTGTCACGTTGTAGTAATGGTTAGCTGCTGCTGACCAATAGATATTTTATCTTTTCTGCCTGTTTTTTTTTTGGAAGAATCAAGAAGCAACACAATTTTTTTTGTATCTGTAGAATTATTAACTGTCTATTTTGAGTATTTCACGTAAGGAAGATCTGAATACTGAATATACAGTGCCTCCATAGGATGTTACTTTAAAATTTCCCAGAAAGTGAGCATTTGTTAAATGAATGTGAAAAATAGGCAGGTGTACCAAACCATTTAGCCTCACATCCTGTGTCAGAGAGAGCTAGAACAGGAGTCTGAGAACTGAAGAGGAGACAAAAACCATTGAAGATTCCACACATAGATATTTAAGGGAGCTGAGGAAATGAGTGGAGAGGCATAATGTGAAGAGAGTAACCATATCTTATTATCTTGTGACAGTGACTCAGTCTTTGTGCTGATGATAGATGTTTACATCAGGAAGGTTCACACAATTAAAGAATGTAAGAAGGAAACTTTTGACACCTCCCCTGTATGAGCAGCCTGTTGCCAGCTTTGTGAATTATGTAGCCGACATACTGGTTATTTGTGCAAGGGTGATAGATTGCTTTGCAATCCAGTGAAAAGCAAAATGTTTGACCCCCCCCTGTGTACCATTTTGGGTTCTTGGGGGGAAAGTGGAAATGGAATGGAATGTCAGGAGCTGGGCTGTCTGCGGATTTCTATTTCTAGTTGTTTACTCAGCACTGCCAAAATGTTTTGTTATATAAAAAGCGTAGCCACGTTTTGACAAAGCCAGCAATAACCGAAATAACTCTCTCACCCCGGCAATGCAACCCAACCTATTTCAGCAGGCGTAAGAATCGAAAAGCAACAGTTTGGAGCTTCAGGGAATACATAATTGTGAAATTACTCAACTCATTTAATTATGTGACTAACTCCATCTTCCTTAAAGATATCCATGAAATTCATGCTTTTTGATTCTGATGTGCTAGTTGCAAATAAAGACTGTGGTTTGTCTCTGCATTCCTCAGCTATCTCCACAATGCCCTTCAGCACTAAAATTCCTCAAACAATATTTTCTTGACGTCGTCTTTAGGTTGTTTAGAACATCTATGATAGCAGACCAACACTGTATGTATGCTTTATTTGAAGTGGCTGGCATCTGTGTGTTTTGCTTGAAAGATTGTACTCATGGGATCTCTTCTAGTTCTAGGACATCTGAGATCAAATCTCAGTTGTCAATTGTCAAAGCTTAGGTGAGGAGTCGACAGAAATGATTGATGCGATGTGGATATATTATCAAGTTTGCTGTTTTGTCTGATAAACGTGACATTAAGTCCTATTTGGTTTAGCAATGAAGCCGAATATGATGGCAAGGCATATATGAGGCGATGAAGGCTGGAGAATGTTAATGCTAAAGTTTTGATTATTCGCAACTGAGATTTGAAATGTCCTCAGATGTATTTTGTGTTTTTTTCTTTGTGATCTGAACAGATATTTGTGATTGTGGTTCAGATGTCCTGAGTACATTTTGGTCAGCTATTTCTGTCTTGTAAAGCAAGCAATTCAAAAGATAAAGTTCGGGCTATTATCTTGTTTGGTCAGAATTTGAGCTTGGCTAAGCATCGAGAGTTATGGCAGTGCACCACAGTGATTATAGGGAAAAGTCTAGACCTTTCTGCTGAGATGCAGTTTTTAAGCACACAGGAAAAGAACCAACAATGACACTACCTATCATTTTGAATAACACCCTCGGCATTTTTATAGAGAACTATCTTAAGAATTTGCAGCATAGCACATTAATTTACTTACCCCAGCAGTCTTTTAGCAGCCAGACAGGACTACTCAGGGTATCTATTTCTCTGGGTCTCTTTTTAAATGATCGAAAAATATGTGTTTTAGTTATGAATTATTTCAAATCATATTACTGGACATATATGATAGTATTTTGTAATTAGGTAGAAGCTTAATCCATGTTTAGGAAAGTTTCAGCTGCTACACTTGTTTTAGATGATGTGGTGAATTACCTAGAGATAATTTATTGTGCTGTCTTATTTGTTGACCCTTTCCATGGCATTTGGTTCAGTTGATCATTATCTACTTACTGTATCAAGAGGTTAACTGAAATGGGGCTAGACCAGGCTTCTTGTAGATGGTTTGAAAACTATTTAACAGATGAGACACGATGTATATCTTCTGGTGGTGTTAAATCAGGCTATATAAATATAACAAAAGGCATTCCTCAAGGCTTCATTCTTGGTCCAGTGCTTTTTGCCATTTATATAAATAATATTGGGACGCCAGTATAAAATTGTAATCTCCATTGTATATTCTATTGCACCTGCTGTTGAACAGGCCTTTTCTAAGCTCCAGGCTGCATTTACTGCCCTTCTGAAATCCCTTATTGAATTAAAATTGGTGGGTGCTCAATGTAGATAAAACAATGTACATGCTATTTTGTACATCTTGTAGAAATGTTAATGATTATTTGCCCTTATGTGCTTTGGGTAGTGACCAAATTGAGTATCTCATTATATACATTGATGATTATTTTTCTTTTAAATCTCCCATTGGATATCGCAGCCTATGCATGCATCTTCAACTGCACTGAAAACTTTTGATGCTATTTAGCACAGTGCAGTACACTTTGTCATGGGTGATTGCTATCAAACACACCATTGCACCTTATATCACTGGCAAATAGAAAGATGGACCATGGTTTCTTTCTGTTTGTAAGACATTACATTACATTACATTACAGGCATTTTTGGGAGAGTCTATCCAGGGGGACACAGGTTACCATAACTAGAACAAGTTGACGAAATCCCTAGGAGAGTACGGTCAGTCAGGAAAGCATATTCAAATTGGACTGGTGGTTAACTGATTAACACTAACAACGAGCGCAAACGCATCTATGAAATAAAAATAAATAAATAATAAAATACAGTAGTGTTAGATTGCATACTAGTCACCTTTAACAGCTGCCTAGTTACACCTAAGTTAGTAGACAGACCTTTCATAGCTCCTTATTTTCTGATTTTGCATGAGTTTGGTATTACGGCCGGTCCTGATAGTTGTCTTAGGTCTTTTTCCCCAGTGTTAGTGGTAATTGAGTTAGGTCCGCTTGTGGGTTTTTGTTGTTATTATTGTCGTACAGATGTACCTGAGAAATGCTTTAATGTGTTTAGTTTTTATTATAGGCCCCTGTTGACCTCATATGCTTGTGTTTGTGTGTGTGTGTGTGTGCATGAATGAGAGCATTTATGTATTAGTTTGCATGTGGGTGAGAGAATGTATGAATTTGTGTTATGTGTGAATATTTTATTGTGTACGTATACGGTTTGTGTACATTCATATGTATTTATTTGTAATAGGCCTATGTGTAATTATATTCTTTTCCCTGTAGGCTACTGACACAGAGCTCAGTTGTTAAAGAGACTTGGCTCTCAATCTGAGTTCCTGTATAAACAAAGGTCTCGTAGTGGCTGCTAAATTTTGTTTGGATTTGGTGCTCATGGCTGAGGTTATAGCTCATATCTGTTTAGCAGCAAGACACTGCTGACAGACACTGTGTGCATTTGTGTGTGTGTGTGTGTGTGTGTGTGTGTTTGTGTGTGAGAGAAAGAGCTTGTGTATGTGTGTGTCATTTCTGAAACTGCAGTCCTTTTTTCATTCAAGTGGTTCTTATTCAGGAAACAGAAAAAATGAGATCAGTTCAAATAACCATGCAAAGTGAAATTACAGTCAAAAAACTTAAAATTTAGTATATATTTGACACACACTTTCGGGGTAGTCTCATATCACCAGAGGCGTAAAAGCATGAAAACACAATCTCATTGGATGATGCTTTCGGCCTATCACAGGCCACGCTGGGCTCTGCTAAGTTTACACCATTTTTTTCCCCCTTCGTGGAGTGAGGAATGAGAGAGTCCAGAGAGAACAGGAGTGAGCCTCCAGCTTACTTCCATTACAGGAATATAGAAAGCAGTCCCGGCTCTAAGAGTTAGACTGAGCTCCACTGTTAAGGCTGAGGTGAGTACGTGTTGGACGGTGAGCGGGAGTGATGTTTCCCGAGCCATTTTATTCTGCCTCTTTTGCTCTGAATGGAGATTGTGGCTGGAAATCTGGTGCTGTCGAAGTGGATTTGGTCTTGTTTGAGTGGCTGTTTTCAGCCAGGAAACTTCTGGGCTTACCAAGAATGGGTGCTCTGTGCATGAGAACAGGCTTTAGGTGTATGTTTTTTCAATGGTCCGGAAAGCTTTATGTTCCACTGAGAAAATGTATTCTAACACACATCTGGCATTTTCTTTCGTTGATTTGAGATTTGGAATGTGATGCAGGCAGCTTAGTCTGTTCCATTCTGTTTATGTAAACAGTTACAACTTTTTCATGTCATTGTATTTTTTTCCTGCAATATGAATTCCACCAAAAAAACATGTTAACAGTAGTTGTTATGAGGAAAATATCCCCTCAATGCGGAATTCTGCTTTTTTTTCACTCTGTCTGAATGAACTTGACAGTGCAGCACATTGAAAACTTCGGAGACTGTTTCTTTTTATACCATTCGATTAAAAAAATGCAATCTTTTTAAAGTGGGTAACAAAAAAGAAAGGCAAATTTTGTGTTTTTAAGGTACTTTCTTGTAGGTCATGATGAATGAAGGGAAATTGCCTGATATGAATGTACATACAGTTCTTGACCAGTAATACTGTCAAATGTTTGTACTTGCCTTAGCTAGCAAATTGCAGGGTACCAGAGAAGGCGTTTTTTTTTTTTTTACTGAACTACTGTTTTTATAGTGATATTTTATTATCATGTCAATGTCAGAGTATCCATATTAGTTGGAACAATTTGATTTATAGATGTCTGACCTAGATAAATATCAAAATTGTTAAACTATTTGCTTTTTATGTCCTTTTTGATATAATTATACCTTTAGTTTTTTTATACATTTAGTGAACAGGAAAAAAAAATCAATATTTTTGTTGAGTATTGTCTGTGTAGGAGTCTTCACTACTGAAGAAATTGAGATTGGTACTGATAAAAGTTGATATTTGGGCTTGGTAATACATTTTTGAAATGTATGCTATGATTTTATTTATTTATTTATTTATTTGACATATAGCCACTGTCCACAAAATCTTTCGTTTTACAAGAATTTTAGCTCATTTCCTCTGGTCAATTCCAAAACCTTCTTCAATGTTTTTGTTTTATTTGAGGACCCTCTTTCGAGATAATGCAGTACTGATTTCCTCCTCCTTTCTCTCCACAGAAAGCAGAGACGGGTCTGCGAGCGCAGAAAATGACCAGGACTCTGTTGCGCCGTACTGCCTGGAGACTCCCTATGGTTTTCAGCTAGACTTGGACTTCCTCAAATATGTAGACGATATTCAGCGGGGTAACACAATCAAGAAGTTGAACATCCAGAGAAAGCCCAAAGTGGTCAGGCCCCCTGTGGCACCACAGAACGAATGGATCTCAACCGAGTCCCTGTCCTCGTCCAACAGTGATGAGAGCAAGCAGGCCTTGTACATATCCTCAACTAGAAAGCAACCTGACCCCCCTCAATGCAGAACGGCCTCGATTCATGAGGCCCCCGTGGCTTTTTTGAGCGGCCCCGAGGCTAAGCTTCAGCCACCCCCCTCCCCTGGCACAGGCAGGTATAATCTGCATGTGGAGAAGACGCTTATGGAGACACGCAGACGACTGGAGCAGGAGCGGCTGCTCATGCAGGCCCCCGTGAACGATCCCCCTCGCCGGCGATTGGCCAGCTTTGGGGGCATGGGATCGAACAGCTCCTTGTCGTCTTTCACGGGATCGAATGTCCAGAATCAGACCTTCCATAACGGACACCAGCCCAATGGTGATCTCAACCTCTTCTTCAATTCATCCGTGGGCAGCTCCATCCGCCATAGCCCCATGAGTTCAGGAATGACTACCCCGGTCACCAACGTCAGCCCCCTGCACCTGCAGCACATCCGGGACCAGATGGTCGTGGCGCTGAAGAGGTTGAAGGAACTGGAGGAGCAGGTGAAGACCGTCCCAATCCTGCAGGTGAAGATCGCTGTCCTGCAGGAAGAGAAGAGGCAGCTGGCCTTGCAGGTGAATAACCAAAAACCATCCAGTCAGAACCAGGGTGGCACTTTCCGGAAACGGTCACACAGCGTAGGGAGTGCTGACCACTTCGAGCAGCTCTCCCAGGTCCGGCTGGAGTCAGAGCTGCACATAGACTCTGAGGATGAGCTGGAGAGCAAGGTCAGGAGCTCCCAGAGACTGGAGGAGTTCAGGCAGCTGACTGCGGAAATGCAGAACCTGGAGAAGAAATTTGAGGATAATAACTGTGAAGCTCAGCGCAGTCTACACCCAATTGCAGCATTGAAGCAGCCAATCAGGGAGTGCAGATCCGTCTCCGTCGGGGAGGATGAGAACATGGATAACGTAGTTGTTTATCGCAAGTCATCGGATCGGATCAGGGACGTAGCCGTGGCGACAGAACTGGAGACTGCAAGCACAGCGGTCGGGGTGACGGAGGCCATGCTGGGCGTGACTACAGAGGCCGAGACGGAGATTGAGATACAGCATCAGACTATCGAGGCCCTCAAGGAGAAGATCTACAGGCTGGAGGTGCAGCTGACCGAGGCCATGCACGCGGTAGAGATGGGCAAGCTGAAGCTGGAGCTTCAGGCGGCGGGATCCAAGAAGAAAGCTGACAAGGGGACAATGGCCAGGCCAGACACTTACAGCACAGCGGTAGAAGCTAAAGTGGAGATGCAAAATCAAGGAGTGGGACACCACAGGGATTTTACTGTCGCGGTGGGAGTGTCGTGCGTGCCAGAACTGCACGACATCGCTGTAGGTCCTGAAGTCCCTATGGAGCGATGGGTTGTGCAGGAAAGAGTGGAAACTCATGAACAGGGTACCGGAATACACGTTGTAGTGTCTAACCAGTGTGTTGGGGTAAGTCCGAATGTGTGTGAAGTGGGAGTCAACACAGAGGAGACCGTGGACTGTTTGGGCCTTTCCAAATATGGGCCTGAACAGAGTAAGGATTACAGGTCAGTCGGAGTGGGTGATTGTTCAGTGGATGTGATGGTCTGTCCTGTGAAAGAGCTGGTTTCTTGTGGCACAGAAACAGATCAGGTGATAAAGGTTGACTTTGGAGTCACAGTCGTACCCCAGGCTACCTCTCAACACACAAACACAGTGGTAGATGCCAGAAACAAGTTCACCAGTACGGAAAGGGTTGTTTTCACTGACTCCAGTACAAACACAATTCGACACACTCATGACAAAAACACCAGCACAGTTCCAGTCGAGACCAGGTCGGTGTCTGTGGGAGACGGTCGTGTGAAAGATCTAAAGACTGCTGTTAAAACACGATCTATTGCAGTGGGGACTTCAGTAAGGGCAGACGCTGCTCTGGACAAGCAGTCTGTGGCCAAGACGAAAGATAGTGGGGTTGGGCTAGCCAACATAAATGAGAATTTTCTGGTTGGCTTGAAAACAAGGAACATAGCTTGTGGCCCCTCTCGCTTACCTGATCCTACCAAAACGAGGAGCATTGGAGTCGGGGAGGAGAGAGTGTGGGAAGCGGCCCAAACGCAGCAGCAGTCTCCACCGGAGACAGCGGCCGGTCTGGACCACTACATCGAGAGGGTGCAGAAGCTCCTGCAGGAACAGCAGATGCTGCTGGCAGAGAACTACAGCGAGCTAGCAGACGCCTTCGGCCAGCCTCACACCCAGATCGGCTCCATCAACAGTCAGCTGGTCAACACGCTGTCCTCCATCAACTCCGTGATGAAGTATGCCAGCACTGAGGAGCTCCGCAGTCTTGACATCCAGAAGCAGGGCCCGGACTCTACGGGCGCCATTGCAGGTATGGAAAATCTTGTCTTGCCTACATGCCTTTTATTAAGGGACTTCATCAAATTGGTAGAATATTTTGGCAAAATCATATTTCTGTGTATTTTTTTCGTGGAAATACATTGCATTATTCACAGCTGTGTATGCTTATGACGTAAAGAGTAATTACAGCCAAGCTTTAGCCAAAAATGGAGAATTTCACTATTTATTATGTCCAAAATTTTCCAACATTTTTTCCTTTCTCAATTCCTTAATTTCACCAAAGAGAATTATTTATATTTCTAGTTATTATTTATAGCATTTTTATATGTAAATGCCCACATATAATTGGCACAAGTACGGCTCAAAGGTGAATTCTGTTTTTCTACAGTGTTTTGAAATGTTCATTTCTGTTTTATCTTCTGCCTTTCAACGAAATGGTCAGTGTCCAAAGCTAGTTGCCATCCTTGATTCTATTTAAATGCAAGTTGCTTTTAAATAGAATCAAGAAAGAATGTCTCTTCTTGTGCAGACTGGTTTAGTTGACTTAGTTCTACCCATGCTGTTTCCTTTGCCATTCTCAATTTCTTTTTTATTTGGTTTAGTTACCACACATTGAAAAACTCTCATCATTAAATTTTGTACACAACTTTGAGTTTGTCTGTAGAAAGAAATAATGGCCAATTTAGCTGACTATGCTTACTTCAAGAAAAGTGTATTCCGGATTATTGTGCAACCCATAGTTTCATACAAGTTCTAAAGATAAACTAGATGTTTACCTAGATTTTACCTTTTTGCTGTTTTGAGATGATTAATAGTCGATGGTTAGTTAAGTAATCGTAAATTCTATGGCTTGTCAACAGATAATACAACTGCATTTTAATCCCCAAGGATTCCATGTTCACTTTCAGTGGAACAGTGTCATGTGAACAATAATATAATTCAATTATTTTGTATTATTTTATATCTTTCCCCCAAGCAGTTTAGCCTTTGTGTGTTTTATATGTTGTGTGATAGATTTTCTGTTTCTTAACTTTAGGTTAAAAATAGTGGAGTGTGAAAAGGATATACTTCCTTTGAATGGGCACATGCTCATTTTCCTTTTCCGTCTCTTTTCGCTAAATGAAATGAGCATTTGTCCTCAGTCAGTAAAGTAATAAACTGTGGCCCACTTGTACAAATACACAGCTTTTGGGATCATTTGGTTGAGTTTGACAGTACAGACTCAAAATTCAAGGTGATGTATTTAGTCCTCAAATGTATCAAATTAATCTTTTCATTATTATATCTGCTAAATATATATGTAGGCTAAATCTATTTTTCATTTTTGTAATGCTGTTTTCAACAGTAATTACCAATCACACCCTCTGGCATATATTATTGTATTATATATTATATGTTATTGTAATAGAGGTGCAAATCAGTTTGTAATCTTTCACCATCATCTCTCAGGAAGGTTATTTTTAAAACGTACCACTACTGTTTTAATATGAGATCCATCACAGGTTTCTGTTTGAAACATTAATGATGAGCCAGTGAAAAATGCTACCGCAACATTAGTGCTTTAGCCTGTGCAGAGGACTGCTTCCCAGAGCTGAGTGCTTTCATCTGGATTGTCTTGGCCTCTAGCTGATGTAGACGACGCTGGCCTGCACCAGCCTGCGGTGTTAAGTGTTTAATTTCTGCTGTGTCCTGTTTTGGTGTAGAAGGGGGTAAGCCTCAGATGGTCAGTGGGGCCTGTTCCCACACGAGCATGACTGTCCAGTCGGTGAAGAAGGTCACGCAGGTGCAGTCCGTGGTGTCTGACAACACGAGGCCTGCCAAACATCCGCAGAGCATATCTATGCAGAAGAGCCTGATAGATCAGCAGATGTCATCTGCTTTACACGGTAATTTTCATAGCATTTATTTACATGTGCATGTGTGCATCTGTACATGAAGCATGTGTGTGTTTCTGTGGTTTTGTGATTATGATCTCTCCAGTAAAAATGATGTGTGCTTGGTTATTGACCTGGCTTCTCACAAGGGTCACACCATATGTAGTCCTCGCAGTTTTGTGGCTGCTTCTCCTTTACTTTGAGCAGTGAAAACCCCACGGCCTCAGTATTGTAGGTGGAGATCGTCATTTTGGTTTGGTCTTGGCTGCACAAGCCCTGTACTTAAAATTTCTGGGATAGCATTAGGTTTTGGAATGCTCCCATTGTCCACAGAATTATGGCCTGTGGCAGACCTGGTCAAAAATACTTTCTGTGTGAATGTGCTGTGTCCTTCACATTGAAGACTGGGATGCGTTCAATTTGAATCCTCATTTTTTGAAGTTATAGTGAAAAAGTGGGCATTTCTGCGATTAGTGCATCGCAATGCAAGCTATAAATGGCACAAGCTATTAGATCCCATAAAATTGACTTCGATTTTTTAAAGGTTTAAAATTGCTCACGCTTATGGAATTCACCATAAGTGGAAATATGAATTTGTGAATTTACAGAAACTTATTGTTATATGTTGTTATTAAAATCACATCACCATACCGTTGGAGCTGATCGGTGCTGATGTATGTAAATCCACCTCATGAGAGAATGTTATACTTGAGGCCTGTTAACCATCTTTACAATGGAACTAAAAGGCAGCTTGTAGTTCAGTGTGACCTTTTTCTAACTTTGCCCTTTCTCATCTGGTCTCTCAGTGAGGAAGTTTACACAGCTGTATGAAATGACTGCTCTATTTAATCGCACCATAGCTGCTGTCCCTTTTTGTGTACACAAAAAAAAAGAAAAACACTGTCAAAAGGCTGTCTTTTTTTTACTTTTACTTCAGGACTGGGTAACCATAATACTCTCAAGTCCATCATGAAGAAGAAAGATGGCCGACAGGGCTCCGACGGCACCAGAAAGAACCTGCAGTTTGTGGGCGTTAATGGAGGGTGAGAAGGGTCACTCAATTGGCACTGTGACTTAAAGGCATAGTATGCAGGATTATTTAGCCTTGTGGATCTGTTTACAATCAAAGAATTCTCCTCCTCTGTCTTCAACCTCACCCACTCACCCCTGAGTTCCTGACCGAGTCAAATTCATTAGAATCTACCGGTAAATTTCTCCCATCAATTACTCAAACCAGACATCACATTGTCCAGTCAGGACTACGAACCGGACATTTTCATGGTAAAATCCTGCATGATATGGCTTTAAGAGCAGCTAATCCCTGCTTAGATAAATATGAGTAATGACAGTGTCCTCCCAGAAAATTAAAGTTTTTCTGTATGTTCTCCAAGTCATCTTGTCCTCGGTTTCATTGTAGCCGTGATAAAGTCCATCCCGTTGGGTCCTGTCTGCAGGTATGAGACGACGTCGAGCGACGACTCCAGCTCGGAGGAGAGCAGCTCAGAAGAGTCTGAGGAGGAAGCCGAGGAGGAGACGCATTGTGCAGAAGAGGAGGCGGAGCAAAGGAGAGCGGAGGAGTTCTGTAATGATGGTGCCATGAATGTTGGAGGAGGAGATGGGGAGAGAAGTCCAGAAAAAGTGGAAATACGAGAGAGGTGATTTTTCTTGAACGACTTTTTTATGGCACACACTTAAATTTTTAAGTACCCCCACTAAATAATTTTGAACAAGGCTAATGACTGAACAATTTCCATCCTTCAGGTATGAATTAAGTGAGAAAATGATGTCAGCGTGCAGCGCGCTGAAATCCCACTTGAACGACCCAAAGGCTTTAACCAGCAAAGATGTGGTGAGAATTGCTTCTCTCTGTAGAGGCCTTTTAAAACGCAGTTGTGTTTACTGCTCTGTAATGGCTAATGTTGAAGTGCTCCTTTTGGCGTGATGTTCCAGCCCGTTTTCATTAATACTGCCTAAACTGTAAGATGAAATCGGTAATAATGCTCTACAAACTATTCTTAAATCACAAAAGTAAATCTAAATGAATTATATTTTTTTCAAACATTATTTTGCATGGCATTCATCCAACAATGAGCTCAAGCAAACCAAGTTTCTCAACTTTGGAATATTTGGTGACTTGTAATTTTTGCCTTAGAAAACTGCTAATTTCTCACATTAAAATCTGGGTTTCTCTATGTCAATTCCTGGCATCTATAATCTTCTTGGAGCCACACAACGTGACCTGCTTAACTGGCAGCCTCTTTAATGCAGGGATCGATCCCGGCTGAAGTGACAAATTTCCAACTTTGTTACTCTATTCTCCAAAAGCTAAGGAATGATTAGATCTTTTTGTTCCTAATGTTCTGTAGAAGAATGTTTGGCCAACAACACAGGGCAGGCCTTAATAGCAGGTTAATAGCAGGTTTCCTTTTTCATTATTTATTTATTTTTTGAACTGGAATGGCTTTCCGCTGTCTTTAGGAAGTGGAATTCATCTGCAGTGGCACTGGCAATTTCTTTATATCATTTTAATCACCTTAGATATGAAAATACTTATCCTATTGAAAGTACCATGACAATCTGTACATTAGTTATTTTTGTTATATGTATTGTGTGTTTCATAGCACAGATGAAACGGGCTAAGTATCTACAAGATTACATAGATCGCTAATTTCGTAAAGTTACTGTTTTCTATCCAGCTACCTAAAATTAAGCACAGATAAGTATTTGTATGTCAGGAAAATGAACTGAATTGCTGATTAGTCTTCCTTCAATAAAAGATATCTGTAAATGTTTATACATGTGTTTGTGTTGGTACCAAACAGGAATATGCAAAGAAAATCTACTTCAGAGGAAAATTAATATTTGTCCCATGTTCCTCTTCCACAGAACTGGCACCTAGACAAAGTGTAGCTTAATGCAAGTGCAACTAGAATGAATCGAGTATCTGATTTAAAATATTCTGCATTTGTAGTATCATAGCTGACTTCTTTCCAAACATAAGTATTTCAATAGCATTCATTTACAGTGATGAGTGCTTCTCTCATTCATGTTGTTGATTTAATAGTGCATGGATAATGTTTTACAGAATTTTACAGAATACCATAGCAACCAATTCACTGCTGCTCAGTTTTCCCATTTGAAGGCTATTGCTGCAGCATGTGGTTGAGTGCTTTTCTGCACCTTCTTCCACAGAGAGCTAGCCTGAACACCCTCCAGCATGAGTGGTTCCGAGTGTCCAGTCAGAAGTCCGCCGTGCCAGCCATGGTGGAGGACTACATCTCCGCTTTCAAAGCCGTTTCGCCTGCCGTGCTTCGACACGTCGTCAACTTGGCCGACGGCAACGGCAACACGGCCCTTCACTACAGCGTGTCCCACTCCAACTTTGACGTCGTCAAGAAGCTGCTGGACGCAGGTATCGTAATGATTTCTCATTCTTCTCTGTCAAAGCAGACCTGAAATTGGAAGTAATTTACACCGCATCATGTACATTTTCTCATGACGTTGACAGACGTTGCCTCATGAACTGTTTAAGTTGTGGAAATACTTCCTAAAGAGCCCCTGCTGGGGCAGTAACCACTCTTCCTCTCCTCTTCGTCATGAGCGTGCTCTTAACGGTAGTCTTGGGCTTGTTGCAGATGCCTGCAATGTCAATCAGCAGAACAAGGCGGGCTACACTCCCATCATGCTCGCTGCCCTGGCAGCAGTGGAGGCACCAAAGGACATGCAGATCGTGGAGGAGCTCTTCAGTAAAGGGGATGTAAATGCCAAAGCTAGTCAGGTGAGTGGCAGGAGTCACCTGCTTCCTGGGCAGAAGTGAATACTCACATAGTTACACAAGCAATTGTAATTATTTTAGGAATAGTATCACTTACTTTATGGTTTTATACAAATGTTGTCTGTATAAAACAATGACTTGTCTTATGATTCTAGACTGGCATAAGTTACCTTACATCCAGCAGTTTAATGATGCTGCAAATTCTCTCACTGGTCAATGCTGTTAGCTAGGACTGGTCATATAACTCAGGTGAATGCACTCATCTTCTCTAGCATTGCACATTACTATCTGAGCCTCTGCTAAACAGGAAATGAGGGTGTATGATAACTGGCATTATCATATCAGTCATTATATTATAGATTTATTTGCATTTTTGTTTTCCTGTCTAAATCCTAGGTGCACTTTAGTTCAAGATTAGTTTGTTGGTTTTAAAGGGAATACGTTTGTTTTTATCAGCATCCCTCTTATCCTCTGTCCTGATGTGGCACAGTATAATGCTGTATTGCAGTTGTTGAAAGCACAAATGTATCCATACGTCAGTGAATAAAAGGTCTTACATTACACGCATTTAGCAGACGCTCTTATCCACAGCGACTTACATGACATGTTACAGAGCATTTACATTGCATCCATTTATACAACTGGATATACACTGAAGCAATGCAGGTTAGGTACCTTGCTCGAGAGTACAACGGCAGTGTCCAACCCAGGAATCAAACCTACAGTACAACCTTTAGGTTACAAGACCTATTACACCCATTATACTACACTGCCACCTTGCTTCAGGCTGGGTTCCCCCCCCATTGAGTAACTGTTGTGACCCCCCCAGGCTGGTCAGACGGGGCTCATGCTGGCGGTCAGTCACGGGCGGATGGAGATGGTCAAGGCCCTGCTGGCCTGCGGGGCGGACGTCAACATCCAGGACGACGAGGGCTCGACCGCCCTCATGTGTGCCAGCGAGCACGGCCACGTGGAGATGGTGAAGCTGCTGCTCGCCCAGGCCGGATGCGACGCCACCCTCTGCGACAACGTGAGTCCCCCATGTCCCTGTGACAACGAAAGGGGCAGCCAAAGCGACCCTTTTAGCGGGATTAGCTCACAGCGCACCGCAGGGTGTATTACTCCTCTTATTATCAGCTTGTATTCTACAGCGCATGCACGTTTTGAAATGTTTTACAAACAAACTCTTTTGGCATTTCCAGTACTTCACATGTATGAATAATTTGTGAACTTACCGTGTTTGAGTAATACGAGCAATGTTTACATTGTTGTTCTCGTGACAAGTCCAGTTAATTGCGCCGATTTTAAATGTTGGGTTGACAGCAGCTGTGCTCTTTGTATTACCAGGATGAGAGTAATGCCCTGTCCATTGCTCTTGAGGCTGGGCACAACGATATCGCCATGCTGCTGTACGCCCACGTGAACTTCTCCAAAGCCCAGTCCCCGGTATGAGTCTCCTTGCTCTTCAGATTCTTTACCCAGGTCTATTTTTCTCTGCCTTTGGGGTGACAGAAAAATTCACAGAATACAAGCATTGACTTGTCTTTTTTTGTGTGTGGATTGAAAAAGTGTGGCTTTTTCTTATTTGATATGATTCAATGATCACATGTGAATACAAATGTATAATTGTAAAAAATATATCACATATTGTCCATAATGCAATGGCACATTTTATTATATTAGGGACAGTATGGGGGGGGGGACTTTTTTACAGCACTGTACATTCAGAGACAAACGCTAGCGACACTGCTTTGAGAATGTTGCACTTGTTCTTAGGGGAAGGCAGCTTGCATATTTTGCGATTAAGCATTGTGTTGTGTTGTACTAGTAGTAGTACTAGTAGTTTAGTTTAATTCATTTTTTGCCCCCTCTCTACAGGGGACCCCTCGTCTTGGGAGAAAGGTGCCTCCGAGCCCCACTCGGAGGACTGCGTTTGAGTAGTGTGAACGCCCCCCCCCCCTCTTCCCCAGCTCCAGCTGCTGCTATTGGTTCATGTTAACCTGAACACAACTGAATGAATGTATTTACAAGCGGATATCTCTGTGCCTGAGCTCACCAGCATTTACCAACAGTAGAGGAAAGAAAGCATTGTGCTTATTCTAAATTGTTATTCGACTGGAAGTGTTCAATCTAGCTTTTACTTCACACACTTATATATGGAAAGTAGTTGGTCTGTGTTATCCTTCAGTATTGTTTCACTTTTTAATTGCCAATCAATACTGTCAGTAGAACCCATGTATATAAAGGAGATTTCAGATCCTGGAACGTACTGGTTAAAGGCAGTGTATTTTTTTTCTCTTTTGACTTTTTGTACAAATATAATTTCTCCTCTACCTGTCCTCTATATTTTGAGATGCAGAACCTCTTACCCAGGTGCCTTTGAATAATACAGTGATATGGATTGAATATATCTGATTTTCATATATGTATTCATATCTATATTGGATAAACTGTCTTTTGTAAAAGATCATTTATATCTATTTAAAAATCACTCTATTTGTATTATTTCAGATTCCCTAAATTAGGAGAAGTCTAATATTTATAAGTTAAGTAGATGATAGTTTTTAATGTATACACATATTTTATTTCACCATATAGACTGTATTTTAGAGCAATTACATGTGTAAATGTACCATTAATAAACTTTCTAAGCAGGTGCTTGTATTTAAATATCTTAAGTGCCTTGCAACTGCCATATAACAAAATAAAGTTCTCTGAATTGCCATGCGTGCTCTTTCATCCTACTTTAGAAAGTCATATTATATCATTATATTAGTGCTGCTCTTGCAAAGCCTGTTTGCCCTCTTTGCATATTGCTAATTTTTCAAACCATGTTTTCATACATGCATGGTGTCAGTAGTGTATAGTTCTCTGCCTCCATCTGCTGGTGTTAATTTGTATCTTAAACCATTCCATATGCTTTGAGTAGTTTCCGTTAAAATAAATAAAACTTTCTTTTGCAACTCGGCTGATTTGATTCTCCCACACTGTTGCGATCATAATAAGTCTTGAAGAATTATTTCAGTCACTAAATCCATAATGTCTTTTCAGTATTAAGATGAAAATGAATTTAGATGTCGAAGTGCACTTCTGTGTGGATTTCTTTTTTTTTTAAAGAGCCTTTTGGTGTTGTGCACCCAATTTTATCCAATGTAATAATTACAGACCAACACTGATGATGTTCGTGTCTGACAATACTGAATGCTTTTATTTTTGGATATTAGGTCAAAATGGGTGCTTACATATCCTCAAAGAATAATGGTTACTTGTGCATTACTGCCCTATATACAGTGATAGATCCTTGCTGTCTGTTTCTTCCGTAAAGTCAGGCAACCTATGCTTAGAAAAGGCTCTTTCTTCCACTGTGAGAGGAGGTTGTAAATATTTTTAATGTGCCGCATTCTACCTATCCTATTCCATCTACAGTTATCTTAGTTTTCATTATTATTATCCCTGTTATTGTTGCTACAAAACGTATTAACCTTCTGTTCAAATAGCGCAAATATTCCAGCACATCTGAACATTTGAAAGAAATTTTTAAAGGGACATGAAGCTAATTCTATTACAACTGAAATCGCCTCTTACACGCTTCTTCTCAAGTTACTTCTGCACCATTTGACATGGAATACGAAATACATCGGAATACTGCCATCTGGTGTTGTACGAGTTTTGTCGTTTGTTAGATGGTTGCCTAGTTCTTGCTAACACCGATTAGGCCTACTTTAGAAAACATTGTTATAACAAATGCATTCCAGGAGTCCAGGATAGCATTGCGTCAGAAATAATAATTTTGCCGTGCCCCATTCCCAATACTTTCTACATCTATAAATGTTTGATTATCCCTTCATGCGTTGTTGTGTTTTCGTGCTGTGTAAAAACAAATAACCAAATAATAATATAATGCTTTTAATTTGTTGCATTTAACTAAATTGGTTAAAGCGATGTGATGTTACAATGCTTGTTTTTTTATTTTTTATTTTATTTTATTGTGTAGGCGCTGTAGTGACAATGAATGCAGTGTGCTTATTTGAGAGTGGACTACCCTGAGTCTGAACGTCTCCCACGCGGTTTTGGTATTCGGAGACTGATCGCGCGCCAAAGTATTTCAAATTGCGCGAGGTGACTGGACAGCAGAATCGAGGAGTAAATGCAAGCTTGTTGCATTTTACATTGCAACATCTCCGTCACAGCATTAAAAGGGGAGACTGCAATCAGTTGATGCTGCGGAACTAGATTGGCATTCTTTTGTTTCATTTACTATTTTTGTCCAGTAGTTATTTTTTAACTCTAGAAAGTTAAGGGCCTTTTTTATAAGCTGCAACATCTAAGGTGGGTTTAACGCTTTTCATCGGAAATGAGCGACGACGAACAGGCCAAGCAGTCCATGGAATGTGCTGGATCCATGTCTTCTGGCAAAAAACCGCCGAGAATGCCTAAGTGTTCCCGTTGCAGAAACCATGGTTATGTGTCACCTTTGAAGGGACATAAACGATTTTGTAACTGGAGGGATTGTCTATGTCAGAAATGCAAATTGATCGCAGAACGGCAGAGGGTGATGGCGGCTCAGGTAAAGTCATTTAATCACGATCAGAATTCAGCATTTAATTGAATGTTGTACTTTTTAACTAACATGCAATCTCACAGTAATGCGTTTTTAAAAATAATTTTAAAGTTTGACATCTGAGTTCAAGTGGCTGTGCATTAGCTAGAGGTGTAATCTCTAAATCGATCACTATTAGCCATCTAGCTATCATACAAGCTAAATCCAATCAAGTCGATTTGTACTAGCTAGCTATTGGTTAATTGTTTTCTAGCAATCCTGCTCGCTAGCTACATTTTCTTGTTTGTTAGCTAGCTCGGTTGGTTACAAATGTCATTATTTACCATAACAATAAATATTTATTTTGCAAGGCAGAAAGTGGATACTATGTATATAACCAGCTAAGTAGTATTAGCAGGCTAACTCGCTGGTGTTGTGTTCGTACAATGAAACCTGCCGTTAGTGGCTTTATCTTACCCAAGAAGCCATGTACTGTCTTCAAATAGCTACAAGTTAGCTATATCTTGTTTCCAGCTAACTGAAATTATTTAGCGAGGTAGAAAAATAATTAGATCAGGTATTGCCTGTGAGAACAACAATGCCTTAATTTGTCTAGGAGCTTTTCAGAATGACACTTATTTATACGAACATATTTGTCTTTAAGTAAATGATATGAACGTTGCATCAAACAATAAATCAGCTTCTTCTTTTCTTTTTTAGTTTCTCCTTCATTTGGTATGTGATAAAAAAAAATCTAATATAAATTTGTTGTCTCTGCAAGACCCCAGAGTATTGAATTAAATTGAGAAAAAAAAAAACATTGCTTTCTGAACGCAGTGCAAATGTGACCTTTAAAAAGGTAAAAAATAAAATATTTATGCAGATCGCATTGTGTTTAGTATATTTAGCACATTTTATCAGGCTTTTTAAGGAAGTTTGGTCTTGAGCAGGTGCTGCACACATCTAATAGCCTGTCTCGTACCCTGAACCTCTCTCATATCCCCTGTTTCCAGGTGGCACTCCGCAGACAGCAGGCCCAAGAGGAGGAGATGGGCATCTGCAGTCCAGTCACCTTGTCCAGCACGGAGGTCATGGTGAAGAATGAAGCCACAGGTGACAGGGCTTGCTTCTTCTCCGCAGGGGAAAAGTCTCCCCCTCTCCAAAACAACGAAGCCACATCACCCTCTGCTACAGGTACTGTAGGTTTAATGGCACACAGTAGAACACAGAGTACTGTGTGCTCATAGAGAGAAGCGATAAGTCACTGCAAGATAAAGATTAGCAAAAACTTTACCTGTACATGATACCATATGCAGGGGTATTTACAGTGCTTGTGTTTGGGTTTCTCCCCCTAAATCTACATGTACACCACAAATAGTTGCAATTGGGCTAATTATATAAACATGGTGTTCAATATAAGGTAACTGGTGCATTTTCCCCTAAACACATTCACAGAAGAGAATTTACTGGTTGGGGAGTCTGTCAAAAAGAAATGCTAGTTCAGCAGTTTAATTTTTAAAAGGCTGTGCCTTTATTCAGGGGAGTTTCTACAGTTTACATTTCTACGTATTCATTTGAGCAGATACGTATTTACTGAAAGTCTTTTTGGTCATGTTTAGTTTACTACAGCACTGTCCAGGTGCCAAGCTGGCAACTCTTTAATGTAAAGTCCTCTCCCTTTATCTCTGTGCTATACTGCCCAGTATACCAACAACCACTAATACTCTTCTTCAATTTATTCTGATGCAAACTAACCTTACATATTTAAATACACAGGACTGCACTAAATCAGATCTGAAATGCAAATATTTTTAGTAGAAGAATTTGTTGTGGTCCTGGTGAAAAATTACAGTAGTCATGTTTGTAGTCAAGTTACAAACATGAGGTTAATATCAGTTTGTTTCTGTGGATCAAAGAAGCAACCATCAGCGTCTTGGGAATTATAAATAATGGAATCTGTAAATACATGTATGATGTGATTCCTGAAATACATGTGAACTCTTGTTTCTCTCCAAGACCCACTTATTCTCTCACCCTCATATGACAGAATAAGTCACAGATTTCAAGATTTTTCAAGCTCAAATGCAAGAAGTCAAGAATTAATTAATTGCAGATATAATCAAATTAATTAATTAAGTTAATTGCAGATATAATCAAAATAGAATAAATATTATTGAAATGTTTATTTTTTAATAATAGAACATTACTCTTGGTAAACTTAAACTCAAGCATCACAATGCTTACAGCACAGTGTCGTATCGACATATCACTTGAAAAGAATGGACTGAGTGAGAGTACGAAGGAGTTGTGGGAGCTGACCGTAATGAATGGGAGTCGAGTTTAAGAAGTTCTTCGATAAGTGACTGCTGATAAAGATTATCAGAAACAAGTTGTTTCCTGATTCTGTGTGCCAGTGAATGCCAGCCTGGTTATGGGCTGCTTAACTGACGTCATTTTAGATTTGGACACATTGTTTTATTCTGGTCCATTTATTCTCATGCATTTGTTTAATAACAGCCATGGGAATGCTTTTTCCATAGTTTTATCTATCGAAACAGGTAAATGCATAATGCTCACATGACAACTGTGTTTGAATTTGCTTTTGAGCTGCTGGCAGAGATCTGCCTCTGGCCCCAAAAACTTTCTGTGTTTTGTGTGGAAGTGCTTGAAACTCAGGCAGCGTTTCAAAAGTTTCCTTTCCACGCACAGCAAACCTTTCTGAAACACTACCAATATTTTACCAATAAGTTACAATGAAGCTAACAATTCTTTTTTTTTTAATGAAAATTTTATGGGCTTTTCAGCTTTATTAGACAGTGTAGTGTAGACTAGAGAAACAGAAAGAACGGGGAATAGCGGGAGAGACATGCGACAATGGTCGCGCGGTCGGACTCGAACCGCCAACGTCGCGGCTCGTAATGAGCATGTGGGCAGTGCTCTACAGGCTTCGCCAAGAGACACCCCCGAAACTAACAATTCTTGAGACACTTTTTCTTCCATACTGTCAGTGGTCGGATAGATTACTGTTTGAAATTAAACTTTACCGTTTGAAGTGCAATGAGTACCATTCCATTGTCGTTATGCATACATTTCCCAGAAGCATTGCTACGCGGGTTCTAAGATGAAAGGGCACAACAGAGCGGTCTTGTTCGTTGTATTGTGCATGCCAATATCATTTCAGTATGCTTTTAATTGTTTGCAGTAGGCTCATGCTGAGGAAGAAGTCAGGGGGAGACAGGGGAGATCTGTGAACATTTCATTATTGTGCTGTTGTCGTATCTGCAGGGAAGCGATTGCGCCGTGCCAGACTGAGCCATCTCTTGATCATTCCGTAGGTTTTGTGTGGTGGGAGAAACAGTGTGTTCCTGCCATTCAGATAGTGCTCTCAGGAGTGGAATACCACATGGGTCAAGGCTACTGCGGCGATGGCAGGTCCAGCGTTGGTGACAGAACTGTACAAAAGGAGCTCAGCACCCATTTATTTTGTGCTGACAAGAGCTAAGAGCACAGCTCATGACAGTCCGCATTAATATCTTGGAACACCGGGGTCAAATGCCAGGCACACCAACAAAGTTGTCTAACATTCACAAAATGGTTTTCTGTGAAACATGTCAAATACAGGACTGTACAATTATTGGGAACCTTTGACAGATTATTAATTTTACAGCTGGCCTTTTAGATACAGCTGATATAAAATGATTTGAGTTATTTTTTTTTAGTTGAAGTGGAACTGAATGCGTCTCTAATTTGGTCTTGTCAAGTGCTGTTGCATTATATCTGTCACCAGCAGATGGCATGTGCACATTCTACATTTGTAATAAGCAAGTTACCTTTTTGATCGTAGTCATGATAGTGATGCATTTAAGACTTGTCGAGTAAGAACTATTCAAAAAGACTGTTTTTTAAATTGATCAAAGCCTGTGTTACACACTTTCATTCAGGTTGTTGTGTTTTAAGCACATTTGAGATGGCATTTTTATAAACTGGTGTTGGATTCTTTAAGTTATTGTCAGAGACTTTCATACCTTATCCTATTACGGATTAAACAGTATCTTGGGGTATAGGGTCTTCTCCATGAAGTGAAGTTCAGTGGCTTCTGTTATTTTTCACTTGCCCGCGCAAACTTCATTTTTCATATGCACAGGTGAATATGTACTGGAACAATTACCCATTTTGAAGGTAGAAACAGTTCTTTGGCTGCTTTGCTACACTACTCAATGCTGCATTAGATCAGCAAACAGTGACTGTTAATTATTCTTGAGAGTAACAATTTTTGCTTTGAAGTATTTCCAGACACAAGTTCTGGAATTGTTATTGGCACATATGTTCTGTGATTCTTATTATGACTGAATGATAAATAATTTATCATAAGGGAAATGATGTAAGCATAATGGTGGCAGTTTCTCTCTGTGACTTGTTTAGAACAATAAATATACCAAAATACTGTTTTAATGTTATCCTCTCATAATGTTATCTCACAACCAAATGGGAACCTAGACTGAATTTACCCAGCATTCTTGAAATCTTAGCTGTGATGCTGAAATTTCTGTTAGTGTAAGGTTTAAGTGGATGGTGGTATGTTGAGCAGGAGAAACAACAAGATATGTGGTATATGCATATGTAAATGGCATAAAAAATACTATAAGATTATTCTGTTACTCCCTAGAGGAAATTGCATGGCAGCCGCAGTGACTTGTTCCTTTGTATTCCAGGGAACCGACCCGCCATGCCGTCCAGTCCCACGTCGGCCAGCAGGGGGCACCCTGAGGGTTCATCTGATCTGATGGTGGATGCATCCTACTACAACTTCTACCAGCCCTCCCGCTACCCTGCCTACTACAGCAACCTGTACAACTACCAGCAGTACCAGGTGCCCCAGAGAGCTCACTACCAGGCTAGCCCTCATGCGTTCTCACCTCATGCTGCCCTGGGCCCTAACATTACGTTATTAAATGCAGAGAAACCTTTGTGCCTTACATTACATTGCATTGCATTGCATTACATTACAGACAATTAGCAGACCCTCTTATCTGGAGCGACATATGTTACGTATGTTTTTACATTGCATCCGTTTATACAGCTGGATATATACTGAAGCAATTGCAGGTTAAGTACCTTGCTCAAGGGTACAATGGCGGTGTTCTACCTGGGAATCAAACCTGTGACCTTTAGGTTACAAGACCAGCTGTAACCGTTGGATTTATTTATTTATTGATTTATTAATTTTTACCTCCCAGACCATCTGCCTCTCTATGTGGGGGCAAAATCTGATCTAATAGTGGAAGATGGTATTTTCTGTATTCAGTAACCTCAATAACCCTTCATCTTGTTTCTTCTTAAAGGAGAGTCACAGTACAGTTACATAGGACTGTGATTATTTTTAAAAATTGCCTGTTATTGCAGATTTTTAAATTTGCTTTTGGATTTTATTTTTAAAAAACCTTCAGGGGTTTGAAATGTTTGAGGTTTTCCAGTTTCCACTTGTAAAACCGGGGGGCGGGTGGGGGGGGGGGGGGTTTATGATAAGCATGCTCTCTTCTGCTGTGATAAGTGTAAGATCCTGCTCTGCCTTAAATGAGAGCCAATTTGGGCAAAGTAGTTGTTTTAGCAATCAGTAAAACAGCAACATCTCTGCCCCTCCACCTTCAACCTCTACTACTCACCACAGACCCCCAGCTACTCACCCAAGGATTCAGACAGCCTTCTTTGACAAATCAGATTTGTTTTCTCCTAGCTCTACGCATGTTAATGGAGGCAGGTAGGTGATGACCATGAGCTCTGTGCTCACTCTTGCTCATTGTAGCCCATATTCTCTGAGAAGGGGGCGACGGCGCGTAGGATAGGGTGCGATCCACGTGCACTGCGGTCTGAGATTCATCTGAGCTCCCATCTGCCACCTCCCACTGCTGCGAGGGGGCTCTGCGCCGGCAGTGCAGGCGGAGAATGATAAAATAAGGGTGGCATAACCATGCACATGATCCAGACATCCGATGGTGCCAGATAAGGGCATTATTAATGAGGCAGTGTGCCGTGCACTGGAGTTTGAGCGCGGCATCTGGGCGAACGTCAGCACACTGTGCCCAGGAACGCATGCAGCACAGGCACCCAGGCATTTTTAGTGCTTTTTAAAGTACCTATCTGCGGTATTTAATACTTCTGTAAAGTAGAAATATCCACAAAGTAGAGTTTTGAACATCTGCTTGCTCACTTGTGATTTTGGAGCAATAATATTCAACCATTATGATCCAAAGTAATCCTTAACCAGGTTTCTGCTCTGCCAGTGTGCCTGCATGACTTGGATTATCCTCAGCTAGTTAAGTAATTTATTTTTCTTCATTCATGAGTACGTTTCCTGTACATTTAATCATTATGCACCATTATTGCATGTGCACAGCATGCAGTGTATTCTAAATGCCTGTTGTGGACTTGAAAGTTTTCGCCAATTAAGTATTTTGTTCTTGGACGTTTTTTCATAATACAGTACCTTCCTCAGGAACCTGCCATTGAGATGCATTGTTATGAGAACAGTGTGGCTTTGTGTTTCTGTGCACAGATGCCCAGCAGCGAGGGTCGCCTGTCGGGCCACAACGTGTCCCCGCAGTACCGGATGCACTCGTACACTCCGGCCTCCTACTAGCCAGGGCCGCAGCCGCGTGCCCCTCCCTGGAACTCCTCCGCCAGCGCAAGTGAGTGCCAGCGCCTGCTCAGCCTGCAACTTCCATCACCCTCGAGCTGTGCGCGCGCCTGCTCGCCTATCTCCCCCCAGCTCTGTCTGTCACGCGCCTCTCGGCTGCTAGCTTACCATCACCGACCGCTGTACAGCGCCTGCTCTCTCAGCCTAAGCTCCCACACCTCGAGCCCGTCACAGCGCCTGTGTCTCAGGCCTGTGCCTTATCCATCACCCTGGCTCTGTCTGTCAGCGCCCTGCTCTCAGCGCAAGCCTTATCCACATCACCCCTCGAGCTCTGTCTGTACAGCGCCCTGCTCTCTCAGGCCCTGCTAAGCCTTATCCACATCACCCCTCGAGCTCTGTCTGTACAGCGCCCTGCTCTCTCAGGCCCTGCTAAGCCTTATCCACATCACTCCTCGAGCTCTGTCTGTACAGCGGTCCAGTCTTTAACACTGAGTTACACATGCAAAGGAAGTTATTCATTTTCAGGCTTGGGGTGCACTTTGTGTTAATCTTAATAAAATATAGGAATACATGCCACTTTCTCTCAATAATTTACTGTTCAGAGAAAGTAGCATGGCCCTTTAAATGACCTCTCCTGCGTATTATGTCCTCAGACAAACTGCAGCAGAAGGCATGGCTACATGCTTTACTGTACCTCTTCACTGGGTGGGAAGGCGGTTGTGGGTCTGCTCTCCTGGTTCTGGTTGTTTATGAGTTTCCCTTGTCAGTCCCTGTTGTTTCACCGTGAGGGTCCCCCCCCCCTCACCTCATGAGGAGGGCTTGTCCTGCATCATTACGAGACAGAAGCGCTCGTGGGACGCGTGGTCTCGTCCACTAGTGAACTCTCCATTTGCTAGTCGCAATTCGCAAAAGTTGTGGGTGTTGTTGTTGGCAACTAAATGGCTTTGTCACCAGACCTGAAGACATTTAGAATGTCCTAAGCGACATTTAATTCTGTGGTATATGAAGTAAACATTTCACGGACAGGAAAAGAATGGCAGTAAACCAATAAGAAAACACAAAAACAACGAACACGTCCCTCTCATTCACTCGCTGAGACTCAAGTGCTACATTTGGCATGATGCGGGGTGCATTTAGTGAAAGTAGCGTGACCTTGTGTGGCTGAACAGCCTGTCGCTGGCGGAGATAAGCCTTTATCTGCCCCTCCTCCGGCCCTGGTACAGCCAGTGCCGCAGCCTCAGATTAGCAGTCCCACGGCGGTGTGGAGGTGCGTTCGTCACTCCGCCTGAAAGATCCTTTCTTCGTCCCGTCTGTGCCAAGTGTCCGAAGGCTTTCTTCTGAGTTCAGCCCAACCCGGAGCTGAGATACGGTATCAGTCTCAGCCCAAATATAACCGCGAGACGTAAACAGTCGGTCGGGCTCCGGGTGGGTTTCGGACCTCTGCCGTACTGCCAGTGGATGGCACTGATTTCAGGAGCTCTGCGCCAGCATGTCAGACGTATGCATGTCACGCAGGGCAGTCAGATTCCGGGAGGTGCTTGTGTTGCTTCTTTTTGCAGTCCGTTGAATATCAGAAAGAGTTTCTTCATGTCCCAAATTAACAGTAGCAGTAATTTGTATAACACATTTAATACAATAGTTTACATACTGGTAAAATGTACAAAATAAACAGATGAGAAAAGAGGCTTGTTTTCTCAGTAATCTCCCCCCTTCCAAAGGCTGTGAAGAGTGTCCACAAGGTTTGCAGTAATGAGCATGGAGTGTAAATCTATCTGCTGTTATACTGATCTCTGTGAGCCTGTGTTTATAACCATCAGTGGACCGTAAAAGGGGTTGCATAACCTTCAGGAGCAAAAAGGCCGTCCTTCCACAGGTCTGCCGTCATGGGGAAAATGGCCCCGGGAGCTAGCGAGCGGGAACAGTTAGGATTCGCCAGCAGTGATGAAGCTCGCCGTGCGTCTTTGCCCGTCCATCACGCGGCGCAGCACTGTAAAATGTACAATTTTAGTTTCTGTGAATTTCATGTCAGAAACTATGTTGTAATTGTGTATGATTGGTTATGTACGAAGCTGCCTTTTTTAGTGTACCACATAGCCTATGTACTGGTCGATAGTGTCTGGGATTTTGTCAACTGAGAGATAGCACAATAGAAATAAATTAGTTTTTTTCTTGTGCTTTTGAAGATATTGGCAGTAATCTGTATTAAATAGTACAGAGGAGATCAAACACCCAAGAGCATTGACATTGAGCCTGTCAGCTTTATGTACTTTATTCTTTTATTTAGCCCCCGGCAAAGAACTTCAGCACACAGCCAGTAGAACTGTGGATAATTGCACTATAGATTTCTGCGTTATGAGTAAAAAGCTAATCCACAGATCTGCAAATGATTGCTGTACAGAGCCAGTGAATACATCACACCCTTAGCAACACACATTAGTATTAACGATCGGCCATTTTGAAATGGTGACTAACTGCAGACCAGCGGAACACTGAGCCTTGGACCAATCAGAGAGTTAATGAGGGGACAAATAGCTCTTCTTCATGGCTTCTTAATTATCTGTGTGGTAGAAGGCAAAAAGGAAAGGGGGCAGTTGGAGGGAAGGAGATTAATACAGCTGTGATCTGCTGAGTTCATCAAGGTCAGAAACCCAGTCTTAGCGTGTGAGTAACAGTGTTATTACCCAAATAACGCAATAACTTAATAAATCGGCACTTGGGGAGACATTAGATGAAGAAAAAACACCTATTGTGACTATATTTTCTTGTGGGGAAAAAATTATTGGCTGCATATTTTTTGGTATTGTTACCATGGCCTTGCATTGAAACGGGTGCTGGGAACACCTATACTGGAGCCAACCATGCAGGTCTCTAGTGAACATCAGCTCTCAACAAGACCAGGAAGTGAGCTTCAAAAATGCAGCCTAGTTTTTAGCCGCTTGGTTTCAGCACTTCAGTGCTTTATTTAAGTCATTGCCATTTGGATTTGTTTCGGGAATAAATGAGGTGCGTTTTAGTCATTTTCAATAGTTTCTTGTATAGGACATTGTGACCTCTCTTCTATACTACGTACAGAAGTACAACAAAAGTGAGCCTTTTGGCAGTATTTGCTGTCCGAAATTCAGCAAATTGTTTTGTTAAGTGAAGTAAGTGAAGTAAGCGACTGTAGCAGTGAGTTGATGGTTTTTGATGTGTGCCCCCCGCCCAACCTCCCCACAGTGTTCGCTCCTGGCAGCGGGCATGACGCTGGCCTGCCCTGCCTGTCCATCAACCCCTTGGTCAACTCTGAAACCAAGCAGGAGTGCGAGACCAGTTCTGAGTCTGAGGTCTTCGCCGTGAACGTTGTCATCGATGGGCCCAGTGAGTGAGGCCTTCCAGGTGACAGCCCCTCCACACCACAGCAGCTAAATCAAGCTCAAAATCACTGATGATCACCAGCAGCACTGTCAATGCGAACGGGTCTGTGGCTTTTCCATAGCCCCCTGTATTCTGTATTTGTTTTCAAGTTTCACACTTTCATTCATTATTTTTGTGCCAGGTGAAATAAATGGAATTGCATCATTATGGAGTATAATGCATTCAGCAACATTGACTCTCAATGCGTTGCATAACAATGGCATTTTATAGTTTTGCAGAAATCGCCATGCTCTAAGACAATTAATGAAATTTGAGTTTATAATTTTTTTTATAAGTTATTAATAATCATAGTTCTGAACAAAGCAAAATGTCGGTTTTGTCAGTAGCAATACAAAATTCATTTTGTATTCAAATTGCTCAGCACTGTGAATATTCATTTTGGCACATTCTCCATGCATTTTACAAAGAAGCACGGAATGCTCAGACTGTGCTACAGTATGTGTTTGTCATATAGTTGTATCACCCTTAAATGTATTATGAATTATTGTAATGCTCTTAATAATAGTGTGCTTATGTTCATGTTCATGTCAGTACAGTATATCTGTAGTCTAAAATTAACATTTCATAATGGATAACTACACTGAAATTTGTTTTCTCATCACTCATATTTTGTTTTTTTTTATTTTGGGAAGTACTGCATCAGTTCTGTGCATTTCCAGTTTTAATTGAAAAGTTCATCTAATGTGCAGTATCAGTTTCAGCAACTGCCTCCACATTTCTAAACAAGTTCTTTCTTAAATAGCTCCTCTCAAAGAGAGCAGTAATGTTTTATGAGCTTTGACAATGTTGTGACCGTTATGTTAATGTTTGTGCTTCCTGAGAACAATAACAGCACAGAGAAAAAAAATGTTTTACTGAGATTCATTTTTGATTACATGTTATTAGACTAGTTTTAGTAGTTATGTTTTAATGAAAACAGCAATTGTATAATAGTATATGCAAGTGTTTATGGTAACTGCCAAGTTTATTGGAATAAAAGTGTTATTGATGACCAAATGTGTCTGATTTGGGAGTGCGAAAGAAAATGTACTTTTATTTTCTTGCTCTGTGCTTTTAAAACATCTATTTGATTTCACCCCCTATGTTGTAAACAATAATCTGACCATCTTGTGTTTTTATTTATTTATTTGTTTATTTAATAAGCGCACTTAATCTTAATTTCATCCACCAGTGGTTTTAGGGGTGGAGAATATGGGGTTACCTATATAGGTTTGACATTATAAATCTCTTCTTGAGACTGGATTATACAGCAGTGTCGATTGATGCTGATATATCACAGAAATTTACTGTCACTTCTGTTTTCAATTAAAGATACAGTCAGTCAGATAATGCCTTAATTGGATTTTACAGGAGATTCGGTTTTACTGCCTGATGCTTTATGAGCTTAGTTAAGGAAGGCCATTTTATCACAGTCGTCAGACACTGCTGGTGCTGGGGGTCTATCAGGTGGTACTGGGGGCTATATCAGGTGGTACTGGGGGCTATATCAGGTGGTACTGGGGGGCTATATCAGGTGGTACTGGGGGGCTATATCAGGTGGTGCTGGGGGGCTATATCAGGTGGTTCTGGGGGGCTATATCAGGTGGTGCTGGGGGGCTATATCAGCTGGTGCTGGGGGGCTATATCAGCTGGTGCTGGGGGGCTTGGTAAAGGCTGGGGATAAAGTATCTCTTTCTCTTATGCCTCTGTTGATCTGTCAATTCAGTTCAATTGTATTTGTATAACGCTTTTTACAGTGAACTGTCACAAAGACACTTTACTGAGCAGCAAGGCAAGAGACAGCAAAAAGAGCAAACGGCAAACACCACGCCTGAACCCCCAAATAGCAAGTACATGAAGTTAATCAAACCCTGTGCTCTATAGATAGAACAGGCTTCATTCTGCCAACAGACACTCCAGACCCACTCATATGATGGTAAGTATAAGCACTGTGGGTATTTGGGACCTGCACAGTAAAATGTCCAGGTAACTTTTAGGGCTCAAATTAGCGTTAGGGTTAGGGTTATAAAACGGTAAATCATGAGGGTTGAGGCAAGTTTACGGTGTGTTAATGATTTTGAATGAACCACATTTTTTTTTACCTTCAGTAAGGAAATATTAGTCTCGTGTCCCTATAGCCATCATAAACATTTGCCATATATTAAATTTTAAATTTTGTCGAAGTTTTGAGTTTAGTCGAAAATATATAAATATATATCAAATATAACATTGTTCCCGGTGATATGCCACCCACGAAAAAATATATATTTACTTAGTGTATATGCTACAACGCAGTTCATATAGTGAAGTTTACTATGACATTAATCCTAAAAGGTGTCCAGCAGAATCGCATTTTTTGCTTGCATAAACCCTTTTAATGTTTGAAACTGGAACTGGAGATGTATAGCCTACGGTGTTGTTTTTAAAAGTGTTTAAGAAGACAAACACTTTCTTCACAGTCGAGCATGCCTGCTGTTAAAACAGCTAGAAGAAGCTTACATTCGGGATTTTGGAGTATGACGCTGCATTGTCTTGGAAACTGATAACGCTGATCAATCCAAGATAAAGATTTTTTCTTTTGTAGTGTTTTCTGTCTTGTCAACAAGTGTGATATTTTTCATTTTGTAGGACAAATCACCACAAACCCGCACACAAATATGGCATTTCCCTTCCACGATCTTGCATACGTTCTTATGTTGCCGATATAACGCCCACATGCGGATAAACCACAAGTGGCCTTACGATATAGGATACTTAATATCGTAAGCTTAATTAAGAATTTGATCAGCTATAGTTTGTTTAATTTGCACGCACAGAAATCAGTATTTGACCGTTTTATTCTCGCTGTGGTGGTATCCACGACGTAAAGTAAGACAATTGATTTTTATTATTCAAAATAAGTTGAATTAGATGGGGACAAACTTTTAATTTTATTTTTTGCTGTTTTTTGCCTAGCCCTACTGCATGCTTCTTGAACGTTACTGGAACTGGAACTGGAACTGGAGAGAGAGAGAGAGAGAGAGACATCTTTTCAGTACCAGAGTAAACATGATTATTATTATTATCTAAGTTAAAAATGGAATATTCTAATAATCACTGATCATTTTAACAAGTATGTGTAAGATAGAAAATGCGAAGAATTTGTATCAAAGGAAATAGGCCCTATGTTTAATGAAGCCAGCAAACATGTTAAGCCTGAAATTCTTTTCAGACCCTATCTAAGGGTTAAAGTTGATGGGTAAATTGCAGTGTGAACCGCATCACAACTGGAACATCTATCAGATGCTGCGAAATGAGGATTAGCAGTTGTAATGCAGTTCTGAGGTCTGAATGTTTATACGTGAAGTTTGAACTACAGCTAAGCACAATTGTGTTTAGCAAATACTTTATCATAAAGTCTTGTTTATTGCTTGTTGAATTGTGTTTAATTTAACCTTGTTGTATTTTAACCGGTGTTTATTGGATTATTAATCTTAAGAACACGAAATTCCTGCACCCTGGCAGATGTTGATTTTTAAAAATTTATAGTACACATATACCTAGTAATTAGTAGTACATGCATAATTACTTTTAATGGCACTACTATTATTATTATTGTTGTTGTTGTTGTTGTCACTGTTTGCTTTACTTCTACCGTGCAGATTCGTTATTTTAAACCGGGGATATTCGCTGTAATTGTAGGCTACGAACAATTTTCAATATGCCCGACACCCAGCCGTTGTAATAGCACAAAACCTGCGTTTCCAATAGCATAAATTAGTGATATATCCTGCTTAAATAATTCGTGCGTGCATACCGCCGCCTGCTGGGGTACTTTAATAATGGCATGCCTGTCAAACTATAACAGAAAATAAAGTGAATAATTACTCCATCCAGAGGCCCGAAACTGTATTGCATAGTTTGTGCAATTGCAGTCGTAGTTGTTGAAATGAAGTGAACAATTTAGGAGACATTGGGTAGCATTACTTTGGAATACATCTTCTTTAATTTCTGTGAGGCAAGATAGTCTATATTGTTTGTAGTACAGTAACTTGGCGTCATTTTGATATCAATACTTTTAA
Source organism: Anguilla rostrata (assembly GCF_018555375.3). NCBI lineage: Eukaryota > Metazoa > Chordata > Actinopteri > Anguilliformes > Anguillidae > Anguilla > Anguilla rostrata. The sequence continues at coordinate 6,231,180 of NC_057946.1, read as the reverse complement.
TGGCAGGCATAGATTCTGCTTAAACCTTTTAAACCTGTATAACATCGTTCTTGGGTGCAAAAATGTGGAATTAAACGTCACGTTGCTAGGCTAAGTAGCCTACTGGCTAACCACATAACTGTCAGAATCGGATTCTGTTGCTGCATTTCAACCTCCTGTGGAGTAGATGGCAGCAGTGTGAAGACCATGCGTTATATCGCTAATGCACGGGAACGAAAAAATGAAGAATGCATCGTCCAATCGAAAAAGACAGCACTCTGTTGACCTCTTTGAAACAAAAGCCGCCATTAGAACAGAATAGTATAGTTCAAACTTTATAAATTCAAATGTTGATTTAGTTGTGGCATATTGACGAATTATGACATCGTAAGCTAAATGGAAAGTCAGAATCAAACATTTTCAGATCACTCTCAGTGGCCCATGTTACATCTGAAGCGGAAGAATAACGCAAGCGGTCAATCTACTCCTGAAAACGATGGTAAGACAGGTGACAGCTTTTTATCTTGGCTAACGGTTTATATTAATACTATCTGACTGGCTTTGGCAGTGAGATTGTCCATCAATGGTCAAGTTTAAACTGATATTCAAAATGTTTGTGATCACCTTGGATTTTAGGTTCTTCAGGGAAAAGCTTTTAGCGTGTTTTATTTATTCGTTAATTTTTTCTTGGCAGAGGGCACAGTTCCCTTTGTTTTTTTGCTCATTTGTTGACTTGAGTTAACGTAGCCGTCCAAGCAAGCAGCACATATGTAGTTAGACAGTTTCGCATCCGGGTTAACTAGCTAACTTATCCAAAGTAGTTAGTTGTTTGTTTATGACACGTGCAGGAATAAATATGATTTTGAAGATGATGCCATTAGCCTGTTTACGTTTGGTCCAGCACATCAAGATACCGACTGCTAACAAGTTACTAGCGAAGTGTGTCAGTGTTTTGCAAGTGTTTGATGATTTAGTTCGATGTAAAATACATATTTAAGGTCTTCTGGTTGGTACACTGTAGGGTGGATGGTTGAGTAATTCATGTATGCACAATCCAGTTCACTAGACAATAGTGTCTGTTGTTGCGCCCCACAGTATGTGTGCCGACAGCGTTTGAAAGGAAAATAAAGTAGTTTAATTGACAAATTATGCTTTACATCAAGGAATAGAAACAAAAATTGACTTTAAGCCGGCGTATTCCTATTACGTCTTGAGAGCATGAATAATGAATAATGACCTCGACAACACATTGTTCTAGTTTCCTTTACTGGGAGCAATAACACAGTGTCAGCCAGAGTAACGATTTTCATCTCCCTACCAAATTATGTTAATTTGTTTCATAATGACTTCCTACCATACATTGTACAACCTATTTTTCTTTTCTTTTTTTTACCTCAAAGATGGAAAACGAGTACGAATGCGATACAGCAAAGAGGAAGAAGAAAAACTGATTAAAGAGGTGATAAAAAGATGGGATCAGCTTTATGGCACGAAAAGTCGCTTCCTCCCGTGGGGACGGAAGACCAGCACGTGGAGCGAAATCGCGGCACAGCTGGGGGAGACCTCGAAAGGAGCCAGAGCTGGCGAGGACGTGCGGAAGAAGTGGCTCTATATGAAGCGGGTCTTCTTGGAGAAAGTCGAAGCTCAGAGGTCCTCTCACTCTGACTCTGGACCGCAGCTCACGCCGCTGGAGCAGAAGCTGCTGTCTCTGCTCAGGCAACCCCCCGCGCAGCCCTGCAATGTGCCTGATATCGGTGGTGAGTATTTGAATCTGCACAGTTTACCGTTGGCTTGGTGTAATGTGCTGAGGGAAAATGTCGCATACCGCGCTACTGTCCGTTTTGTTTCTAGTGTGACAGAGCGTAATTGGTAGTATTCACTGGGACACTGGAATGCAATGCATGGCCCAAGTTGACAGTTAACAGTATTGTAAGGATGTTCCAGAGTCATCCTACAGACACATAACCTGTTTAACTCAAGCCCACCAATTTATGTCCATTTTTAATTTAAGTATTCATAACCTGATTAGTCATGCATTTGTTTGAGGATTGTATGAGCAGAACAACTGTGTTATATCACAGGTATTAGAAAACTCTGTGGGTATGTCTTTACTAGCAAATCTATCTTGATATCAGGATTGAAATAATCAGTCCAGATGAACCAGCCCAAATTAAATACCTAAGTATCAATCAGATCAGCTTGGAAATGGCTAAGAAGAGCTACGTATGTATTTAATGGATAACATGCACAGATTGGTAAAATGTTGTGTCTCTCGTAGCCCCCAGAATGGACATGAGCCAGTCAGAGACGGACGTCTTCAGTTCTCCTGGCCGCCATTCCGTGGGATTTTTTTCTGGTTACCCGGGAGATACAGACATCTCCAGTTCCCGTAAGATGGCGAGAAGCTATTCCGGTTTCCCCCTGGCCGCTGATGAGATGTCCTGCGCCGCCCTGCTGGAAAACCAGGTGGGGGACCCTGAGGTTTCCGCCGGCGACAGAAGAGAGGACGACCCGGACGACGAGCGCTCGGGTCAGGCCGCCACGCCCGCGTCCCGGAACCTGGGCCGCCAGCACGCCGACGACGGCGCTCCCGCCATGGCCGCCATCGTCAACAGGCAGCGGCTGTGCGTGTCCCTGCAGGCGGAGGCCGTCAAGGTGCTGAGGCGGCTGGTGGGGGACGTGCACCGCTACGTCGAGCACGTGACCGAGCCCGGCGCGAATCCGAGCGCGCCCGCCTCTGCGTCGCCTGGCAACGACGCTCCCCCCCGCCCCCCGGACTCCCCCGCCTCGGGCGCGGCCTCCGTCCCGGTCCAGCTGGCCCTGCTGCACGACGACGTCCTGCGCGAGCGCTTCCGTTTCGACCGCAGCACCATCGCCTACCTGTGCGCGGTCCTCAAGCCGCACATATCCAACAAGTGGATGCGGGCGGAGGCGACGGTCTGCACCGCCCTGGCGTTCTACGCCACCGGCGCCTTCCGGTCCCCGACGGGGGACTCCTTCGCCGTGGACCAGGCGGTGGCGAGGAGCATCGTGGAGCTCGTGTCGGACGCGCTGGTGGCCGTCTCCGACCGCTTCATTAGGTTCCCCGCCTCCGCCGCGCAGAAGCGGGTGCAGCAGGACTTCCTGGCCTTCGCCGGGTTTCCGGGCGTGGTCGGGGCGCTCGGCTGCACCCACGTGGCCATCAGGCGCCCGGAGGTGAACCCCAACCTCTACGCCAACCGCAGGCAGTTCTACTCCATGAACCTGCAGATCACCGCCACGGCCGACTGCAGGATCAGCAGTGCCGTGGCCCGCTTCCCCGGGTCCTTCAGCTGCTCCCACGTCCTGCAGCACAGCCCGCTGGAGGCCTTCTGCAGCAGGGGCCACCTCGGCCAGGGACACCTCATCGGTAAGGACACACCGGCAAGAGGTCATAAACTATGCTTTCTGACCTATCTGTGTAATGTATCTGACTTGTCGGACATAATGACTCATGCAGTGTACATATGATAAATGCACATTAAATGGTCTTACTGGTTTATTGACATTTTTACCACATTGTTACCCTTTTACAGGAAGTTGCAAGAATGCAACTAAATGACCAGATCGCAGACCTCCAGAATCAGACCTGGGTCTAATACGTATTTGTTTTGGATTCAAATACTTTTCTGTGCTCTCTTGATCTTGCCTGGTGTAATTGAGCCTGCCAGTATGACCAGAAAGCGGGGTTTGCACTTTTTGAGTGTATTTAATTGGTTCCAATACACCAGACAAGATCAGTAAAGCGTAGAAAAGTATTTGAATCCAAAACAAACACGTATTTGACCCAGGTCTGTCCAGAGTACACGTCTTTAAATAATCTCTCTGCTTTTTGTTTCCGTAGCTCACTCCGGCTACCCCCTGAACCAGTGGCTGCTGCCCCCCCTCCCGAACGCGCACACCAAGGCGGACGTGCGCTACAACGAGGCGCTGCGGCGGACCCACGCGGTGGCGGGCAGGACCGTCCGGCTCCTGAAGGCGCGCTTCCCCTGCCTGGACCGCTCCGTGCTGCCCCTGCAGCACTCGCCCAGAAGCAGCGCCCGCATCATCCTGGCGTGCTGCGTGCTGCACAACGTGGCCGTCACGCGCGACGTGAAGCTGCCGGGGCGGGGCTCCGGGGCGCTGGCCGACCTCCCCGCCGCGCTGGAGGACTACAACTGCGAGAGCGACGAGGAGGAGGAGGAGGAGGAGGCGCTGTCCGACAGCGAGGAGATCGTGCAGCTCAGAGTCACGGCGGGCCAGGAGAAACAGGCCCTCACCATCCAGCAGTTTTTCACATGAGCTCGAAAAACATACGCCGATCAGCCACGACGTTAAAACCACCTGCCTAATATTGTGTAGGGCCCCCTCGTGCCGCCAAAAACAGCTCTGACCCGTCGAGGCATGGACTCCACCTCTGAAGGTGTCCTCTTGGATATTTGGATTTCTGTATATATTGGTATCTACTGTATATTTGTATCTGATATTTTGTATCTACTGTAAATTTGTATCTGATTGTGTTACTTTGTTGTCTTTGATGCTGCAACAGTGCAAATTCCCCCCGAGGATCAATAAAGTACACTACAACTACTACTACTACTACATACATTTTTAATGGTTTTTATTACATAAAAAATTTGAAATGGCTTACATTATTGGGAGTTATTACACTATTGGTAGTTATTACATTATTAGGTGCTACAGGGCTATAAAAAGCTAAGATATTGTTTGAGGGTGAATTATTTCCACATGATTTAAAAAACTCGATGGGTCAGAGCTATTTTGGTGGCACGAGGGGGACCTAGACAATATTGGGCAGGTGGCTTTAATGTTGTGGCTGATCGGTGTATTCCATATTTGTACATTTTCATGTGTACAGCTGACCTGTAGGCAACTGAGAGCAGATTGATCTAAAGCACTTAATAAATGTGTTTTTAATGGGACACAGACCTCACAAGACTTTTCCCATTCACTGGGAATAGCTAAAGGAGTGCAAGTCATTGAAATGATAATGCATTTTAAGGAAAGTAAGTCTAACTTAATTGTTAATTACAGGCTACCTTGTAGATAGCCGTGTCATTTTTAGAATATTGCATGTAATGAGCATACTTACAAACATACTCTTATAACAGTATTAAAAGTATTATAATTGAGTAAGACTATGAAAAGCCTATATAATTAGGAACTTGGAGGGGAACTCTCCAAGCCTGTGTCTTCCCCCAACCCCCCATTTCCATGGGTTCTGCCATTAATATTTTATGATTATATGCTTTGCTATGTACATATTTTTACATGTAATATATTTCCATTCACAGTTTTTACCTTTTACAGATTTTTATGTTAGGTTTTTTTTTCTAGATTGTCTAACCTGATACTGCAGAAGTAAATGATAATTTAAACAGTGGTTCCACAAGCTTTAATATATTATCTTAGGTGCCCACCTACGAAAATAGGATTTTTTTGTTTGCAGTTTTCTTCAGAAAACAGAAACTACCTGAAATAGTTTACTGAAACTTTGTATCAAATCCTTGTACAGCTGTCTTATATATGTCTATGTATTACACATCATAACCCCATTGCTCCTACCAAAAATGCCAAGTATATAAAATCTAGTACAGTGGTGCTTTTATCAAAATATCTTTATAGAGTCACATGTATTCTACTGTAAACTGTAAAACAAACTTCTATGGAAATTTGTTTGCATTTTGTGTTTCATAAAAAGAAAAAAGTCATTTTTAGTCAGAGTGCAAATATTTCTTAATGAAAGTAGTATATACTGGTATGATTAAGCAAAACTAGATTTTCAATAAAAACGAATTCCTGCTAATAAATTAAGCACAGCTCATAATTAAGTTACATGTACAAGGAAACCATTAATGTTGCAGGTTTTAAGGTTGATGTAACAAATCAGATACTATATAGGTAGTTTGCTGGGAAGTTCATTTCAGTGACATTTCTAAGTATTAGGCTACATCTGTCTGCCTTATTCTTGAGGTGTTAAATGTATAAATAATCCCGAGCACAGTGACTGGATGTGTTCAGGTCAATGTTATGAGGTAAACCCTCTGTGAAATCATTAGTGCAGCTGCTTAATGGATCATGCACCTGCCTGTAGACAACCTAGTGATATTGTTCAGATTTCCTTCTGTTTACCACTTATGAGAAGTATGATTTGTATGGTTATCAAAAGTTTACTGGCAGGGTTGTAGCGGGGCTATGCGATATACATTTAAATGCAAGGTTTTGGGAAAGTGACACGATGTCTGTTATTTTGGCTCTGTACTCCGGCGCATTGGATTTTAAATAAAACAAGGAACATGAGGTCCAAGTGCTGACTGTCCGCCACTTCAAGGGAGCAAAAGTAATTTGTCAAATGAACATAATCTGAAATAAAGTCATCATATTTAGTACTTGGCTGCACCTGCTGTTTATTTCTGTGGGAGGCACACATTTGGGTGAGAGTGAGGAGTGTTTTTAAGTGCTGTTCCACTGGTCACAGCCAAATGCAACACTGCCTGACCTGCTTCATAAAGTACAGTGCAGTAAATTGAATGCCCCTGTAAGTGTGTATAATTGGCGACATTTCAGTGATTAAGCAGTGACTGTAGGGTTGCAGTTTGTGACCAGTGAAAGCGCAGGATTTGTTAATTCTTAATGCGAGGAGCATCGCTGTGAAATCGGTTTAGCTGCTTCATATGACCGCACATGCTCACTTTGTGCCCGCACTTATTTCTTTCGCTGGCAGCACAGGTGAGAACATCTCATCCCCAATGCTTCTGTTGTTCTAATGAGCTACAATCACATTAGTGGGTTCTGTGTAGGATTTCAGAAATGGCTCCAGCTGTCCATGTGAGCTGAAATTATATATTTGGCAAAGACTTTATACCCTATTTCATATGCAAATCTGCAGTTCTATTTCCCTCATGTGAGGGGGGCGGGGAAGGAAAAAAGTTGCTCCCGATCCCTTTAGACTGATTAACAAAGTGCTTGTAGCTATGAAGCATGCTTCTGCTTCATCTCTTCTGTTTCTGTGGGTGCTTGGCCTGCAATCATTCACAGTAAGCTCTTACTGCACCACTTTCCAAGCGAGCACAGAAAATGATTATCAGACCATAGCAGGCAAATTGTGCCTATAAATCTTACGAAGCACCTATTAGTGCTTAGTGAGATAATGGGCATGAAGGTACAAGGAAATTACTGAATATATTGCAGTTGAGCCTCCTCTGTTCTGAGAGCTACACTGTACACTCCCCTCTGATCAAAGAGGACACTCATATTCATTTGTAACTAAGCCATAGTCCTCTGTCCAAGGAAGTCCATGCTCGGATCTATGGCACTATAAACTACATTTTGATTAGTCTTGATTCCAACATGTTTTTGTACATTCATCTTTAAACAGCAGTGAATGCAAAGATTGAAATGGGCACTGTAAAATAGAACATTTCCACACATTATATTGTCTTGTTGACAGACATTGTTGCCCTCATGTGGCTGTGTTTAGAATTACTCAAGTTCTTTATTCTATGTTAAGAGCAACTGAGCATATACAATGCTGTACATCATATGTTCCATCCACCCAAAGATGTATTTTAGTTATTTGGATTTTTATGACTCTAGTCATTTGTCCCTTTTTATTTGGCCCAAAAATATCAATTTCACTACCATCTAGGTTAGGTTTCTGTGTTTTAAATGCAATTAAAAGTATTGGGACAGTGACAATTTGTTTTGACTAATTGGATTTGAAATAAATCAATGAATATAAAAGAGTATTTGACAGGTACTCAAGTGCCATGGTCAAAGTTCTGAATGACCTTGCTATCTAATCATCTAATCAAATCACAAGCAGAATCCCAAAGCAGATAGTGACCACTCTATCCAATCAAATCACTGAGTTATCTACATGACAGGTGCTTGAGGCTGATTTTTAACAGTCAAAACAAAAACAAAGATATTTTACGCAAGTTTTTCTATTTTCCCTTTTTTTTAAAGCTAGACTACCAACAACTAAATTCATATGAACATAGATATATTCACACACAGTGCCGTCTTGTAAGGTTCTGAAGACAAGACTCGGGGGTGGGAAATTCCCAAGAAACAAATGGAAATTGAAGATGGCTGCAGTACAGGCCTGGCAATGCATCACCATAGAAGGTACCCAGCATCTGGTGATGTCTGTGGGTTGTAGACTTCAGGCAGTGGAGTGCTACCAAGTACTAAATATGATTACTTTATTGTGGATTATGTTAATTTGTCCAATTACTTTTTCTGTTCAGTACAGAGCCAAAACAGAAAAAAAATAAAATTGTGCAACAGTCCAAATAGTTATGGACTACACTGTACATACATAGGAATGACAGGTAAGCCATCCACCAAGTCACAGCTTTGACTGTGAGCAAGAGTTCCATGTCTTGACGCATAGATTTAACCTCAGCCCCTGTTTTGGCATACGTGGACTTCTAAGCCATTTATAGATGCTAGGCCATCAAGGCTTAGGGGCAGTTCTGTCACAGGAAATGGGGGGCCAGAAGTGACCAGTGGCCTTTGCCAATCGCAGTCTTTGGGCCTCAGAGAGAAACATGGACAATTATAGTGCTATGCAGCGTAAGCCTTGAAGTGGGCCATGACCGATAAGTTCAGGGAGTATCTGATAACCGATGCAGAGTATCCAGATCCTCTTAAAAGCTTCTAAATTGTTCATCACATTTAAAAATACATATTCAAGAGAATGAGAGTGAGATGCTCTTGGTTGCAGGGTCTTTCGTGCTGACACAGGGCATAAGCAGTCTCTCCTGCTCATTAATGGAAAAGTCTACCCGGTAAGTGCACTCAGCAGAAATAATCCCGAGCTTTAAAGTAGCACAGTCATTGGAACACTGCCACTGAAGAAACTGGTGAACTCTTCATACCCTTGGTGAAATTTTCTATTAATGTAATGTTGTCATGGCAACAAGCACTAGAGATATACCTCAATAAAGAGTCTTGCAGGGCAGGGCTGAGCAGACTATAAATCAGTGTACACAGTGATATGCTCACTTTCTATGGAGCGACATGCAAGTACACCCTTTTATTCAGCAGATTATTTTTGTTTTATTATTTCTTAATTCTTTGAGAACACATTCTCCTACATGATGACAACCTTGTCAAGATTCATATCATCCACAGTATCTTATCTTTTTTTTTTTTTTTTTTTTTTAAATGTATCATGTAAGTTGTTTGAGCCTGATTGGTCAAGAAGCCTGCTCTGCTTTTCAACCAGGCAATTTTCAAAGGACAATTGAGGACAATACTTTGATAATACTTCAAATCAAATCAATAAAACGAATGGAGCAAACCTCAAAGAATCATAAAGATGAGGAGTTAAAGCTTTTGAAAACACCAAAGAGCCCAAAACCTTGTTGCCCTGTAGAAACACATTTTTACTTTTTCATTTTCTGTGATGACACTGTCCACCTGGATATAAAGGATGAGCAAATGATATTAACTTCAGCTACCCAGGGACCAACTCCAATTATGAGGCCAGTTAGTATACCTAACCTCACATGCATGTCTTTTGGTGTGGAGACCAGTGTACTTGGAGGAAACCCTTGCAAACACATGGAGAACATGCAAGCTGCACGCAGGAAGGATCCGGCTGGCTGGGACTCAAACCCAGAACCCCACCTCCTTGAGAAAGCACTGTACTAACCACTGTACCACCGTGCTGTTCATTTGCTATTAGAATTACCTTCATTACATTAGATTATATTAGAAAAGCAAGCTTTAATATCCATTTCACATGAAGATGTGGCTTGCATTATGAGTTTTCAGCAACCCACGTGCAAACATGGTTGGAAGTTATTTAGACTTGTCTACATCAAGGAAAAATTAGTGCATGCTGATCCTGGCCACTGATGCCTGAGAATGGTCTAAAATGTCTGCTGTAGAACAGTTGAAGTAACCAACCCATGAAATGCTTATTTTGGCCTGGAAATGATCCACTTTGTTCTTACTGTACATTGATTTAATGAATAGGTGTAATGTGTCAGTGCTGAAGTGTCACTGTTTTCCTCCACTAACTAACGGTTTGCTTGGTTCATTTCAATGATTGTTGAACTCACCAAACAGGGCTTCAGAAAAAGGAAAAATGAATGCTTAGAGCACATTCCTTGTAATTCAGTTAAGTAAAAATGCATATTGAACCCAGGCCTATGATTTCAGAATTCACTTAACCTCAAAAGTAAACCATACAGAAACTGAAAGTCCTTAGATAAAGGATAGCGTACACCATGAAAAAGACTTCAGTGCTGTTTTATTACGTGTTTTGAGGCCAGGCCGAGTCAGTTTCCCCCTGTAATCACAGGCCCGTTTCCCATCTGTCACGTGGACCTGAAAGAATAAGAAATGGTCCTCACCTACTGCCGCGAGGAGCAAGAAACCACAATGGGGTGTGCTTTGCCAACACACACAGCTCCGCCAAACACACAAGCCTGTAGTCACAGTAAAACAATCTGCACATATCAGTATGAAAACTTGATTGTGACTCTGAACAAATAGGAGGGCGGTGGAAGCCACTGCATACACTGCAGGCATGCCTGCTGACAATAATACATTCAGATTAATGGATCCGGTGTAGATATGGCTTGAAGCGATGCATGCAGATGAGATTTAATCACTGCAACAACAGGAAAAAAAAAAGGCTGAGTGCGTAGGTAGAACATAAATAACAGAGAGTGCGGTATCTTGGCATACGCTGGCACCATCTTTGTTCTGATCCAGGACCCTGCTGGCCAGGGACCCATCTGAAAGAATCAGGCAGCCAAGCAAAGCCAGGTGTATGTGTTGCACATTTATATTATGATCAGTATGGACCAAAAGCTTTTGGCTACTTGCAGAAGCAAAATGCCCGTGTTCTTTTAAATATCATCCCCATCGTTTGGACAACGGAAATATAAATGTCCCATTTTAAGGACCCGTGATTTAAGAATGGACGTGTAATGTTAGAACCCTTGAAATGAAATGGGGACTGTTTTAATGGGAGTGTGTATAAATCTATCCTTGAGACCTGGCAGAAAAAAGTTTACGCATTTAAAATAAAAAATAAAAAATAATACAAGTGACTTGAATGACACATGTTGCTGTGAATATTTTAAAAATATTTTATTTTTCTATTATACCTTTTGAACTGATTAAACATTATTTTCCAGTTCCACAATAGTGTCTCTACATGATGCCTAAATGTTTTTTGCATCTAGCATGGTAGGTATGCATTCATGGCATACTGAACATGAATTGTTGTGGGTCCATTCCAAAGTGTCCATAAAGAAATGTTCGTTCTTAACAGATCCCAATGATTGCCAACTCTTCGTTTTTAAACTCATGGGCTCACTCTTCAGAAGTTTTCCCTTTTAAGATAAGAAATGTATGTATGACACCAATACCTTTTTTTATAAACAAATAATTTCTTGATGTAGGAAGCAAAAATGGTTCAGAATCAATCATTTCTTCTCATTATTGATTCTGATCATTTATCATTTTCAGTCATTTCAAATATTATCCATTAGACTATCATCATTTCCAGATCTTATGCAAATAAAGTACCCAACTCCTGCAATTTAAAACTCCTGGAGGCAGGAAACAATGTGTGTGTGTGCGTGTATAATCAGTCAATCATTAATTATTATGATTAGGAATTTAAATATTAAAATAACCAATGACGTAACAACATGCATAAGTTCTTTGAGGTGGCAGGCTCAAGTATTTATCCAAATAATCAGACTGACGACGTTTAATGACAGAATTTATTAAAACAAACATCTAAACTAAAATTATTAAAGGGTAAACAAAGGAGGATATGAAAGGTGACTAGTGTTCCGTGTGTGTGTTCAGTCATGTGCGTTCACCAGCACACGTGGTGCAGGAGGACAAAAGCTCCTCTGCTCTGCAGCGAAATATAAACCAGCCTTTTGCATGCTAAATCAGGGGAATGGCCTGTACAAAAGGCTACTGAAGTTAGCTACATCTAGCTAATCTCAGTGTACCTATACATTCTAAATATATGAGAACATGTATGGACTGAGTATATACAGTATTTGTGTAGGAGAAAAAGGCTGCACATATCTGGGTTAAAAGAAAGGTGGATTGTAATATAATGCTAGTAACGTTAGCTATGCGGGCTAGGCAGCTGTAGCTAACTGACAAATGATAATATTTATGGCATTTATTGAATAGAAAGTAAAATACATTCAACACCAGGAAACAGACCATCAGTCATGGACTAACTAGTGTCAACTATCAAGTACAAAGGATACCATCTAATGAAAACCAGTAGACATTAATGTGATGGAACCATCAAATTTTAATGGAGAAATTATCCCTAATGGTAACCTGTAGGACTATTAATACTACTAACTATCAGGAAACATTACACAGTTTGGAACCACACATGCCCATTAGGAACCATTAAGATCTCAGATCAGTTAGGAACCATTAAGACCATTTGAACCAATAACCATTGGGACCACATTTTAGGAACATAGCACACACTATATTTTCAGCCAGATGGTATGTCCCAGAAATTTCATTGTGTGTAATCATAGACAAGGGATATAGGTTGTTTGTATTTAAAAATGATTAATCTATCTCTAATAATATTTTCAGAATTGAGCCAAATATCATTTTTTAACGCCAGACTTATGACTGCAATCACAAATTCTGGAACAAAATGCTCTTGTGCGATGGGTACCATGTGCAGCACACACTCTCAACATAGGTGGGGCTAGCCTACTTGTCAACCGTTGCCCAGAGACAAACCTGTTTTTTTCCATTTTTAACACTGCCTGTCACCAAAGCTGGAGGAGAACAAGATGGTAAATGGTAAATGGACTGCATTTATATAGCGCTTTTATCCAAAGCGCTTTACAATTGATGCCTCTCATTCGCCAGAGCAGTTAGGGATTAGGGGTTAGGTGTCTTGCTCAAGGACACTTCGACACGCCCAGGGCGGGGTTTGAACCGGCAACCTCCGACTGCCAGACAATCGGTCTTACCTCCTGAGCTATGTAGCCCCGTAAGATAGCCATATTCAAGAACAAACTGAGGTCAAGTATGGACCAGACAAGACTTAATTCGACTAATGCCAATAGAGGCCCAATACAAAGTCAGCTGCCTTAGAAGGCAGCATTTTCACTATTTTCACAATTTTTCACATTTGTCCTTTGTAGGCATGTCCCAAAACTAAGTCATCAAAAATGTATCCTTCGAATGTGCCTTATTTTGATTAAATTTGAAGGCAACGTCTGCATTTTTCAGCTGGAAGGCTATCCCACAGGTCTTAGCGATTTCCTCAGACTTCTCACTTCCGTTAAAATTAATGGCGGCTCAAACCAGCGAAGCGGTGGAAATGTGTATATACAGTGTACTCGATAATCCGTTGTCACATCTAAAAGTACATTTTAATGATTTAATACACTGGAATAAGGTATTTAATGTTTTTAAACCTCAGTTTCCCCTGAACTAGCCAATAACTTGTTAGTAATCACATTACTTCCCTCGCGTTAACTTGGCTTACATACAGCGAGCAACTGAAATCATGTCAATCTGGTTAAATCCAGAAAAAGTAGCTGAACAGTAGTTTGCATAGTTAGCTATACATAAAACTCATTTTAGTTTTGCCTTAAATAGAGTATCAGAACAATTGTGGCTACAACCACAGAATCCGTATTTATTTGCGTTGAGTCTGTCTGTTGCGAAGTTAAAGCCGTAGCTGTAACGGTAAATACTGATCTCGTATTGGTTTTGTGAACTCTCTATGATGTCGTTCTGCCTTCAAAGTGCGAATTTATTTTGTTTCCCCCCAGATTTGTTGTCTTGAGATTCCTTTACCATTAAGACGCTACCTTCAGAGGGAGCTGCCTTCTAAGGATGCAGGCAGTGAGGCAGCTGCCTTCGTATTGGGACACAGCCAGAGTGACTTGCTGTGTCGGTTAGATTTCAGTGTCATTATCAGTGAATTCTCAACTCTGGATACTATAAGACCAACCTAGCTTCCTTTCCTTGCGTCCTCCGATGGGTGGAGCTTGGAGCAAGGAAAGGAAGCAAGCGTGTAAAAAATATGCGATTGGAATGAGCCCACATTGACAACGTGTTGTTTCTGATGTCAATGTCATGTATTTTTGACCTGTTTGCCCTTCCATACTAGGAAAGGACGCAAGGAAAGGAAGCAAGCGGGTAAAAAAAAATATGTGGTTGGAATGCACCTCCTGTTGTTTTCCCAGGGTATTTGGGCAAAATATTTCCCCCAGGGGCCCAGGCACCTGTTTAAAGTTCCGGGAGTAGTCTATTGTAACAGAGGAGGGAATGTTGAGTGTTGCTGCTCTTTAGTGGAGTATGTACTGCTGTGTATTATTCAATTAACTACAAATAATCCTATATTTATGTAAACATTTATAACTTTGTATTATATTTATTTTTGGTGTTTAGGTAAATATCTATTTTATTAACTATTTGTTGTATGTCTGTATTTATGCTGCTAACAGCTTAAATGGAAATGTGATGTAAAAGGAGGCTAAATTGTGGCTTTATTTGTGATTTACGATAGCTGGGATAGTGATATTCCATTAGTTTCCTTTCGCGTGAATCATCTATGTAGCATAATGAACACTGTTAAAAAACACTTGTTTATGAATGCTTATAAAGTAGTAATGACGTGATGATTAGTCTTACGTATGTATTATGTATTATAGTGTAAATACAGTGCAGTAAAGTGTCATAGTGTCTGTTTAGAAAAACACATATTTTCAGGCTGTTTCAATACCCATTATTTAGTATTATTAATGAATGGAAAGCTTGCATAAGCAGTTGTGTGTGCCATACATGTTTCATGGTTCAGCAGGGTGATTGTAGCCAGTATTGTACTGTACTACTGCCTTGTGTTCCATGGCTCCCCTAGTGGGTCATATATTGTACTGCACTTCCACAGTAAATTGCCAAGTGTAGCATAAACTTCTATTGTACTTCCACAGGGCACTGACCAGTATGCAGATATCAGTGTCCTAGGCCAAGTAGAATGAGCCAAGACGGTTTATGGCAGTCTTATGCCAAGATTCATCTAAGTAATGCAATAATAAAACTGGTTTCTCTTTCCCTGAAAAGTTGCCTTCTAATGTACACAATATGTTATATGACTAAGAAGAAACAATGTGTAATCAAATACATCTGCATCCAGCAGGGGAAAAACAGAAGGAAAATGATAAACCTTTGTCAATATTTATTTTTTAGAAAGGCAGAAAGAGCAGAAGGTGAGAGGACCCAGGCCCTGCTCTGAGAAGTATGAAACTGCTGAACTGGCGTCTGCATTCTACTCACTATTAC
Source organism: Anguilla rostrata (assembly GCF_018555375.3). Taxonomy (NCBI): domain Eukaryota; kingdom Metazoa; phylum Chordata; class Actinopteri; order Anguilliformes; family Anguillidae; genus Anguilla; species Anguilla rostrata. The sequence continues at coordinate 6,215,856 of NC_057946.1, read as the reverse complement.
ATTTTCAAAAAGAAAAAAAAAAAAATAGTTGATTATGAAAACGTAGCATTCCCCCTGCTCTCCTTTTTGACTGATCAGCTGATGAAGAGACTAGCTGCACGCTGCTCTGCCGGGTTGTTAATTTTATCCCCTCTAACAGTGATTGCTGATAGCCGGCCTACTGATTTCAGACAGGTAAATATCCTTCTTTATTGTCTTCTACAGGATTCGGCAGGGCTACAGCATGGGCACGGAGTGTGTAGGTGTGCAACAGATCAAACGCTTCTTCCTCAGCCGCAGCAGTCTCGTACTTGTGAAGACGGTGATGAAATGAAAGAGTGCAAAAAAAAAATGCATGCAGCAAGCTTTTATATTACACATCACGCTTTTACGCTCTGGAATTAATCTGAAATAGCTGCAGCTCTCTGAGGAGATGCCCGCTGCATTGTAAACCGCTGGCATTCGATTAGTAACAGATTTTTTTTGTTGTTGCTGTTCTCATCATTGCTGTACTCACGCATCTCCTGTATTTCTGGCTGGTCTGTGATTTTTCTGCATTCCCATGGATTGTGGTGCAGATTTTTGCTGTTGATTATTAGGCCTGGTTTCATAGGATCCCCGAGAGGATGTGCGTTTTTCGTTCGCTCGCTTGCTCGATCCGAACATTTGACTGCTCAGTCTCTGCTTCTAAGACCTTATCCCTGAGTCTTTTTTTTTTTTTTTTTCTTTGCTCTGTAGCTGTTTTGACGGAACTGGACGCATTTCCCTCAGAAGGGATGTATTTGTATGTCAGTATCTTTAATCCTAATTGCCTCTGTGTGTATCTGCATTGGAAATGCACTCGGAGCATTAGCTGGGGTACAGGGAAAGATGAAAAAATGAGCGAGTGAGGTAATTGCATCTGCTGATGGGGGATGGGAAAGACAAGCCGTGCCTCATACATGTGTGAACAAAAACAATGAGGTGGAGAACCAGGGTGCTATTATTGTAGCAGGCTGCATTTAATACAGATTACACATATCAGATATAATATACCGGATATATCAGAAACTGTCATAGAACGTGTGTCAGATTTGCTCCCGAAATGTATGTCTCATCTATTGATTCTTAATTAAGGGGAATGAAAACTGTGTGTGCATGCGTGTTTGTGTGCGTGTGTGTGTGTGTACATGTGCACGTTTTTCTGTACATACGTGTGATTGAGTTTAGCAGTGGTATGTCTTTGAGAAAAGGCAACATTTCTTTTTTGCTGAGGTTTACGGTGTGATGTTGGACTTTTCTGTTTTCGATGTGCATGATATTTTCTATTAAAGAAAAAGGAATGTGAAAATATGCATTTTTGATTTTGTGCGAATAGTGCCTTTTATGATATGCACAAACCTGCAACTGTGAAAATTGTTGTATGAGCAAGTATGCACATCGTCTCTGCGGATACATTTTGTACAATTTGCAATATGTTTGAGAGGTATATTTAAACTGCATTTCACATGGATGTCATAATTTGTGCCCCATCAACTCATGAGCCTGCCTGTCAGACACAAGTGACAAGTATCATGGCAAAATGTCAAAAGTATCTGTGGCTTTATTTGTTTATAATGTAGCTACAATTTTATTTCCAGTCTTCGCTCGAATATGGTGCCATACGTCCATATTACATCAGGGAAAAGCCATATAACGTGAAAAATAAAATAATAATCAAATAATTTTATAATATTAGCTAGGCAGCAGTATGGATCAATCTTCATTTATCTTGGCCCAGAGTGGTATAAATCACTTGGCTATATTTTGATGAATATGTCAATATATAATTTATGCAGATAATTATAATTATTCAGGATTTTACAGAAAGCTGTAGTTAGAAATTCATCGATCAAATGTTATCTAGCCATTGGTTAGTTGTAGTAATAACTACGGAGACACTGGTAGTGTAAATACACATACGCAAAACATATACTCCCTATATGTTTCGCATATGAATTTGTCAAAATACAATTCGTAATTATCTATATGTAAACCAAAGTATTGATATTAAAAGTTACCCATGTTACAACTAAATATTCACTAAACTAACAAAGCATTTTTCAAAAACAATTCTACTCAAGTATTCTTACATTTTCCCAAGAAACCTGGCCCTATGTTTCTTCCTCAAGCACAATAGGAATAATTAATAATAGGTCAGAGAGTAGAGAAGTTAATGTTTGTTGGCACTGAGAGACCATGGCGATTGAAATGGTTTCTGGTAGGAAACTCTCTAAAGTTCTATATACATATGGGATATACCCCATTATGGGTTATGTGATGTCACTTAAAAAATAGGAAGAAACAACAGAATTTATATAGGAGTGCGTTCCAGAAATAAAATACATCATTAAAGTTTGGAAAATATGATGGTGACCACAGGCCATTCAATTCATCTAGACTTTTTACCTACAGACTGAAGAGTAGCCACCTCTCAACCCCGGATTTAATACTCTGAGTGTATCTGCATGACCTTGCAAACTGTTCCATGCATTGTCAATTCCGCTTAAAAAAATACATCCTGCTACCTGTGAGAATATTCCTTAAATTAATTTGCACTTATGGCCGCCCTATCTGTAAATCATAAGTTTGTCTCCACCATATGACCTGCAGGGAATTAAATTTGTATTTCAATGGTAATCCTTCAGGGGTTCCCATAGGCACTCCAACAGCACAATCAAGTGACTAATTGTAAAATTGAGTTTCTAATTGAGACATTTTTAAAACAAATTAGTTGATTTTAATACAGGCGGATTCAGGAAAGAAAGTGAGCATGGATGCCAGTTAAAATGCTATGAAAAGCATGTCTTTGACCCAGTGGTCTTCACCCCTGGTCACGGAGAGCCACAGCGTCAGCTTGAGTAGCAGTCATTGATCAGTTAAGGGATTTGATTTTCAGTTACCTCGGGTCACCTGGTTTTTTGGGCCTGAATCAGTCGCTGATCTTAAGGAAAAAACCGAAAACCAGCAGATTCTGTGGCTCTTCAGGACCAGGATTGAGTATCACATCAGTAAAAATAATATATAAAGCAGGGGGTCTGATCTTATTCAAAAAGGGCTGGTGAGAGTGCAGGTTTGTTTTAGTTTACAAGCATTTGGCAGACGCTCTTATCCAGAGCGACTTACATTGTATCCAATTATACAGCTGGATATACTGGAGCAATGCAGGTTAAGTACCTTGCTCAAGGGGACAACAGCAATGTCCTACCCGGGAATCGAACCTGTGACCTTTAGGTTACAAGACCACCTCCTTAACCATTATACTACACTGCCGCCCGTTTTAACCCCAACACTAAGACTCCTGAGTCTACTTAAAGTCTTGATTGGAAACAACTGATTAGTTAATCAGTTGAATCATGCATTAATTGTTATTTAACTTCTTTGTGCAAGTTAAATGCTATAACCACTCTCATTTTAGACTGGCAACAGGGTTTAAAAATGTAGCTTTTGAAAATATATCTTGAAATTTTGTTCACATCAGTAAGTCCTACACTGTAAAGTAAAAAAAAACACTTTAATTGCTTAAAGCTCTTCAAGGCTCCAGAAATGATTTGTCTAGTATATGTCCTCTATTCAGGAATTTCAGTTTTGCTTACCATTCTAAAACCCATTACCAACCCATTACCATTGCTTACCATTCTAAAACCCTTTTCACAAGGTTCCAAATGACCTATTAACAGGGTACAAGGGAAAATAACCTGGAGGAGATGGAAGAGGAAATCCATGCAAAGAAACGCAGAGGGAGGCGACGTGTCCTCAAGGATCCTGGCAAGGAAGACGGAGAGAAAGTAAAAAAGAGGCGTGGTCGACCCCCAGCAGAAAAGCTTTCCCCAAACCCACCAAAGCTCACCAAGCAGATGAATGCCATCGTGGACACCGTCATCAGCTACAAGGATGGGTACGAGGGACTGCAAACCCCCAAGTCTTTAATAAATAGAATTTTTATACGGATATAAAGAATGTTGAAAACATGGTTCCCTTCTCCCCACACACTGTATACAGAAAAAGACAGAAAGGTGAATTGAATTAATTTGTATCAGTAATGGATTCCAGTAGGTGCCCAGAACAAAGGACAGAAGCCAAAGTAAAGGAGAAAAATGAATCTGACAATAAAGACGTCACTGGGTACTGATGTAATTGGATAGTTTAAAGCATATGTCATAGTGTTTTGGAGTCCACTTAATTTCAATACATAACATCAGCTCATTGTTCTTGTTCAATGTCATTAACCTGTATAAATAGCTTCAGTGTTCTCAGGGCATGCCATAAATTTTGGAATTGTATACTTTTCTATATTCCCATTCATTACGTATATTTAAAAAATGGTATAATTGGCTGTAAATTCATATGCTGTATCTCTCAGTCATTCACTTCTGTTTTATAGTATGGTTCTAGACTGGGAATTGGATTATTGTACTGGGTTATTTTTGATAGATTAGGGATGAGGTTAGAGAGAGCACGTGTTCAGGATGAATTGTATCAAAGCACTGGATTACTCATCGATTGATGTACTGATGAAGTGGAAAACACTTTTCCTTAGGATGAGTTGCATCATGGCACTGGATTATTTATTAATTGATACATTGCTTAGGTAGAGAGCTCTTTCCATTAGGTTGAGTTGCTTGTTTGGAAAAAAGCCAGGGTTTTGGGGGAAAAACAATAAGTGTCTGGTTTCTCTGATTCACATTCACAATTTGAATGAATTGTTATTATGCACTGTTTCTGTATAACAGCAGTGAGTCTGCATTCGACAGCTGCATTTCCAATTTACGCCGTATCACTGGTGTCGTCAGGGAAGGAAGGTTTCCATATTGTGCAGAGTGCCAAAGATTTTAAAAGTCCGCCGTTCAATTTTATTGAAGGGTTTTCTTCCAGAAGGATTATTGTTCAAGACATCTAATTCATAAAGGATTACCTTTAATTTTCTTTCAAGAGCAGAGTCATCATAATTAAGAATAAATTGATGAATTTTAAACGGGTGCCCTAGTGCAACCCATTCAGTAGATGAGTATGAAAATGTTTAGGCTGTTTGGCAATACCATGTCAGACAGCGTCTATGCCTATTTTTTATAAGGTATACTTAACTTTGCCTTGTTGCCATGGCAACACTTCAAGTCACAGCATGCTTCAGAGAACCCAAGCTGTAAAAAGGAAGTATTAATTTTCCATGTCATCTTTCCACTATGGTAGGACAATATGGATGCATTTCTTTTCTATTTAGTTGCTGTCTATTTAGGAAACCGTATGGGTTTTATTTTCAAATAGAAAGATAATAAAATAATTGATAATAATAATAAATGAATAAAAGATGAGACAATTTTACAGATTTTTAAAAGAAACAAAGCTTTTGAAATTTCCATTTAACAAAACATGATACAAGAAAAAAAATATATACACAAACAATTTTCACTTGCTGCATTGCCACACTGAAAGATATTATTATCATTAGCTCATATTGCCAACCACAGAAGATTAACCTTACCTTGGAAGATATGCAGAAAATAACATCACAGTACATCTTTTAATACATCTTTGAAAAAAGCTATTTATTCTAACAGTGTTCTGTTAAAATCAAATGAGGTTCAAGATGTCAGTTTTGGTGTTAGTCAGTAATGTGTTGCATAGAATTGTAGAGATGCTCCTTGTTTGATTGCATTCTCACATTCTGCTATTCTGTTGGGCCCTATAGACAGCAGAGTGCACACAAGCCACATCTCGTTTCTCAGGCTTGCAGTGTGTTTGATTTCAGGTCTGGCCGACAGCTTAGCAAAGCTTTCATCCAACTGCAGTCCAGGAAGGAACTTCCAGAGTACTATGAGTTGATCAGGAAGCCTGTGGACTTCAAGAAGATTAAGGTGGGCTCAATTAAATATATTTGTTGTGCATTTGAGTATTATTGGTAGTTACAGTACTAGTGGTCGTGATGTGGTAGTGGTAGTGGTGGTAGATGCTGTGGGAAAGGTGATCTTTATTTGGACTGATTACCATTGAATATGGAAGACATTTTTATGCAAAAAAAGTTGTCTGTTACTGTCCAAAGCTCCATTTATATTATTCAGTCAGTTCTCAGGTTTGTGTTTTACATGTTGGAAATATCATTGTACTCATAGTAAATGATTGTATTTAAACCAAACCTAATCTCTTTCTGAGCCTAGCTGTATTTTTGCCATCAGGAACGTGTTCGTAACCACAAGTACAGGAGTGTAGAGGATCTGGAGAAGGACGTTCTGCTCCTGTGTCACAATGCTCAGACCTTCCATCTGGAGGGATCCCAGGTGTGTCTGTGGTGTCTCTCCAGGGCTCACTTGTAGCTTAAACTGCAGGCATCTACTTGACAAAATCAGAAATAAGCAGCATAAATATTGTAAAACAGTCAAGGTGGACTATGTCTTATGAATGAGAATCTGCTGGCAATTACTTTGAATACTCAAATCTTATCATTTTCATAGCTTTGGAAAACATTTCCACGCGTGTGTTAATTAATGATTCGTTGAACTGAGCGTGTTATACTGATAACAGACTCGATTTGGAAATGATAGATTGAGTTGCTGCTGTTCTTGTGTGGTCCCCTGCAGATCTATGAAGACTCCATTGTGCTCCAGTCAGTGTTCGAGAGCGCTCGGCAGAAGATTGCTGAAAAGGAACAGAGGGAAGAGGAGAGTGCTGGTGACACTGATGAAATTGAGTCAGAATCAGAGTGTAAGATTCTTCTCAAAATCCTCCCAAAATGAAACTCCCTGTAATAAAAAATGCTTCATTGTGAAAGTTTCAGTATCTAGTGAGAACATGTGTGCTTATGTGCATTTTTTGGCTGGACCGCGACAGCGGGGCCAGCCCTACAAACGCAAATGTCTGTGACTGACTGAGTGTCTGAGTGATGAAGTTACACCATTGGTCAGCTGAGTTATGAAGTTACACCACTGGTTGGCCAGAGAGGTCCATCATTATACTAGGTTTTGACCTGGTCTTGTTTCTCCAAATACATGGACAGTTTCATATTCAGGTATCAACTCATTAACATTAAGATTTTTTTACATTTTTTACAGCAAAAGCTAAAGTCAAGCTTGGCAAAATGGATGAGTCCTGGAATGATGTGGAAAAGAAAAGTCCGAGCCGGGGCATAGCCAAGCCCACTCTTAGTGAGGATGACAGTGATGAAGACCGTGACAGTCATGTAGGTTCAGGTTCTGAAATAATATTTTTTATCATTTATAGTATTGTTCATAATATTAATCAGAACTGTTTGAAAACAAATACGCAAAGAAGCTTGTTTCATCTCTCTCACTCACTCACTCTCTTTCACTCTCTTTGTCCCTCTGTCTCTGGCAGGTCCAGTGTAAAATGTAAGTTTGTTTTAGTTGTGTACATTTTCAAAAGCAATTTAAAACTATGCAATACTTTATCTGAGATCTTCAGCCAATCATGGCACATGCTGATATGTTGATCATGTGTTCTGCAGAGATAGTCCTCTATTTTGGAGCGTGAGCTCATCCGATGGTCAAGAACACGGCTAATGAAACTTCAGCATGGCTCTTCTGTTTGTGTACGTTGTGTGAAATCACCAGCCAATGCTGTCCTCAGTAAGAGATGCCGCCTAACAGTTTTTTTTTTCTTTCTTCACAGCCCGAGAGTACGGGGAGTTAAGAAGAGAGCGGAGGATCACAGCTGATGCACACCCTTTTAAAATATTGTGTTAAATCCACTGTATTGATTCTTTCTTTAAGAAGGTTTGCTTTCAAGCCCCGTCCCACACTAGCTTTATCACCAGTAACGTACAGCAGATTCATGGTAGACACAGCTCGGTCTGAACACCCAACCATCCTGCCACCCTGGGAGCTAAATTGAGAACCCCTTTTCATGCAAAAGTCTGTGCACCTTGTCCTATTCTCCCCAAGCTGCTGCCTCCAAAATTGTTTAAAGCAAGTGGCTGTTGAGTAGTGGAATGTCAACAGAGTGTTCAGAATGGAACTACTGACAGGTTGTAGCAGAAATCAGATATCATGGGAGTGTGTCTCAAAATTTGATGGGGAAAAAGCTGCCTGTTTTTGTCTATTCTTCGGTATCTAGCTTTGTAGCTATATGTGTTACTTCATTAAAATCTTTTTTCTTTGTTATTTGGAGTGGAAATGAAATGTTACACAAAATACACAGCCTGTACAAAAGCATTCTACAGTGGGGGTTAAGAGAAGTTTTCCTAGGCTTAGAAGCCTCAGGTTCTAAGAGGCAGTAACATTCTAGAATTCCCTTGTGTCAGCAGCAATTTCACTTGCATAAATAGAACAGACACTGGGTCATGGATGCAGTGTCTGGTACAAAGAGACAAACCTTTACCAAGCTGCAAATGCCATGTCTGAGGGAAGAGTTAAACGATATGCTCTGTAAATATTATCTGGGGTGACATAGCTCAGGAGGTAAGAGCGGTTGTCTGGCAGTCGGAGGGTTGTCGGTTCGATCCCCCACCCTGGGCGTGTCGAAGTGTCCCTGAGCAAGACACCTACCCCCCAATTGCCCCCAACGAGCTGATTGGTACCTTGCATGGCAGCCTTTCACCGTTGGTGTGTGAGTGAATGGGTGAATGAGAGGCATCAACTGTAAAGCGCTTTGGTTAAAAGTGCTATATAAATGCAGTCCATTTACCGTTTAATGCAAGTGAAAATGGACTGATAAAAAAAAAGTTTTTTTAAAAAATGTATTAAAATTGAGACCACAGAAAAGTATATCTAACTCAAAGTTAAAAAAACAAAACAAAAACAAAAAAACACTAGAATGGCATGATAAAATATGGTACGACATAATGGACAATCATATCCAAAACAAATGTCAATGCACATTTCATTTTCTAATCCTTTCTATTTCTTGTAACTCATTTATTCAGTGGCAAAGTAATTTTCTTTGGAAATTTTAATAATATGAATCTTATTTAGTGCAATGGCAACATCTATTATTTTAGCATCTTTTTTTATACACAGACTTCTCTCATTTGGCCCAGTAACCTCAGATTAATTTCTAAACCAAAAATCTCTTGTTTGATTTCAGTAGAGCAAACGCTGTTAACTTTTACTCTGTGTAATAAATCAAGGTCTAGCACCCATGGGTCATAATTCTAGGTAGATGAATGAATTTCTCACTAGTGGTTTTAACATAATATATGAATTGTCAACCAAAACAATGAGCAGCTTCTCCAGGAAAGAGGTGGTCCCAATCAAGTTTTTCTTGAACATGTCCTATTGACTAAAATAGCATTAAGTGGTTATATTCTTGTGTCTAGAAACTCCTGACCATCTTACTTGACAGGCATGTGGCAGGCGGTTCAACCCAGATAATTAAGGCTCATCATTGCAGATATTTATTTGATACAATACAGCATAGGTTCTACTAATTACACCAGATTAATTAGGAAATTTATGATGCTGTTGATGGGACATGTCAACAAAGTGAATTATAGGTGCACTAGCTACATTTATGAAAAATACTATTCAACCATTATTTATTTGCAAGAAGAAAAAAAACACCTACATTAAACACGACTACATCAGTAAAAATGAGTGTGGTCTTATTACATTATATTGAACTATTTAACACATCCTCTTGCACGGAATACAACTGGGTGTTTTTAGCGAAACAATTCAGGCTCATTACCGTGGCCCAATCGTATGAAAGTCGTGGCCCAGCGGGAAAACTGAGCTCCCTAACCATTAAAACACACTGCTACCCCAGATGTAATAGTATGTCATAGTAATTCATTCACATTGTTGTCCTCATGCATCATAAAATGTCTTGTCCAAAGAGAGAATATTGCAATTCTATGTACATATGATTGATTCCACAGCTATATTTTTGGTCGGTCGATTGCCAAAGAGAACAGGTTGACTGGCACAGACATCACACAATTTCAGTTTTGCACATTACAGTTTTTTTAGGCATAATACAAGTGGCTTGGATGACATCAAGATGTTGCAGTGAAAATATTTTCAAATATTTATTTCATTCTTATATACTGCCCCATGTAGTCTAGGTTTCGGCATAGGAATATATGGTTCTTGAGATTAAGACCAGAGACAATTACTTGCTGGGTCTGAGGAGGGTATAAAATACACAGTAGTTTCCAAATAAAGAAATTTACGGAATTCCCCAGAGGGAACAAAAGAACACAGTTGTCATTATCATGTGAGGGGGTATGACACAGAAAACATTTTCAAATTTTAATGAGGTGAAATCCTATTTTTCTAAAGTGTTTAAATACTTGGCAAAAATAGCAAACTAGCACAAAAACAGAAGTATGCCATCTCATGTTTTGTATTGTAAATGTCATTTTGTAATATGTGTGATGCACGCAATGTTTTGCTAAGTAAATGGGTTTAGATACCAACATACAGTATTTGTATGGTGTGCTTGCTCAATAATATACTGTACCTCAGCCAAGATGCAATGTAACTACAGACCATTAATATGAACTGAAACTGCATAGTGTGTACCAAATGCACACTAAAGCTCACTAGTGCACTCATTTATGATATTGTTAGAGCGATGGTTGTCTCTACACAGTAAAATGTTCAGAGTGGGACCAAATGTTATCTGTTAAGTGTTGAATTAACACTGGTTGAATTTACTGTGTATGGACACTGGATAGTGACTTGACTGATGTGATGCCTAGAAGAAACAGCAGGACTTTGAAAATCAGCATACATTTTCTCCACGTAGTGATGTAAAACAGTTTCAAAAGTATAGTTGCTCTTTCATTTTGTAGGATCACTACGCCAATATTTTTTTGCAGTTAATACATTTTAAACACTTTATTAACAGCCTCCCTGGAATAATGTACAATACTATGTGGTGTATTACTCTATGATTTAACAGTATGTCAAATAAAGTTTGATGAAATTGTTTTCTGAGTTCATCCAATTTTATCCATTGTCAGAAGACATAGTGAACATAGTTCATATGATTAATATAGACTGGACTCGGTGAAAGGTATTTCCCTTTATTATTTCCTCAAAAAGCCCTCAGATCATACTGTATGAATGTTCATATTGTATCATACCTCTGATATGTAAAATTAGCTGCATTCCATGCCATGGTGACCATATTGTGCACACTAAATGTACTTAGGTGTGCTTCTTCTTTTGTGCATTGCAGGTTGGTCTCACACACATTCACGCTTGAAAAAGCTTTCATAAGTCCTTGTTACATTTTACCCCATGTTAGGTTTTGCCCTGCTCTCCCCTGCTACCTGAACTACTGTATTTAGGCTACTAGGCCAGGTGTAGAAATAGAACACACACTAATGTAGTTATTGTTTAGTTGTTTGGTACAGTTTGGTTGCAGTTTTGCTAGCATAGCATGTGCTTATGCCAGTTCCCATGATGTTATTAGTCACTGCAATGCCAGCTAAGTTTCTGCACCTAGATTTCAAGCATTTACTGTGGGGAGAACTTTTCTGAGTGCTGAGAGAAGTCTCTAGAAAAGTCTCTTAGGGGAAATCCTAAAAGAGGCGCTCTCCTAAGACTGCAGCATCTTAAGAGGGCAGGATTCCTAACAGAAAGTACAATGGTTCCAGTCAATTTTATGAAGCCTATGGTATGATAGGGAAACTTCTCACCTGGCCACTGAGTGGTGCAAATGCTGTGCAATGATGTCATCACAGGTGATCCATATTCTTAAAATGACAATCGCTGTTGGTGGAAGCACTGTCAACTGGCCATTGTTGTGGACATCTGCTATATTTAATTTCCAGTATGGACAGGCAAAATTAACAAATGCATTCGTATCAATATTCAGAGTTCCTTAGGTTTTCTTTTATTATTATTTACGAAAGTTTCTGGACATTGTAGTATGCAGTATACTTATTTTCTTATCTGTTTATTCTTGTTCAAATAACTAAATACATAACGAAACACCGTTGCTGCAATTAATTTACTTCAAATTGGGATGCAGTTTGTTGCGTGCAGTATTCATCATAATACATCTCATATGACTTGTCTGGGCACATTATGTAACTAGACATGATGCACGTCTTACCACTACCTCCAGTTTGGCTTTAATTAAGTTGAGTGTCTGTCTTTTGTCAGCCTCAGTAGTGGTGTTTCAGTTCACTAAACTTGGTACAAAGCTACCTTTCATGATCCCATGGCTTCAATGTTTGTGGCTGCAGTAAGTCAGTATTGTTGACAATTACGGTCATGTGGTTTTCAAAGCAAAATAAAGGTAATATTTAAGACCACCTACATAGGAATTTTCTTTTAATTTTATTTAAGTTTGGTAAATAAAAATCTAGCCCTACAAATTTCTATAAGCTTGCATTAATTACACTCTGATCTCTCTGAGTTGCATGCATCACATAACAATATATAACAATACAATTTCAGCAATGAATACACATTAATCAATCAATGTTAATCAATGCTAAACATATAAATAATGTTTTTGTTACACTTCAGCTTCTTGTAAAATATATTTTAATGATTATAGCTTACATTTTCAACTTCATAAAAGCCACAGTTGCTTATTTCAGGATTTTATAAAGCCACTTTACTCAATCTTTGCTATAAAATGAAAAGTAAAATATACATAGGCTGTTTTAATTTCTGTTGGAGCTTCTGTACAGCCTGTGGTGAGCAGAAAAAAAAGATATATTTTTGAGATACAGAGGAGAGGCGCAGCCTAATTCCCAATATATAATGAGTGTATGCAAATAATTCTTTGTACACCACAAGAGGCTGGCTGTAACATTTCTAATGCCTTGAAGGACTTATTCTGGGAGGACAGATGAGCAAGACTAGTGATCTTTCACTGTGATAAGGAGGACCCTGACAGTGAATGCAGTCCCCAAAATGAGGGGAGTGTGCTTTTTCCTGAAATAAGGTCTTCACTTATTCATAAAGAATGTCCAGAATGGACAGCCTCCACTTAACCAGGAAGACGACTGTCAATGTTAGGGGAAATAAATAGATGCTTTTGCAGCATGCTTTTAGCAAGTATTTTGTGTTTGGATTAAATTCTCGTTGTGGCTTGGAAAGTGGACCGATGACTCATGAGTAACCTTTAAGCAGCCTGCATGTGTAGTCAGTATGCACAAAGGATTATTCATTAAGACAGCCTGCAATATATATATAAAATAAGCAATAGCGAGAAACTTCAGGTCTGAAATTGAAATGCGACATGCAGTAACCAAAATAGACTACTGTAATTATACCACCACCGATGAATGAAGCCTTATCCTCAAGGAATATGAACTACGTTAATCAGGCAGTACACAGTGCAGCAAATTTACAATCATTGCTACAAGTAAAATTTGCACATTTAGAAAGATGAAAACATGATTGTAACATTACTGGGGTAGCGTATACTTAGGCAGCAGGAACCAGATAATTTGTTTTTCCCCAGACATGAATTTTTTCTGAATGTCAGTCCTGTTCAATCTGGATAAAAAGCTATTCAGACAAAACCTTTTTTTCAGTGAAACAGTAGGATTGTAGGGTTTTATATGCAGTAATTTCAAAATGCATTAGCAGCCATTTTCATCATCCGGAATAATAGTTTATATGAAGTAGCCACACTATGGAGTTATTGATGTGGTAAGGATGTGGTAAATTTTAAGCCAATTAGTCTTTCAGAAGGTCATATTTATTTAAAGGGTCTCCATCTCGGTAATGGCCCAGCATGCTTCGTTTCATTACCCTCACTGAGCCATTCTGACAATCACAAACCTCACATTAGGAAACAAAAGTATATTCTAAAAGGCTTATTTGGCCATCAAGTAATCACGTCACATCAAATAAGAGTGCTGCAGGCTGAAGGTATAGAACCCCAAGTGGTCTTGCATTCCACAGCCATCAAACTAAGATACTAGTAGCAGTCACTCCCAAAGCTGCTTTCAATACACAGATGGCTGAATTAATCATCTTGTATTTCTGAGCATTACACCCAAAGTATGTTTTCACACTGTGATTCAACCTCAAGATTCGGTTGTCTAAAATATAGGCTGTAGTTGCCCTTTGTTAAATTACACAAATACTACAATGTACACTGTGCATGTACGCAACAGCATGCGTTGTAGTTCTTCTGACAATAATAATCTCTCACATTCAATATAGTGACTTATCAAGGTCTACATTTAAGTGGTACAAATTAGCCATAAGACTGGGGCAACTCATCAAGTAACAGTCATTTGTTGCTGTTAATACATAACTCAGAAGTAATACTATACATACACAGGCCTACAAAATAAATTGCCATAATAGGGGCATCAGGGAGACTGGGAATGCAGTGGCTCATGTATCAACGGGTTTGATAATATAGTTTTCAATGCTGCATAGGAGGGACTAGTAAATAAGAAATATAAACATAACCGTCTAGTCAGCATAGGTGATCAAGCATTTAAATGAGGGGTTATTTCAATGATTACCTCCTTCTAGAATAACATTTTAAAAAAATCTTTGGAATGTTGAAAGTTATTAAAAATAATCATTTGGTAAGTCTCATGTTACAGATATGAAATGTCTCTAAAATTAGAAAAAGAAAGCATTATTTATTTCAGAACTGGTCTGACTTCAGTAAAATTCATAAAATGAATGGTAGATTCATTAATTGTAATACGATTATCTGTTCCTAATAATGTGACTAGTTCAAGCATTGACTATGAAATTATTTGACTATGACTGGGAGTCTCCAGTGGCAGTAAAAAACTAGGCTCTTTTTTTCCTGATGTAGGGTAGGTTTTAGTTGCTTAATTTCTGCTGGGATGGGTTGCCACAAGCCACCAGATGTCATCCATGAGTTATGCCCCTCCAGAACACATGTTTAGTCTCCAATAAAACGTTCCCACTACTATTGTAGAATGGCTACTGGTTTGCAGGAAAGTGCATCAGAGGCAGAATTACTGTTTCCACATTGAGGGGAACAAAGGGGAACATTTATTTTAGAAAGCTCATTAGAACAACTCTGTCTCGTCCTATTAAAGTACTGTTCTAGTGCATGGATGGCCAGGTATCAAATCCGGATGATGCCAGTGCCAGTTGGTAGCGAATAGCCCCTTAGGTACCAGTGTCACCCATTGAATGGGGGGTTTCAGTCAGGACACAGCACACCAGTGACTTCAGCTGTTTAATCTGGAACTCGCAAGTCTGCCTGTTAAGTTTCACATGAAGTGCCTCCCAGCTCATGTCTGCCACAAGCCTGACTTGTCAACTTCAGAACGATAAAAGCTGCAGCTTACATCACAAGCTTTAGAGGACAGCACATGCTTGCTGGTGCTCTCCCAAATCAATAACTTCAAGGGATTGAAGGGATTTCTGATTTCATTTAAACTTAAATAGGAGTCGGAAAAAAAATCAAATTTAAGCAAAAATGTAATTTATCTTTGCAACACAGCACAACAAGAACACAAGATATAACAAATGGGGGATGAAAACTTTCTGAAGGCACTGTCCAGCTGTGTTCTACTGCATTATTGCAGAATAAATAATAAATGTCAGCAACATCATGGGGTCTCACAATTAAAATGGCAGACAAGTTCACTCAGATATGCCCTCATGGAGAAACTGTCCATGGAACTTTGAGATGAAATTTTTAGAAGGCAAAAAGCTGGAGAAGGTAATAAAAAGATTGGCCAAGCTATGAACATTCCTGGGAGCTTAATCAAGTCCATTGTAACATATTAAGACAATGGCACAGCCCAGAAAAGACCAGCCAGTCTTACCAAACTACAACTGGATGAGAAGGGCAACTGGCCAGAGCTTCCAGAACTTACTGGCTAAACTTGGGACAAACAGTTCAGAGATCAACAATCATTTCAGCACTCCACAGATCTGGCCCCTTTGAGGAGTGGCAAGACAAAAGCCTCTTCTGAGAAAGGCCATCAATAAATCATGCTTGCATTTTTCCAGAAGCCATGTTGCTTCTGAAAGAAGATTTTGTGGTCTCATGAGACTGAAGTTGAGCTCTCTGGCCTGAAAGAAAAGTGCTACTGTATGTTTGGCACAAAATCATCACCCATATAACGACATCCCTACCGTCAAAGATGGATACAGTACAGGCGAATCCATAACTGCAGTATAAAGAAATGGCTTAAAAAACATGAAAGGTCAAATTTGGAATTGCTGAGCCAAAGCCCAGACTTTGTCCCATTGTTTAACTCCCAGAATCTGTGGTATGACCTCAAAATTGCTGTCCTCCAATGCTCTCCATCTAACTTGGATACACTGAGCAGTTTGGAACAAGTTAATGTGGAGGAATACTCAAAAATTCCAAAATCGAAATGCTATGTTCATACAGTACATACATGCTATACAAACATGCTACTATACATTCATACATACATACTGCACCTATGAAGAACCACAGCTGTAACTGCTTGCAAATGTCAATCTACAAAGTATTGACTGCATTAAAATTGTAACACAACAGGACAGAATGTGAAAAAGTAAAGGGTCTGAATACTTTCAGAAAGCGCTAGACTAGAATATATATGACTGTATATATGTAAATATGAGAGATTATCTGCAAATAAATAACACAATTTCATTATTTTCAGAAATAACATTTACATAAAAGAAATTCATTATGAAAATAGGTTAGTCAAAACAACTAGTTATATAATGTCAAACATTTTGCACAACTCAAAACCTTTCCCAGGTTTACTGTGAATGAAGTAACACCATTTAATTCTGTTAATTTAGCAATTTAATTATTTAGACAAAATAACACTGTTCTGCTACACAGTAGAAATAAGAGGAAATGATTTACATAATGTACATTGTTTTAAAATGCATTGCAGTTAGATGGCTACATTATATACACGATTTTCCTTTTCTCTGTTAGTGCTACGATGGCTGGAAATTGGGCAAGACTCCTAGAAATGGCTGCTCTAATGGTTAACTGTCTGGAACATTCCCTCGTTAGGTATAAATAAAAGAGCCTGTAAAAAAAAGTTTCCCAAACTAGATGGTGACTGCAGCTGAAACAGAAAGACCACCAGGGACCAGCAGCAAAATAACCAACTTTTATGGAACATATAAATGCATAAATAATGCAACAGTCCCAAATTTGCAGGTGTGTGTGTATGCGTGCGTGAGAGAGAGAGAGAGAGAGAGAGAGAGAGACAGATACAGGAAATGTATTACTTTCAGTTAGTAGACATAGGAATCAGCTACATTTTGATATAAGATCTGAAAGTCTGTGATGAATGATGTTAGCTGGGTAGCATGATATTATCACTGAGGTGCTTACCAATGTGAGAGAGGTTGGTTGGCACACTGATTTTGGGGTTGGTTGGTACAATGTTAAAATGCTATAGTTACATAGAATGAAGTAACCAATAGAAACCATTTTCAACATTTCAAATTAGAACCAGAGAACATGAACATTCAATGGAATAAATAGAAATATAATAAATAAAGTTGGTTGGGACAATTATTTTGGAGTTCTGCCAACCAACTCTGGTATAGGCGTGTAGTTAATTATGTGATTACATGCGCAATATACATATATTAAACCTGATGGAACCTAATGCTATTCTATCCACGTGCCTGTGTGGGAGGGATTTCACACACAATATTGTGGTTACTGTCCCATCAGTCGCACACACAAACAAAAACTCAGGCACACACACTCCAAAGGCCTGATACACACACACATAAAGACAAAGCTAAAAGAAAGATAAAAGGAGAGAATAGAAGGCCTGTAAGTACATGGAATTTCTACTGATGAACTGGTTGCTGGTAGGTGTCGGCACGAGGAATTTCATCTACCAGCCCAACGCTATTTTTCCCCGCCCAATGTTATCAAAAGTAGCCCAATTGGGCGGAATCCCGCCCAATATGGCAACACTGATTACGAGTGCGTCAAACATCTTGGGCGATTGGTTTGCCTGGAACACGCCAAGGAATAGACCCAGTCTGTTTTTGTTTTGATTTTGCCCGTGCGCCAAGGTCTTTGCAAACTTCTTCTTCTTCTTATTTTAATTTCTGACAGACTAGGCACAGTTAGTGCATTGCTGCCTCCCACCGGTTAAAAACAACAACAAATTTTGTCTTTGCAAACGAAAATGATGTACGTGTTTATTTGCATATTGAGCGGGGAAGTGAGATTCGATCACAAGTGGTCACTCGAGACGCATGTGGAGACGTATTCTGATGCCAGGTGGGAACTGACATCCGTCTTGACTGAATCTAGACACAATCTGGATATATATGGATACAAAGTACAGGTCTGAACAGGGCCACAGATGATGTGGATTGTCGGACAGTTAATTCACCATTTGGCCGTTCTCAGCCATAGGAAGCTTCAAAGCACTTGGCCAGCATAGCCTGGAGCTAAGACACAGAGCAGGAACTGGGAGGGTTGCCATTTGAGGTGTGAATGTGTGTGTATGTTTGTGAGTGTGAGTGTGTGTGTGTCAGAAAAGCAGAATTATTTTGTTTAAATCTTTATGTCAGTAATTCTAATTAGTAAAATTTGAATTGCCCTCTAGTAAAGTTATCACTGAGAAATATGTCTGGGCTGGAAATATGCATACATAGTAAAGGGGGAAAACCCATTTTTTGCAAATGGTTTTTTTCAAGGGGGGTTTAAGAGTCATTAAGAAAACAGATGTACAACACATTTACATAAATTAACCCCACATGTGTGCCATGTGTTGCCTGGAGGGGATACATGGACCATGGCACATTTTAGCGTGTAAGCAATGTGTAAGCATGCACATTCATCAAGATGTAAGGAACAACTTCATGCAAGACTATAATGCCATTTGACTCACAGAATAACAAAAATACTTGACAAAATGTATTCATGAATGCTTTACCACAATATTTGCATCAAATTTCATATCCAAACAAATAATACTGAAGTTAAATGTTAATTTAATTTAAAAAAAGACATTGGGACATTAAAGCCCGGATAAGATGAACAACTGAACAAATATCCTTTACCTTCCCCTTATGTCTTTAGAAATACAGTCTGGTTAAAAAAAATAGCAATATATTAATATTTTTTCAATGAAGAAATCTTTTTAAAAGACCTGAAACATATTATTTTGCATTTGTATTATTGTATTCGTGATATTTACCTTGATTTTTAATCAATTTTAAATGGGTATTCTGTTGCTTTCCAAGCTACCAATGGCTTCAATTAGGGTTAAGTGCCCAAACTAGGGTTAGGGTTAGGAAAACGGTAAGTCTGAGGGTAAAGGCAAGTTCACGGCTGTGTTCAGCGGCTTGAAGAATGGTTAGGACACAGGTTTGTTAATGAGTTTGAATGAGTCAAATATTGTCTACTGTAGCATGGGTACCTATGGACATAAAAAAATTAGCAATATATTTAAAAAAAAAATTTTTTAATCGTTTTTAAAGACCTGAAACATTATTTTTCATTTGTATTATTGTATTCGTGATATTTACCTTGATTTTGAATCAATTGTAAATGAGTATTCTGTTGTTTTCCAAGCTACCATTGGCTTCAATTAGGGTTAAGGGCCCAAACTAGGGTTAGGGTTAGGAAAACGGTAAGTCTGAGGGTAAAGGCAAGTTCACAGCTGTGTTCAGCAGCTTGAAGAATGCTTAGGACACAGGTTTGTTAATGATTTTGAATGAGTCAAATATTTTCTACTGTAGCATGGGTACCTATGGCCATAAAAAAATTAGCAATATATTAAAATTATTATTTTTTTAAATCTTTTTTAAAGACCTGAAACATTATTTTGCATTTGTATTATTGTATTCGTGATATTTACCTTGATTTTTCATCAATTTTAAATGGGTATTCTGTTGTTTTCCAAGCTACCAATGGCTTCAATTAGGGTTAAGGGCCCAAACTAGGGTTAGGGTTAGGAAAACCGTAAGTCTGAGGGTAAAGGCAAGTTCACAGCTGTGTTCAGCAGCTTGAAGAATGCTTAGGACACAGGTTTGTTAATGATTTTGAATGAGTCAAATATTTTCTACTGTAGCATGGGTACCTATGGCCATAAAACAATAAGCAATATATTAATATTTTTTCAATCAAAAAATCTTTTTAAAAGACCTGAAACATTATTTTGCATTTGTATTGTTGTATTCGTGTTATTTACCTTGATTTTTAATCAATTTTAAATGGGTATTCTGTTGTTTTCCAAGCTACCAATGGCTTCAATTAGGGTTAAGGGCCCAAACTAGGGTTAGGGTTAGGAAAACCGTAAGTCTGAGGGTAAAGGCAAGTTCACGGCTGTGTTCAGCGGCTTGAAGAATGGTTAGGACACAGGTTTGTTAATGATTTTGAATGAGTCAAATATTTTCTACTGTAGCATGGGTACCTATGGACATAAAACAATAAGCAATATATTAATATTTTTTCAAGGAAAATTTTTTTTTAAAAGACCTGAAACATTATTTTCATTTGTATTTGTATTCGTGATATTTACCTTGATTTTTAATAAATTTTAAATGGGTTTTCTGAGTTTTTCCAAGCAACCAATGGCTTCAATTAGGGTTAAGGGCCCAAACTAGGGTTAGGGTTAGGAAAACGGTAAGTCTGAGGGTAAAGGCAAGTTCACAGCTGTGTTCAGCAGCTTGAAGAATGATTAGGACACAGGTTTGCTAATGATTTTGAATGATTCAAATATTTTCTACTGTAGCATGGGTACCTATGGCCATTGAAACAATTCTCAATATATTGATATTTTTTCAAGGAAATCTTTTTTAAAGACCTGAAACATTATTTTGCATTTGTATTATTGTATTCGTGATATTTACCTTGATTTTTAATCAATTTTAAATGGGTTTCTGGTTTTCCAAGCTACCAATGGCTTCAATTAGGGTTAAGGGCCCAAACTAGGGTTAGGGTTAGGAAAACGGTAAGTCTGAGGGTAAAGGCAAGTTCACAGCTGTGTTCAGCAGCTTGAAGAATGGTTAGGACACAGGTTTGTTAATGATTTTGAATGAGTCAAATATTTTCTACTGTAGCATGGGTACCTATGGCCATAAAACAATAAGCAATATATTAATATTTTTTCAAGGAAAATTTTTTTTTTAAAGACCTGAAACATTATTTTGCATTTGTATTATTGAATTCGTGATATTTACCTTGATTTTTAATCAATTTTAAATGGGTATTCTGTTGTTTTCCAAGCTACCATTGGCTTCAATTAGGGTTAAGGGCCCAAACTAGGGTTAGGGTTAGGAAAACCGTAAGTCTGAGGGTAAAGGCAAGTTCACAGCTGTGTTCAGCAGCTTGAAGAATGCTTAGGACACAGGTTTGTTAATGATTTTGAATGAGTCAAATATTTTCTACTGTAGCATGGGTACCTATGGCCATAAAACAATAAGCAATATATTAATATTTTTTCAAGGAAAATTTTTTTTTAAAAGACCTGAAACATTATTTTTCATTTGTATTATTGTATTCGTGATATTTACCTTGATTTTTAATCAATTTTAAATGGGTTTTCTGAAGTTTTCCAAGCTACCAATGGCTTCAATTAGGGTTAAGGGCCCAAACTAGGGTTAGGGTTAGGAAAACGGTAAGTCTGAGGGTAAAGGCAAGTTCACGGCTGTGTTCAGCGGCTTGAAGAATGGTTAGGACACAGGTTTGTTAATGATTTTGAATGAGTCAAATATTTTCTACTGTAGCATGGGTACCTATGGCCATTAAGAACGCATCAAAACAATGATGATTGCTGTCAATTTCTCTCATCATGTTTGCATCTGATATTTATATTTGTTTATATGTTAGAAGCTTAGGACAGATGTTCATTGAGTTCAGACCTAAATCTCTTTCCAACAATGCTTAAAAATTGTACTCTCTTCTACTTACGTGCATTTGCACTGAACAACAACTACATTACATTACATTACAGGCATTTGGCAGACGCTCTCATCCAGAGCGACGTACAACAAAGTGTATAACCATAACCAGGAACAAGTATGACGAAACCCCTAGAGAGAAGTACTGGTCCAAGTACAGGGAACAACCGCATAGTTCAACTTGGACCCTGATGGTTAAACTGATTAACACTAACAACGAGAACGGCAACAGCGCAATCTATGGAAAAATAAAAATAAATAAAAATACAAGTAGTCGTTAAGACAGTTGATGCGCCTAAGTCACCTATGAAACAGCTGCCTAGTTACAACCCTAAGTTTAGTCATTTACAGGGGGGAAGGGAGGGATGGGGAGAGGTGCAGCCTGAGGTAACAACTAAGGTGTTAAACAACACGTTATTTTTCTTTTAACTATGTATTCTTTTTTACAAATCACATCATATTTAAAAAGAAAGCGTGCTCATGCTTGATACACACATAAAACAGCATTCATATTTATAAGTGTTTACGCATCACTACAATCTGGATTTGAATGAAAATTCTTTAACCTAGCTTTTGAGTTCCAGACAAACATTTGCTTTGCAAACATGAGCTGACCAACTTTTTGTAGTGTACCTACCTAAGTGACTTATTGTATTAGCATCTGCCACATTAAGCCACTATGTAAGGCAGTGTGTTAATTTTAGCAAATCCTTGTTATTGATTTAGATATCTTTACATAAAACACATTTAATACATTTGAATGTAGTCCAACAAATGTCCAACGTTTCATGGAAACATAATAAACTTACTACTGCATGTGTAGCTTATGTAATTTTTGAAAGCTTTCCCCCCAAAATGACACGTATTCATGCATTTTCGAGCAAGCCCAAAACAAAAAAACAAATCTGGAAATGTAACACATATATTGTAGTAAATACTTCTAGAAGACTGTTCCACACGACATTCGATGAATAAATACCATATGTGTCTTTCTCGTTTATCTCGTGAGTAACTATAAGGAGGTGACCAACTAAAAATAAACACTTACAAGCGTACATGAAGAGAATTAACAGATGCAGACATCTCCATCCCGAAATGTATTGGAAATGCTTTGTATTTTTCATTATCTTACGTGCGTAAAACGAGTAAATAAAAATAAATAAATAAACATACGAAATATCGCTGGGTTACGGGTTTCATGAGTTCACGTCAGCTGAAATCATCGCAATGTGTACACAATCTTAAAAAAAGAAAGAAAATAAGAAATTGACGTCAAACGGAGCTGGTCTGTGGTTGATTATATTAACCTGAACAGAGTAGACCTCAAGTTGACAGTGCGCGGTAGCCTACAAGCAGGACACACCAATCTTGGGCCAGAGATGTCTTAACTGTGTACGCGCAAGAAAATGAGTCGCCTTAAGTGATCTAACTCCATGTCATTAACACATAACTGAATTTCAGAGTGAAATAAATACAAAAACGTGCTGAACACTAAAGTATGCCATGTCAGCTTTCCTAGCTTGCTATAAAGCCTAAAGAAAATTTCAATAAGCAGTTACAGCTGCACAGGAATTTTTCTTTTTTCTGAGTCAAGTCAACCCGTGATGTTTCTCCTATCATTTTGGTTCCTTGTAGCTGGAATTGATGTTAGTCTGGCTTCAGATAAGGTAAGTGAAACCTTCAATCATCAAGTTACTCTTGGCTACGCTGCGTTTGAAAATGTCTTTTCATAAGTATTATTATTATTCTCCCAGGTGTTGTCACGGTCGTTAAAAAACTCGTTGCTACTAGTTTCCTCTAGAACTCCACCATCTATAAATGTTAAACCTCTGAACGTTCAGGATTATTTGAGTAAGATTAATTAGGCTATTTAAAGAAGCACGACTGTGTTCTAAATATCCTATGAACAATTACCCTCTGTGCTGCGAACACGTGAACTGTAACACGGAACGTTTGAATGAACTCGAGGCACCAACTCGGTTTCCGAAATAAATGTTTTCATGCTATACTGAATTTACGTCAAAGAATCCATGACCTTAATATTGTAGGCCAAGCCATTGTCTTGCCATTGTACTTAACAATTACACGTGGACCTTACGTGTTTAAGTGTTACTGTTTTTATTCCAGGTTAGTGGAGCAGATAAAGAAGGTATGTATTGAAAACGATTATCTTTTCAACAAGTTAACAGAATGTATTCAAAATTAGACCGTTCATCTGAGACTTGAAGAACCACTAGCATAACTTAAAATTAAATTAACTGTTTTTATCCAGCATGGGATTAATAAAAGCCCCAGTATGAAGTAGTTTAAAACAGTTTTTAAAACTTTCACTGTAAACTTGCATAAACAAGTAACTGAAAGAACATCTCCATGCAATTCAAATCAAAAACAAATTCTAAATTAAATGTTAGAAGTAATTAATACCAAGAACACAGTGTCCAGTGCAAAATCATTTAAATCCAGCTGCAATCCTTTTCACATTTCTTGAGTATATTGTTGATTTAATTACAGCCTCGATAATGGTGTTTTAAAATGTGTTGCTGTTAGTACACCATTGAGATATGTGTGCTTTTGTTCTTTACTCCTACAGAATTATTAAAGAGGCAACTGAAAGAATATGGACTAATTACACCCATCAGCACAGACTCTGGGGGCCACTTCTTGTCACACCTTCTCTCAGCCAATCACAAGCGGCGGGTAAAGAGGGGTGCGGAGCGGAATTCGGAATATTTATTCTTCAACATCACAGCCTTTGGGAGGGAATTACATCTGCGGCTGAGGCCCAACAGCAGGCTCGTAGCCCCTGGTGCCACTGTGGAGTGGCGTGATGACGTGGGGATAGTTGAAGTTGCCACCAGCACAGAGAATAGACTACTGTCTAATGACAGCACAGAGCAGATACTGATTAAAAAGCCCCTTAGAACCGACTGCACTTTTGTTGGGGGCATCACTGACCTTCCTGGGGCATCTGTTGTCATAAGCAACTGTGATGGACTGGTAGGTGACAATTCCTTCTCTCTCTATCTGTGTCTCTTTCTTTGAATTTGGATTTGTAATAACATGGTCAGCCACCTTTGAGAATGTATACATAATAAAAATATTGGGCCCAAAGGATCAGTATTTTGGTGTGAAAACATTGGCAAAATAAAACCACCAAATTTTTACACTTGTTCTATTATTAAATTCAGATATATCTCATGAGCTATTATAGAATTATGTTACCTATCTGAACCTTGTCAATTCCAGTCCTTTGTTTGCTTCAAACAGAATTTATGGTGTGTTTTGTGTGTGTCTGGTCTTTCCCTGTGGTCATGTTTCACTGAACACCTCATGGCTAATGAGAACAATAATTTGTCCACACCAGTGCTGCATAACCTGTTTATGGGCCCAGTCCTACAGTTCTACCGTGGCTCACGCCATATAATTCATACTGTTGATGATGTGCCCTTGTTTCGCTCATTCTTTGGAGAGGATGAAGTTGCAGAGTAATACGATCTTAGATCCCTCTTCTTGCATGAATAAGAGGATGTCATAAACTTCGATTTGACAATGCATGCAATTAATTTCTGAAACCTGCCAGGTGTCTAAAAAAAAATAAACTCAGAGTCAATGTGGAATGTATTCATTTAAAATACAAGCGCATAGTATCTGGTACATGTGCAGCACTCTTAAGTCCGAGGTAATAAATAAGTCATCAGTCGGGTCTCAGAGAAGCAGTATTTGTTCCACTATAATTGATTCCCATGGACACAGTTCCTCACCTCCATAAGCTAATAGATGCCTGGATATCATCAGACACCTTTCTATAAATAAGGTCGTTGTGAAATGTTCTCATGGGAAGTTATTTGAAAAATGTTGCATTTTACTGACGTCTGTTAGTGTGAGTGCATTTCTCTAGATCTACAGTATGAGTGGATGAATGCAAGTCTGCATAGCATCTAGTTTGGGGAAAGTGGTGGCTAGCTTTATATTTTTTATTTGTTTGTATAAAAATCTCCAGAAATGTGAAGGTCTAGTATCTTCTGAGAGATATTTGCTCTTCCCCTTGGTGATGGATGGCACATTTACATTAGTACTACCAAATCTTTATACCCCACTTAAACTGTAATCCATGGGAGGCCTCAGTTCCATACAACTGAGAGGGACTTTAAAAAGTAGAAAGTTAACATGAATTTGTTTGTTGCTGTCTATTTAATGAATAATTATTTATTATTACTGGTGGAACAATAATAAACAAGGAAAAATAATGTTACATTTTGTATTTGTATATGTATAAACATATATAATTTTCCCCTTTCTTAGCACAGAATATAGCCATTGCCTGTATTGTTTACATTACTCATTTTTACAATGGAGAATAATTTTGGTGGGCATTGTATGGACACTATAGGGTATCTGTAGAGTCCATACAATCTACAGAGTCGTCATCTCTTTTGCTAATCTCTTTCAGTAATCTGGGCTACTCTACTCTGTTCTTTTTCTTCCAAAATATGGAGCTTTCCTTCCACTGACCTACAGCAACTGTCATCAACAGTCAGGAGGATGGTTTCACACTGCATTACTCTAACTGCTGAAGCATCAATCTCAGTCATCAATGCAATGACAGTGGTCTCTATTTCCCTCTGGGAAATTGTGTGTGTGTACATCACAACAGACAGTTCATTTAAAAATAGCTCATTTTGGCATGGTTATTGACCTACAGATTGACCTACTGTATTTGATAGACTACTGAATGCAACCATCAGGATCACAATATCTCACACATCATGAACCATTTTTTCATCACTCCCAGTTTTATTGATGAATTGTAGTTTGAGATTGTGAATCGGATCAGCCCCCTAAAGTCTTTCCTATCACTGATATCTGAGATGACTGATGAGATCCTTATTATCAGTTATTTTGCACTTACACTAAGTGTACATTTATTGTTTGAAACTGCCTTCTGTAAATGGGATTTAATAAGAAAATATGTTTTGCAGTTGTCAAATGTGAACAGTTGCACAGTGCAAATGGAGCTGAACTGTGATTTTCTTTTTAATGGGGCAATAGCATTTATTCTCCAAATTCATATTATTCCATGTACCAAAATGGAAACAGCATTTCCAGCATGTAAGAGGGTGGTTCAGTCTGGGTCCCCTTTCCAAAGGTCCCTGTGGCCACAGCTATAATGGCAACGTTTAGAGTACAGAGCATGTGGGAGAGTGACAGAGGAACCATGAGAGGTCATGTAAATAAACGCTTCTCATTTTATATTTAGTCCAGTCCACAGATCTTTTGCTGTTTTTTCCCTTTCAGCTTCACTGTATGTTTTCCACATAAACCATATTTCCGTCAGAATTAAAGACTGCATTAGCCATATTGATGTTTCTGGAATGTCTGTGGATTTCTCAGTGCTTGATCTTTGGTGCAGTTCTTTTGAAACCAGGTCCTAGGGACTCAGTGTGTATGCTGCTTTTTGTTCCACCTAGGCTCTCAATTTACAAGGAATTGCTGTGTTTTTACCTGACTTTAATTTGATATTGCCACATTATCAGAAGATATGGGAAGGGTGAGGCATGAGCAACGAAAGGCAGCTTCTTAATGCTCTTTCAGATTCACAGGCAGTAGTTTCAGCGAAGTATTCTGGGTGTTTTTATTTATACATTTATACACTTTGGGTTTAGCCAATATAAACCCACATTTCCTGCTGCATTGGTTTCTGTTCATGACAACTGAGGTTTATTTTGACCGAGCAAGCAATTCCACGTACTGCCTTTCGTAGGACACTGCAAAATTATCCCGTATTTGTAGACTGGTGTGAGATGTGAAAATGCTTTTATACTGTTACATCAAATGTAATGTGTAATACTGATTAGGGCGCACAGGTGGTAAATGTTTTTTTTCATCCCTTGAGTTCCAGGGTCTGAAAGGTTATTCTGCAGAACATAAAGTCCTGTGATTTATGAATAATGTAATGCATTAATAATTAGCTTCCCCTGTGATATAGCTCGATATGATTGCTTCAAATAAACAGGTTAATAATGAACGAACCAGCGCACAGAGCGGACAAAGAAAAACAAATAAATTCAACAGCCTTTGCAAGTATTCTTTACAGTTCACATTTAAAGGGACAGAACTGGAAGGTACAGGTAAGCCTGGACCAAACAGCACCAGAAGTGAAAGGTACCAGTGTCTCGGTTAAGCTTCTTAAGAAGTTTACACTGCAGGGCTGTGTCGGAAAAGTGGAGCCCTTCGGCTGAATCCAACGTGCTGCTTATCTTGGCAGAGCAGCGGTGTCTGCTGGGCTGAAGGCCACACCTGGTTATTACACTCATGCAGCACAGAGCTCTAAACCCTGTTCGGAGAGGAAACTGCAGGTCAGAGCTTTTGTCAGTTACCTGTAAATGCCTGTGACATTAAGCTTTTTTATAAAGCTTGAAACAGCATGGATTTACAACTTAAAATAACAGCATAAAGGTGTAACCAGAGTCACTGCCATGTATGGGATTACCATAATAATGTGACCCCCCCACAGCCGCAACTACCTTGTTCCGAGGAAAACTTGCCTTCTGAATTAATATCCTAAAGAGTGTGATTTGCCTATAATGATCAGACGTTTTGAAATTAAAATGATGGTTTGTGCGTGGATTTATGATGCTTTGGAGCTAATATGTGAAGAGGAACCAGCTATATTACCTAATTAGACCATGTCATGCAGGGATATGAGTAAAGTACTGTGAACATTTTTCAACACTATGTTGAAGAACGTGACCCACATCAGTTTTTTGCCCCCCATATAGTTCTTTGCGTGAATTCTAAGTCAGCAGTATCGCTATGTATTACAAAGCTTTTCCCGGTATTGTGGTAGGTACAACATGCCGATGCTGTGCAATATTGTTACTTTATTGATCCCTTTACTCAAGCTGCACTTAATAGAATTATAGCAAAATTGGCTTCAGATGAAAAAATCTACCTTATACAACAAAGTGTAAAAATGTCACATCTAAAGTTTTGAGAAATCATGAAATCCACCTTCTATAGCTGCTGTGAAGTAGCTGTTTCCTACTGGGCCATAATCTTGATAAAAACAAAAAGCATCTTATTTTTGTGCTGTAGCAGTGTGCCAACATACATGGCTACAGTACACTGATAAATATAGCACACAAATTTAATACTGATAAAACGCCCACACTCAGGAAATAAATGCTTCTGTGGGCTAGTGTAAATTTAAGACCATGTAAGGAGGTACGGTTTGATATATTTTTGAATGGTGACCTCATTAAGGAAATTAACACCTCTGATCTTGGAAAAAAAAGCTGGAACACGTGTTTAATGGAAACATGGTTTCACGCTGGGTTAGCAGATGTTAGGCATTAAGATATATGGGCAAAATATGTTAGCTTTTTTCAGATTTCTTTGGCAATAAATTCTGTGTTTGTATTCTTTTTCATGTTTGAAACAGACTTTGGCTGACCTAAATAATTTAGATTTCCGTGAGTTTACTGCAAGAATGATAATTTGCTCAGTATTATAATTATTGTCCCCTCTGATTTAAATGCCGTCCGAATTTATTCGTAACCATTGTGCACTGTGTGGCAATGGCACTGGCTTTGCGCGATTTGTTTAATCGCGCAAATTAATTAAGTTTTACATAAAGTAAAGGGAGTGAGATACACTACATGGCTAAATCTGTGTGGACACCCCTTATAATTAGTGGGTTCAGCTTCTTCAGCCACACTAACAGGTGCATAAAATCAAGCATACAGCCATGCAATCTCCATAGACAAACATTGGTAGTGGAATGGGTCGTACTGAAGAGCTCAGTGACCTTCAACGTGGCACTGTCATAGGATAAAGCCTTTCCAACAAGCCAGTTCGTCAAATTTCTGCCCTGCTAGAGCTGCCCCAGTCAACTGTGAGTGCTGTTATTATGAAGTGGAAACGTCTGGGAGCATCAACAGCTTAGCCACGAAGTGGTAGACCGCACAAGGGCACAGAACTGGGACCACCAAGTGCTGAAGTGCATGAAGTGTAAAAATCGTCTGTCCTCGGTTGCAAGACTGCCTCTGGAAGTGACGTCAGCACAAGAACTGTTCGTCAGAAGCTTCATGAAATGGGATTTTCATGGCCAAGCAACCACACACAGACCTAAGATCCCCATGCGCAATGCCAAGCGTCGGCTGGAGTGGTGTAAAGCACGCCACCACTGGACTCTGGAGCAGTGGAAATGCATGCTCAGGAGTGATGAATCATGCTTCACTATCTGGCGGTCTGATGGACAAATCTGGCGTTGGTGAATGCCAGGAGAATGATACCTGTTTGCTGGGTTTGGTGTGGGAGAACTTCACGTTGCATTATATACATGGTCCACCAGGGAATCTGTTCACCATATGTATACTGAAATGTAATATAGATTGTATTGTAGCTGGTGATTACCTCTCAGTATGTTTGTACTTCTCAGCCGCTTAAGCTAACATATTTAATATTTATGTTTATACTGCATACAAGTAATTATGTCTAATTATGTTCATATGATTTTACAATGAATAAAACTTTGTTTACACATTGTTACATTTTTTTCGTATGTCATCATTAGCATATATATTTTCTCTGTGCAATTAAAAAAGGTGTTCATAGTCATTCCAACTGGGATGCAAAGCTGTTGCCTTCATGAAGGTTAAAAATATCGTATTTCATTGTTTGCCTGCTGCACATCAGATTAATGTGAGAGCAGTGAAGAAGTTGTTATTAATGTACTCAATTAAATATGTGAAACGAGCAAGTGACACAAAACAAAAACAAGAGCAGATGTCAGTGACAGTTGTTTAATATTGCGGCTTGTTTTGTGTAAACAGGCAGGTTTGATTCGCACCGACTCGGATGAATACTTCATAGAGCCGCTGGAGAGGGGCTCACAGGAGCATGAGGAGACTGGAAGAGTCCATGTGGTTTACCGGAGATCAGCTGTACTACGAACTCCATCTGTCTTACCCACTGACCCCCAGGCTGATGGTATGTTTTCCTTCTCAATATGCAGAATATTATATATGCAGTCAAGATAGTGAATACATACCAAGGATACATATAAGCAGTTATTTTCATTTTATTATGCAGAAAAAGTCATTCATTTTGCTTTGACTGAATCTGACTGATGTTCTTCCCCTAGATAAAACTAAGGAGATGCATGTTGGTTCCTGTTATATTAAGCAGTTGAATGCGATAGTGATGGGTTAGTGCAATGGGATCTGTGACCAGACGGTTCAAGAGAGATTGTGTGAAATATTTAAAGAAATCTTACAATTAGCAAAAATTTGCAAAACAATATAGCAGAGGTGACCCTTTCCATTGGTAAAATAAACAAGATTAGCATATGCAAGTCATCTCTAGGGCTTTACTTCAACACACAATTTTCCATGCTCAGATGCACTCCAGTGTTGGTACGTTACTCTTTCTTTCCAGAGTTATCACAGACATTAACAAATAAATGTCTGTTTTAAATTCACATTGCTTTCTCTGGAATTTTGGCCTGCCATAATTTGTATTCAGAATAACTTGGTTTAGTTACGTTGTGAATATTATCAACTAAGCTGTGTGTGGATGAATTGATTGTGCACAATACATATCAAATCAGCTTATATGTATTGATATTGATTTGTATTTTGTTTTGTGTTAGGTGATGTGGCAGAGCTCCTTGTCTGTGTCTGCTGGTTGATTATGCTATGTTCAAATTAGAGGTCACTATGGAGGAACATCTGTTTCTCTTTTTTTTTTTCAAATGTTGAAGGGCTGGAATGCAGAATTCTGTATGTACATCAAACAACTTAGAGCTCTCTGGCTCATAAAAGAATGACCAAATAAAGTATAATACATGAGAGAGAGGTGTCATTTGACAGATGTCAGC
Source organism: Anguilla rostrata (assembly GCF_018555375.3). NCBI lineage: Eukaryota > Metazoa > Chordata > Actinopteri > Anguilliformes > Anguillidae > Anguilla > Anguilla rostrata. The sequence goes on along the minus strand of NC_057946.1, from coordinate 6,184,209 downwards.
CATGTATATGAGTTACAGCTCCATCTGAAGAATAGTTTGAAATCCCTGTCCTGGTTTGCAAAGGAGAGGACTTACACAGCAAATTAAGTGTTTTAATTTTATTGGCTGGTTTCTGTAGAGTAGCATGTCATCATGGCAGCTGCAAATCTACCATTGCTGTACAGTACAAAATGAGCATGTATCACACTGCAAGACTGCAGGATTGACAGGCCTGTTGTCATTTACATTACATTAAGAATAAAAGTATACTGATTTTCTCTTAAAACGGGCACTGTGCTGGTTACCACAGAGTGTACTGTAACTTCCACAAAACAAATCAGACTGGGTATAAGATAATGCATGTGTATGCTGACCAACTATACCAAGTAGTTTTTGTATTATCTTTGGTGCTAGGCATTCATCACTCACCATGTGACACGAGCGGCTGGTAAATTACTCATGGTGTGGGGGTCTCAATCCTGAATCCAAGTACTGAACGAACCCAACTGTCGGTTAGAGTAAGCTACATGGTGCTGTGGCAGCTGCAAACTCTATACATATTGTACTTGTGTAATAAAAAGCAAATAGCAACCCCACTGTGTTGGGCAGTAGGATTTTTCTTTCTACTGTTAAACTGAAGGTGTTTATGTTCTACGAGCATTCTTGTTTAAAGGATACTTGAATGAACCAGCTGTAGCTTCAACGTGTAATTTTCCCAGTATAGTAGGAATGCATCCAGATGGTGAGTCAATCAGACAGAGCAGATCTCACAAGTGGGTCCCACAACAGTTACACAGTCATTGCACACTAGGATACACCAGTGCTGTCTGGTGCTTCTGAACATTGATGATGCGGGGGTATAAATATGAATTTTGGGGAGGGTGGGGGGAGGGGTGCCCCAGTGGTAAATTTAACATAACCTGCAGCTTAATGAAGCATTCTGATTCGTGTTTTGACGTGCGACCTGGTAATTTTGCCAAAAAAGAAAACAAAAACAACTGCATGTTATGTGCCATGAATATTACCATTACCACAACAACATTAACTGTAAAAAGTAAAATAAAAAATTCCATCCATAATCATCCATTCATAATTCATATGGTTCATTATTAATAATCATCAATATTAGTAAACAGCAAAACAACAACACCTGAAACTCAAATAAAATGGTTTATTCGCAGAACTACACTTAAAACTGAATTAAACTGATTGCTACAAAATTAACAAACATGCTTGCATTAGCCCCAGATGACATTGCATGCATGATGCAGTCTAGTACTGAAGGAAGACTGCAAAGTGAGACAGAAACTTGCCAGCTCTCTGTGTCCTCCTATACACTTACTCTGGCCTGTCCGTGTCTCCTGGATTGCTTTCTTGCTTCTCGTTCAGGCAAACTGCCTGCAGTCCACTGTAATAACACATAATGATTTATTTGAATGCGCATTGCTTTGAAGAGAGACATTTGCCTCAAGAGAAAAGAGTGTAGAATATGTCACAGGGCAGAAATATAGTATAATGGTTAGGAAACAGAGTTTGTCACTCTGAGGTCATAGGTCTGGTTCTCACATGGGGCCCTGTACTTATACCCTCAGGCTAGGTGCTAAACCTGAACAGCTTCAGTAGTTCTACAGACGTGTGCCCTTTCTAGTCATGCTGTACGGTTATTCAAATTTAGCTATTTAATATCGGTTTCTCTCACTGTCAATGCTGACCTTTCCCTGCCCCATTTGCAAAGCCTGAATCATGACGCCAGTCTTTCAGCGCTTCTCTCCCTCTCGAGAGATAAGTATTGTGTTTTATGTTTTTACTGAAGGAGTTTCCTGTCTCCTGTAGTCTCACCGTGTACCGTGGCTGTGGATTTAGTCATGCCTGCAGCATGGCTCCATGACAGTGGCTAGCTGGCACAATCAGATTTCCCTGCAATCGACCATGACAGTAGCTAGCTGGCACAATCAGATTTCCCTACAATCAAAATGTATGAGCAGCCCAACCACCGCAAACAAAAAGCAAATATTACAGATTATGTGAATCAAACAAAGAGGCAATATTTTTTTTTACAGAAATGTCAATGATTTGGGGGGGTTGTGAGTGAGGGGGTGGTGGATTTGGTCAAGAAAAAATGTCAAGCGGGCAGACTGGCTGATGAAGAGCCAAATAAGCTTGTTGGATAGCTAATTTAATTACCCTCTGATAGCATACACATCATACAATCCTACTGTTTTGAACCTTGGTGGAATGTCACTGCTCACCCTATATTGACACAGCATATTGTTATATCTACAGTATGAGTAACTTTTGCAATACTCATTGGCTGCCCATAGTACCCACACAGTAGTTCATACAACAGGGCATGGTACTCATGCAGAGCCTATAGTACAGTCAGTACTGGCAAAACGACAAGCAGGTAAATTAACTTGTTTGCATAATGATCTGGTATTCCATTAATGCCGTAAGGTGGGCAAAATCATTTTATGTATATTGCCTAGTTAATGATGTTATTAAAAGGTATAGGCTACATAGACCAATAGCATAGACCTCTAATGGTGGGCAATTTAAGAACTTTTTTGCTTTAAGGATAGAAAGCACATTTAAAAAACTCATAAGAATAGTGAGCACTTAATATAATTTCTAATAATCTTTTGTTCTTTGCTTATAATATGTAAAAGTGTGATTTTATTGCACAGGGTCTTTAATATGCCATTCCTGTAAAATGTAAAATTTGCAGAGTGAATAGCATAGTTCATCTGAGTTCATTTTAATTTGATGGTTCAGTATAAGTATAGAATAAGTAAAGAAATTAGTGTCACTCAGTAAAATTCTGTAAATACAAATAAAAATGTGTTTATCTCTTTCTCTTGTCTATCACATTGTGTTCCATCTTCCAATCCAATCACTATATTCACAGTCATAATATGTAATACATATATTTATGAATAGAACAGTGAAGTATAACATGTAACATGTCATTGTAACTTTTTTCATGTGTTTTACATGCAGTAGAAATCCCACAAGCCTTAAGGCGGTAGGGATGGGTTGGAATTAATTTGTATGTGTATGGCTATGTGCTTATCTTAGAAAAAACAGTGTGTCTCTGCCACTGTCACATAAAACACAATTACCTGCACTTTGATGTCGGAAAGAACCTTTTGTTTTTTTTCTCCAGCTGAGTTTGAAATTAGCACTGGCCCCAGATCTCCAGTGCCCCACAGGATATCCTTGAAGGAAAAGCTGCTGTGCGAGGCACTTTACATTAGGGGCAAATTAAAGCACACTTTAAATGACTTCCACATTGCGGTCTGTAGGGAACACCAGTGTTATAGCACAGACTCAGACAGCCCCGTTCTTTCAGTGAATGGGCAAATCCTGCAGTAAAAGAAACCTCATGCTGAGTTTGCAAGCACACGGGTCTCCTGTTGCTTGTGAAACCTGACCAGCGAAGCACTGGTTTCTGGAAACTTCTCAGGATTGCTTTCCAGTAAACAAACATCACAAAAACAAGTGGGGAGACTGTGGGGGGGGGGGGGGGGGGGGGAGTGATTATAGGAGATTATTAATTTATGTAGATGTTGTTGAAAGTCACGAGCAACAAAGAAGTGGCAAGATGTACAACCATAATCACACAAGCTGTATCAGTTCTGGACCTACTGTATATCTACTGACATATTGAAATAATTATCTAGCTAGTACTTTCAAAAAGGGAGCGGGGTTATATTGGGCATGTTTCATAAGGCATGCAAACCTAAGTTATTCTTAAACATCTTTTTAAAAAACACTGTTACATGGTAGCTTCACTCTTGGTGCACATTTTATAAGATAGCAGAATTGCATCTTCCAACTTTTGGTCTTGTTCTAGGCCTCTTCCAGCAATCTCTATCTGTTGTTGCATTTTTTCCATTTTATCAATGAACCAAAAAAGAAGAGAGAGAGCCTTAAGGAAAACATAAAAAGGACTGAGAGCACTTGAAAGTGTGCATAAACATGACTATGATTAACACTGTGGATGAGACAGTGGTCGAGTTGTTATCATTCAGTACAATAATAGTATTAACCTCTTTAACTACATTAAATGAGCGCAAATGCATTGCTGTTTTCGTTAACTTCGAGGAGCGGTTACTCAGATATTCAAAAGGTATTTTCAAGGAATGAAATTATCCGATGTACTGAAAGGTCCATAACTCTGTGTGTGCCTCACTGATGGCTATTGCTAACGGGTGAGATTGGATTGACTTGCCCCTCTCGGTTTCTGATGACTGGACTTGTTTTCCAGCACAGTGAGGTCTTTATGATGTCACAACATGCAATCATAGGTTTTATGAGGATATGGAGCAAATATAGCACATACACACACACACACACACAATGTGACCAAACCACAATGTGAAAGGTTTGTGTTTATTTGTTTGTCTAGTATAAAAATACTGACTGTTAAATTATTCCGCCAAGACGGTCTTGATTATTAATGAAGTGACCAACATTTTCTTGTGTGCATTCAAAATTATGAACATTACAGACATTCTTATCCAGAGTGACTTATGCAACTTTTTTACATTGCATCCAGTTATACAGCTGCATATATACTGAAGCAATACAGGTTAAGTACCTTGCTCAATGGTACCACAGCAGTGTCCTACTTCAGAATTGAACCAGTGGCCTTTAGGTTACAAGACCAGCTCCATACCCATTATACCACTCTGCCACCAATAATGTACTTGTAATTATGTGCACTGTGCTAACCCACTCTGAAATGTACCCATCCAAACTATGGCCGTTCAAATATTGACATGTTAATCTAATTTGATTAGCTAGCATAATGAATCAGGAGATAATGTGTTCAGGTATTATTTGTTCATTTGACTTCACCACAAACAAGAAGGTCTCAAACTCAGACGTGGAGGTCTTGCAGTGCCTGCAGGTTTTTGTGATTTCCTTTCAATCAGCAGCCAGTTAAAGCCTTGAGAACAAGCTGTGCTTATCCCCCCCCAACCCCCCCCCCCCCCCCAAAACCAATACTGTAAATTAATTACAAGGGCTGAAGTCCACAATGAAATCCAGAAATCACTGTGGCCCTCGAGGACTGGACTCTGCCACCTGCACCCCAGAGATACTCAGACTCAGACCTTTGTGTTAACCTCTGATTGGGTTGTTTGTTAAATACAGCAAAAATCTACAATCAGTTTTGGCATTTACCTTTTTACAAAAACACAGTGACAGCTGCCATTTAGAGATAGTCAGCATGCTATTTGAAATTGCTCTTACAAAGGCTTTTACTTTCCTTCTCTGAGAAGAGAAGGAAACCTCTGTTACATTTTATTCTGTAGATTTACACATCTTGTGCCACGGTAGAACAAAATGGCATCTCCGATAATTGGAAGGGTTCTCGTCTGCCATATTTGTTTGACAAAACTATTAGTAAATGTTACCTGATCAAGAGTCAAAAAGAGTGCCCCACCCAGGGGGGCACCCTCTTTGCTCCACCCATGACTACTTGTTATGTTGAAAAACGAGGAAGTAGACTTTAGCCATGTATCATCATTTTGGACAACACTTCTTCGCCTTTTTCTTTGTCCCACAGAGTTCCTTGACATTGAAGGAGCGCTGAATGGTGTTGCCAAGGAGGTGAATCAGACGATGAGGAAACGCAGACACGCAGGCGAGGACGACTACAATGTTGAGGTGCTCCTGGGGGTGGACGACTCTGTTGTGAAATTCCATGGGCGAGAGCATGTCCAAAATTACCTGCTTACCCTCATGAACATTGTGAGTACAGCTTTCATTAGTTGTGAAGTTGGCCATTTTTGGAACTATTTAAAACTTTTCAGTTGTTTTTTTCTCTCACTTTTTTTGTCTCATTTAATCTTGCTAGCAATCTCTGGTAACTAAACACCACTTAACAATTTCTGGGATATCTTGGTAGAGGTAGAAAGCCATTTGCCATTTCTAAACAGTTTATTTATAAAATAGGGAAACATTAAGTGACAATTGAATATGCTGTTTACTCAAGATAAAAGAAAGTCTAAATAAGGCTGTGTGTGTGCTGAGGGGATATACCATTACTTTGTAGAGACTAGAGTAGCGGAGGCCTGTTCTTTTTTACCTTACCCTCATCACATTTACAAGAATACGTATGCGTAGTTCATGTTATATTTTGGGATATCAGCATGACTTTATGATTTTTTATTCTGTGCTTTTGCTTAGCCTATTAAATTAAGGATTTGAAGCATATAATAAATAAATAAAATATTTACAATGAAAACATTTAGCTTTTAAACAAAGCTTTTAAATGCCACTTCCTGTTTTTTTTTTCATGTATAAAATGTTATCAGAAATGCTATTCCCAACAGGCTCCAAAACAAATCTTTCCCGCTAGAAGATCTATTACAATATTTTACATATCGGTACACAGCTAGGTAGAGTAGATGTGTACAAGATATGTGAAATGACACAAATGCAATTTGTTTGTTCATGTCCTGAATGTTAACTGCATCAATAACAGCTTAATTTCCTTTTGTTGATCTGGTGTGCTCTGCACTGTAATTTATCTGTTTTTGTTTTTTGAACACATCCTGGGTTTTTAAAGCATCAACGACAGCTTAATTTCAGCTTATTTCAGAAGCGATCAACAAAGGAAAATACACATCTAGTTCAAATGAATGATTCTAAATACAAAATAATGGCAGTACAGTAGTGTAGCTATCCACTATTGCTGTTGTATACTACCTGGCTGGATACCTCCCACTATCCTGCACTAAGCATTGACTCATTATCAAAATTCTTCAGATTTCAAATTGGCTGTGGAGATTGAGGCAGCTGCAGGAAACATTTTTTTTTTCTCTCTTTTAAGGACTTTTGGTTAAGCTGAAATAAAAAGACTGCCCTTTCAAATATGAAATGAATCTGCTGCAAATTCCTGTATTCTGCTGAGATGTCCTGTATTTTGTAATGTTGCTCGCCATCAGTTGCCAGTAGGTGTCCCTGGTGGCCTTTTAGAAAATGAGTGTCTACAGAGATTATGATTATGATGTAAAAGTACTAATTCAGTTCTTTTACAATGTCACTGGCCCACTAAAAGTATTAAAGTCAAGATTTTTGTATTGGAATCTTTGTCTATCAAAGACAATTCAGTTGAATTCAGGGCACATTTCTTTCCATTTTCCCTTGAAATATATATTCTAAAAATTAATCCCAGTGCCTAGCCATTCGTTCCTAAATCTCTCTGCTCATTTTATGCCTGTAGGCCTTGCTGCAAATGTTTCATTTTAAAGTGGAAATGTCAGTTAATTATTGTGGCAAGGCTGGTAGCCACTAAATGGCCGTCGATGTGGAGCCTGGGTATGTGCGTGTCCGAATTCTGGCAAGAAATGTAATTATCTGCCCAGACACACCTTTCACGATCGCTGAAAGGCTGAAAGGCTGTGGGCTCTGGGAAAGAAGCGAGTAATAACAAATGGCAAATGCAATTCAGCCTTTTCCACAGGGTACATCACGCCTTTCAACAAGCGCATTGAACACTGGGAAGACTGGCCTTTGATACTCCATAAAACCAGAAAAAGACACTGGCCTCATTTACTTCAACCTTTTGCATGTGCAAACCTTTTAGCACACACAAAGCCAGTAACATGTCCAATGATTGGTCTTGGTATTTGTTTTGCACCATTCATTGGTTGTTTTATTAGTTTTTCTTGTGCTAAATGGTTTCTCACATGATAATGGTCTTATTAAATTAGGCCCTCTGTGTCTGAACAGAACTACTAACAGAGCTTATTAGCTTGGTAGATCACATTGCTTATTACCCATTGTACTTTATCTTTCCCATAAATGCTAGTGTACAGTGTAAGTGGACTGCACAAGATATAGGTTTCATGCATTATTCAGAAAAATTAAATGTTAATTTTCAAGATTAAAAAAAATAATTTAAAAAAAACAAAACATCTGGAAGCGGATACGTTCACAGGTATTGTTTTAATTTGTTAATATTTCACACTTGGTAATTTTAAAAAGAGTAATCATATCAAGTGATGTTTTTACATTGGACCTTTTTTGGCTGAATAAATTATGGGCCTGTAAGAACTGATAGAGACAACAGAGGTACTTTTGACCAGAACACATCCAGAATTGATGTGGGTCTTTCTTCGTCCCCTAATGAACATGAACAGAATTATAGGTACGCTGTTTGGGATAATGTGGCAGACAGAACACAAATAAATAGTGCAATTTATGTTTTTACCTCAGTGTTCTGTCTGGACCCTGATGTATTCAGGTAGCAGAGCATGGGCGATCGTACCATGGTTCATTAGGTGTGTGTGTGTGCGCGTGTCTGTTCTTCTGTTCTTGTTCTTGTTTGGGAGGGGGGGGGGTGGGGGTGGGGGGGTTCGGGGGGGTTCGGGTCACTGTGCTTGTACTGCAGATTTGTAATAAATATGCATACTTTTATGTGTGTTTCAGGTGAATGAAATTTACCACGATGACTCGTTAGGTGTCCACATAAACATAGTTCTTGTGAGAATGATCATGCTTGGATATAAAAAGGTGAGGTCTTATTAAAAGAAATTATAATCTCCTAATTGTGCAATACTGCAGTATATCAAAAAATGTGGCCAAAAAATTTCAAGATCCCAGCTTTACAAAATTTCTTCTTTTAAAATATACTCATGTACTTTTTACATATGAATTTTACATTCAATAAACATCTGCTCTTACTGTAATGTTTGTCGGATAAAATAGGCAGATCTTTGAAAGTTTTGTAGTTCCTGAAACCTTTTTTTTGTAGTCCTCTCTATAACCCTACAATTGAGGGTCCATAAGAGTGTCCCATTGTGCAAACTTCAAAAACATCAGCAGTCTGCAACAGTACGTCTGGTATTTATAGTGGGTGCCAATTGATTGCTGCAACATGTCTCAAATTCCAAATAATTTGTTATCTTTACCTAGTATACTGTATAGCTTTAGTAATAAAGGAATTGGAGCGCATATGGCAGGTACACTTGAACACTTTTTTTGAAAATCACCACTGTTTGTCAATGCTGTCTTTCTGTAAAAGTACACAATTTTCACATTTAAAAATACACTTATAGACGAGTTAGGTATTGGAGCTGAAGCAGACTGTTTTGCATTCCCATTGTCCCATCAGTCCATGAGTCTGATAGAGAGGGGGAACCCTTCGCGGAGTCTGGATAACGTCTGCCGCTGGGCGTTCCTCCAGCAGAAGGCCAACCTGCAGCATGCAGAACACCATGACCACACTGTCTTTCTGACCAGGCGGAGTTTTGGGCCCACTCACATGCAAGGTAGGCTGACCCGGGTCAAGAACGATACCACCTACTCTTCCTTTCCTCCGTTATGAATATTTCATACTTAATTCCAGTCAATTGCATGGCCTACAACAAATCAAAGGTTGCGTGCTGATCTTATGATAGGCTGCATGTAAAGTGCTGTTACTGTGACAAGACTTCCTTTGTACTCATTATGAGATTGGAAAAAATTGTTTTATTTTGAGCTGTAGCATAGCCAAAAATGCTAATGTTAATAAAATTTAGATCATACTAAATATAATTTGTCGTATTTGTTCTCACTTTTCAAAGTGTGCTGCATTAACTGTTTAGATATCTTAATGTTTGCAGTAACTCTTAGCAATGTTTGGCAAAATATCCTGACTGTTCCAGTGCAGACTGAAGCTGGCAGTTCTTCAACACCAATAATAATTGATTTTTTCATCCACGGCCAGTGGTGGCTATGGGCAGGGGTGGGCTCAGCCCACCTAAACGTGCGTCTTGCCCACCCAATCAAAAGTTAAGAAAAAAAAAAAGAATTCTTTTGTTTGTTTTTGTTTTTTGTTCAGCCAATGGAAAAATAGCACAGAAAATACCAGTACCGTTTCTAACTTCTGATTGGGTGGGCAGCCTACAGCCCGCCGCCAAAGTCCCCCACTGCCCACCCCCTCTTATCATGGTGAAACAGCTAGTTTCTCTGATGCAGTGTACTGCCGGTTGATTTAATTAGCGGTATTAATGTCTTTGCAGGTTATGCTCCGGTGATGGGAATGTGCCACCCGATGCGAAGCTGCACCCTCAACCATGAAGATGGCTTCTCCTCGGCCTTCGTGGTGGCCCATGAGACGGGACATGTGTGAGTTTCTTTGCCAACGCGCATTTACACTGTAGCATAGATATTACCCACAGAGCTTAAGATGGCACTGGACGAGGTGTGTGGAGCCAGAAAGCAGTGATTTTTTCAGTCACCTCATTGTTTTGTCAAGAATCAACATGGAATTGTAAGGTTTGATAAATACGTACAACTATGCTGGTTAACCTCAATTAATCATCTGGATGATCTGGATCGTTCATGAATGATACAGATGAAAAGTTGTGTGAATGTTCTCAGAGAAATACAGCCAAGTTAGCTGTACTGATGTTGCAAGCTTTCTGATGTCAAAACCTGCTGTGCTCTGTGAAGCTTTCTGAGTCTCTCCGTTTTTTTTTTTTGTTTGTTTTTTTTTGCAGTCTGCTTGCTCTTTATTTAATGCAGAAGGTGAATACTCACAAGAAAGATGTTTGTATCTGGTCCTCATAGGGGCCATAAAACACACCAAGTCTTTCAAATGCCTCGAAAATAACTATTTCTAACACAGTGAGGGCATATGATCAGCAGAAGTCCCAAAAAAGAGAAAATTTAAGTAGTGATTCATTCATTATTGGAGAGGAAAAATAAAGGGTTTATCTGTATTGCATGGGGCTTATCTCCTGCCAAAGGTGCTCCTTTACACCTATGAGACCAAGAGCTTGTTTAAAATTAGATACAGTGGCAATCATATCCAAAATTCCTGCTTATATTTCTGAAACTGTGTGTCCTCTATTTCCTCTGTTCTCTCAGTATAGACTGATCAACTGTGGTCCATGGCTGCAATGCCCTATGAAATGCATGCAGCCAGCCCCCACTTCTTTTCCCCCCTCTCACCCAGAACTTGAACCGACAGCCTTCTCTTTATGTCCAGTACTTTCTCTATCATCGCATGCCATTCCAGAAGAATCGCACTGTAAATTCATTCAGAAATCGCTTTCACAGATTACGCTATTTTTGTGCTTCGGGTAACTGACAGGAAGTGATGCAATGTCTCTTCCTGACAGGCTCGGAATGGAGCACGACGGGCAGGGGAACCGCTGCAGCGATGAGACGGCGATGGGCAGTATAATGGCTCCTCTGGTGCAGGCTGCCTTTCACCGCTACCACTGGTCCATCTGCAGTGGCCAGGAGCTGAAGAGACACATTCAGTAATTTACATCACAATCACCTGAGTACAGAGTGATTTAACTCGACAATCTTAAATTTAGCATTTTAATCTTATAATCTTCCTGCTCACATTTTTGAATGAATGAATGAATAAATGAATAAAAAAATAAATAAAAGCATCAAAGAAACGATGAAATTTGGAATAATTATAAGGGAAGAGTTCATTATTACCAAAACAGAGACACTTCAAACATAGCACATATTCTCTTGTGAAGAATTTATTTAAAGCAGTTGGACATTAAAGCTACTTTTTAGATCCTTGTTAGGATGCAAATGTTATTCATGTTTCAAAATCTGTCTTTGGATGATAAACAGGATGTATTCTTATACCCTTATAAATAATATAATGGTATGCTTATAGCAAACGAAATTACGTTATAAATAATGTAATGGAGTGCTTTTAACTAACATAAAACATAACTAAAGCAAAATAAATGATGTACTGATGGATCTGCTAAGAGGGCTTATCATGATATAAAATTGATAGGCCCTCTTGAAACTAACCATGACCTAGTGTACTGTATATAGGTTTTTTTTCTTTTAATTTTTTCTTCTCGATATAGAGAGAAGCTCTGTTTTTATTTTGTATATCTTATAAGCTGTATTTCTTTCTTTCTTCAAGAATACGTATTTATGAAAATAATCCTAACCTGTAGCAATCTAATGGAACATCATATTTTCATTTTCTTCCTCCTTCACATGTTCTTCCTTTCAGCTCTTATGATTGCCTGCTTGATGATCCCTTTAAACATAATTGGCCGGAACTTCCTGCGCTCCCTGGAATGAGCTACTCGATGAATGAGCAATGTCGCTTCGACTTTGGAGAGGGATACAAAACCTGCACATCTGTAAGTGCTGAAAGGCAAACCTCATAGGTACACAATTGCTATGATTTCAATAGAATGTTTTGTAATCTGCCTGTCCAGATCTTTTCTTCAGGGGTAATGAATTAAGTTGCTCTAGAAATACTCTACACAGGACACTAAAATCAATGATTTTTTTTTTTTTTTTTTTTTAACAAACAGTTTGAATTACTGGAAATTTCTCTTATTTAAAATGGTAGCAACATATATCGGCATAATCTGGCAACTTAATCCAGCTGCCTCCAATTTGCTCTAGAGCATGCAGAAGCAGAAGTTAGTGGCCTTTTAAGCCATATAAAGAGCATGGAAGTAGGCAGGCCATCATTCCTAATTTCTCTGAGTTCAGGTAATTTCCTCCTGACTGCTGAATTATTGTATTATATATCTTTGTTTACGATCTTCTCTATTTCTGATGCTTCAGAGGCTTGTTAGCTTAGGTTTCCCATTGAAACCAACTTCTGCCTGAGTTAAACTGAGACAAGGTCTCGCATGCTTTTCTTCTTTCAGTTTCACTCATTTGATCCATGCAAGCAGCTGTGGTGCAGTCACCCAGACAACCCCTACTTCTGCAAGACCAAAAAAGGGCCCCCATTAGATGGGACTGAGTGTGCCCCAGGGAAGGTAAATATACCGCCCCCCTCCCCCCCCCCCAACCCCCTCCTCCTGCGCACACACATGCATACACACATACACGCATACACAAATGATTCACCTTCTGTGTTTGTGTTGTATGTGACATCGCTGATAGATTTTTTTTGTGTGTGTGTGTGACTGCAATAGTGGTGCTACAAAGGCTACTGCATGTGGAAGAGCGTCGACCAGGTGAAGCAGGATGGAGGCTGGGGACCCTGGAGCCAGTACGGCTCATGCTCAGACACATGTGGGCAACTGAGGTTATGACTACAGACCCTGGTGTTGTTTAATCCTGAAGTAAAGCCCCACAACAGTTCCTGCACTTAACTGTTAATCCACTATTACTGCACTTGAAACAAAAATACTGTATGAGTACCTATGGGGATTACTAAGGAATACATTACTATTTTGTAAATTGATTAAAGACTTTATTCATAGTTTGTATTAAGTTGGCACTTTACGCGATTGGCGAAGTTGTACAAGGGGAAGAAACTGTATAATTCATATAAAATGTTAGTGTTAGGGATGTGGGTAAATTTAAGGGTAGACAAATAAAATAATACACAGTATTATTACACAGCTGCAGAACATTGAGCTTTGTTTTTTTAAATTCAAAACCTGTTTGGCTATACACCAGTGGGGAAGGACAAAAAAAAACATGTTCATTGAGACACGTTTTGAAATGTGGAACATGCTTAATTTTCAGCAAGAACATATGATAATATAAAAAGGTAATGTTCAAATGATTGTCTTAAAAATATCTTTTTTTTTTCCATTTTGAGGAATATTGAAAATTTGAATCTAAATCTGACAGTCTCATTAGCCACCAGTGTTTATTAAAACATTTATGTGTTTGCTCCAGGCTATAAAAAATGATTTCAGCAGCCATTATTGTTTTGTTGTGTACTCTCCAGGCCATCTAATGGAGGCCAGGACTGTCCTGGAGTAAACTATGAGTATCAGTTGTGTAAAGCAGATGAGTGCCCAAAGCGATCTGAAGATTTCCGGGCACAGCAGTGCCAACAGCACAACTTGCACTTCGACTTCCAAGGCTCCAAGCACCACTGGCTACCCTTTGAGCATCCTGACTGTAAGTCCAGCAGACCCAGTTCACCTACATGGGGCCACTAACAGGTGGGACTGCATTTATCAGTCACTAATGTGTACATGTGGTCAACACATACAGTATGAGGACCATGTGACATAAATCTGGATGCTGTGCTGTTTTTTTTTGGGTTTTTTTCTTATCACATGCTCTATCGTTATACTATGGGATTCACTTCTATGTACATGCAGAAGTCTGTTCAGTTTAAACCATGTGTGGTGCCTGGCTAGAAGGATGGCGTTCTGTCCTTCCAGAAGCTCCTAGAGTTTTAAAGGTGCCCTTTCCTTTACGTGAAAGCTTTTGGAACCACATAGGCCCTACCTTGCTCTGCCTAGCATCATGGACAAGCTTTAATTTGATCCCTCTGTCTTCGGGTTCACAGAACAAACCTAAGACAGCCACTCTCAATATTTGCTTCAAGTAACTACAGTACTGTTGCACATATTTACTACATGTTTATGCTGTTCAAACTCACAAAATGAATTTACATAAATAATGGAAGTGTGGCAGCAGTAGAACATATTATAAACATATTTAATCGTGTTCTTGTATTTTTTATTTATTTAATTATTTCCCAGCAAGTAAAAGCTGTCACCTGTACTGTCAATCAAAAGAAACCAGAATCGTGGCTTACATGAAACAGGTGGTCACCGATGGAACACGATGCTCCTACAAAGATCCACACAGCATCTGTGTGCGAGGGGAATGTCTGGTGAGAAAATGGCCGCTACATTTCAGCACACACTCAGCCGCATTACTGAAAGTGACTGAAAATAACACGGGCATGAAGGTGGACATTTATTCCCCCCCTTGTTTCCCTTGGCCGTTGCAGTTACAGGGATACACATCGCTGGTCGCATAGTATTACTGGTCCTACATATACGAGGAAAATGACTAGGCGCTCTGAGATCCCAAAACTACCCGAACATATAAACATGCCAAAGTTATATATCTGAAGAGAACTTTTCCAAACAACTAAATAAAACGTTTTTGTTTTTTTTAAACCTGAAAAACAATAGGCAAATAACAACAGAACCATTGAGAGGATGTGCTTTTCCCAAATTAATAAATTATTTGACTTGTTTTACAGTATTTACAGTTAAATATATACTTAACTATATTTTTTCCCTCCTTTTTGTTATTTTAAATAGGTTTTTTTCCTTGGCTGCACTTTTGAACATCTCTAAAAAGCAAAATAATCACTTTTATAGAAAATAGCTGTATATAGCTATATATGATACATGATGGTAACACACACCTGGTGCATTGAAAACATTTTACACAAGACACCAGCTTAGTTTGAGAGGGTGGAATTTATTTTGCCAATTTAAATAGGGGCGACATAGCTCAGGAGATAAGACAAAGCTCAGGAGGTAAGAGTGGTTGTCTGGCAGACACCTCATCCCTAATTGCTCCCAACGAGATGACTGGTACCTTGCATGGCAGCCTTTCACCGTTGGTGTGTGAGTGTGTGTGTGTGAATGGGTGAATGAGAGGCATCAATTGTAAAGCGCTTTGGATAAAAGCGCTATATAAATGCAGTATCACTAGGCTGCTGGATTGAGAAATAATTTTACCAATACAACAGGGAACATCCTACTCTTTTTTTTCCTTATGGGATCTTTAATGAACCTTCAGCTAGGACTTTGTTTTGTGTCTGGCAGAAGTGGAAAGTCCAGGGGTCAGAACATAAAAGTCCTGCCATGTGTTTCATCCAACTATGTACTCAGCCAGCTGATTTAATTAATTAGTTCTACCTCCTGGGCCGAAAATTGTGCTAAGTAGCAAATGCAGGTGATGGGAACAAAATACTGGGAAAGACTTTTACTGTCTTAAGCTGGATTTTCCACCTCTGATGTTTCATAATATGCACAGGGCAATGATAATGTAAAATAAATAAATAAATAAAAGAAAAAAAAAACACTTAATGTCTATAAGGTGCAGCTCTGCCTGACAAATAGGTAATCTGCATTCTGTCATGAAGCTATGACTCAAAAACAGCAGAGCTGCAGATAGTGTGAAGCACCTATTTATCTTTATCAGCCTTCTTAAATCAGCAGCTTGGGGAAGAAAGAAAAAAAAACAGACCAATTCTACACCATCAAGGATAGTGTTGGAGCTGTGCTGCAGGAATTTGTATACCGATGAAAACAGAAACGAATGGCCGATGTTATCTCTGTCCTGTCTTATCGTCCTTCAGAAAGTGGGCTGTGACAAAGAAATTGGCTCAAACAAAGTGGAAGATAAGTGCGGGGTGTGTGGAGGGGACAACTCTCACTGCAGGACCGTCAAAGGCACATTAACCCGCACTCCCAAGAAAGCTGGTATGCTTCTTCATGGCAAATCTCATTTCCAATGCAGACAAGTGTGATTCATGAATTATACATGAAAGCAACTGCGTTTAATATTCTTTTTATACCTTTATTTGACAGCTTTTCAGTGCCCATTATTGAGAGACCTGTTATAGCAGGTGTTGTAGACTGTCTATCCTAAAGATCAAGTAATGAATAATATTTTTATTAATTTGAGGGAATACTACCCAGCTGACCAGCCATGAGCTCATCCCAGTTTCTTCATATATCACGCATGGAACAATATTTGTTAGAAATCCTTGTTATGACAGTCATAGCACTTTTATTTGGATACCATCCAGAAGGGGGAATACTGTATCCGACAGTTTAAAATAATCTTATCTTCACGGCTATCTAACCTCTGTTTGCCTTTCCACATCTTTCTGGTCTTCGCTGATTCAAACCCGTGCAAAGGTTTCCTTAAGATGTTTCTCATCCCTTCTGGTGCAAGGCACATGGTCATCCAGGAACAAGAGGCTTCTCCTCATATCCTTGGTAAGTGGCATTTCATTTTTTAAATTTCGACTTCATCTTTTCAGTTTTTGCAGGATTTCTGTCGATGTGTCTTTTCCTAAATCGCTGTGTAATAAATAATGAACTGGATGTTCCAATTGCATTTTACTTGGCTGTAGACAATGGCTGAAACATAATGAAACCATCTAACACAAATCTGCATGATTGCTGTCATGTTTGAGAGCATCATCCGGTTGATGGCCAAATACACTGAGCTTTACAAACACTGTGGCACAAGAAACAAACCTACCTTTGCCTTTTGTGCAGAATTCTTAATTTTGGCATTGTTAGGAAGGATACTTGTGCAAATTAAAAATGACACAGCACTGACACAAATTAACCCTTTGAGTCTCAGTGGCTCGTATTCTGCCTGGAGTGAGTTTATTTGCATTCAGTTTTTTACGGTGAACATTTTTATGATTTGTTCAGTGTTGTTGTGGCTGTGGCTCCATTGTGTTGCAAAGCCCACCAGGCACATCCACAAGAATCTGTATGCACTCAAAATGATTATCTTTTATGTGAGAAAAAAATTGCACTCCCATTATGTTGGAGCTCCTGCTACTTTGTTTCTTTTAAATGCATTTTAATATTAGAATTTAATTCTATCAATCACACACACAGCAGCAGAGTGGGGGATATCTCTAAGTCTAAGCGAATTGATTTGTTGATTAACAAAATATTTATTTCAGCAATCAAGAATCAAGCAACAGGACACTATGTTCTCAATGGGAAAGCAGATGTGAGATCAAAGAAGTTTATTGATATGGGACTGATCTGGGACTACACAGTTGAGAACAGCATTGAGACTCTATACACAGATGGACCTCTGGCTGATGCCCTGGTTGTTATGGTAACACAATTTAAAACTTTTAAAATGATTCTTATGATACTGCATATATGGTACGCTACGTCATGTTTGTAGATTTTCTGCCGTATTCTTGATGCCTTTGAAAATACTCTGAAATGTTATACCATTATCCTTGATTTCTATATCATAATGCAGCGCAATTACCATCTACCTGTCCCTTCATATTAAGTCTTGAGATGTGGCTTTTCTTTCTCAGTAAAAGGAAAGTTAATATCATGCCCTGGTTTGATTGACCATTGTGTCATTACCAAATAGGAAGCACTTATTGCCACCACCATGTACACAGCCTAATACTTAAACAGTTATTGTTAGGCACCATTTTTAATAAAAGTTCCTGCTCAATACCAACATAGAAATGCAAACATTGATGTAATTTGTAAAAGTGTAAGCGAAATGCCTACTCTCACATTACCTTGCCGTTTACACATGTTTTTGAATCTACTTCCCAAAGTGTATTCCACTGGGATAGCTAGTCATGTAACCCAATGTCAGGAGTTTCACTGGGCTTTGCACTGCCTTGAAAGTGTAGAGAAACACATTTTAACCTAAATTCTGATCAATGTGAATCAATGTGATTTTTAATTTTTTTTTGTTGCTGTAGCTAAAATTCCATGGCACCAACTGGTGAACTTCTCGATGACTGATAAATGCAAACAGCATCCTTACGACACTTCATTCTGCTATACCAAATGAAATCCTTCCTGTCACTTTCCCCATTACTTTCCTCAAGATTATACCCCAGGAGACCAGAACAAGATCTACTTTGATGTATAAATACATCATACACGAAGACTCCGTGCCAATCAACAACAACAACAACAACGTTATTCAGGAAGACACTTACGGGTGGGCTCTGAACAGCTGGTCACAGTGTTCCAGGCCCTGTGCAGGGGGTACGGTAATGCTGGATCGCCACCGTCCCGCTACATCAATCACAATTGGGTGACTTCACATTGGCTTCGGTGTCAACCTGCCATGCCAGACCATGTGGAGAACAACACAACATGATCTGAGGGCTGTTTTTTCTCTCTTTGATCTCCATTGTCAACAGAAGTGCTTGCATAGAATTTAGGCAAAACCCTTGGAACAATTTCATTTACTGTATTTAATACAGACTGCTTATTTGGTTTTAAATGAGCAGTCTGTGAAGCATGCCATTCAGATATCATTTTAGGTGGCTAAATTATGTTAGTAGCATTTATTTGGTAGATAGATGTCAGTGATTGGACTACGCACTTTGAAAAGAGCGTAGTCCAATCAACATGCATTACAGTCCCTTCATTATTGATGCATCATGCGGAATACTTGCGATGTGGTTACTGTTCATCTGGCTTACTTGCGCTGGCAAAGAGTATGGTGAAAATCATGCTACTGTACCTCATTGCATTATGAATATTCTTTTTCCTCCAGGTGTCCAGTACACTAAATATGGATGTCGCAAAAAGGGTGATGGCAAGATGGTTATGCATAATTACTGTGATGAGAGCAAGAAGCCCAAGCCAATCCACCGTGTATGCAATCTACAGGACTGCCCACATCTACAGTAAGCAGTCATTTTTTATGTAGCCCTGGGAAAACCACGCAGGACACAAATTATCACTCGGGGTTCTTTATTCTGAAGGTAGTAGACTTCAAATAAGGGTTTACTGCACAAAAATAAAACCATGGACCTTTCAGTTCAAAAACAAAAACAAATGAAAAATTCTAGGAGGGCTACAGAAGTTGATACAATATGCACATGAACACTCTAAACCTTCTGTCTGACCATCTAGACCAGAGCGATGTCGAGAATGTACTGTTAGAATTGAAAAATAAAGACTTATCCTGCAACTGAGGCATTAAAGAAATAGACTCATAGTAAAAGACGTGCAAAGTAGCTAGTGCTTACACTGTTCGCCATTAACACGAAGCTAGGGTCTTCAGTAGTATTCAAGCTGCTCACCCTCATCCTTTACCATCCTTAATGTTAAACCTAATCCACCCATCTGTGCACTGTGTTTTTGTTTCTCCAGTTGGAAAGTAGGAGAGTGGGAGCGCTGCACAAAGACCTGTGGCATTTGGGGGTATCAGATCCGCGCTGTTAGCTGCGTACAGACCTTCCACGATGGCACCACCCGCTCCATTCACAGCAACCACTGTGGCACAGACAAGCCAGCAAGCCAGAGGCCCTGCAACAGGCTTCCCTGCCCTGCTCAGTGGACAACTGCAGCCTGGTCACAGGTACATTTTTTTGGGGGGGGGGGGCTAGGTTCCAGCACGCCCCACGACCCTACCCAGGACAAGCAGGTATAGATAATGGATGGATGTACACTTTGTAGATAAGCTTTTTTCATTATTGGTACTATAACAGAATTTATAGATTTTATCCTATGTTCCCATGAATAGAGAGAATCTGCTATAGATTATCCAAGGGTTTGAATGGGACAGTGAGACAGCCGATGGTACATAAATAAATGACGTTTTAGAATGGAAAAATTGACCATGTTAAATATTATGTTGAGGAGTCAGGTATGGTAAATGGACTGCATTTATATAGCGCTTTACAATTGATGCCTTGCATTCCCCAGAGCAATTAGGGGTTAGGTGTTAGGGTTGCTCAGGGACACTTCGACACGCCCAGGGCGGGGGATTCGAACCGGCAACCCTCCGACTGCCAGACAAGCGCTGTTACCTCCTGAGCCATGTCGCCCCCACATGATCTCGTGCTGTTTTGCAGTGCTCCGTGTCCTGTGGGGAAGGGCTGCAGTACAGACTGGTGACGTGCCGCCGCGGTGACCGATGCAATGGTGCCAAACCCGAGGCCGCACGGCCGTGCACGCGAAGCCCCTGCAGAGGTGAGTGCAGGGGTGGGCAATTCCAGTCCTGGAGGGCCAGGTGTGTGTGTGTGCAGGTTTTTTTTTCCACCAATTACCCTGGATAAATGAGCTGATTGGCTGTACACACCAATACTGGTTCGCTGGTAGATTAGATCACAGCGCAACATTTCACATGTGGACAAAAGAACAGTGGCCTTCAGTGGTCATTCATGCGCTCATCAAGAAATGTAGCTAAAATGTCAGGTGCAGTAAATGGTACTGCTAATTAAGTAATTAAGGTCCGAAGTTGCCATGAAAACCAGAAACAGATACGGCCCTTGTTGCCCACCTCTGGGTTAGTGCATCCCAGGAGACGGATCAGAACATCGGTTTCGTCCGGGCTCCATGCGGTCGGCCATTTTATGACGGAAGAGCTGAACATAGTTCACCTGACACCTCCAGGCGCTGCACATATATTAGATTTGCATAGAGGCGTGGTATTAACATCGCCATTAGTTCATGTTTATTCCATGAGATTCGTCCTGCAGTTGGATGAATTGAATTGAGTTGAAGCCATGCTGAACTGCTTTTTTTGATCTGCACATTTCAACCAAGGTTTGGAGCATTCAAGACAAAAAATAATCTTCCACAAATGAGATCTCTGTGGACCTTGTAGAATCTTTCCACAGCTGCCCATCAGTTAAAGCCCAGCTCCCACGAGTGATTAAGGAAACATGACACATAATCTTAATGGAAGGAAATTAAATGTTTCATAATCTTAATGGAAAGTGGAGCAGTGGAGCAGGTGATCCACGGTGCAATTTATCCTACACAGTTTTTGAACTGTCATTGAGGTCAATGGAAATTCCCTTAAATAATTCAGTTCATCCGGGTGGTTTCTAACAGAATGATATTACTAAATGCATATATTAAATAACCCAACCAAAATTTGATTGAATTAAATTCCTAATTGGGCATTAATTAGTATTAATTTTAATAAATTTCATTTAATTAATTTTTGGAGTACATCACAAAACACTAAACACTGAAACAAAGACTGGTAATATTAAATATATATAATATATATGAAATTATTTAAAAAGCTTTTATTGTCAGCTATCAGTAGACTGCTTCTGTGTTGCTTGGCCATAGAAATTGGAAACAATTTTAAATTGAAAAAGCAGCCCATTTCTGCTCCATGAGTGCAAAATTATAATATGGGAAGTTCATAAGGCCCGTGTGAAGAGATGGGCTGTGTGCATGCTAGTAAATTTAGTTTGTGTGCAACATAAATTAAAAGATTATCAAGATGTTAATCTACCTTTAATTGTCACTGATTGCTGAGTGTCATGTGTGTCCTAGTGGTCTGTTTTAGACTTGACTAATTGATTGACTAATTATTCATTCATTCATTTATGTTCCAACAGTAACACACCTGTGTCCAGCGATGATATTCAAAAAATGAGACTGACAGAGTAAATTAAGCATGATGTGGTAAATTAAGTGCTCATTTGTGCTCACACTAAAATGACACATTGATACATTGACCAATAACATGCTAGATCAGCAGAAGCCCCCCACCCATCTGATTGCAGGCACGTATAATTGTTTTGGGTGAACAGAATGAGTGTTGATTCTGCACCCCTCCACCCCCCCCAAAAATATGTAGGTCAATAGGTCAGTTGATGTGGCATCTGTTATCTTACATTACATTAAATTACATTACAGGCATTTGGCAGACGCTCTTATCCAGAGCGACGTACAACAAAGTACGTCTGGTGCCTTGCTCCTCTAGATTGCTCCTCTAGATTGCAGCTTGGGAGTATTCTGTCGAAGCATTTTATTTTTATTTATAAACTTCTCTTTTTTCAGGTGACCCTTGTGTCGAGGACAGGTCAGTATTCTGTCAGATGGAGGTGCTGGGTCAGTATTGTTCCATCCCGGGCTACAGCAAGCTCTGTTGTGTGTCCTGCGGCAAGCATCACACCACTTATGCTTCCCTTCCCTCTGCTGCCGATGGGGTTAAAAAATTCCGCTCAGATACCGGTCGGCCCATGCTTCAGGAACGTTGGAATTCTCCTCTCCCTTCATTGGGAGCAGTGGAATCCCTTGAAGATCCCCCCTCAAAGCCTCGAAAGAGATACGTTGGCGTATAAAACTTTTTACGGCTCATCTCCACGGCCAGTTCCAATCCCAGTGAGTGAGCCTACTGAAGAACGAGCACATCACAGAGCACATCTTGGCCAGTGTGAATGTAGGCCCTTTGAATGTCAACGGTCACATTATGAGATCAATCTCTTGGAAGAAGACAGACCTTATATCTGCTTAGTCAGACCTTCAGATATCACAGCGAGTCTGGGGACAGTTGTAGGCCAATGGTATCCTCTAATGCATGGAGATCAATGCAGCCCTTCCCTTACTGAACCCGTTGTTAGCAAATATTCCGTTGTTTCGTGCATCTGTGAATTGGTATTTGCTGTTGAGGAAAAAGTGCTGGTTCACTTTTGCTGCAGATTCCTTATGCAGTTCTGCAGCTACATATGTAATTTCCACGGTTCAGCAATAAAGCTTGAATATTGGTTCAGAAAGAGTAGGGGAACTATTTAAAACAAGCTGGTCGGCAGGTTTTTGTTTTTTGCTAACGGAGCTACCATTAACTTTAATTTAACAAAATAAAAGGAAACAACTGAAAGCTTCTGGAAGTACAGCAGAGGAAAAACTGGCATGGAAGCAGGAACATTTTACAAGCTTATTGGCTGTTGTTGATCACCAGTCTCTAAGCTCATCTTTACAAGCTCAAACAAGTGCAGTGCAGATTTGGTGTCAAGGATTTGCTTACACCTAGCGACGACACCTGTGTAGTCTGAGCCTGGTTGCTCTTTACGATTTATAAATGTACACTATGGTATTTCTCAGAGATGAGCAATATTAATGAACATTTTTTATACCATAGTAGTCTATTTGTATAATGTGTCATATGTAATACTACAGTGATGTATTTATTTAATATCTAATGGGGATGTGATTTATGATGAGGATGGCAATATAGCATAGTTTATGACAATCAATGTGTGTTGATTGTTCACTTTAATGTAGGTGTTTTGAAGATATGTAGTGCCTGTGAGATTTATGTAGCTCATATGTAGGAGTCTTATTAGACGTGCGTTATATTTTGTCCTGGGAACAGGTGGAAAGACCAATTGTTATATGCAATAATCAGGCATTACAACCAGTCTGTGCTTAACTGGAATACTGTATTATTGTCACAGTGCCACAACACCGTATTCATGTACATAATTCTGTATATATTGATGGTAGTTACTATATGTTGATGTTCCTTTTCTATTTATGTATTTGATCATTTGATAATTATAAGTATCATCTCAATAACGATTTCACTTTTTTATAGAAGACCTAATAACTACCACTTGATTTTGTATTCAGTTTATATCATGAATAAAATATGCTAGTCATAGTTGTGCCTTACAAATATCTTTCTTCAGTTTCACTTAATATTCAGTTCACAAACTTGCATTGTTTTAGTGAGACATAGTGGGAGAGTTAACATTATATTTTCTAAGCTTCCATTGCGTTTGAATATTGTATCTCAACAAAAAAGTTTAGGTTAGTCATAAATAAAAACCATGAATTTACATTAATTTGTCAGCACACATGCAAAAATCAGTCAGAATATCAGTATTGATGTGGAAATCACATATGGAACTACAACACTTCTCTTTTTCTTCTGTTTTATACATCTGTTCATGTGACTTGCCCTTGTGTTTGTTCATCATGCCATTTCTGGAGAATGAACAAAAATATGTTGCTATCTGTATGCTTCCATTTTAAGCTTTGAGGGCGCCAACAGAGAAGCAATTTTAGTATTAAAGGCTATGATTCAGTTACAAGAGATATTTGAGTCATGAAACAAATTGAAGTGGGTTTAAAATGTGAAAAGATATGACATGGGTTTTGTTTGGTGACCACAGAAATTATACAGCTGTCAAGGCAACAGTGTTTATTTTTTGATTATTAGTTAGCATATACAATTTATATGCAGACTACATGCAGATCGGTTTTTCAGTGGATGACTGCCCAATAGGTAGAGAAGGATTGAGTAACATAGTTTTACGTTCTCAATCCAGCGTTTCAACAGCTAACACCTTCATTTAACATTCAACATACGGGATTCTGAATATCGAACACAAGTGTATCAAGAGTTAAAACTTCCCCCTTACCCAAAATATAGAATATATGTATTCGATTTAATTTGGTAATTACTATTACAGATATTCATTATCAATTAAATTGTTGATAGGCAGGGCAACCTGTTGGATCAACCTTAATCAAAATGTACCAATAATAACCAAATTAAAATGAAGAAATTTATTAAGTTACAACAATATACAACGTCTAATCTAAAGACGAAGCACAACTACCTTAAACAACAAATGTTGCAGACATGGACAGGTTACAGTCACAAAAGAAATTAATGAAGGAAAATACCTGCACAGCTTGTTTCTCCCAGGGGGTCCCAAGAAAACCAAGATCAAATTTAAAAAACCAGAAGACAGCCGAATATTCCAGGGATGAAAATGTAAAAATGTTAGGTGAGATGTAAGACAGAAACCTCAGACACTGCACCTACCAAACACCAAGAAACACAAGGCACAGATTCTTCATATGACAACAGCAGATATCCACCCCAAAATGTCCACCACAACAGATGTATCTGGCTGATGTTAAGCACCCAAAAACTCCAGACTGGCCACCAGCTCAGCTACTGCACATCTCAAAAAATAAAAAAAGTTTACTGCTGCTTTTGACAATAAGAGGTGATTTCTGCAGACAAACAATTCTTAAAGCATTCCCAGTGGTAAAGATTTTCCCTCGAAATTTCACAGATTGCATTCAAACATAAAATGAAGATGGTCTATTTAAGGGCATTTTTTTAGGCAGCTGGTCTCTATGTCCATAGTTTGGGTGTCTTGTGCCTCTTCCGGAAGGCAATAAAGTCATAAAACTTTCAAAGGAGAGAAAGCCCTCCAGGACACCACAGGGTTCTTATCAATTAAACAACCTCCGGCATGGCCCTAATTGCTAAATACATTCCTGTCCATGTCTGTGGGGGGCAAAACAGACAGAGATAGAACAGACCCACTTTTCCTGATCAAATTATACTGTCTGTTTCTCAAAAGTGGTAGTCTAAAATCTAGATATCTGACTAAATATACAAATATAAAATGTTCCACAAATGCTTAAAAATACACATATTTAGTAAGCTATATCACCCTATATAATTGATTTATGCCAATAATACTGAATAAATTAACAAAAGTACTTGCTTTCCATATTGTCCCAAATTCTCTGGCAAATGTATGAAGGGTAAATAATTATTTTATAACATAATGAACAAGATGGCAACAAACAGTGGTTAGTCAAAATATGTTTTTTTCAGCTCTATGTTTAAATGAGGAAGAATAAAAGAAACTGTTGAAATGAGTTGGAGAATTGCATACAAAAAATTAGAGTCATACTTCAGGTATTTGGTTGCAAATGTCATCCATGCATATGCTGTGGCATTTACCGGTTTAAAAATGGTTAGCATAAGGGAACTTACATAGTGGAAACATCAACTCTGCATTCATTTCATAAAATGTATTCCTGACTCCTGTCCACCACATGATGCTGTGAAAAAAATATACACTTTATGGCCAAAGGTATGTGGACACCTGACATGCAACATCTCATCCAAAATTACGGCCATTAATGTGGAGTTGGTCCACCCTTTGCTGCTATAACAACCTTTACTCTTCTGGGAAGGCTAGATGTTGGAGCATTGCTACAGGGATTTGCTTTCATTCAGTCAAAAGAGCATTAGTGAGGTAGGGCACTGATTGGGTGATTAGGCCTGGCTCACAGTTGGCTTTCCAGTTGATCCCAAAGGTGTTGGGCAGGGTTGAGGTCAGGGCTCTGTGCAGGCCAGTCAAGTTCTTCTACACTGTTCTTGACAAAACAATTTCAAAATTCGAAATTTTGGTGCCTGGGAACATTATCATGCTTCAATAGAAAAGGGTCTTCCTCAGACTGTTGGGGAAGCATCTAGACAGTGATTGCATGGTGTAGCATTACGATTTGCCTTCACTGGAACTACAGGGCTTAGCACAAGCCATGAAAAACAGCCCCAGACCAAGAGATGTCCAGATACTTTTGATCATAAAGTTTATTTTCTCCAGTAGTTAGTAGGTTTTATATTGTCCCTAATAATGTGTGCGACTGGTTTCAATTAAATGAAACAAGTATATATAAAAATAATATAGGATATGTATAAATATAAGACCCCCCATCACACACAATCTCTCTCTCACACACACACACATATATATAGAACCGTAATGAACCATTAACATTCTGTTGATTATTAATTTAATATAAAGTTTCAGTAATGTATGTATGCTTATATTGCACTCACCATAAAAAAAGGATTCCTTTAATTTTACATATATGTTGTAGACCCATGAATAAGCATGAATGATTCATCGAATGAATTAGTATAAGTTTGCCCAAATAAACAGCATAAATGGCAGGCACCACAGCTGGATAATCAAGCCAGAAAGGAAAAGGATGAGTGGAGAGCTCTGCTCATCTACACATCAGTTAAGCTGAGGTAATGCCAGAAAAACAAAGCAATGATAGATTTGTGTCCCTGCATTCAAAAAAGCAGAAATGCTCTTTGCCAAAGGGATAAGATAAACACAACCCATTGCGCTGCCAGGCGGAGGTTTGGTTTGTCATATAGTTGGCAAACCACTCATTTTCTTTGTGTTTGTTCCTGCTTATTGACAAACCCAGGCTCAGTGTGAGTCACTCTACTGAATCATAAAGATAGACACTGTCTGAAACACATTCCCAGTCGTATTATCGTTTTGCTATTGTGTATTGTATTTCCATAGTTTTAAATGGGTCAATGACAGACGCAATAAAACTGCATGGAGATATTGTTAAAGTTGAAAACATTTATTTTCAAGCTATGCAGGTCATGAAGTAGAAGGCAAAGAACAACCTCACAGAAGTCTCACGTTGTTGTAAAATGTGTCTGATTTTCAAATAGGCTCTGTGATTTCTGAGCTCACCAGGGCTCTCTTTCATCTTAATGATGTCTTAAACATTTGGTTTTGGAAAGCCTAATGTTCAGTCTATGTTTCTGTCTGTTTTTACTTATTTCTCAGCCTCATAATGGCTTCCTTTGTTTTTCACTGGCACAAAGGCACTGGTCCTGATGTCGATAAACGCCAATAAAAGACTCCAAAGGCAATCAAAAGGCTAGAATCTAAACTAGATACTGAAAGCTCTCATATACCTGCACTAAAGAAGCAATTGAACACACCTGACTAACCAGAAACGTGTGTGACGACATTTGTCCCAAACATTATGACGCCCAGAAAGGGGGGGAACTATTTATGAAAAGTGCTGTAATTTATGTATAAAAATGTATAAATGTATAAAAATGCCCATAAATAAAAGTTGAGAATGTCCACTTTACCCACAAGTGAATTGTTTGATTACAAATCAAAAATTGTGGAGTATAAAGACTCACTGTATGCAAGGTAGGTACAAATTAAGTCTTAACTATTGATGGCTACACAAATGATATAGGCAACGGGTTATATTAAAACACACCTTGTCTGTGTTGCAGTAAGTGATAGATGGTATAGGAAAAGGTTTATTTTTTCATGTTTGCATATACATCTATTTAATATAAAATTATTTGAATGTACTTCAACCACAATAAGCCATGTATTCAGGGCCGGCCCCAGGATCTTGGTGGCCCTAAGCAAATCTGTCTGAGCGGGTGGGGCGGGGGGGGGGGGGGGTTGTGCTGTTGGATTCCATCGAGCGGGCGGGTGGGGGATGGGGGGGGATGGTTGCACAGGTCATTTCTGTTGAGCAGGGGGGGCTGTTCCATTCTATCGAGCAGGGGCGGGGGGGATTAAATGTTCGGTTGCCATTCCGTTTAAATTATAAACGCCCCCCCCCAGCGGTTGCTGCCCTAAACAACCACATAGACCGTTTATGCCACGGCCCGGCCCTGCATGTATTCCTTGGATATGTATACGAGAGTGAGACTGCAGTGTATGGCTGAAGCTGGGCATCCTTTCTATCTCCAGAATTGCTTAGATGCCGGAATGTAATACAGAAATACGTCAATGTAACGCACATCTCAACGCTGTTTCGAGTGTTTCGTTGACTCAGAGATATAAGCTATACATTATTCTGTAAAAGAAAAATAAAATAATATATGCTATATTGGTAACTTTCAACCATGGTATGTTTTTGTATGTACAGTATTTATCTTTTTATATAGCAAGGTTACATCACAAAACACAACAATTACTTCGTGGTCCCATAATTCACAATTATTATGCTGAGAAGTATCTTCAGAAAGTTTTACATTTATCTGAAAAAATTGTGTACATACATGATCCACATGAAACAAACAAGAAACATAAACACACAACCTCTGTATTAAAACTTAGAGTAATCTGTTTAAAAAGAAATAGAAGTAGTGTTGTACTGATGCTGCCTGATCAGCAATGAAAATTTGATTCAATACCAAATTCACGTACTGTAGCATGCAGTACATCACAATATACATGAAAAGACTTTTACAGTCCTTTAATGCAGGCTACTTCCAGGTTTGGCTGAAAAGATGGCTTTCTCGGGTTATTGTTTCAGCATCTTGTAAATGACTTAATTTCCACTCTCGGTTTAAATTTATAATTATAATATAAAGCCAACGTGCTGAGCATCCTCTACACTACTCCCTGCCAAATATAGAATGTGCATTCACGCTTGCACCCAGAGAGGACATCGCTCTTGAGGCACATTTTTTACTCTTGACCCCAATTTAATGAACTCAGTGGGAGAGCAGGCAAAAACCAAACTCACGTCTCCTGGTAGAGAGGCAGCTACACTAACCACTGCACTAAAGATGAATTCACCATTAGCGTTTTGGCTAGCCAGTGGTCTGAGCAGGTCACTCTAACAAATTCTGAAGCCAGAGAGATCAGAGACTACAATCAACCACAATCATAAAGAATATCAGCCAAGAAATCCAGCTTTGACTGCATTGTTATTCAATTAAATATCCAGGTAACTTATCTGATGGTCAAAATCATTTAAAATGAATGGTCAGTTGGTCAAAAATAAGACCTGAATAACAATGCTCTAATATTTATTTGGATTTTGCTATATTTGGACTAAAACATGCAACTATGTTATGCAAAATTAGGCCCCCAAAGTTTTAAATACAATTGTTGGGCAAAATAAGGGTCAGGATGGATGACCAGATTTAGCCCATAAAACAACATTTATGGATGTCAGATGCTTTGTGGGGTACAACTTCCTGTAACCTGGATTTACAGCCCATTTTATAAATAGCTAGATAATCCATGAATAATAAAATCATCATTAAGCAGCTCTCATGTGATCACCCTTATTCTTCTCATCACACTTTTCATAACATTCAGTGAGGAGCGCAAACAAAACATTGATTAGAAAGGAAATCATGTCTGTACAGATAACAGAAAATGAACACAACATCTGTACCTTGTGGTGAAGTTTTATTGTGTATATCAGCGGTTCTCAACCCTATTCCTGGAGTTCTACCATCCTACCAATAAGCAGCTCAGTGAGGTCTCTGGCTACTGACTGAGGTGTGCTTTGATAGGATTAGAGTAAAAACCAGCACAACAATAGATCTCCAGGAACAGGGTTGGGTACCACCAAGTGGTATATAAGCGCTCATTAATGAGGACAGTGTCGATTTCGGAAACAGACTCAAGGTACAATGCCCTCCAAAATTATGGTGACAGTTCCCAAAAATATGAATATGAGATCAAAGGTACAAAAAATCAAGGCTTTACTTCATCGTATTTACATGCATACTTTATACTTACAGTATGTTCAACCATAAACAGCTGCTTTTGTGTTGAGTTATCCCATTTTTGCTCTACAAAATTAGGTTAATGGATGACTGACAGATTTTAACTGTTTCTCAGGTGTTTCCTTTTGCATGGATTGTTCACACATAAAAGACTCTGTTTTCACCGGTGGGTTATTTCATTTGGAGCCACAAGGAATACACGATCATGAAGAGCCAGAGAACTAACTATGGCTGAAAAACAGCTCATTTTTAAGGTGAGAGAACAGAAGAATTCATTAAAAGGGTTAGCATAGTAATTGGGTATATCAACTACAGCAAGTTGGAAAGTCTTGAAAAATAAAAGGAACTACAGTTGACTGTAGTTGATGACAGACGAATTCCACGAGCTGTGAAGCAAAACCTTGAAATAATGGTCAGTGACATCACCAGCAGTCTCCAGAGGTCAGGGGTGAAAAGAACAAAAGCCAGTGTACACAGAAGACTTTGAGAGCAGAATTATCAAGGCTACACTGCAAAATGCGAACAAGAAGGATCGGCAGCAAGAATTGAAAGGATTATAAGTAGCCTAAAAAATACAGTACAGAGACAAGCCAGAAGAAATCTGGAACAAAGTTTTATGGACAGATGAGATCAACAAAAAAAAACTTTACCAAAGTGATGGAAAGCTGAAGGCAGAGAAAGGGAGGAACATCCCATGATTCAAAGAACCCCTTCCACACCTATTCTGAGAAATATGGAGGCGGTAGTATCATGACATGGGCACGTATGGTTGCTTTTGGGACTAGCTCACTCGTCTTTATTGATGATGTAATAGAGGATGGCTGTAGGAGGATGAATTCAGAAGTGAACAGTCTGCCTACGTACAAAAAAAACTCCTCCAACCTCACCAGCTGGCACTTCATCCTGCAGCAAGACAATGAGAAACACTGCCTACACAAACATCAATGGGAAAAAGTAGAACGTTTTGGACAGTCACCTAATTTAGATCCAATCGAGCATGCCTTTCACTTGATGAAGAGGAGTAAAGCTTCCTGTAAAAAGATGAACTGAAAAAAGCTGCAGTGAATGCCTGTAAAACATTTTCAAAGAAGATACCAAACAGTGGTGATGTCAACAGGTCGTAGACTTGATGCGGTTATTGCACATTAACCAAATATTAGACATTATTGATTTGATTTACTCTTAAGTTCATTCATTAACTTAATTATGCACAGCTAAAAAAAAAAAGGTTAAAAGGGGGGGGGGGGTTGCTCCTGCAAAATGGCAAAACATGCTCTATAGTCATGTCTCAAATTTATGTTTGTGCATAAAATGATGCTTCATGTCATATCTGTAGTTATCTAACACAGCCTCATAAGGGTATTTACTATGGGTTCTTTAGAAATGTGTGTTCTAGCATGAAACTTGCTTTCAGACAAGGTCTTCATAGCCCTTCCCTTCTGTGTAAGTTACTGTAGTATGTATACACCAAACTGAAAAGCTGCTTCGTAAGAAATTCCTTCAATGAATTGAAATTATGCCACCAAGATAAAAAAGGTCAACTTAAAAAATCTGGTTTTCCCCAGCAAGGACATAACTGAAGCTATATCTAAAAAAGAAAATAATATAATAATGCATGGCTGGTTGTAAATCTATAGGCATGATATTTTAGATTAATTATTGTTGATCATTGACACAATTTTTATTTATTGTACTCACTTTGTACACCTTGGCATTTTAGACTTTCCAAATCTATTAAAACCTGGAAGCATTTCATAAAAACAATGTGATGACAGTTGGTTTTTTAAATGTTTCACGTGGAATGATGATAAATTTAAAAAGAAAACAATCATCAAGATGCTGTAAAATACGCAGATCTCTCAAGGCAGTGCTTCAGAACAATTTTCAAAGATGCACAAATTAGTCTGAGAATAAAGCTCTCATCCTCCAAGTCCACATCTAATTGCACATTTGCATTTAATAAAATATTGCAATACAGCTGAAATTATATTGTAAGGTAATGATTTTTAATGAACTGCATTCATTGAAATGCATTCGAAATGTAATATATTTAAACCAATGAAACTTTGGTATGCCATGTGCCAAATTATTGGACTAATGGTTACAGTATACTACATTCACCTACAGAACCAAGAGGTTGACACGTTTCATAGTATACAAATACATTAGAACCACTTCCAAACATGCCAGAACAATAACTTGTAATATATCTTAATTACAAAAACATCTGATTTTTCTATGTTTGCAGCTGTGTAATAATATTGGAAATAGTACTAGATTACTCAGTCAATCCTTAAGTTACCTGTTACAACTGTCACACCAAATTAAACACTGAAGTTTTAGAAGTGTAGTTTGGACATTCATTGAGGTTTGAGGACATTAAAACTGAAGTATTCTACCAAAACAAACACCAGAAACTCCTTGGAGCTTATTCAATAATTGCATTTCACTGCAATGCTTTACTGCCTACGGTCTTTTAATTTGGCTGCTCTCAGTGGTTTGGTCAAAAAAGACACCTTCAGAGTGAAGCAATCTCCACATTATTGCCTCCAGATACCCCTTCGAGGTCCTCCATGATTAAGTCTTGCTCGTTCGGTTTGTGGTCCCTTGTGGAACGCTTATTCTCCCGGCTGTTAAGTTTGACCGGAGCGGGTCCCTTGGAGGCTGGCAAGTTGGCGGGACGAACGGCATTTCCTTGAATTCTGTGAGAATAAGCCCTTCCACACTTCACATCCGCTGAGCACAACCGGAACTTGAACGCGGCCTGGAACCCCCTTCGGAAGTTCTCATTGAAGAATCCGTAGATAATGGGATTTATGCTGCTGTTGAAGAAGGCAAGCCAGTGCGCGAAAGGGTAGATGTAAATGTTAATCAATCTGTACTGATACTCAGTGAGGCTGGCATAGTCACTCAGCATCATGAGGGTCCACAGCGGCAACCAGGACACGATGAAAAGCAAGGCAACAATGAGTAACATCTTGATTACCCTTTTTTTCTTCTTAGATACCGTCTGACGGGTTTCCTGGCCAGACTTCTCCCCTGTAATCACTGAGGTTTTAAAAAGAGTGATGCCAATCCGGGCGTACATGATGACAATCAGGGTGAGCGGAGCCAGGTAGATGTTGGCAAACAGAATGGTGGTGTAAATCTTTCGCATCTCCTGGTTGGGCCAGTTTTCTCTGCACCAGTAAAATGGGACTGTCTCATTGCCGTCACCGAGAAGTATCCGCACATTTTGTTCCTTGGTGACTTGTAGCATAACAACAGAGGGACACATTATTGCAATGGCAAGAACCCAGATAATCACAATGATTAGCGTAGATGTTGATAATGTCAATTTTTGCTTGAAAGGGTAAACGATGCACCAAAACCTAAAAAAAAAAAAATTAAAAAAAGTGTCACAATGTAACACTGTAAAAGAAACAACACATTCTAAATGGTGATGGTTATCTTAATTTCCCAAAAATATAATGAACTCAAGGGCATGGAAGACCGTAGTTATATTGTCTTCCTGAGCTTTGCCTTATTCAAGCTGTCTAATTAAGGTATAAAAAAATCCATTAATAAATTCAGCATTGCTTGAATTTTTCTCTTTAGATAAAAGTGTTAACCCATCCATCCATTATCTATACTCGTTTATCCTGGGCAGGGTCTATCCCAGCATGCATTGGGCGAGAGGCAGGAATACACCCTGGACAGGCTGCCAATCCATCGCAGGGCACACACACCATTCACTCATCCTTCACTCACACACTCACACCTGTGGGTAATTTAGAGTCTCCAATTAGCCTACCTGCATGTCTTTGGACTGTGGGAGGGAACCACTGTACCCGGAGGAAAGATATGAGTGTTAAATACATTTGTAATAATATTTGAGGATTTGTTTTTAGAGGAATTCACCTGTCAACAGCAATTGCAACCAGAGTAAATACCGATGCTGACACTGATATTCCTTGTACCATCCCACTCATTTTGCACACCAAACTTCCAAAGGGCCAACCTGTTGGAAACATAAGGCAAATTCTTGTTGTAATGGTGCAGAAGTAAAAAAAATCCATTATACACCAACGTCTTATGAAATGGCAGAATACGTATGTTCTAAATTACAGAAGGATTATACCGTACTATGGTTATTGATTTGCAATTTCTATGTGCTGCTCTTACCAGTTATTATATTGTCCACAAGGGTTGTAGGCATACAAAAGATTCCCACAAGAAGGTCACTGACGGCAAGGTTTAGTATGAACACATTGGTGACAGTCCGCATGTTCTTGCTTCGCAGAATGGTAAAACAAACCACTCCATTCCCAACCATACACACCAGGAAAATGAGCAGGTAGGAGATGATGTAGACTGCAGCCACAGACAGCTTATGCAGGTAAAACACAACATATGTGACATTGTGTTGGGGGTAGGTGTATTCCTGGGAAGTATTCTGGAAGTACCACTTCCAGCGGTCCTGTGAGGTGTTTGTTCCAAGACTTTGATTCATTTTAGTTCTGGAAAAAAAAAAAAACATCACTTCTATGTTCAAATTTATTTATACGTTTATTCTGCCACATTTCGTTATTGCAAAAGTAGGCAACTTAAGATGTTTCTTAAGATGTTCCGTTACCGTTATTGCGGAGGCGTGTCACATCTACAGTACGTACAAAATAAATGAATGTTAAATTTTGAGACGCCCTTTATTTCAAAGAGCTTAGAGGAGGCACGGATGCCACCTGCTGCACAACTGAATTCAGCCTCCTAATTATTACAATGTAAATGAATTCAAGTGAACTACATAAAACTATCTAGTGGTCAGTCAAGACAAAAGATAAAATAATTTGATCAACTTCATTGTATGTAGGCATTGCGGTCCAGGCTGAAAAGCATTAAACTGTTATGTGTAGCGACGCAACTGAAGGAAAATAGAGAGTAAGTTGCGTCTCAGCACAAATCCTGTGAGTGCAATCGCAATGCCTTACGGTCCTCAACAGTCTACGTTAATTTTACAGAAATACTTCTGAATATTGAATATAAACTTGAATATTTTTGTGTCAAGGTATTTATCTGCACAATGGCTTCTTTTCCGGAGTTTAATAAATTACGTTTGGAGTTTGCCAAACAGAAAAATGCCAAACAGATTGGTTGAGGATCTACATGCCAAACGTCAAATAGTCATCTTCAGGCTTCCGTGATAAAGAAATGAACGTAGCCTATATCGATACATACATTGAGTGATAAGATGGGAAATATGTTTTCATTTCATTAAGGTAGGCTACTACAGGCTACATAAAATATGAACTTACCTTAAAGGAGGAACTACTTGGCGTCTGTATAAGATCTGACGGGATACCTCTCCTCACAGTTTCTTCACGCCATAAGAAGTAGCCTGCAGAAGACAGCTGTTAAAATTTAGTTAGATTTAGTCAGATTTAACGTGCTCCTGACTGCATACGGACTGCTGCACTTGATTAGGCAACATCTGTTATTCCGGATCCCCACAATGTGAGCGCGTGGCTCCTGTGCTTTACCACTAGCATAACTATCTAAGCATGAGAGGGTACGGCTTGAAGTGGTGATGCCGTCTATCGTCACTGTTCAAGGAATGGACTGAAATAGTGAACGCAGATCCAAAATGATGTGCCACGGTGAGTCAGTTGGCAAATGCAACGCATTCCGCTGCCAAGTGAAACAACCTCATCTTGATTGTGTTAACATTAGTGTAACCTACCGCCAATTTATCGGTGTTATTATAAAATATAAACAGTAGCCTAAATCAGCGAGTTTCCGCCAATTGTATTATTTTCACACGTTTAAATACATTTTAAATATAAAAAGAGAATTTATAATGCTATGGAATAACGCTTAGCAAGGTACACGTGAACAAGTATCTTTGATTTGTAATGTGAAGGTGTACAGCAGGTGGCTACACGGACATCTATGTAGGCTATATTTATTTATTTGATTATTTACTTTTGTGTTGATTAATTTATTATTATTATTATTATTATTATTATTATTATTATTATTATTATTATTATTATTATTATCATCATCATGAAGCCGTATGTATCATAGCATTGCAATGACCCTGTCTTGGTCTCTCTTTGGCTATTTTGAAGAAATATTCTGAAGTAAGCTAGTGTAAAACTGTTATAAATTAATGTTTTACCTAATTGAACAAAACTGACTCATTTCTCATTTCACAATGAAAAAAGGGTATATCCAGCTAGAATTTGGCTTTAAAATCTCATTTAATTGCCAAATAAATAAATAAATAAACACAATTTTTCAGAAACAAATGAGTCATTCAGAGGCTGCGCGTGCAGTTAACCATATGTATATCAATATATCCTGTTTCCTCTTAGATTATCTTGTTTTCATTACAAAAATTACAAGTGAAGGTGGTTAAGCCGTCAATGTGATTTTTTTTTTATTTTGCTCATGAACCAGCTGGAGCTGAGATAAAATCTAATTATATGAACGTGAAGACTGAAGAGTCATGTGACTGAACTGACTGAAGCTAATCAAAAGTGCCACAATCCAGGTGGCTGGGTCATGCTACAATTCCTTTACTGTAAGTAATCATTTGCACCACCAACAGGTCACACTGTCTTCCATTACTGTTACATTCTGTACCCTCTCTGTAGTTTTCCATCATGCTGCGAGGGGTATGTTGTTGTGTACTACCAAAGCTGTTGAAAAATTTAACATGCATTTTATTTTATTACTGCAATCCATCATCAATTAGCAGCACACCGCTGACAGTCGGCAGTATTGTATTTGGGAGTACAGAGTTCTGCATCATTGTCCATGATGTCTTTAATGGGTATCAGTTGTCCCCAATCAGCTACTTATTCACATGTTCATTAGTTGAAAGGTTGTAGAGCGGCGTAGCCATTAGCAGACCCGGAATAAATGGCAAACGGCATTCTAAGTGCCATTTTATAGGGCAAACTAGTCACTGATAGAATAGGCCCCCCTTATGATGGACAAAAATGGTACTCTAGGTGCATGAAATTGAATATGATTGCAGTTAATGGCTTAATGCATGCTATAAGTCTGTGGCATGTAATTAAAGTGGCTACCACTTTTATAGCAATACATGAAAATAGACACGTAAAAGGGTTTCAGGGTTTGCCCTGAGCATGTCAGAGATCTTCTAAACCACATTCAGCCTATTAGTGAGTTTCAGCTTATTATTGCATTTGATATTTGGCAGGCTTAATTATGAAAATACTTTTGTTTTTTTATGGCCTGGGTTTATTCCATCCAACTCTTGAAAGAAAGAGTTTATCAAACTCTTGTGTGTGCTCTAAGCCACTCTGTAATTCCCTCATGTAGTAAAGTAAGTGATTAATATGGTAAATGGACTGCATTTATATAGTGCTTTTATCCAAAGCGCTTTACAATTGATGCCTCTCATTCGCCAGAGCAGTTAGGGGTTAGGTGTCTTGCTCAAGGACACTTCGACATGCCCAGGGCGGGGTTTGAACCGGCAACCCTCCGACTGCCAAACAATCAGTCTTACCTCCTGAGCTATGACGCCCCCAGTTGGGATATAGTTGGGATGCGATTGCTTTTTGGTGCCATAGCTCGCACATACCACCTTAGACCATCCTGAACCACAGCTGCCATCAAATAAATGGAAGTCATGTGGTAGCATGGGCAAAAATTATACATTACAGAGAGGTTGGCATTTCAGCCGTTAAATGTGCTGTATTTAAAACAGTAAACACGGCATATATAGGAGTTTTAAAGGGTTCCATATTTAAATATGGAATTAAATATTGAGAGAGACTGAATATAAACATATATATGTTTGTGTGCTCACTGAGCTTAGTTTTTTAGTTGTCTACAGGAACATCTGGAACATTCTACAATCACCCCCTTCGGGCACCTGACAAGCCTATGATGCAGCCTTCTAGCAGCGGAACAAGTCAAAGTGGCAGGAATTATGCCCTCATCTGAAACACCCAATTATAAAACAGAAGATGTAGACATTTTCAAAGTAGTTTCTGAAAGCATTTTTTATAATTTATTTTAAAGCACATGTGGCCTTTGGTTAAAAAAAAAAAAAGAGAAAAAGAAAAAAAAAAAAACCCACTCATTGTGTTCATGATAGTCCACGGCCATGGCCACCCCCATTTCACACTCACAATCAACCCACCCTCCCGTCCAAGTCCACGATACCTGTACCTGTCTAAAGTCTCGTCTAGGGCAGCACACAAAGGCTAGAACCAGGCCTGAGCATGGAGCATATGACCCCCACAGTCTAGGCCTGCACTTAATGCTGCTGTCCGCTTTCATTAGGATTTGACTCGCTGCAGATTCTTATGGTATGCGATACTATTATGCTGCTGATGATACTGGTGAGTTGAAACTGACTGCAATATATGACTATAATTGGTGTGTTCTTCGTCTGTGAGCTGTTTGTTGAGTAGTAGTAAGTGTACATGCGAGCAGTGTATTGATTATGTGTTCATGTTTGGTAGCATTAGGTAGTCGCTCCTCTGTTCTGGTTCAAAAGACTGCCGTAGCCCTGGAGGCCACATAGTCTTCATTTGGCCCTATGCAAGTGCATATACTAAATTAGTATTGATTTAATATGAGAACGCGTATTGAATTCTCGGATAATAACCATTTACTGGAATTCATTCTTTTGAGAGCAGGGAGTGCACGTGCACTAAACTCAAGCATTCCAGAAATTTATAAATACACAATGTAATTTTTTGAGAATGCATATCAATCTCACAGTTTCAACATTGAATATTTTATTCTTCAGGATATTAAACTGCATTGCGTCAGGGTCATTATGACCCAAAAAAGATTAAAACTGGGAAAGGGGAGGGGCTAATTTACACATGGAGTTTTTGCCAGAAAGCAGACAGCAAACAGTTTCAATCCGAAACTATTGTTATTTATTCATTTTTATTTATAATTCCTTGCAACAAACTTGCAGTGACAGTTGGAGCTTTTAAATGACACTTCTACCAACTAAGAAAAATATGTAATGTGAGCCATTCCTTGTCTCAAATATCCCTGACTTATAATTTATGCGTTCTTTTAAAGGTTTTATTACTGCAATTTGTTTACACATTGAATATTGCTTGATTGTATGTGGTTCAAAAGTCCACTGAGTGTTAATAAGAACAAATATGACCAACTTGCAATGGTCACCTGTTGGGTGCTATTTTATAATAGTTCTGACATTTAAAGCATTCCGTGATCTAGCTCTGGAATATCTTGCAAAATTGCTCACCCTTTATCATGGTTTAATCAAAGTTCTGCGATGTGTTCCAAAATCCAGACTAAAAGACCTAGGGTAACAATTTCCCTGCCAAGGAAACAAGACTTCAAGAAGTCATAAAGGGAACCCCAAGCATGCCAAAGCACACTATGATTGTTTGGTACACAAAATGGCATTGAGCCCTTCTCACTCACCTGATTTTAACCCGCGGCAAAAGCAATGACCAAACGGTGTGTGATTGGATTCAGTTATTTACGGTCTGTGAGACATAAGGCATAATGAAATTACAAAGACCACTGGTGGTTTCTATGGAAAGCCAACGATGCCAAAACATCTTTAAAAATAAAAATCTAATCATGGTTACTTCTGACCTGTTGACAAGGCAACAAATTTCAGTGTAAACAGAGAAAAACTACATGCCTTTAGACAAATAGAAAGAATTTTGACATGTTGACACATTCGTTTTCGATTCAAATTTGATGTGTAGAAGTTATTAAACCGTATTGAAAGCCAAGCATAGCTTACGTTATGGTGCCACAATCTCATGTATGTAACAGAATGTGTTAACACGGTCCAGAAGCTTACATTAAGGGGTGCATCCCAATCTCATGGATATAACAAATTATAAAAGCACGCTCCGGAATTCCTGCATTGCCATTGGCTGAGGTTCTTTTGAGGTGTTGATGTAAGCAATATTGTCAACCTGGACATTTTTGCCATGTCAACAGGTCAAAAATAACCACGACGAGACATGTTTTTTTAAAGACTTTTTGGCATTGATGGCTTTCGATAGGTTTCAGCCACGTGAACTTGATAAAATGCTAGCGGGTACAGAACTGCTTCTGTGCATATACGTTTCACCATTGAAGATCAATTTCACAAAGATGACTTTAAAAAGATAATGGTGAAGATGGGGTCTTCATCTTCCTGAATAAACAAATAATGGTTTCTCCCCCTGTCCCTAAGGTTAAACCCAAATAGTAGCACGTGCCACTTTTGCTACCTGCTACAACATTACATTGAAATTAAAATGTAAATCAAAGCTAATGAAGCCTATAAAATCTAAACATAAGCTGTCCCTGGTGTTCTTGTGGCTGCAATAAACAACTGTAGCAATATGGTGATCTTATCAATGTGAGTATTATAGTGAAATCAACTGAAAATATTTATATATGTGTCCTTTTCACATATTCTGTATCAATGAAATCTTGATGATAATAAAAATACAAATAAAAGTCTTATCTGAAATGAATAAAACACATTTTTCCAGCGTATTATTTTGTGGGTATCAGCTTCATCAAATTCTTTGAAGGTGACCAAGCATATGCCATCACATAATTCAAAGGGTTTTTTCCAAATGTAACATTTGTTTATTACACAAGTTGCTGACTCATGGTGCCTGAGCCTCCAGGTTGTTCAGTACTTTGAGTATGGCTCTCAGAGCAAGCATTAGCCGGGGAGGAGTTTTGACAAAAAATCGCCGATCATGGAAATTTGTTATACCTTATTAACCTTACCACTCATAGCAAATAAAATCTGCGCTGCCTAATTACAGCTTATTTCCAATGTGACAACTGCACATTCTAGAGCTCTTAAACATGATGCATATTTTAAATCTTCCCTGAATCAATCACAACAAAGTTTATTCATAATCTCAAGAATTATGAGACTCTGGCCATTGTCCCATAATTAAGGGATAAGTGCATATGGACAGGGCTCAAGAAACTTGCATATGCGGGCTACTGTATTCCTTCCATTGAGAACCTATATCTTTCGTATAGCATGGTCTTGGAAAAAGCCGGTGGATTTATTCAGTCTCTAAAAAGTTTCCACCCTGCAAAGAGATCCTCCAGGAATGGAGATGCTTTTGCGCGAGAAGATCATTAGTCAAAGTGTGGTGCACTTATGTGTTTTAGTCTGTTGAACATAACCTAGCTGTGCTGCGTATGTTATCAAGCTGCAGACCACACAGTGCTACCTGTGAGAGAGAGAGAGCAGTCACGGGAGAACAGCATCTGGTAGCTTGTGGATGCCCAGCGCGTGGCGTGCAAGAAGAAGTACAACAAAAACACAAGGAGCCATGGCTGCCTTCAACACACACTACCCCCAGCAGGAGAAAAACAAGCGTAATCCTGATTCAGTCAATAATCAAATAGCTTAGGGTCAAACCTGCAAATATACGATCAGCACTCATGCATATTTGCCAGAATAAATGAAGGACCAGCTTATTTCTGACACGGGTTGCTTTCGGGTCACGTCATTCAAACCATTATGTCCATGGACTTGAACTTGCATCACAGTTTTACAAATCAAGTACACCATTTTGGAATATCAAATACTGTTTGGATG
Source organism: Anguilla rostrata (assembly GCF_018555375.3). Classification (NCBI taxonomy): domain Eukaryota; kingdom Metazoa; phylum Chordata; class Actinopteri; order Anguilliformes; family Anguillidae; genus Anguilla; species Anguilla rostrata. The sequence goes on along the minus strand of NC_057946.1, from coordinate 6,142,289 downwards.
CCGTGGAGTTTCAAGTCAGCTTTACCAACTGCCATCTGTGAGGCAGGGCATAAAAAAATCCATGTTTGATTATTCGTAAAGGTGCATTCTCAGCCTTTTCACTGTTTTATTCTATTGTAAATGGATGCTTTGATTCTAACCGATTATGTTTGTACTCATAGGTAATAATGAAATCTGGATCAGGGCTCTGTTCAATCGATGTTTAGCCCTGCATATAGGCAATTACAGGGGACAAGCAATCACCGCAACTGCCAATGTAGAAACCTAGCAATTTACTTAATTGGCTTTTAATGAGGCTTTGCAATTGGCTCATCAAGATACAGCTTATAGAATTGAAGAAGATTGCCACACACTACAAGTTTTGCTAGTTGGCTTGGAAAACCTTACAAATAGCCATGCCGGCTTGGCAAACTGCACAGATAACCATAATGCAACAAATTTTCATCTAAAATAGAGGAAAATATATTGGGCATGTTTTATTAAAACCGTAAAGTACAGGGCGAAAGAATGTACTCAAAACAATGTTTTTGATCGAAATAATAATCAGCGGTTAAATTGCACATCAAAAGACATCAAGGATTCTGAAGTAAGATGGATTAAAACACATCCGCTATTGAAATTTGCGATAGCAGGGAGGCCTAAAAAAAATAAATATATGCAAATTACCAGAACATCCAATTTCAGCAGGATATGCATATGTGGCAAGTGGGTGCCACCCCTCCTGCCTTCCAACACACTCACATGAGACAACAGTTCGGTTTTTAGCACTTCCGTGCTCTTTTACTATAGCCCACAGCGATGGTGGGTGGCAGTGTGTCAGTGATGTTTAATTTTCTGAATCCAGCTGTTTTAACCGCTGACACCTTCATTTGATGTCCGGCACTCTGAATACCAAACACAATCGCATCTGCAGTTAAAAACCCCTCACTTATTCAACATGTAAAATAAATGTGGTCGATTTAATTTATCAATTATTATCAAAGATATCAATTATTCATTAAATTGCTAAACTCACTGATAGGCAGAGCAACCCGTTGGATCAACCTTTATCAAATGTACAACTCACAATCAGGTAAAAAATTTTTTTGAAATTTATTAAGTTACAACAAACATTCACATTCTAATCTAAAGACAAGGTTCAACTATATTCCTACGGTCATACAGGGCAATGAATACTCTAGTTGAATGGATTAAGTTCCCCTGCAGAAAAGGCAGCTGGTTTCCTGAAAGCTTTTGAGAAAATGATTTTGAATTAATAAGCACGCTTTATACTTGATATAGAACATGTGTCAGCATTATAGTTTGGTTTCCTCCGCTAACTACAAAAAACACCTTACTGGGTACGGTTTCTTCTATTTATACAAATAGAAGAAAAGGTTATAGAGGGTAATTTTTCAAAGTAAGTGCTTTGTGTGTGTGTGCGCACACATGTGTGGATGGCTGAGTCTAACATTACATTACATTAGAGGCATTTAGCAGACGCTTTTATGCAGAGCAACTTACACAACTTCTACATAGCATTTTTACATTGTATTCATTTATACAGCTGGATATATACTGAAGCAATTTTGGTTAAGTACCTTGCTCAAGGGTACAACGGAAGTGTCCTACCCGGGAATCGAACCTGCGACCTTTCGGTTACAAGCCCAGTTCCTTACCCACTGTGCTACACTCATGAAGCCCACATGAAACAAATGAAGTTATCCTTTGGTTAAAAAGCCCAAGTGTATGTACAAAGATTATGTGACCCTGACAGATAACCACAGACCTGAATGATGTGACATGACAACTAGTTTGATTAAATGAAAATATTAAATCAAACCTTTCTAAAATGCCCATCCTGTAAAACTATTGTATGCCCTTTTAGCTCTTCTACTACTTAATTTATTCAAGAGGGGAGAAATGTTTCATTATCCTTGGGGCTATCTTTCATGAATAACATTCCAAATAATTTAGGGCTCATCATTAAAACATAGCGCAGGAAATCATTACAGCTGCTTGAAACAGTTTCATTTTAAAGTGCATTGTTAAATTTGTTCCAAAGAGGTGGAAGTCTGCAGCTAGTTTAGAGTCACACTGTTAATAAAGAACAATATTTACAATAAAATGCAGATATTCTGCATCAACACAAGAAATAGCCTGAAAACACAAGAGAATTTTGGGACAGTACTTCTATATTGAAACTAATTAAAATTAAATAATATTAAACCCTCTACCAGAGGGAATTTCATATCAGCCCAAACTCTGCCTAAACTGTGGCCTAAAAGTTGTGACGAGTGGTGTAAGAGTTCCACATTTCCGTCACTCCATATCGATTCAACCAACTATAGTCCAGGTCATGGCTTATAGTAGCTACCTGGGTACAGTAAGTAAAATCAGACTTTTCCATCTTTAATCCATGTAAACTGCACTTTTGTAAGGTACTCTTCCAACAGGCATGGTATTAGATTTTCTGTTTGCCATAACAGCTATCTGAATCAAAAAAAATAATAACCAGCAAGTGAAATGAATCTCTAATAACGATGTGTACATGCACATGATGAAGTTAAAAATGATATCTATCTAAGATAACTAAAATCACTACCTGCCATCATTGAATGGGAAAACACAAAAGTGATTTGTGTCCGCCATTGGCACTTGCTGTTTTCACTTTAATAAACTTTTCCAATGTACAGGATAAGAAAGCCCCAGAAAACTGGGTCAGATAGAACCTCAGGATCAAATACAAGTAATAGCCTTCATCCACCGAGCTTTCTGACTTCAACTGAATAACTCTCCCTTTGGAGCCAATTAACACTGTTCTAATCTTGTTCATTCAGACTAGCCTGATTAAATAAAATATTCCACACCAAACTTGGCAAACCATTTCTTTATGGACCTCACTTTGTGCATGGGGATGTTTGTCATGCTGAAACAGGAAAGAGCCTTCCCCAAACTGTCGCCACAAAGTTGGAAGCACACTAGAATGTCACTGTATGCTGTAGCATTAAGATTTCCCTTCACTGAAACTAAAGGGCCAAGCCCAAACAGACCCAGACTGCTATTCCTCCACCCACAAACTTTAGAGTTGGCTCTATGCATTCGGGCAGATAGCGATGTGAACAGATATAATTGTTCTATGATAGATTGTATTTCCGGTGGAAGCCAAAAAACGCCCACACTTAATTTATGGTAGGCGACAGTATCATGCTGAAAAAAGCGTGTGGTTTAAGTTGCAAAGTAAACTCCATTTACGCTTCCTAACTGCACAATTTAAGAGATATAATTACAGCACAGCTTGGATTAAGCAATCCCAGCAGAAACCTGAATTAACTAACCCCACTAGAAACCTGAATTAACTACCCCCAGTAGAAGCTGACACAAAATTGATACAGGGCCAGGTTATGCAGAATGCAGCTATTTTAAATAAATAAATAAATAAATAATACATTAATAAATACATGTTATCTAATACCAGTTACAGGAGGAGCAGACTTCTCCATCTACCACAATGCAATAGACTTGAACGAATCTGACTGATGTATAAATAATCAGTTGATATAATAACTGGTCTATAATTGCCCATTATTCTTATTTAAATGGGTGGTCAACCCACTGAAAATGTTAGCATACATAATTTTCATTTAAGCAATGTTATTGGTATATTATTCAACGAGATGAGAGACAGGACTACATACAATATATTGACTGGAAAAAGGGAGACAGTGTTAGTCAGTAATACATCAGATTACTTTGGAAAAAGCTCATCCCCGCAAGGGATTTCCATCTTTGAAATAACAGGCGGATCAGAGCAGGTTAAAATGGGGATTTGCTGGTCATGTTTTGCGAGGGGGAAACATTTGAGTTGAATGTAATGGCAGGATTAAAACAATTAAAAGATTATCATTTACCTCAGAGGAAGTATCCCTTTGTAACAACGTATCGTTACTGTAAGTACAGAGATCTGTATTACGTGACTCCTATAATAATAATAAACATGTATTCATATTGTGTTGAGACCATACTATGATGTAATATTTGTGTCCAGTCTAAACATATAAGAAAAGGTGCTGCTGCTGTTTTAAAGTGAGGAGAGATATCTATGCATTCCTGCAAATGTAATTTCCCTGGTTCTCATGCATAGATTCTATTCTATTCTAGATTGTTATCATTTTAAATGTAAAGCATGTCAAGCCTCAAGCAGATTGTGTAACCTGTAAATGAACCCAGTGTTTAACAAATCTCAAAATAAAAGTATGACTAATCATATTCAATGACTTCTTTTATTCTTCATATTGTTAATAAATCATATTCAGTCCAATTCCGTTGGATGCAGCATAAATAATGTACCGTTCTTCTATTCACATTTCAAGCATTGTTTAATTAACTAAAATGAAAATGAATGAAGTTTATGTTTATGCCCGCCAAAGAACCAGCAGAATTACATGAAGCTAAAGGCACCAATGACTGATTGGGCAAGACCAAATATGGACAGATTTAAGTCATTGTATGACAGCTAAGAATGTTGCAACATCTAGGGATGTAGCCGTTTACTTGCCGAAAATATTTCTAATTATTTTTATTTCGTTAACACTCCATGCAAAGTTTGTGATGATGGGTCTGTTTATTTACGAAGAAAAGTACAGTAGGTATGCCTGTTTAAAGCGATTTTTATTTATTTATATATATATATATACAATTAATTTCAGTATATACCATGTTGACCTAAGAACATGAGTGCTTGCAATTTTTCATAAGATTTTCCAGTGTGTGAATGAATTACTACATTTATTTATAATTTAACAGTGTTTACTATAGCTTACAAACATCAATTCTGAGAAAGCACATCTGGGTAAGCACATCTTGTTTAGACACAGTTCCACTGTGTGGGTGGGCCTCCAGTCGAACATTGAATCCTATGCCAACTGTGCCCTGTGGTCTGGCACGATGGCCAAAACTGGCAGCAGTGTTGGCCAAGGAGCAGTCTGCCTGCTTCTGCTGCACATGAAGCGTATCCCTATGATACAACAAACTGAAAGAGGTGGTTGCAGAAATGAGATGGAAGGGAAAGGAGTAAAATTAACCAATTAATGCCCAGATTTTTCCCAGAGATTTCTTACATAAGCATCTATAATCATCCAAAAATATTCACAGATGGAAAAAGAGTAACCTTAGTTGGCCACGGGCTTAAATGGGTTAAAAGAATTTAGAAATGTATGCAGCTATAAGGCAAAATGACCTGTATAGTAATAGACTAGTAATAAACTAGTGGATTTAGTTGCAATAACTGGGTTGAGTACAATAAACTTTAACTATTACTCAAAGTCATGCTAGTGTGATCCCTAAATATTTAATTCATTGATGTCTGGGTGCTGTATGTTGCCCATCCACATTTAAGAATCATTTCAACTCTTACAAGTAGATTTATATCTATCCATCTATGCATTATCTATACCCGCTTATCCTCGGCAGGGTCGCGGCAGGTTCTGGAGCCCATCCCAGCATGCACTGGGTGAGAGGCAGGAACACACCCTGGACAGGCTGGCAATCTATCGCAGGGCCAAATCGATTTATGTATTCAATGCATTTCAATAGACTTTCAGCCATGCGATGCATTCTATTCTAGAATATTCTGCTACAGAGTGGATTCATTGACTAAATGAATGTCAAAGTCCAGAGCAATCAAAGCAGCCTAAAGTCTACCAAAGCTTAATGGGTGTTTCTGACCAAACGGCGATGCTTGTATACATGCAGTATACTACTTTTTATTTGGGAGCACTATCTGCAGCCATGTGACACAATACCCATCTCTTCAGCTCTTTAGCATCTCCTCGTAAGTCATGTGGTCCTTAAGAATTGTGCAGATTTAGAATAGGATTAATTGTCTTGTACGCAGTCTGAAGTATAAATGGGTATAATTTGGACTTTTTCACCGCTATTGCCAGGCCAGTTATTACAGGTCATCAGACTGGATTTGTCTCCCAGGCCATAATTTGGGGCCTCTGGAAAACTGATTTTTTTTAAAATCAGTACTGAGTCACAATGAATATGGTAATGAACTGCTATTTTTCAGCATGGGTAGTAAATTATTATGCAGGGGAAACAACTGCGCAGTACTTCCCCAGCAATTTTCCAATTGTGGGTATTTTTTTAATGTTTGTAATACAGTTTACAGTTTGCCTGGCAAGGGCAAGAGTCCATGCTGCCCCCCATTGTTCCATCACGGCAGAAAACAAATTCTCTTCTCCTGGCTGTAACACACTGTCTGCCACCTATTTCAGGTAGCATCCATGACTGACAGTTGCCAGGGAGACAGTTGTATTATCCCGGAGAAAGCATAAAGATGAGATTTCAAGGAGGGGTGGACTCATGCAAAACCTGCCCAGCTTGTAGGCATCATGCATAATCATTCTGAAATGACCTGGCAATCCTCTGTCACAAACCTCATTTAGCCTCTGACTGGTGCAGGCCAGCTGTGCATTCTTGTGTGAAGACTAGCAATCATCCAGTCTTGTAGGTCCTGGGAATTTTGGAGGGTTTCTCAGCTGAAGTCATCTACAGACAAAATAGAAAAAAGTTAGACAAGGAGGAGGAGGATTTTAAAATGGAGAACACGAGATGTGCTGAAGTATAAATTATTTAAGAGCATTTTTCTGACTTGTTTTATACTGGTGTAGGTACCATGGACTACGAAAGACACTCCACAAAACTACAAAGCCCATATGTCCACCTCAAAGGGTGACATTTAACCATGCCTCCTACCACAGCTTTGCAGTTTTTCTTGCTTTTGTGGGTGTTGAAGATTTGATATTCTGTAAAGTGCACTGCAACAAATCCCTTGTAAAATGTGGTATAATAACACAATTCAATTTGATTCAATCTTATTTTGAAAAACCTTAAATGTTACCTTAAAATGTTAACTCCTGGTTTTGTTGGACTCAAGATTTTATTAGTCCTGAAATTCACACATTTTGCCAACTTGACGTAAATCTCACAAGATAAAAATAGCCTTTTCATCCTGTGAGATTACTATGAGTAATCCTATGAGATTACTATTAAAAATCACAGTACAAAAATTCACCCACTAATTATATTTCTAGCACTATCAAATAAACAAGAAAACATCAGAAAAACAGAGAACTGTAGATGTAGGTTCAAAAAGGCCAAAATGTAGTTATTTCATGAATAATTTGAGTTCAATCTGACAGCTAAAAGCATGCCCACAAAATGTACTTTTGTAATTCTTCAGGGACTTAAAATTACACTTGAGAATATTCGGAACGGGACAGTAAGACTACTATTATTATACTATTACTGTTATTATTACTATTTACAGTGTGCATAAGTTACTTCATTGAAAGCTGAATCATGTTTATAGTAACTATTGCAAATGTATGATTGTGATAGTACAAACGTCAAAGGTCTAAGACATGTCAGAACAATGTAGGATTTGGCCTCATTCCTTTGCTCTACTAGTAAAACCAATGAAACGCAGGCGTAGTGTCCGAACCAGAGGTGAAAAAGTCCAGGTTCATAAAGTAAATATCAGCCAACAGGTAGAACTAATCAGTGAAATCAGCTGGCTGAGTTAATGGACAGAAGAAACACATGGTAGGACTTTTACTTCCTAACCACTGGTCTTTTCACCTCTGGTCCAAATGCAGTTCAATCTGTGGCTGTGGTCACTAGATGGCGATCTTGCACCAGAAGTATATTTGCTACCTTGGAAATAAAAAAAGCCCATCATCTGTGTAGCCATAATGCTTAATACTTTAGGTGGACTCCCAATTTACATACAGCACACATAGACACAGACATACTCCTAGAAATGTTTGAGGAACAACATAATAGTGGAGAAGTCTTTGGTATCCACAGTGAGGTGGTATAGTGAGTCATGGTATGTGAGGATTCTAGCCGTTTGATTTTCACATTTCCCTAACAGAGCAATGGCCTCCAACTAACTTTGAGCCATGACTCCAAATGCCAAATCCCATAGACAGTTTGGTGGCAAAGTAACAGCCTCTGCATCAACGTTCTATCTGAGGGATCTCTCTCCCTTTCAATTCTTGTAAGGTTTTAAGGCATACAACAGAGACTTAAAGGAAAATTAAGATGCCAGAAACAGGTACATCAATGTCATAATGACAGTTGAAGTATAGGTCTTATGAGCCTAGTTCGCCTTATATTACGTCAGAATTAATTGGAGTCATGTACATACTTTTTCCAATGATCTCCAGGTGATAAGCTATACTTTCTTAACTGTTAGACTAAATGGAGTCCAGTGAGTATTATTTCACTAGCTTGCAAAGGGTTTTAGAAATACTAAAACCCCTTTTATTGCATGTTGCTTTTCCTGTCAACATGCAATTCCAATACCAATTTATTAGAACGGTATAGAAAGCTCATTTTTTTTGCTGCCTTAATTTTACTGTATTCTACAGAAAGGTAAAAGATAGCAATTCTTGGGAAGGGCACCTGTAACAATTAGTCAGAGATATTATGGTGACATCTGTGGGAAACCTCATAGGCCCTGTGAGATCAAAGTGAAGTCTAATTTTTGGCAATTGACTGTCTTTGCCTGGGAGCAGTGATGCGACCACATCACCTTAAAAATTTGAGGCTGTTGCCATGATACGATTTAGGCCGGCTTGTTATTATGAGTGGAAAGCACGTAGCTTTTATCAGCTCTCATCTTTGCTCCTCCGTTTAATGCTGTAATGGGACGTCATTTTTATAATCCTGTCTTACTACACACGCATCTACCTCAGCCACGCACTGTAGAACACATGACACACTTAGTCGTAATACAAATTGACATGATGGCAATCTGGTGATTGAGGATGAGAAGCACATTATTACATTACATTTAATTAGCAGACGCTTTTGTCCAACGCGAGTTATTGAGTTAATGTACATTAAATGCTTTTTCCTGTTCAATGTACAATGTATTTTATGTATGGATTTTCCAAGTGATTGCATCATTACATTGGTGAGCACTGTGCTAGCCATGACCCCTTCTCTTGAGAAAATTGACACAGTGAGTGAAATTTATTACAAAATGGTGCATTTAAGAGGCAGATTTGAATTGAACCACGCAATTTAAAAAAGTTTCACTCATGTTGGTGGGTTTCATAGAGCTGAAAAAACATATCTTGGAGTGAGAACCCCACACAGGCTAATTAAATGTTAAGTGTACATTTTATAAAAATAAAATAAAATAAAAAAAACTTGATCAGAAAGTACCGGGCTTAGAGCAACACCAAAAGTAGATGCACAAGGATATGGCTGAAAATTTACTTACCGTGAAATTTAAAGGAGAGGGAAAATGGAATGGGTCATCTTCTTCTGGCATGTTCCGTTGCGGACTCTGGACAATGAATATAAAATGGACATTCCTCAAGCATGTCCTGCCCAATTTCTGTAGGAAACTCTGAAACGTGCCAAACTCTCAGTGCCGCATAGGTATGGGGCGTGCCCCTCCAAGACGCAACTTGGTGGACGGTATACCTGCCATTTGAATTCACTCATTTGCTAAATAAATGATCGTGCTTGGAATCAACACAACACATCTTAATATATTTACAGTGCATAGCGCATGGGTATATTACATTTTGAACACAGGAATTACAAAATGGACCCCAAAAAAAGAGATGGGAGAGCCCTGCATGAGCTCGGTACGACTTGACGCAGAATGAAAGGTATGGTAGTGATAAATAGAACAGAATAAACTTAGCAGCTATCATTTTCAATGAAAAATCCAAACCTATGGAAAAAAAATAATAATAATCCACATTCACCAATCGCCTTTTAAATCAGATTTACTGGATAATGAGTTTCAACACATGACAATCTCACTTCAATGCTTTTGCTAATTATTTTGTAGTTTCTATAGCTGGTAAACGGTGTTGGGGAGTAGTTTAACTTCATGTAGATAAACTAGTAGCTTAAATAAATTTTACAGCAGTTTGCTGGTAGTTCAACTACATTCACATTTGCAGTTATTAGCACATTAGTGGTTTTAGTAAATTACTTTGCCATTTTGAAGGGCAGTTATGTACAAGAATGACCAACTACTAAAAAATATATTTTTCCAATCAACTTTGAAACACAATCTCCCATCTCATTTCCCTCCAATTCTGATTAGAGAGAAGCCCTCCACTCTACTATAGTCAGCAGTGGGTAACTGCCAATTGCCACACATTGCTTGTTCTCCCCATTGAGCTGCATAGTGGTTCTCCCCATGTCTGGGGTATGAGATTTTATTTCGAAAAAATCTTTGGAAAGCAAATAAAGTTTTATGGACCGTTTATTAAGATATACATTACTTCAAATATAAATGGTAGAATACATAATCTTGCTTACACTGACAAAGTACCAAATTTAGCAAATAATTTCACACATAAAAAATATGCCCAGGAAGTTTACTGTATGTATTCACTGAATTTGTTTATATTTACTTCTATTTCCAAACAGGAATTAAATTACTTGTACTGTACAGATAAAGTCTTCGTTCGCAAAATAGTTTGCTTGTGTGGAAATGAGTAAAATAAGTAACAGCTAAAACAACTGCATATAATACTCCAGCATTCAGAACCAGAACAGCTGACTTCACTGCATGAAACACAGAGCAGAGCTCCCAAAGCACTGGACAGACTGAAGACTCTCAGGAGTCGTAGTAAGACATACAGACAGTCATTGTCCCCAGAGGACAAATATTCAGTAGTGGAAGACTTTCAGTAAGTGGAATTGCTATTTTAAATAAATTAAAAACAAAAATACACTTACCTGTAAAGGCAACTCTTCTTGAAGTACACAAAATGTTCTTACGGTACATTACACCCAAATAAAGCCTTGAGGTTCAATGCTTCACTTCACACTTTCTAGTTATTCGTAAAAGCTTGACAAAGGGTCTCAACTGAAAAAACGAAATCCCAGCAAAGACAGAGCTGTTAACAAATAAAATCAAACATTATCCTTTCTGAAAGTCTGTGTCAAACATTTTGCAGGCATAATTTAATGTACTTCAAGTCGAGTAATACCATTACAAATTTTAAAAGAAAACATGATGCGGCAAAATAAAGACCATTGTCTCAAAATGAAACAGTCTGCTTCTTCCATTGGTATTGGTTTTGCATACTTAAAAAATAATAATAAAAAATAGAATCAAAACTGGATTTAAAACAACATTTAACTAGATCCGTTTTAAACATATTGGATCAATGCTACAACTGGAACAAATGCTTAAGCCACTTAGGTAAAGAATGTAACGCAGCCCAAGGAAATCCATTTTCTCAACTAGATCTGATTGAGAGAGACACAAAATCGTATTCACGGATTTGGCAGGCTTAGTATTCCCTAAAATCAAATTTGAAAAAAAGATTCTTTACAGTTTGCTAGTTTTATGCAAAGAACTGTTTGAAATTTGTAAAAACGATGAAACTATCCCAGATGACTTCAAATTAAGTCAGCCCTTTATATTCGCCAAAAAAAAAAAATTAGGATGAAAATGGATTTTCATGGGCACAGTAAATTTAAAAGTATAGGATTTCAGGCATGGCGCCAATTTGAAAGTTCCAGTTTTTCTCACAGCACAAGTTCATGGTGGGATAACCTTTAATGTAGACCACATTGCTTATGTTTCAAACCTAATACTGAATGCTGTTTGTCAATGCTGTGCTAAAACCAATGATTAGAACAATAAAACAAAATAAAAATCCATTTAGGCCTTAAAGATTGTCATCACAAAACCTTAATTGCATTAAAACAGAATACACAAGTATCTGCCACAAACAATGCCTGTTCATGTATTGCATTATTTCTTCAATAAGATTGTAACTGAGCCAGACGAAAACAACGAAAGTGAATGTCAAATATTGAAACCTTATGATGTGCCCTTAATATTATGTCTCATCTAAAAATCAAGAGGTAGAGCTACGAAATTTAAATTACATTGGTTTCCTATAACAGGAAATTTGATTATACAGTCTTAAAAAAAACAGTATATCAGGCCATATATCCATTGCCATATGTATCGACAAAACAAAAAAAAAAGTGCCTGAGATATTGGATAAAGAAAAGGAAGTACAGTACATGTGAGCAAAAGGAGCATCCATGCCTGTGCACTGCAGTGAGGAAGAAAAATAGATACAATTTTCACATTTCCTCTTGGTGTACATACATCATGGCATCTTCTGAAATAAGCAGAAAGGTATATCCAAATGTTTTACTGACGGCATGTTTGTTCTCATCAGAAAAAAGCAGCAGCGAGGGGATAAAGTCCTTCATGTTCCCTCAAAAACTGAGTTTGTCCACATTTTCTGATAAAGGGACTCCTTCCATTGGTAGTGGAGGAATTAGAAAAAAGATTGAAACGTGATAATGGGGAAGGTCTTGTGGTTGTGCAAGTGTTATCCAGTTCAGTAGGACAGGAGAGAAAGATGTGTGGGACCTCTCTGCTTCTCTGAAAAATCCACCTTCCTGTTCCATGTCCATCCTAATCTGAGGCACAGCTTTCAATGGATGTCTCAAGACTGAAAGAGATAAGATAAGATAAGATAAGATATACTTTATTGAACGCTTTGGGGTGATTTGTCCTCTGCATTTGACCCATCCTAGTTACTTAGGAGCAATGGGCAGCTGCCTCCCTGTGCTGCGCCCGGGGACCAACTCCAGTTCTGAGGCCAGTGCCTTGGTCAAGGGCACCTGCAGGAGTGCACCTAACATGCACGTCATTGAGTGTGGGAGGAAACCGGAGTACCCCGAGTAAACCCACGCAAACCCGGGGAGAGCATGCTCCGCACAGAAAGGCCCCAAGCCGAGATTTGAACCCACAACCTTCTTGCTGTGAGGCAACAGTGCTAACCACTATGCCACCGTGTCCGCCCAGAGACATTTAGTTTTTTTTTTTTTTCTTTAAGTTTGAACTCAGGAACTGCTATAATAGAAACCATTTCCATTAACCATTTTCCTTCACTTATACAAATTACTGACTGACACCATGAGTGTACTCTAGGTCGATTTGAGGGTGCACATATGGCATTCCAGCAAAGCATTCCCCAGGTTAGATCATCCATGTACTCTAATGGACAAACTGCAGTACAGGCAAAAAGTATTGGACCACCAGTGGATTCATCTCCCTCCCACACCTCCACCACACCCACTTTGCAAAACGACTGTGTAGATTTCCAATAATTTCATTAATTGTAATGAAAGCCAGAGGAGGTTATTTCAATTTATTTCTGAGATTTATTTTTAATTATAGGAAGAAATTTTTTTAATATTTATACTTTGGTTTTTTATTCAATAAATGTGCATATATTAATTGAATTCTTTTCTACCTAAAGTTAAAAATGAAAATAAAAAAACAGGTAGCCTGATTCTTTTGGCTGGTACTGTACAAAGATGTACCCACACGTACAGCGACTGGAGGCCAATTTTCTTGTTTTCAGTAGCTGGCATAGTCACATGTTTTCTTACAGGTTTACGGATCTCTTGTAACCATTTCTGTTCCCTCGCTGTTCTAAGCTCCCTTGTCCTGGCACCCAAGACCTGATGATAGCGCTTACAATTGGCTTATCTTGGGTAAGCCAGCCTGTCCTTGGCTATATTGAGCAAGAAGCTTATTGCAGAAAATGAGATACAGCCATGGAATATCCAAGCCACCCATTATCTATACCCGCTTATTCCTGGTCAGGGTCACGGGGGGTGCTGGAGCATATCCCAGCATGCACTGTGCGAGAGGCAGGAATACACCCCGGACAGGTCGCCAATCTATCACAGGGCACACACACCATTCACTCACACACTCATACCGATGGGTAATTTAGAGTCTCCAATTAGTCTACCTGCATGTCTTTGGACTGTGGGAGGAAATCAGAGTACCTGAAGAAAACCCACGTGGACAACATGCAAACTCCACACAGAAAGGCCCAGGCCAGGATTCGAACCCAGGACCTTCTTGCTGCGACATGACTATTTTCACATTTTGACTATTTTGACAAAATACCCGCTTTACCATTTCTAGCAGCGAGAGGAAAAGGCTGAAACTGCAAAGATTATTAAACGGTCTTGTTGGGACATACTTTATTAAACCTCATGCTCCTTCGTGCTTATGGTGTTTGTGGATGAAATTATTTTTTCATCTATGCAAATATACATTCATTTTTAATGCTAAATAGAGCATGGTAAGTAAACCATGAAAGGTTAAATTAAATCAAAACAGCAGCATCAGGGACACATTTTTCACTCTCCCTATTTTAACCATTGTTCAGTTCATGACCATAACTTGGAAGCATTTTGTATTTACAAATAAAGTGGTTCTGAACAGAGTGTCAAATATATAACCTCTGGGCCCACACAGTCATGAGTCATAGGAAGATATTCCAGCTGACTGAAGGATTCCCATCCCTGGACAGTGCCATATACTGTATATGCTGATTTTATTTACCCTTTCTATCCCCAACCGTAATACTAGAAGCTATTCGTTTTCTGTCAGCATTGTTCTTTGGGTAGTCATGCCATTGCTTCCGTTTCTGCTTTTAAAAATATTTTTGTTTGGGAGGAGCAGGATAAGGGCACCGCACTCACTCCCTGCGTTGCGTATGTGGTCATTACTCACTCCTAACTGCTCCATCACCCTTGCAAAATCACAGGTCTGTACCGTACGTGACCAGACGGTGGCGCTGCTAAAGCCACGAGAGGGCGGCGCTGGGCCTGCAAGTCGCCTTCCTCACCTGATCACAGTGCCAGCCTGGAAACCGTTTGGCTGCTCAGCAGGAAGAATGCTGGTTGAAGTAAGATGGCGGCTTATCCTCTGCAAAAAGAGAGCAACAATGGATTCTGATCACATATACATTTCAGGTTACAGCCTTGCACATGCAGAGTGCCAAAGGGGTTATTAGAATTCCCATTCTACTGATAGGGCTCAGTTAATGTATACCACTTTTGAAAACATGCCACAAACTAAGAACCAATTTATGTAATCTTACACAATGTAAGCTCAATGGGAAGAACAAGCAATGTGTAAATCTTTGTTTATATGTACATGTCTTCCAAAATTTAGATCGCCAACTCCTTGGAAAGTAGAGGGTGTGTGTTCTCCAGTTTTATAAATCAATTCGCTAGTTTCTTATTGGGAAATAAATTTCAGCTTCAACAATCAGATCAACATTTCAAGTGAAAATTGGAATTAAAATACAGGAATGGGTGACAGTTTCTTGGCTAGGAGCAGGATACAGACAATTCCAGAGAAGCATCAAGCTGACCGTTAGCCAGTGATATCTGCATGAGCTCAGGGGCTCTCTCTCCAAGGTCATGCCTAGCGAGCCCACTGAGTTTAGGGAGATGGGAAGAAAAAGCTTTCATTGGAAAATAAAATAGTTTTACTTGATTACTTGATTAAAATAGTTTTACTTCTTCAAGAATGGAGAGTATTTTGGAGAATGAAACCTTGCAAAAAGTGACCGTAGTGCACAAAAATGCTTTGACATTAAAAAGCAGTTAATTGCATGCAGTTTATTATATACTGCATAATTAAAGGTTTTACTTCTTTAGATAATTGTCACTTATTTTAACTCCTTAACAATGCCAGACATAACATCTGCATGGTACAGTATAGTATATTCCACAATGGTGCGGCAGCAAATTTATTGTTATTAGCCCAGAAGTGACCGGAATTGCATGCCATGTAAGGCATATTCAGTTAGGAGGTCCTCTGCATCTGTTAACAGAACACGCATCCCTCAGATTAAATTTATGATTCAAGGCTCGGTGCTATTAACTCTTTGTAAGGAGTAAATGCAAAGAGTGGCTGCCACACAGTGACCAGCAACCCCCGAGAGAAAAGTTAAGAGGAAAGTTAAGAATCAGGTGCTTTTTTTTTTTAGCAAGGAACGGATATTGTTGGACAGCGCCCCAAATTCCAGCATTAGTTTACGGAGGAAGAGATTAGGGGTCAGTTCTACTCACGGGCTGAGGTTTTACCACCTAAGAAGGGCTCCTGCTCCATCATGTCCATGGGGATTTTAATACTGGGAACGTTTTCGTGGTAGGGAAAGTCCGACTGTGGAGGAAATTCATAGAGAGGCTTGAGGAAGCAGTCCCAGCAGACAAAAGGTAGCACATTATGGATCACACAAGGCAGAAATGCCGCTTTGTATTATTCATCAGCACAAGTATTGCATGAATGTGTAAGAAATTTGACTTCTCTTTTGGGAATTTGTGTTGTATTCTAATTATTGTACTTCAAACTACAGATAAAAATCAAGTAATGTCCCTGATGCGTCTGAAAAGACTGATGACTTGTAGTTTAAACAGAAACTTTAGACAACTGGGAAATTGTTCGCAATATGCACATCATTTAATAACACCTTTTGATAGCTGTAAAGGGCAAGCCACTGCACCTTTAAGGTGTGCTGCTGTTGGTTGAATATGTAAATTACAAACTGCCATTCAAACACAAAAAGAAAAACTCAACAAAATGTCCTTTTAAAAATACCTGCTAAGTAATATAAATTAGTATTGACTTAACAGCTCAATCAATACTGAATGAGTACTCAGATGGAATTAAATCCAGTAGAGTCAGTGTACCCCAGGCCTATAAAACACTGGGATGAAGCATAAAATACATTTTTAATTACTTGAGGAATATTTCCTATCCATCAGACAACTCTTTTTATTCTATGTGCCAATTTATCACTAATTTAGCTACTTTTTAAATGAATTCAACATAGCTACCAACGAAAGGCACTCACATAATCATTTTCACTGTCTATGCTTCCTTTCTTCTTCTTTTTCTTCTCATCCTCCTTCTTCTTCTTGTCCTTCTCAGGAATGACATCATCCAGGTAGCCGAGGTCATCCTGGGAGAATAGGTAATCCATTGCCTTCCTCACCACCACCAGGGCTAAGATCTAGAAAGCCACAGCCGGTAAAACCAAAGATCTTTAAAAAAAGGCTCACCTTCACCGTTACTTTCCAGTGAATATTCACCAGCGTGACCGATGTTGCTTATAGTGCCATTCTACAAATGGCGGCTTCAAATGTCACACTTCTTGCCCTTTAGCAAACGCCTGTGATTTAAAATTTAATCATGTCAAAATGTGATTCATATGCATCACAGTTCAGTTATCAGTTATCACCAGCACTTACTAAAAGCAGGCTCGTTTTTAAAAAAAGAAAAGAAAAGAAAAGAAAAGAATAATCAGTTAAACTACATCAGCTTAAAGATTTACTCAGTCGTTTAACGATGGCAGACCCACCATGACGGGGAAGATGATGGCAGCCACAGTGGACTTGAGGATCCAGAGGAGGGCCAGGCAGAGCACCTGGATGAAGGTGAAGAGGTGGACCCTGCGCAGGGGAACGTGACGCAGGTAGATCAGGTCCGGCTGGTGCTTGGGCGGCATGAGGAGCAGCTTGAGACGGTCCATAAACTAGGAGAGAGGACAGCTTACTAAAACAGCTGCTTTATGGACAACTCTCTTTTATACTACAGGCTAACCGACACACAGGGATTCCCAAGTTTAATATGCAGCTCTGGATCTCTGTAAAACTGCTTTGTGACACAAAAAAAACCTTTAAACAATTACAGTTGAACTTAATTGAATTCATTTTTGTCCCATCGTTCACAATGTTAGATTATTAAAAACGGTACATGATTGCATTCATTAGATTAAATGTTTATTCATGTATCAATTATGTTCTGTTAAAAATAACATTTAAATGTTAAAAACTAATTTAACCTTGGCTGTGCTGAGTCATTATGTGCTACTATTATCCATTATCAGTTACTCCTGTGTGATGCCACATGAGTTCATTGCTATAGGGCCATTGTGTTGAAAACAGTATCATAATCTATACATTCAATTAACTAGGATGTATTCTGGCATAATTTCGATAAAATAGAATTCAAATTGAATTTTTCTTACACCTTCAATATTATCAACCTCACGCATGAGCAGACATAACTCACCTGCACACCATTTAGAGAGGCCACACCCATGTAGAGAAAAACTCCATACAGTACAGGCATAGGAATGAACTGGAGGAGAACACAAGGAATAAGGAAACAATCAGAAACTAAGGCATTGTTTATTGTCTTATATATTAACCATATATCATTCATTTTGAGATTATAAAGTCACAGCCCATTATGAATATTTGAAGGAAAACTGCACAAAAAACTTTAAGAGAAAAGAAAAAAGAAAACAAAGACCTCAAAATCATTTCCGAAAATTCATAAAATCATGAGAAGCTCACAATTGCATCATTTCACTTCTGAAAGCTCAATTCCGATGCATTGCTGTTCAAATTCCATCGCCTAATCTGTACACTAGGGGGCAGGCAACAACTACATTAGAAGTTTTTTTCCGAAGACCTCTCTGCAATTCAGACTGGATGTGAGTGTTGGTGTTCGGTAGACTTGATAACCTACAGTGAACCTTCCTTCCTCAGATACATTATAGCACCTTCAATCTATTATAGAAAATATTTTGACAAAAAAAAGAATGCTATTGTACTGTACAAGCATGACTAAATGTAAAAAAAAAAAAAACAATGTAAAATCCTGAAACTAAACATCATTGAGAGAAAATGATGTTATACCTTGAGAACTGGAGCCATGAAAACGGATAATCCAGTGAGAAGAAAGACGACGATACCAGTGACCCTTTGCTCCCTGTGGAAAAAGCAACATTGAGTACCTCCACCAATTCAAAATCTACAGCAATTCATACAGTAGAAGAGATAAGCATGGAGCCTACACTTTTAAAAAGACTGGATCATTTTGCTCAGACCAATATTGGCTTTCAGATACATTATCATGGGGAAACATACAGTTAGAGATCTCTCTGCTTTGCAAACAAGGCATTACACAGCAGGTGAGATTAAACTTCAAAAGTTTTAGAGTAGGTATTTTACATTCCAACACATGGATTTGAAGCTCACCGAATGTGAATTTGTCAAGAAAAAATAAAATAAATAAATAATCTTATTTTACTACCACATAAACCATAATGTGATCCTTACATGAAACAAGTCTAATTTTGAACTCAATTTTTTTTTTTTAAGAACTAAAGTTATTCCACTAGATTGGCAACTTCTTTTAAATCTACGGCTAAAAATTCATGCAGGTGCCATTTACATTTTGAAACAAATGAATAGCTTCATTCACATAATTTTGTAATTTGGCAGTTATAACAACACTATTCTGTGAAAAAAAACCTGTGCAGTGTTGAAGAACTCCTGACTTTGGACAGCACACACTGAGAAATGTTTAGAGCTTCAGAAACTTAATGTTGGTTAATTTAAAAACCAGTCTGTGAATCAGTGTTGCACGGTTGAACAGTTCTTCCACAGTATCACACCCTGACAGCCTTATTTGAAAAATGGTTCCTTTTTTGTACTGCTTCCTCTATAAAATGCGTTTCATTGTGTATTTTCTGTACACAAGAGCGATGTATCCAAGGTTCTACGCGTCACTGATCTGCATCTTCACAAGGGGCAGTACTAGCACACTCCTGGCGTGCGTACGTCCTGCGTAAAATGTACGTCTGTGGCTGGTCCCAAAAAACAATGCAAAGCTTCAGCAAGAAGGGAGGTGGCCAACACTAACACGGTGGCTGCAAATGTTACTCTTGGCCGTCCTGTACTTGCGCACAAAACAGGCACCAGAAGTGAGATATGCCACTACTTTGCTTAAAGAGCTAACAAGGGAACACCCAGGAACACCCCTAAAATTACAGTCCAAGGGACACACGTCCAGCTTAGCAAAGCATTTGAGTGGCAGGCCCTCAAGGAGTGCAAGGAGTTGGAAAGATGTTAACCAGAAGTAGAATGGTCTGACATCACACAAGGTGATTCCATGATGACAATCAATCATCATCAATCCTTCAGTGAGGGAAAACAAAAGTATTTGCACTCATTCATGAAGATAAGTCCAAGTCCTCATCCTGTCATTGGTGACTTGCCACACCATCATAATCTTGTAATACCAATTCAATCCCATGATGCACTATAGTGTTCCGATCAACGTCCTTTATGTAACGCTTTATGCTGCATGTTCTCAATGGTGTTGTTCAGAATCGTGATACTTGCACAGGTATTGCCACCAAAATCAACATTTTGGTTATCATGACAGCACTAGTGTGAATGCCTGCCAGTTAGAAATAATGCACACACTATACCTCACTCCTAAAAACTTGGGCTGCTCCCCAGGAGCCGACGTTTCCGTTTCCATCTTCAAACCATCGATGTGGGCGATGGAGATGACGGTGGCGGCCACATACCAGGGCAAGCCCATGAAGGAGCAGATGACCATGAGAACGGCAACCCAGAACAGGTCCAGGTGGTAGCCAGCACCTTTCTGTGTGAGGGGGCAGACACAGTGTTTCACAGCACATGAGATCAATGCTTCCCCCTTTTAAATGTGTCTGTCCTTTTCAGTCAGAGAAATGGATAAGGTATTTACAGTATCCAGTTTAATGTTTTACACAATTAATTGAAAGGATGGTAATACGCCTCAATTACTTATTTTAATTTAGATCTGCTATATTTAGAATCTAAATACAGCAGTTGGCGTGCTTCACAATGTGCCGTCTTGTCATACAAGAATTTCTTGTATCCCAGGAAACATAAATTAGCCAGTTGACCCACCTTGAGCTTGTGTTCCTTCCTGTTGACGATGACAGCCGTGATCTGCTGGTCCATGAAGACCAGGATGGTCACGAGCAGAGCGGGGAGAGCAGAGGCCAGGTACACCCACCAGGGGTTACCTCCAAACGGGGGGACAAACCAGCCCCTGAGTGGGCTTGTTGGCTGGAAAACATGGGTGGGAATTGAGGCATGAGGCACCCAACATGCTTTCACACATATACCGTGGAGGATCTCACATGGGCTAAATATAAAAGGTGTATTAATTAACACTACTGACAAAAAAGCATCTTTCCATTCAAGAAATAATCATCTACAGTACATCCCGAACAATACTAATTAGTGTTCTCTCATAAATATACCTTGGCTCACAAAGTTACCTTATAAGTTTCCTTTTGGGATTGAATTCAGAAGTTTGTTTTCCACTATTCTCATGTTTAGTTTCATTACAACTGCTTTAACTTTAATTTCTTTTCTTTTTTTCAACCGCAGGGTTTAAAATTGCTTTTCACAGGAAAACATTCTTCCATGGTGAAGTAACTTCCACAGCAAAGAGCACAAAAAAGGCCAGGGCTTGCACTCTAAAATTTATATCTGATAAAAATGCATGAAAGCAGTAGAGTGTGTGTACGTGTGTGATGTGTGTATTAAATTAATCATTACCTTGAATTCACTTGGCACAAGAAGCTTAGGTGTGTTCACTCCCACCAGTGCATCCACACCACAGAAAATCAAAATGGCCAAGATAATAGCAAAATCACTGATCAGTTTCCTCACCTGCAAGCAGAAAACATACGCATTGAGTCCACACCCATTATCAGAGTGTATAATGGATACATGCCTGCTTCTTTAGCAAAACACTCACACAACGCTGCACAGTGGGTAAGAACCATGTATAATAGGACTCATAAGAAACATGCTACATTTCTGTGAAGTTCACAAATTCATAGGAGCCCCATAGCAAATCAATAGAGTTGACTCCATAAGGCCTCACACATTAATGCTAGAGTTAATGTCAATGACTTTCATCCAAGGCTTTGAAGGGATGAAATACGACAGATGGGCATGGCTGCGGTGGCTTACGGTGGTGGGGAAGAAGCGGCTGGTCTTGAACTTCTTCAGACACATGGAGCAGGCGTAGGTGCCCAGGAACAGGATGAAGGAGGTCAGCGTGATGTCAGGGACGTAGCCACAGGCCTCCCCTACCAGTTTCCCTCCATACTGTTCACACTGTGACACTGTCAGTGACGACCAGGTGGCGTTCATGGGCTAGGACACAGATGCACAGACGCTCGTCAGTACACCGCGCCAAAGCAAAGCTAAGATTCCCCTTATAATCGTGTGTTCTTGCTATAGCCATGTGGCCAGTCTGTAAATGAACTGGCTAGATAATAACAACCGCAATAATAATAATAATAATAATAATAATAATTAATGTGTATGAGAAGCTTGCTTCAGATGCATGTTTTTCTCTTTTTAAAAATTATCGAATAAAATCAATCAATCAATCAACAGCAATAATAATAATAAGCAGTTACACATATGTATGGAACTGAGCCGTGCTCTATGAACACAAACAAAGAAAAGAATGATGGAGTGAAAAGAAAATGGACAAAGCTGGGTCCTGTGGATAACAACATCTTTCATGTGGCCCTTCAGCACAGCTGTAACATTAACCGCTCTGCTACATGAAAAGGTTCCCGTTGAACGAGCAGGCATTGTCTGTCTGGCCTGGCATTTCTATGGGGGCGATGGCTGGGACCCCCAGTATGACATGTTCATAATTGGGAGAGGGGAGCAGAGGATGACAATTGAGGCAGGGATGAGGTCAAATTTGTGTGACGTAAGTTCTGCAGGTAAATGGCCCACAGGTAACCTTTCCACTGGGTGCTCCTTCCAGCCATAACCAGGAAACACAGTAAAAAAATATATATATTGATTCCTTGCCAAGACATAGACAATGGGGAGGCAGACAAAAGTAAACGTTCTTTAAAAAATAAATAGGATTCCTTGTTTGAACTGTGTTTGGTCATTATATTTGAATGTCACTAGAATGACAAAGAGCTGTAGCATTGTAAAGGGACACTGTACAGTACAACCACGTTCATGAACAAAGCTGTTCTTATGTACGTGGATGAAATGTGAATCTTTTAAACACAGAATAAAATAAAATTACCAGATCCGTAGAGTTTGTCATCCAGTTGGACCCGTCGAATGAACTGCTCTCGAGTCCAGAGTCATTTCCTGTGTGAGACCATTCATAAAATGTGAGTCTAATCAAATATGTCCATTTCACTTCCAACTTTAGCAATGACAATGCATACTAAACACACATTCACGAATACAATAGGATTATTTTACAGGCAACACACCCTGAACATAATAAATGTGTAATGGTGTGTTAGTCAGCAGGGTCCTAGGCCCATTTGGCAAAGATCCACATCTGGACATGTCTCCACACCTGGACCAAGCTCAAAGCTATCAGAACATAACACCATTCTGCTGACTATAAAGTATGCCAAAAGTTTAATTACATTACATTACAGGCATTTAGCAGACGCTCTTATGCAGAGCGACTTACACAACTTTTACATAGCATTTTACATAGTATACATTTATACAGCTGGATATATACTGAAGCAATGCAGGTTAAGTACCTTGCTCAAGGGTACAACGGCAGTGTCCAACCCAGGAATCGAACCTGTGACCTTTCGGTTACAAGTCCAGTTCCTTACCCACTGTGCTACACTGCCGCTAGCCTAGCCTTATCACGAAACCTAGAGTGCAGATCTTTCATGTATGTAGTTATGCAATTATTTCCATCAGTGCATTTTAAAATCCCAGTACAATCCATGTCAATTTCAGTCCCAAGTGAATTTGAAAGACACTGCGCACAAAACTCATTCGACTGCACTTAAGTTCTTCTGCATTATTAGCTGCTTGGGATATAATGCAATGCAAATGTGAAAGGTGGATTAATTGGCTGAGGTGATTTTAAAAGGATATAAATGTGTACCATAAGCATGTTTTATCAATAGCCAATAAATAAATAAATGCAGGAATTTTTTTTACATACATTTATAAAACATTGCAGCAAAGTCATAGAACGCTCGATTTCTGCAGTTTTACCACCACAGCTTTACTTAGGGGGCAGCCAAGAAAGGTCTGATGATTCATAGCAGATGCACAGCCGGATGCTAACTCTTGTAATTCTCCACCACAAAAGATAAGCCACTGCCCTTGAATTGTCTGAATTGCTCCATCTCCACTTTTTTGTCACAGCATTCCTGCCAAGTTACCAATTAAACACAAACAAACGTTGTGAGAAAGCAAACAGTGGCATTTTCCAGCCGCGCGCATGCTGATGTCATTAAAACGATCTTGATTTCTCAATGTCACACCGGCTTGCTCGATTTGGAGCGGCGATGGGCGGAGTCATACGCGTAAAAAGTACGCGCAACATTGGAGCTTCTCCAGCCATTATTTTCACTCAGAACATTCAAGGTTCTAAAATCACTGCCCTCACCTCATCACGCCCTCGGTTTCCTTGAGCGAGGAGTGAATGCAACTCCTGTGCGAGTTTCGTTCTGGTTACACTTTATCAGATGGTGAACGCCCTCCTCACACAGACTAAGAACGGATACTGCGTGAGTTCTGACTAATTCAGACCGAACCTTACCGAATGGGGGAGGCGTGCAGCGGCAGCTGTACTGCGTCACGTAGTCCAGGCGAAAGTCAGGGTTGATGGGGTTTTTCTGGGCCAGATTGATCATCTTCTTGAAGGCGTCGTAGATGAAGATGAAGCTGATGAGGGCAGAGAAGCCCTCTTCGGTGAAGCGGGTGAAGTACTGGACCAGGAAGCTGGCGTCCGTAGCGACCAGAACCAGGCAGAAGAAGGCCGACCAGAGGCCGATCCACAGCCTGAACTCCAAGTAGTCAAAGCTGTTGTCCCTGAGAAGGCAGGATATGGAGATGGTGTTATTAAGGGCAAGTATCGTCGCTCTGGATAAGAGCGTCTGCTAAATGGCTGTTATGTATCGGTTATATAGTGCCCAGAACAGAAGGAATGCAGTGCTTGTAAAAGCATAATTTACTGATAAGTGTCCCATCAGCCATTAACCAGCATGCTTTGCAAAACAGGTTTGGCGGGCTAAAACCTATACTGTACAAGCATGGCCTTACATATCTGTTTGCACATACTTACCCATACATCTACGGTATAAATGCAAACTACATTTAGGTGACAAAACTGATGAACCACTCACTTCAGTTTTAGGTCATATTACTTTGAAACGGAATTACAGTGTACAAAAAAAATCTATTTCCCTTTAAAAATAAAAATAAAGTTTTCTTGTACAAATGGTACATTTTTCTTTACTACCACTTGCCATTGAATTTCAGTATTATGCTCATCATTACTCCAAAGAACATATAGCAGGTAATTGAATCATCCACGCCAAAGCAACTATGATATACAATGGACTTCTAAAGTTACACCCTCTCTCACCAAGCTGGCTGATCAGATATAGGGGTTCATAGAGTCATTGGGAATGTACGCCGTCAGAACATTCCATTATTGCAAGGTCTGGCTGCAGAGTAAAGCAGCGGAGCATTTCCGCAACTCTGTGTGCGGATTAACTGTGCTGCACACAGGTGACTGACTGGTCTGGCATGCTCTGATGAGGGCACAAACCTCTCCAAGCCCTTGTCGGATCCAGAGGGGAAACTCTATACAGAGAACTGCGCAAGCGTTTGCCGTGGGAAACAAAAAGTATATTGTTCGTTCTAGTGTTCATTTAATCGTAGCCTCTCTCCACATTCTACAATCCTCCACCCTCCACCCCCCCCCCCCACCCCACCCCACCCACCCAATTACATTTTAACATAAGTGTTCAGTGAACCATACAGTCTAAAACATTGATGTTTTATTAGTTAATGCTCTTAGTACATTCAGTACTACAGAGCACAGCATTGAGTTGAGGTGTGTTATGTAAGTATCAGCATTGACAAGTTGCTGTAATAATTAATGTCAATTATTCATAGTGGAACAAGCCGAGTTCAGCCTGAGGTAATGTTAGACTTCCATAGCATCGAGCGAGAAAGGGATCCACAACGCATCATGAATCGAGTCATTCATATATGGCTTTGCTCTCAACTTCTCAGCTGCTAATGTTACAATAGTGCATGTGTAGCTAATGGAAGGTGAGCTGCTTTTCAGTGAGGCCATTTTTTTTTTTTTTGAGATTCAGAAAATGTGACTGGCTCATGCTGCTATCACCTGTGGATACCTGCTGTACCGCAGCTTGGTGTCCACAATCACAATTAATGTAACAGAGTGCCTGCACACGTACATTACTTTATTACTGGCAACTTACCGACGAGAAACATTTGGCAAGTCGCTTTTGCTAAAAACAAAATCTTGCAAGATGGCCGAACTGCGCGTTGTGAAAAGGAAGGAAGGCGCGAAACCCACTTGCTGAAATGAAAGAGCAGCCTCTCGAAGACGAGCACGGGTCCCGTGCTGCTGAGGATGGTGAGGGGCTGGCCCGCCAGCAGGCAAAAGACCGCCCCGGTGATGGCGGTGCCCAGGAAGCTCTCCAGCACGCCCTGGGAGAGAGAGAGAGAGAGAGAGAGAGAGAGAGAGAGGCGCGGACGCATGAGCGCCGAGGGGCCATATATTCGGGGCCTCTCTGAGGAGCGAGCGTGCCCCCGGTGACCCGTGTCGTCCTGCGGCTTCCTGCCCAACAGGAAAACGAGGGCCAAGACATCCAGGGGTGTAGCACACAATTCTGGGCCCTGTACATGAGCGGTCTCTGTGGGCCCCCCCTTCCTCTCTTGATCCATGTCTCGCACGCATCATTCCAGGCTTTTTGAGGGCCCTCCCCCCCCATTCGGGCCCTGCGTAGTCAGTCCCACTTTTCCCCCCACTACGACGCCCCTGAGGACATCAGTTCTCTACAGTGACATTTTCTCCAGCTAAGGCTTCGCATTGACGTATGCCAGCCACACATGCCCCATCATTTATGTTTTGTTTTTAATAGTGAATATGTCAACAAATTATGAACGTGTGTAATTGTAAGTAATGTCAGCAAGATTATTTGTGTATAAGAGTGTTTTTAAACATGCAAAATAACACACGGACAGCAAATCAGAATCAGTGACTCAAGAATGACATCCTAGTATGTTATTTAAATGTATTTGTTCATGATTTTTCTTATAAATACATTTCTCAATTTATCTTTATTACTTATTCAGAAAAGATTTTCTAAAATGTATAAACAGTGCAGTTGCTACCACAGACCAAAGACTAATGAGGAACAAACTTCACAACAGTTTGACAGTAGTAATAGGATTTTAAAACAATACAATAAAGTCGTGTAATACAACATTCCTCCTAAGGTTTCTTCTCTTGGAATGATTGCATCAAAAATATTTAAATGCAATACATTTTCAGATTTCAGGTATGAACAAACAGATGTCCTCTTTGATTATACTATACTGAATTTTACCAAATACTGAATTTTACTGCAATTTAAACCAGATTTACTGTATAATAACATGAATTTATATTTTAATAATATTTAAAAGTTTTTATTCAATTCTCCTAATTATTTGCCATCTATCCAGAAGCTTTTCAACATTGTTAAAAAGGATTTCTCCTGTTGCACCTCCTGTGGAAATGTTGGTCCACCTGGCAACAATCTGTGACAAGGACTTCTTTCTAATCAGGATCTGTGGGTATTTATAACCCTTAAATCCACTGTAACTGCTACTCATAGGTGCAGCACTGCTCTTATAATAAGGTCAGCTGCCCAAGGAAAGGCTATCATTCCACTGCACAGAGCCACTCCAAATTTGAGGAGTTAACACTTGCAGGGTACTTCAGGCTAAAAGGAAAAAGAAAACTGACATTCTAGGGCAGGGGTTCAGAAACGCAGTAATAAGGGACCACCTGTATTTCCTGGTGGTTGTAACACCCAATCTTGAAGAACTAAATATGTGTTTTGTGCAAACTAATCTTGTGCTGTTTTCCATGTTTTCCCCTTCAGTCATATCAATCCAATGTAATTTCAGAAACCAGGTGCATTAGCAATTAGGGCTCTAAAGACTCACCCTAAAGTATATAAATGAATTAACCGAGAGAACAAGAGAACAATGAGCCATATATTAGACACAGTATGACTGATTTAAAGCCCTGGAACGTGGCTATGGGGCATTTTTACTGTTCATGATATGCATTTGACTGAGTCCAAGAACCATTTTTTCCAGGGATCTCAACCTGAGCTGGTAAAGTGCTTTTTGAAATATGAATGTATAAACTGAAATATGAAATATCAAGAAAGTACTCCTGCTTCTGAAACTGAACGGTGAAATGTACACGCGATGTCTCAGGACAAACGTGTCACACAAGCCGTAGGGCAGGGATCAGCAACTCGCGGTCCCCGAGGGCCGAGAACTGCTGGTTTTCCACCCTCCCTTTGCCTGGGAGTCAGGTGTGAAGACAGTCTGGCCAATCAGTACCACTAATTACCCGGGAGAAAAGAAAACCAGGGCTGGATTTGGATTCGAGGGCCAGAGTTGATGATCCCTGCCGTGGGGGGGGGGTCACAATCCAGCGTTAACCAGTATAAACTAAGAGAAACTCACCTGCATGTTCTCCGTTGCATCGCCGAGCAGACCCCCGAACGTGATGGCGTTGGTGACCGTCCCAAGATAAATGAACAAAATCGTTGACAGAGACTGAATGTGTAGTGCGTCCAAGAAGTCACTGCAGAAAAAAGGGGCTTTTCTTTTGATGTCCAGAATGAGGCCTCCACAGAACCTGATGGGAAAACACACGCTTCAGCAAACTACAGATAATAAATTGCGCATCATTGCACTGGTGGATGAGATACTTGTATCAGTGCGACCATTAAAGTTGACTTTACATTTCTACCCTCTCCAGAACATACCCTTGTAATTTATCTATACTTTATCTAAAACTACTGGGAAGCCACTTCAGTGTCGATTACACAATCCCGCCAATGTAAGCGATGCTGACGAGTCAGTGAATTCACAGGATGTGACCTCAGCGATCACTGTTGTGACTTCTTTGAAAGAGACGGCCTGATGCGCGTACACATTTCACCAGCGTCGCCTGCGTGTGCCTCTCAGCGCAGTGAATGGCGCCGCTCCCTGTATTACATTACATTACATTACAGGCATTTAGCAGACGCTCTTATCCAGAGCGACTTACACAACTTTTACATAGCATTTTTACATTGAATCCATTTATACAGCTGGATATATACTGAAGCAATTTTGGTTAAGTACCTTGCTCAAGGGTACAACGGCAGTGTCCTATCCGGGAATCGAACCTGCGACCTTTCGGTTACAAGCCCAGTTCCTTACCCACTGTGCTACACTCCGTCCCTGCGAGCTGCGATTACGCGCATGTTTAATGAGCTCGTTCAGGGGGGGTCGCCCGCGCGCGAGTGAACGGGCCCCACCTCCCAGTCCGCTGTAGCTCCTCGCCGACGTGGTGGCCGCCTCCCCCTCCTCCGTGGCCCCCGTCTTGGGGCGCGTCCCCATTCATCTGGACGCCTTCGCCCCCAGCGTACATGTTCTTCCTGCCCACAGTTAGTAAAGTTTACATGAAACATTATCAAAAAAGGACATCTACCATGCAAATTCAACAGATTGGAAGGCCACAGTATGATCATGTGCAATATGGGTTTCAGTTCTATTAGGACTTATTCAAATAAAGATTGAATGACGGAAAAAGCCCAATAAATACTCAAGAGTTATTTCCAAAGGCATAAAAGAGCCATACTTTGGCTGTAGTCCTAACCTAAAAGACTCGCCCTTGCTCACTTACACTGGCGACCATCACTGGTGGGAATCAGTTTAGAATGCAGAAGTTGTTCATTCACTTATACTGAGAGTGGCCCAATTTGTAAATGTTAATAGAAATATGCTAAATTAGACCCCCCTCGAAAATTTTTGCACATGCAAAAGAATGCACAAAACTGCAGACTTCAGGCAGTGAAATTGCATCCTTGGTTATGCTATTCTCAGAAATACATTTTAGACTGATTATTCAAGTTAATATAATTAACAAAATTAGCGTTAGCGTTATATAAAGTTGGGCCTGGGGAAGACATCACTCTTGGATTACTGCCGTACACAAAATTGTGAAATGGCTTGTATTAGTGAGCTGACTATATATATAGGTTGATGTCTATGTCAGTAACAGGAGAATAGTAAATATTTTTACATTATAAACATTAATGACACTTGTTTGATATGTGGCATAATATTTTTCATTATTATTCATAATAATTTAATATAAGACAAGTTCACATACAGCAAACGTCTTACAGTACAAAGACATCTTCTACCCATTATGGCACACGATAAGTCAAAGGAACTGCACGGCCAAACACACAGAACTGCAAAGCTGGCCAGTAACAACGTTCATAACGTTCTTGACCTTGAGGTCACTGTTATGGATACATTAATTCCACTAGGACACGGTTCTCCTGACCTTTTGTCCGGGGAAGGCAGGGACTTCGGAGGCTCTATCCGAATTTCTGGGTCCCATTCTCCAGGGGGCAGGACAATGACCTCATCCAAAAACTCATCTATGCCAGCAAGTAGGTCCTGCCTATTCTTAGCCTTGTATGCAATGTCATGGAAAACCTATGTACAGCAAACACAGACTTACCAAGTTGCACAGCGTACACAAGATCGAAGTAAGATACTGCAAAATTATTACGATTAATGCTTTTGGGATACAGTTCAAAATGCAAGCAAATTAATCTTGCCAAGTTTCTTTAAAATCAAGAACATTTCAAATTTTCATTTCACATTTTCATTTCTTTAAATTCAAGAACAGGCCAAAAAAACACAAATGATCAATCATCAAGATTTGAATTGTTACAAATTAATAACACATTCAAAACCTTCCACAAATAAAATCTGCATAAACACATCTACACTGTGGGATTGCTGATGCAGTTCATAGGATTATATTGGAGGCCCTATATTCTAAGGCAGCTATTTATTAAAAAATAAATAAATAATGTTTTTAAAAAGTCTAAAGAGGATTTTCTGTAAATTGATACACATTGGACATCCTTTAATTACACACTTGGCTCTTAATATGGTTTGGCATTCTGAGAAAACCAGAGGGTAATACGATACAAGAGATACTGCTTAATCCTAAATTTCAATAGAGAGGATATCTTGTCAAAAGAAAAAATTAAAGCATGCAGTTATTTTACCTGCGTGAGATTAGCAGCTTTCTAAACCCAGATGGGGTAATAATAACACTGGAGCACAGGAGCAGGATCAAGAAAAGATCTTTTTTAACTTTTAACTGATAAGTTTTATTTCCATAGGAATATGAAATTAAAGTCCTTAAAGGACCAATGGGAAAGGGGACAACTGTATGCGTTCCTTACTTCATCAGACATGAGGGTGGCAATCGCTCGTCCTATTTCATGGTAGGACTTTGCCTTTCCTTTGGGTCCAAGCAGGACAAACAAGAACCTGATGATAAAAGGCAGAATTATACTCAGAAAGGGTGGAATTGACAGTGGCATGGGTACAGCTTCTTTGCTCCTGATTATTCACACAAACATACTAGGCACCTTGCAGCCTCACTGAATGTCGAAGTTTGAAAACAAACAACCATTTATGAGCCTGGAAAACCACTGTAACCATAACCATTTGTGCAAATGTGTTCAGAATGAAATTCCATGTACCGTATATCTACATACAAGACAGATCAATCCCAACAATCTGGGAATGAGGAGTTGAGCAGGAATATGGAGCATGTATACTTTTCATGTGCTGTTTGGATGCTTCGATGTTCTACTACCTGGTCGGCACAGGGACTTCAGTCAACGCTCCCAGCATGACGGCTTGCTGGAGGCGGACAAACGCCACAAAAGGACTGTCCAGGAAGTCCACTTCGCCCACCAGGACGTTGGAGGCCTCTGCGTCACGAGGCAGCTTCTTCATGAACTTATTCTTCAGCTGGAGACATGACAGGAATGAGGAAGCCATGGCAACCGCATTTTAAAATCCAACGACGTGACATTACATGCAGCCAATGCGTCATTAAGTTACACAATTCATGACCGTGAATTTACTGCTGACAAGTTAATTTAGAGGCTGAGGCAAGACAAAATATACTGACCACAATGAAAAAGTCAAAGATTTTCCAAAAGGCACGAAAAGATATTTGAGCCTTTATCTTGTAAAACACTTTAACCCTGCATATTTCCCTAACTGGAAATTAAAAACCCATAGTAATCTCTACATAGAATCTTTATTCTGAATGCTTTCCAAGTCCTTCATTCATCTTCATTGACAAATTATCATGGAATTCTAAAGATAAATAATTCTAAATAACACAACAAACATCATTAGGAGAAAACATCAAAGCTTAAAAGGCTATTCATAGAGAAAGGTGATGAATCATTTCCTCAGAGAACTAGAAATCAGTGTTTATTTAAGCAAAGTGTTCTGAAAAGGAAATCCCATTTAACAAGTGACTTGCTATCAGTAACGTAGGGTGCATTTTAGTGTTCTGCAATTTAATATCATAGTAAAACATTATGGGAGTCAGGTCAGAGGGCATGCTATTATTTCTAAGTAAATCGGTGTGTTTTAGACAAAATATTCATGCACATTGCGTTATCTATAGCCAATGTGCGGAAGTGACTAAATGACTGGTCTGAGGGACAAATGCATCCATGTTGTTCAACATCAATGCAAACTGTCCCTAAAAATGCACATATTGTACATCACAAGAAATTACTTGTGCTCTTCCACTTAAAAAATAGGCCCATAGAAAATGAAGGTGCATCACAATGTCTGAATTGCACACATACCCAATGTTAGATTCTGAAGTTTTTTTTCTTTCTACGGGCTCCCTGTAAATGTGTATACGCTCTGTAGCCATCAGGTTAGTGGTGTTTGGCTGGTGACTGTAATATTTTGACCCACTAATTCATAGTGCCTCTCCTTTTTAAAAGTACTTTCCACCCACGAAAGGAAAAGTTTTCCACCATTAGTGGTGAAGAGCAGTTTCCGGGTCAAGAAATTAGCATTCATGCTGAAGTTCTGCAGCAACATTTTCAAAGCACCATCCATAAATTATGTTTCCCAAGTTCCAAAAACGAAACGATACATTGAGATGGCATGTTGCATGGAATTTTCAGAGGAAAGTTAAATGACTTGTAATCGGGCATGTCAGTAAGTGGGATGGAGATTTACTCAGGGTTCAAACGGTCAAATTGAGGTGCAGTGGCTTTTTAAAAAAACTGAGCGTACAGAGTACATTATGAAGAATGTGACAGCTTGAGTAGAGCAGAAATCACGGCAGTCACAATGTAATAGTTTAACCCTAGGCTACACTTTAAGTAAAAATGAGACACTACTTTCACTGCAGTACAGCACTACATGCTAAAGTACACTTTACTTTCACTCCTCCATGTTTCCACACCCGGGCTACACAATTCTTTGCGACCTGTTGACCTTGTGAACACACCCACACAGCTACAGACAGTGGGAATGTAGCAACTGCAGAAAATGAATAGATAAAAAGCAAAAAAAAATAAAAAATAAAAATTCAGACCTGGGAAGAAAATCTCTTCCATTAACCAAGTTGCTCTGTAGAGAGCTACATGGCCAATACTGATACCACAAAGCTGTAAGCCCCAAAGACTTTAAAAATGCAGCCATGTCTCTCTGGGGTTTGTTGGTATTTGAAGGCTTTTCACAGGCCTCACACATCACAGTGTATTCACATGCGATCACTTCAAGGTTGTCACGTGAATGAAACAGAAATGGCTAAATTTCATGAATGATAAATACGGGGGGGGGCTACTACAGCTGGTTCAGATGGAAGTGAGTGAAAGTTTAAGCCCAGTCTCTATGGGACAGCGCTGAGGAAATAACAGATACATTACATTACATTACATTACAGGCATTTAGCAGACGCTCTTATCCAGAGCGACTTACACAACTTTTACATGGCATTTTTTACATTGTATCCATTTAAACAGCTGGATATATACTGAAGCAATTTCGGTTAAGTACCTTGCTCAAGGGTACAACGGCAGTGTCCTAACCCGGGAATCGAACCTGCAACTTTTCGGTTACAAGCCCAGTTCCTTACCCACTGTGCTACACTCCGTCCAACGGATACAGTACATAAACCACCGCTAGACAACGCAGGAGCCTCATAATGGCTGTGATTACAGGTTTCTATTGCGGTGCTGACTTCATTTAATCTTCACAATGGAGAGAGGTCTGTTCACTTACTGTGAAGCCTGGCAGGACTCTGGTTTCTAGCCAAATGGACTCCTGCTTGTATGCCCAGAGGATGTGATTGGGGACTTATAATGGAAGTCTTTTGCTGCTGCCTACTCATTGTTGACCGATAATGAGTATAAACTGACCAAGACAATGAAATCAAGTCTCCTTTCAAAAGACACCTTAAAAAGTTAATACTTTCTGCTCAACTGGGATTCCATGACCAAACAAATAGAGGATGTAATATAATTCTTATGATCTCTTCATAAGCAGCAATTATGTATAATCATATCATCACCACAGGCCTTACACAATGAAAATTTCTCAAAACAAACACAGGTCTGACTAATATATACTACGCTATATTTAGCTTAAAACAGCATTAGCAATGTACAAGCATGTCATTAAATAAATGATTATATGGCGAGTTTAGGAAATTGTTCACACTGCCTAGTTCGTACACAAACATGTCATGTCATGGCAACTCGTAAAGCTACTGCACAGACAATGGAAGGGAGGAAGAACGGCTACTGACTGATGAAACTGAAAAACACAGCTTGAGGGCCCATTTTCCACGGCGAGCAAAACTATTCAAAACTGCTTCAGCAATTCACTAGATTATCCTTGCATTTTAATAAAGCTGACTCCATACAGCCACGTTTAAAGACAAGTTGCCCTATTTAGAATAGTTGTGGACATAAAATATCCCACTCCAAATAGAAGTGGACTTACCTGATCCTTTTCAGGCTTGTCAGAGAAGTCATTCAAGCTGTTTGAAGTCAGATTTCGACGAGCGGTCGTTGGGCTGCCTATAAAAATTGTCACAAATGTGTTAGGTCTGCATTAGTCGTCATAAATTAAACTTCGTGGAATGAATGCCAACAGCAATGGCAGAAATGGCAGTAGGAATCAGAACTGAAGAGAAAAAGAGATAAACTGAGCATTCCTGGTTGAGTTGCGAAGAGAAAGCTCATTTTAAACTTAAGACACCTTGCTCGACACTGCTTAGAGGTGTATTTAAGGGGGAATTGCACTTTCAAACACATATGGGCTTATTTTGTTTATATTGTCCTTCTAATGAATGTGTCGACCTTCATTTTTCGATTAGTTATTTTGTTTTAAACGTCTAACGTTAGAAACAAGAACCTATTTTTTTTTTCAGCGCAAGTCCACATAGTAGTATGGTTTCCGGTTTTTTCTTCTTCTTCGAAGAAAAGCATAGCGTTGAAGTCGCGCAATGATATGCTGACTAGGTCTATTTCCTGAATTTGTAAAGGTCTACTTCCTGAATTTGTAAAGGTAAGCAACAAAACATCATAAAATATTAACAAAACGAAATAACTGATCGACTAAATGAAGGTCGACACATTCATTAGAAGAAAATTAGAAATCAAATAAGCCCATATGTGTTTTAAAGTGTAATTCCCCTTTAAATACTCAATAGCTCCAAGTTCATTAACCTCCATGCCTTCCATACCATCAGCACATACAGGGCCCTACATAAGTGACAATAACAAATTGTAGAATAGCTGTAACAGGTTGCTACATGGAACAGTAAACAATCAAGCTGTTTGTACCTTCTCATTACTAAGGCAAGAATACACCCAAGTAAGAATAACTGTATGTGAGACATATGGTTAGTGTGTTGGTAACTGAACATTAAACTATTTTTGGACATTAAAAATGCTGACAAATAACAAACAAATAAATAAGCATACATTTCTGCTACTTATTTTCCTTGAGTGTTAGTCGAATTGTGTTTTTGAATTTGAAGTTCTATCCATTCCAAGTTATGAAACGCTTCACTCTTCTGAAATTTTCCTAATGCAGTGTATACAATATATATATAGTGTATATAATTATATGGTAGATATTCACTGTAATAATACACATTAATACACTGTTTATATACAAAGACAGACACTAACAAAGACTATAAGCACATGGCAGGCAAGGTGGCAACATAAGTATAGAGAGGCATCTGTACCAACAAGACTGATAAGCTGTAAAGGACACTGAAAACAAAGCGGATAAAAAGCTACAGGAGCATGCTTAATGCCACTGTGCAGAATGCAAATCATTTCACTCTTCCTTCCGTCATTCTGTTTCCATGGAAGCCCATGATAATATTGACGATATCAGTTGGATGCAGCCACCAGAGGGGAAAGAATACTCGTGCACAGAAATGAAATGTTTCATTTGGGAGGATGGGGGGGGCGGGGGTTGCTTAACATTGAAAAGCCAAATATGAGGAAGTGTATATGCCCTTGGGACTGGGGTGATGACATACAGGCCATTTCACCACTTCGTTCATTTTTCTACTGGACAGAGAAACCATTATTAGCTTGTGAAGAGAGGTAATGGAACATACTGTAATACCCAGCTAGGCAATGTCAGTGTACCTTTAACTGGAATAAAGGATTTTCCGTTTGAAAATAACAAAAAAAAGTTGCATGAAATCAATGGTGATTTGTTAAGGTGCTACAATAATCACACAGGGTTGCATTACTCTATGTTTAAGAGGTTGTGACTAAGCTAATGGGGTGGATTCTACAGGTGGCACAAGTTTCTTTGAACTTACTAAGCCATTCCATGCTGGAACTCCTCTGCATTTGCAGCTGCGCTTCAGTGTCGCGGATTGTTAGACAAGGCACAGAGCTTTCGAGCGGGCTACGTGCTTTTTAGTGGCAGAAGAGAAGAGCAAGCCAAAGAAAAGAAAATGAAGGAAAGAAAGTATACAGAGCCCCAAGACCAGATCAGAACAGGTTAAGACATACAGTAAGCGCTGTTAAAGCAAAGCAGTAGGAACTCATCGAATTTGGTGTACCTATGGTAATATGCATTCGATTCATTTATTCATTCATTCATTCATTTGAGGGAAAAATATGGCAAATTTATAGCCTTACACTGCAAGCATTTACTTCAGGAAAAATCCAGTTAGGTCTGTGAGTTTATTTTAAATTGAGTGACATCGAAAAATGCAACAGGGAAAGAACACTGATGTCACTCCACTACACTTTAGCATTAGGCACAAAGGATATTACATAATGCACAGTGATTAAATGTTGATTTAGTAGAGTCATGACTCGTTGTTGGATTGTTGTTGTTTCAGAGAACAGGAAAAACTCAAACTTGATAAGTATCCCGGAACTTCCTTGTTGCTTTGAGAAATGTGAAATTTTATACCGTGAAAGCTACAAGAAAAACTAGAAACTTTATTTGCATTGTTTGGCTGAAATGATCATCTTCAAACCAAGGCAGCATAAGTCAAAATGAAACTACTGCATTTGGATTGTAATTCTTGTTTTAAGTCAGTCCTCCCTGACAGAATTAAATTAGAGAATTCCAGAATATAATGCAACTCTGAAATCACGTCCAAATCAGGGCTAGGCAATAAACTGCAAATATAATTCAAATCAAATTTTAATGTATAATTATTTTAATACATAATTATCAAAGTCATTTTTGCTATTCAGCACATCATCTGACTTTTTAAACTTTAATTATACATGATACGGTCAAAATGCTTCCAGGAAACAAAAAAAAAAAACAAAACAAAACCCAAAACCACCACTATTATCTAATGGATGTTGATATGGCAGCCAATCAAAAGCATGGCCATGCAACTTCTGAAGTGGATTCTTTCCCCAGAAGCATTTCACTTAACCTCTGAAGGAAAGCCTTGTAGATGTTCTGAAATGTTCTGCCTTGCCGCTGTCAGCAACGGTCACAAAACAATTTAACAACTAAAGTAGTGGAAAGACATCAGTGTTGAAGATCGTTTGTGTACACCTTTTCACATAACCTATTTTTAAAAGATTACATTTTTTATGTCTGACGAGTGAAGGGCCAAAAACTGGCATACTTCATCATTTCCAAAATATTACTGAAGGGACGAAAATGGGAGAAAGGCAAAAGCAACAAAAACAGAATTATATGAATATGAAGACCGCACCAAACTGGCATCAGCATTACCATTATCCTGGTTGGAAAACAGCCTACTTGCACTGGAAACAGTCTTGCCGATGTCCGCCAGTGAGCGAAAGTTGGATTTCTTAGTCTGGTGGCGATGTTTCCGAAGCAAGGTGTACATCACCTTGTCCTTCAGGTCAGCCTTCAACTGACCGTTTTCAATCTGACTGTCAGTGATGACCTCTGCAGAGAGACAAGGGTTCAAGAGTCACATCATGCTAAGGGCAAATATGTTCCCCATTAAACTCCCATACGTGTGGCTCATTACACAAGTTGAGGAATTCAAAACATGCCCAAAATAAGGTTAACAAAATACAATAACACAAGGGGAGAAAAAAAAAAATTTCAGAAATAAAACAAACCTGCAAAAATCATGAATGGTAAACATGCATATAGTTTTGTACATTGTGCAAAACCCTCTCAGTTTAGCCCTCTCACCCAAAAGTACAATGCCATAATATTAATATTTCATATTATATACTGTTAAAGGCAACCTAGGCAAGAAGGAGTAAACAGGCCTTATGGGAAAGACTCACCAACCAGTTGCGGAAGGGTAGAGGCCTCCAAGTCCAGCATGATGGTGCCTCTCTCGATGCAGGTCTTCAGCTCAAACAGGCTGTGCAGGGACAGCGTGGCCACGTGAGGCTTGCTCCAGCGCTCTCCCCCCTTCTCTACCTTCTCTTCGAATTTTATCCACCTAGGGGAACACAGAAGCTTTTACGTGCAGGACCAGAACAACAATAGGATGCAATCAGTATTTTGCGATACATCTTCGTTTACATGTTAAGGGCTGCGTTGTAATAAAACAAGACCAGGTTAAAACCTAGTATATGGCTGGACCTAAGACACGTGATCCAGCCTACCAATGGTGTGACTTCATAACTCGGCCGACCAATGGTGTAACTTCATCACTCAGTCAGTCAGTCAGTCACAGACATTCGCTTTTGTAGGGCTGGCCCCACTGTTGCGGTCCGGCCAAATAAAAAATTAAAAAACAAACATATCTAGCATCATGACAAACTGATCACTGGATTTAATCATAACCACCATGTCATTCACAGGTCTGTCCCTAGAGCAGACAGATTATGACGGTACTGTGAGCAATTCAGCCATGTTTGTTTACCCGTGGCTCCAGTGAAGTTAGTTATCTTAAAAAGACAATGAGGGTCAAAAAAAAAAGAAAACCACAAAACACAGTCTTTTGCAGTTTTATTACAAAATAAGGGAATGTGAGAGAGGGAGACAATGAAGGTTTTCTTTTCTCGATAAACAAAGATAATAGTATTTAAGGTCATCACAGTTCAAATAAGGCAGTAAAAAGGACATAAGTTGTTCTACAACTGCATTCCTCTGTGGAAAGTGATCTTGCCTTGAGACAAGAAAGCTGTATGTTTCCCAAACGGCCAGAAGAAAAAAACGTCCAAATGGAATTCAGTAGAAACACTTGTGAAATGTCAGTCATTGCTTCCAAACAATACTGCATTCAACAAATGAACAAGGATGAAGTCACATTTACGCTGTACCATTTATAATGTTGGACAGGTGCCATACTTCTGTATGTAAGTAACAGCAGTGGCATGCAACAGACAGTTTCAACAAG
The DNA here is from genome assembly GCF_018555375.3 of Anguilla rostrata. Lineage (NCBI taxonomy): Eukaryota > Metazoa > Chordata > Actinopteri > Anguilliformes > Anguillidae > Anguilla > Anguilla rostrata. The sequence goes on along the minus strand of NC_057946.1, from coordinate 6,102,781 downwards.
CCAGACTAAGCCCTTAATCCTTACAGTAAGTCCTATGATTTACAACCAACTTTACCTACAGCATCCCACCCGGATAGAAGAACTCACACATCATTTATCATAAACCTGTGTTGTGGCTATGTGCATGTGTGTGGTCTGTAACAGAGCAGATAGTTCACTATTTGTGCAAAAAAAAAAAAAACTTCAAACGAAATTACCACTTCGATGAAAATTTAATATTAATTCATTTCGTGAATTCTAAGTGTCCCTGAGCAAGACACCTAACCCCTAATTGCTCCCAATGAGCTGATTGGTACCTTGCATGGCAGCCTATCACCGTTGGTGTGTGAGTGTGTGTGTGAATGGGTGAATGAGAGGCATCAATTGTAAAGCGCTTTGGATAAAAGCGCTATATAAAAATGCAGGCCTGTCCATTTAAAGTGACAATAGGGGGAACACCATGAGTTTTCAGTGAAATTCAATCTTTGACACAACAAGGTCCCTGGATTAGGTGGCTGAAGATTCCACCTCTTGCGGCGGTGTCTCCACCGTACTGTGACACACACTGGATGTCCAGGCCACAAGGAAAACTGTGCTCATGTATAATCCAATGCCACTTCATCCATGGCATTGCTGGAATACAGGTTTCCTGGTGGGTGTCTTACCCAAAACATGATCAAATGCACTGCTTATTACCTTTTACTATTCAGTACAAGACTGCTACAGGCTGCAATGACTGCTAAAGTGTTCCATAAATAAACAAGACTGTTAATCTTATCTCTAATGAGATCACTATTCAGTCGGTTGGAGTAATGATGAATCAGGCAGTGAAAAGTTTAACACTTGAGAAGATTAACTTAATTGTTTTAATTACATTCTGCGGTTGGTCTTCACAGAAGGCTAATTATAGAGCCTATATCCCAAAAGGTCTGACATTCATTTCTAAATTGGGCAACAACTGATTTCACCATCATGGCCATTCATGTAGAAGATTTCCATGTAATAAAATATGCATGAGGCCATAATTATATGTTAACATAGTAGGATTATGGCAGAAAGCACAAAACGAACGTGTGACTATTACTTAAGAAAATATAGTAGCAACAGGATATTTAAAATCTGACAGTTTTGACATTGAAGATCAATGGTCCTTTAGTGCACTTTCTGCATAAAGCATTTACGCACAATTATTTGGCCGGAAGTTTTACATCCGTTTCAGTGTAATTATTTTTGTACGATTTGGTTCACAGAAATACATCGTGAGTTCTAATGTCTTGCACTGAAATGTCCTCAGCTTACATTCGGTCCACTTCTAGTCTGCAGCACAAATTTAGAAAACCTGCCATCGGATACAACATTCACGATCTCAGTTTTGGAACAGGACGGCGTGAAGCTGGCGTTTGGTGTGTGGTGTGGTCTTGCCACCATGTGCGCTCGGCACCCTTCCTCATCTCTCAAGACCCGTATTAGCATCGATAATGCGGCTGCTGGTAACCAAGCGATGAGATTTTACTGCGCTCTGTTGAATATTAGCATGGCCAGCGAGCCCTGAACCGCCCTACCTTGCAGTCTCCTTCCACTCCATCTCCTGCCCATCCACAGCCAGCAGCTCGTCCAGCTCGGTGAAGAGCTGTGGGGGCGGTGGGCCATCGTCTTCCTCGCCCAGGATGAAGCGGATCCGCTCAGCCGCCGAAGAGACTGGAAGAGGAAGAACATCACTGTCACTAAAGTCCTGCTCCATAACCTTTAGGCCTGTAGTCTGCTCCATGACCATTAGGCCTGTAACCTGCTCTGCTCCCCCCCCCACCCCCACCCCCACCCCCACATTCCCCTTTGATCTCCTTCAGTTTGTGTCGAGAAGTTTTATTCACTTCCTCGGACACTGAGGGGTATGACTGGTTGTTTATACTGTATATGTGCATGTTTGAGAAAATTCCTAGACCTTTGAGTGCACAAATACCAAAACAGACTTGAATGGTTTAATACTATATGGTGAATCAATTGCAATTTATAGAAATATGGTCAATATGCTGTCCAAAAGAACACATTTACCTTTGAACTAAAGTACAAAAAACCAACTACCACCATTTGAAACAAAATGGGTGAAAATGGCATATTACAATCTTCAAACATATGGTGACACTTTCAAACAAGATGTTTCCATTCTGTTCAGAGAAATTATAGGCCGTTTGTGATGCTTCCATAGATAAATGGAAACAGACCACTGCAGGAAGAAAACATCTGAACAATTCCAAAGGTTCTTTGCTGATATCGCAGTACAAAAACACTGATGAGGGAGTGGAATGCATTGCTCAAGACTAGAAAACAAAGCAGCATTTTCACACAGGACAGAAAGTACCACCTTGTTCCATTATATTTTGAGAAAACTTCACACGTATTGTGCCACGTATTGTAGGTGTGATTTCGGTACGTAAAGAATTTGTACGATTCTGCAGACCTGGAGGATCTGGTTTCATGAATGCTGAGAGACACGATAAGGTCATTAAACAGGCAATGTCTTTCCAACAGACTTTACTGAGGCCTGAGAAATGTATCGCTCTTGTGAACAAAACATTGTAGTGCTGGAATACTAGCCAATTAAACAAGCAATAGTTGCCTAATATATATTTTTTTCATTTTGCAATGGCAACACAGGCAGCACATTAAAATAGGTACAGATGATACACCTTTCAATTATGCATAGAAATTCTCAACTCATCCCAACCATCACCAATGCCTGACACTAGCTGGACACTGCATCAAAATTTCATGTGCAAATGTTTACTTGACCGTCCCAAGCCAATTAGTTTGATATGGACAGAGGGGGACTTAGCATCAGGGATCTCCCAACTTCACCTCACAGCAAGGCACAAGCTGTGCAATATGCTAGTTGATCCGGACACAGCTCCTAATCCAACTGCCCATCAGAGACACTGGGGCTTTCCTCACACGTGTCTCCTTACTAAGTTCTTGGGCTAATTAGGCTGCTCAAATAGCTTTAACTGTCCACTTAAGTCCTCGTTTGACGTCTACTTTGAACCCAGCACCACTGGGACATAAGACAGTGGGGCAAGACCTCTCAAAAGACGAAGAACCAGTGTCGGTTTTTTCCAGACTGAACACTGCAATCTCACTCACGCCGGCGCACTTTTCTCTAAAGAGTGCATTTCAGTATCCCGTGTTCATGGTTCTCACATGCAGGACAGTATATCCTGCTGCAGGTCACACTGCAGCCAGGACTGAGATGCATGATTGCATGTTGTCACAGGCACATAAGCATCAGACAATATCACAACGTGCTCCACTGTCTTTGTAGCTCGCCAGTTAAAAGGATTGTGTACAGTTACTTGTACTTACAGTATACAGAACCAACAAACACTTCCCAGTCAGGACTTGTGGGAAAAAAAACAAAAACTGTCCTGTTGTTGGTAGATACAAAAATAAGTGGTTGGCTTCATGTGCATATTTGCTAGATCAACAGGATTAAATAAAATGTTGGTGGGAAAAATGGCAGGATTTGTTTTAAAAAAATAATTTAAAAAAAATAAATAAAACTGTCTGCAGAAGAGACTAGGAGCCCGTCTTCAAAATGTCTGGTTTTCACCATCGTTGCTCAAGTGCACAAGCCTGCTATTACAGTGCAAGTCAACTCTTTTCCATGTCTCATTTTATATTGCCATATCATTGCTACTAAAATTTATTAAATTTAAATAAAATTTAAAACTCGAAGGTTGTTATAATCTAGGGGCCCCACAGTTCTGTGCAGTACAGGTCACAGAGCAGTGAGGTGGCTGGATGTACTCATGTAAATGGTAACATGGGTGGATCCAGGATTTCATTGAAAGACTTGCCTCTACAACAACTGCAAATTTTGCAGATAGCATCATTTTACCAGAAATATAACTCCAGTTTTTGCTTTTTAAATGAGCTTTTACTAAACTCCCCATCTAACATGTTGCAAAATCTGCACAAATTAATTTGCTGAGGGGGAGGGGGGGGGGGGGGGGTTGAACAAATAAACCCTGTGAACCAATGGGTATTATCAAAAGCCTTAACAGAACCCCTGAATCTGTTAGTCCAAAGAAGACTAACAAGCATTTTTTGTTCTTCCCATTATCCTCAAAATGTTCACTTCTTCACATAAGCAGTGGTAAAACAGTGATACACAGAGTGGCAAACTACTCTGCAGAACGTGGCAGGTCAAACTATAAGCAATGCTTTCCAACCAGTGTCCTGTAACTCCACTCAGAGAGGTCACATCCCCAATCGAGGGAAGAAGAAGAAAAAAATAAAGACGTAAGTTTTCATCGAAAAAGGTTTAATTTTTCCTAGTTGCTTGAGGGAGCAGCCTGTTGAGAATATACAGAGAGCGAGCACGAAGGAATCAGGGAAAAACGCATCTCTCAAGTTTCTCCACACGTTGCACCTAACCAGTGACCATGTCCACACAAAGAGGCCTTTGTCTCCTGTGCAGAGTTCATGAGGGGGTAAACACCAGCCCATGGGAGTGAGAGGTGCTGCCATGCTCAGCTGCATCTGCACTCTCACTTTCAGTTAGACGGGCACCTTTTCTACACACTGAAGCCCATGTGCAGCTTCTCTATGCAGAGACATTGTGGAGACTTCAGGCTTTTCATTTGCTTAAATTATTTTTTTAAACGGTCCATTAAGACGGTACATACTGAAATTAGCACTTTCGTGCAAACGCTATCAAAGCCAATATTGATAAAGACATGAAAGCAACTTGCCACTCATCTGTGAGCTGAAAGTCAATTGCAGCACATAATATGATGCTATTGTGGTAGGATAATGCCATCTATTCATGGAGTGGAAAACGTTTGTGCTAGCTCGTCACACCATGAACAATGGAGACAGCATTTACTCCCGCCTAATCTTATGCAATTTCTTCTTCTGATCCACTGAAGGCTCAGTGACATTCCCATGAGGGATAGAATCAAACACAGGAGTGCAAAGACAGAAAAATGCAAAGTTACATCTAGCACTATTACCGCAAGGGTTTTGTGCATTTTCATAAAGGTTTCAGGCGTGCCTTTTGAATTGGTCGTTGCAATAAAAAAAGCAGTTTTCACATCACATTACTGCCTCTCTAATGCAAAATATATCCTTGCTGTCAGCTGCGAGCAAGATGCACGAAGGACCTTTCTGTATCACTTCCTATAGATGTGCTGTAGGTCTAAAAATTCAGTAGCCATTTCACACAACTAGAAATTTGTCAAAATGTGTCAATTATAGGCTACTTGTTATTACCTGATGTGTCCCCAGTAATCATATCAGCAATAAAAGCAGATATTCAAAGTTCAGTGTTTGTTATGTGTGTTCTTTCCAGATGGCTTTTACACACAAAGAAAAAAAAAGGTTAGAGGGTAATCCAAGGACAATTCCTCGCCTTACTTGTCATTAGGTTAACATGTGCTAACCAACAGGACTGTTTGCTTCCCACACACCATACAGGTGAAACCATGTCTTCCAGTACACTGTCAGCTACAGCTAGCCTATGTCAGTACTGTCTAGCATGAGTCTTAGTGAAGAGGGGAAAAAAACCTTAAAGGACTCAAATTGCTGGATTTCAGTGATCAGCACTATAGCTTAATTTTTGCAGGAAATTTCATAGGGATTTAGAGAGTCACTGGAAAAGCCAATTTCCTAATGCGGGCAGTGATGAAACATTATGACATCTCTTCTTATACAAAAATGATGTTCAAGCTTTGCAAACAGTTTTTCCCCCAAAATATGAGGGGTCACAATACTGTGAGAAAGCAAGCAGAGCGGTTCTGTTCTGTTCCTCGCTCTATGAAAACTAAAATACGAGCGGTTTTCCAGGGGAAATCAGCACTTTCCACAGTAGTTCTCAGAATACGACAGGCTGTTTTAAGAATTGGTCTTTTCCAATTCCTTGGTTCTAATGGCCCTGAACTCACCAGTAGGGGGCGAGCTCTCTAGTCAATGCAATGCAATGCGGACTGGGTAACGGCAGGAGGCCGTAGGCACGCAGTGTCCACGTGCGGCTGGGCTAAGTGCCACCTAATCCCAGCCGCGTTTCCAGCCCCTCCCCCCCCCCCCCTTGTGCACTGTCACGCAAACCAATCGGGGAGAGACAAGACCACGTCCATACTCCTGTGTGTGAGGATTACAATGCTTAAAATACAGAAATCCAGCTTCCATGTTACGGCCAGGGAGGCAGAACGCATGTTATGGAGGATGATGAGAGCATGCTAATGGTTCCATTATTGGGGGGGGGGGGGGGTGCAATAGGATGCCATGGCACATTGATCTGCAATGCAAGGGTATGAGGAGGAGCAGAAATTACTTGATTTATGACAAATATCTCCATTCCAGAAGTGTTATTCGGACTATTTTGAGATAGTTGACCACTTTGCATCATCTGCTGTTAGGTCAAGCAAATGGAGACACCACAATCTGGAGTGTACACTTATCTGTGCTGTAATTTTGCCAATACTATTTTTCTAGGTTCCACCAAATAAGGCCTTCTGAATTATACCAAGCCTGATACACTTGGCACCATGTTACCAGTAGCACATTTTACAAGGTGACAAGCAAAGCCTTTTCATTTACTCCTTTGCTTCCTTTAGAAAGATAATGCAACAAGTCCGAGATACCCCATGAGCACCTTAAGCAACCTGAAATTGAGAATGCCAGCATTTAGATCACCTGTCTGACCCATGCGTAGATGATACAGATGATGCCCCCACAGGTGCAGAGAAGGTTTAGGTGAGCAATAAGGTTAGATTAACTTGTTAGAACTGCTAATGGGAGGGTGGCTAATTGCTTGAGAGGATTAACGAAGCGGACTCTCCAGCAAAGGAAGGAAGGGGGGAGGGTCCTGCTCTGCCCACACACCCACAGATTCCCATAGATTTTAGTATTTTAAGAACTGCAATGGGCTGGGATATTAAGCAGGGCTATTAGCCAATACAACGTGCCTACAATTTCAAGTAGCATAACATACCTTCCCATTGAAAGAGACCCCGAACTGTCCCCTGTACTGCTGAGAATGGAACATAATAATCACAATAATCATAATCACAATCACAACTCCCATCTACAATGATCGGTCACTTCAATATAGATTCAGTGGCCTTACTGGAGAGGACCAGAGCAGGCCTGTATGAATGATCTTGCCGCTTTGAAGCTGATGGAGCAGGCAAGCGGGCCCAGCGTTAAGCACTGCTGATCCCGAACGAGCTCTGTCATTCTCGTTTACATATCTGATTAGCAAGGGGATTTCAGGACAAGCTCCACTGCAGACACGGCATGGCACGCTATGAAATCCCATGTGGCACTGGCTACTGACAAAGACACCGCAATGCTTAGATTTCAATAGCAGCTTTGCCGAGTTGAGTTGTCCTTTCGTTCAGGATTATCTAGAAAAAAAATTTTTTTTTTTAAAGAAATGAAGATGTGGATTGTTTGCATGTATGCCCTTCCTTATCAAATAAAAAACAAAACCAGAAAAAAAGGACTCATGGTGGTTCCCCATTGAGCGAGATCAAAGCAAGATCAGCACTGATATATATTAGTGCAAGACAAACATCGGACAGCTCAATTCGAATGCTCAAAGCTTTGACTGACAATATGCACTTAGAGTATGCCATTGCCACCGTTTTGCTTACTAGTGGAAATTCTAACTGTAAATAAAAAACTCTTGCAAATCGTGCATTTCTAAAGCATACACACTCAGCACATTGTGAAATGAACTAGGCCAGACACAGCAGACAGGAGGCTGGGGCAGGAGCCAATAAGGAACCAAATTTGCCAAGAAGAGAGATGACACCAGGTGACAGCTGAGGCCTTCTTTAAAGTTCAGTTTGCACACGTGTCAACTTTCGGAAGGCGGGGTGAGAACGTGAGGGTTGTTTTCCTGCAGTGGTGTACTGTAGCTTGGTCATTTTCAGAAGAAGTAAAAGCTCCGAGATTACAATTTCAAATCTGCCGATCTCTGCGTCCATAGCCTAACATCAGTTCCCCTGTACTCAGTTTGCTTGTAAAGTCTCGTTTACTGTATTTAATATATTCAAGATTAAAATGTTTGTCACATTTTTCATTTCAAAACAACACTAAACATGTTGTTTCAGCATGCTAACTACCAACATCTGACAACTTGTGTATGTTCATAAAGTTAAAATTCTAAATGGAAACTTTAAGGACCACAGCAAAAGACCAGGTGTCAAGACTTGCCAGTGCTAGCTATGCCAAGGAGAAATTACACAAAGTAATTCTATATTCCTGCCACCAATGAATTTTACCCGTGTACCAGAGCAATTCGCAATGATACGGTTTTCCTACAACGTAAACACAAAAAAGAATCATTTGGCCATCACAGGTCATGCAAAATCGCACCCATTCTAGTGTTTAGCATTTCAACTGGCAACAAACCCCACTGCGGGTTACATTCCCTTGCTTGCTATTAATGCATGGGGGCTATAGCTTGTGATGTTGAAGATGGCGATAAGTCTACATAATTCTATATCAAACACCAAACCCTAAAAATAGGGTCCTCAGGTGGAGGGGGTCATCAAAAAGGGAAAAGGAAGAATCTATTCATGAAGAAATACACGCAGACTGACTGCAGTATAATTCAATCCACTTAAATCTGCATGTTACGTACGTTTGTTGTGGTGGTAATCTATACCAAATATAGCACGGTTTGTCCTCATAAATTCTAATCTGAGCCTTCTAACAGTTTAGTCAAAATGACTTCAAAGACAGCGACGGAAGTTTAAAGCGATTGAAATAAAGCCGCACAGCCTCTCGAGAGAAACTACTAAAAAATAGAAAGGCGAAGGTTGAGAATCAAACCCCCATATGTATAGATGGTTAGTTTGGACATCATAAGGATAATGACAAGTAGCAGACAGCATAACACTAATGTATGTGTACCGCTCATTTCAAGAGCAGGGTCCACTTGCCCTCATCATTACGTGGTCTTCTGTCAAAATGTCATGCAAAATAGGCCTTGGTTTCAGTTTAGAGTTGTCCATCTTACTGGGCAACACCAACACCTAGTTGATCAGGTGCCCGCAGTAGCCTCAGGTGAATCATCAAATTTGGAAAAAAAATAAAATAAAACAGTAAGAAAATCATTTTGAATCTGACAGAGTAAAAAATGTGCTTAAGAATTTCCCCACAACACTAAATCCACAAAGCACCAGCCGGTGATACTAAGTTCCAATAGCCACCTAAAAACTTGTCAAATTGTTAGTTCACATAAAAACACCTTCCAGAAACACCACTTGTCTGCAAAATTCAAATAATTAAATAATTATCCACATCACGTGTACCCTAGAAATCGGATGCATCCCAGCCAAATGAATTGCCAATGTGGATGACATACATCATACGTTAGGCCAAACTTACCAAGAGGCTTGAGGATGCTGGTGCTGACATCATCGGTATTCTCCCCATCTGATTTGTCATTTTCAGTCACTTTCTCTTTCCTCTCCTTGTGGCTGGACTTCCTGCGGTGGCGTCTTCTCCTCCTGTAGCTCTTGGGCACGTGCACACCGACGTATACAGTGTGGTGACCTGCAGGCAGATCACAAATTCAACAGTTACGACAGGCAATAGCTTTTCAGACTCGATTTTAACCTCAATTCACAGCACCTCATCAAAATTAGTTTAAAGAAACGGTTCCCCAACAGCTGTTCTTGGCAAGAAGCATACAATACAAATGTTGCATTCTTTTACCTATACAAGATTATTAAGAAGTAGTAGGTACTGTATGTAAAGTGAAGCAAATTTGCAGTTATGACATGTTTTTCCCGCAGTGTATAACAAGACGCACTGTGTAAAACATTTCTGATGAGCACGTCTGACTGAGTTAACATGGGTGTGTTCACGGAGAGGGCGAAGCATTCGACAAGACGAGACAGGAACGGGTGCCAATCCTTTCGTTCTGCTCCACTGGGAGGGAATCAGGGCCATTTGTCTCAAGGTAAGGATGTGGAATAAATGCCAAACACTTCCTTACAGCAATTCATACAGGAAATGACTCACCGTTTTAGGGAAGTTGCTTTAGAAAAAATACCAGACGAACAAGTTAACATCAGTCCGTCAAACTAAATATTTTGGCTGAACAAAAGTAGCAGGAAGCTGTGAACGTTCAGTGCAGAAATTCTAGTCGCTGAAGTACTATGGAAAAAAATGGTTTCATAACACAACCCCTGCCAATCCAGACTGACCAAACAAACCTGCACAACTCTTTCAAAGCATTCAGACCGTAAATGCCAAGGAATTACTTCCTTGAATGAAGCTGTAAAGCAGAGAAATAATGGCACGCTTACGCTTGTGGGGGAAACAATTGACATGTCTTCAATTCATTTTGAAAACATTTAACAAATTATTAAAATTGTGGTTAATGTAGTGTCTTTATGCTAGCTCAAAAGGGTTGTGCAGGACAAATGTGTTTAGGGGGAATACTACAAAGATACCTTGTACTTGCAGACAATGCCTTCATTAAAGACAGACCTTCTGCTTACCGTGCTCTTATAACTAACACTTTGCATTGTACCCATACCTTACCTGCAGTAATTTAGCAGTTTAACAGACTGTGAAAATGGAGCTCAGCTGTGTGTTTGAAGGCACTGCACGAAAATGTCAGTTTTAAAAAGGTAAATGCAAAGTGCATGGGTCTTTTTATTAGTGCAGCAATTCAAAACAAATGAGTGGTGGAGGAGTGAGAAGCTTTCTAAAGGATGGCTTTGGTATTTTTGTAAAACCTCTAAAGTAGTTTCCACCTGATAAAACACACAGATTAATGACACTATGCTGACGTCAACACAATATATGACCATGACAGAAGACTGGGCTGTGCAAATTAAAATGTTAGTTCAACAAAACAAATTTAATATTGTGTACACAAATATGTATATACTGTACAACCACACTGTAAATCAAGTGTCAGAGAATCAATGTTAGTTGACTGGAATGTGCAGAAGCAGCAGCAAAACTGACAGATACAGACACAGAGACAGGTGCAGGCGTGGCAACAAAAGATTCCCGCACCACCATGCAGCATGACCTTATTTATGAGTTTTTTGGTCAGTGCACATTAATAACATTTTTGTAAATGTGCCAAAGTTAGCCAGAGGCGCTAATTTCCATCTGTAGTCACTGGGCAGGCAGCTAGCTAATAAAAAAAAGTTTGTCAAACAGGTTCTGCAACTACTTAAAGACCAAAGATGCTACTTCAAAGCAGGGCCATTATCATACAGACCGTTATGGACATTACTGACTGTTAAATAATAAATCCAATGTACGGTTACAAGTCTGGCTGCAGTTCGTTAGCTGGTTGTGAGGTGTGGCTTTAAGCCTGTGTGGGAATTGTCCACTGTGAGTTAAAGTGAGCATCTGAACCATGTCCAGCTATGAATTATACAGTGGCATTTAAAAAGCTGCAGTCACTCAAAATGTCACCCATGAATTAGTAACAGACAGGTCTGAAATCCTAAAGCGGGTAGGCCTAGTGGTGGAGCACCACCCTTACTCACCAAATGACCAATTACAAGTGGAGCATTTCCTGTCCAGAACAAAAATATAAAAGGCACATCATAATGCTCAATACTGGATGCATTATGGCAGTAACCATCGGTAGAACTTAGAAGTGAAATCTATGCATTATTGATGCAGGGCACTCAAAGGCAGTGACTGTCAAAGACTACAAGGGAGCCTCTCGGCAGAGTTTGGGCTCTCAAATCCAACACCAGCTGCAGATGGCAGCCACCCTGTTCCTCACACATATTTTGGGGCAGGCTCATAGTTTGGCCTGTGAGGCCCATTGGCTTAGCAGGCCAAGGATCACACTACTTGTGTATTGGCCCACAAAAACAATGAAGAATTGCACGATGTGAACAGCACCATCAAGCATGGTGAAGTCGGCACAAAGGGCAATTCAAATCTTAGAAGAGCATTTCCCCAAGGTACAGGACAAGCTACGAAGGTCAGTGCAAAGCGGTCCTGTTGCAAACTAGTGAAAAATCACCACTGCCTCAGACTATTTATTAATGCTTAAAACAGAGTGCAGGCAAGTGGAATGAAAGCTTTGCAAGGGCACGCGGAAAAGAGTAGAACTTTGCAGGAGTGGGACGAAGAAAACTGTTGACACGAAGCCAGGCAATTGCACAGCTGCACAGAATGAAACGGGGTGTGTGTGGGTGTGTGTGTGTGTGTGTGTGTGCCTGTCTGTGTGCGTACGTGTGTGCGAGAATGATAATGCAGCCGACAGAGAGAGCGATGCAGGATAAAGCTAACATACCTAAAGTTATTTGTAGTTATAATTATAGACAATTTAATGACATTGAATCTAATGAAAAGTCATCCCTTCGTGTGAGAAAAGTCTCTCTCGCTGCTCAGCCCTCAGTGTGGGCTGCACAAATACATAAATTCTTAGGGGACCGTGGGGGAAAAAATCTCAAATTACACCTTCAGAGCAACCAGTGTTTTCAGGAAGAAAGATCACATGATCTAAACCTTATAACACTGAAAGCCACCAAACCAAACACAGGAGTAGTTTTGCTTTGCCAGATGCAGGTGCCCGCACTGCACGCGTCTATGCATCAGCAATATTTTATCTTGTCACCACCACCAGCCAACAAAATTTGCCCACGGTTCATTGGGTCTAAAACAGTGGTTCTCAAGCTCGGTCCTGGGGGCCCCACTGTTTATGCTGGTTTTCCTTCGAACCACAATTGTAATTCCAGAATTTTTGCAAGCCTTTAATTTTTCTAAATTAGGTGCATTTCGTGTTAGAGGGCATATTAACCCTCTTAAGCCACATTATGTCAGAAAAAGCTTTGCATGCCATGAAAAATAGACAAAGAAAATGATAACAAGCCGAACCTGTATTGTGTTAATAAGTTTAAAAGAAAAATTATTAAAGAAATTAATCAGCAACGTTATTAGGAGCCTATTAATTTACCTCAGTCTTTAATTTTGATCAGTAAAAAAATTTCTACCTCTTATGTAATTGTTTGCAATAGAGCACAGTAAGCACAATGGGAATTTTATTCTTTATGGCATGCATAGCAAATTCTGACATAATGTGGCTTGAGAGGGTTAATAATCCCTCTAACATGAAAAGCATCTAATGTAGAAAAATTAACAGCTTGCTATAATTCTGGGATTGCAATTGTGACTGGAATGAAAACCTAGCATACGCAGAGGGTCTACAGTATGGATCAGAGCAAAGTGACCTAACACAGCCTTCACAATATGAACACAACCTAATTGCGGGGCCCTATTTGATCTGTAATTCATTTAGTTTCAATTAGTCATGACTGGGAGCACTTCAGAGAATTTCAGAAAATTAGTTTCACGGCGTTAGGGGCTAGCCGTAGAGCGCAGATTAGGCCCATTTAGATGCTCTGTGTATAAGCACATCAAGATATTGATGATATATCTGTATCGTAGAGAACTATATCATTTCTGTTGCACGTTTAGACTAAATCTCAATCACACATCTGCTGAGGCTTTTAAATAAATTACATTTATAAAATTCAAATCTAGAGGCATGGTGGTCCAGGACTGATGCAGGCCACTACAGGACCTGAACAGGTACCGATATGAAAGCAGTTCGGGGGATGGGGGTAGGGGAGGTTTGTACGCGACAAGTTCATAAACATCCCAACAAACACAAACATCTAATTCCCAACTCCCAACCTCGCCCAGTGCCCAGAGGGCCTTCCTAAATCCACCTGTACCTGTAGCGTTTGCCACCTAAGGTGAGCTGCACAGGTTTGCAGTCGGTTATGTACCAGTTCAGTCCCTGCCTTCTGGTAGGTTCTGTTACCGCAGCAACGGGGTCGAGGGAGCAGCGGCAATCCCTGCAGAGAGAAAGCTGTGGAAATCCCTTCAGACCCAGGAGAGTCCCTCAAACAATACGCCCCATCCCTATCCTGCATTAGCAACATGTGCACTATAGTGCAGCATCTTCAGCAGCTGAGGATGTAGCCCGAAGGCTCAATGTTTCACTACCAGTTGAAACAGTACGGCAGTATTTCACCACTTGAAACAAAACCGAAGGCTCAGACATCACGTTGTAAATAAATCGCCCTCCTTGTAGGCAAGAACAATCTGAATTCCGTGTCTTTACATGTTTGAGACTAGCGCCACAGACTGATGGGCAGGAGATATTTCAGCTGGATATACAGTGAGGGGTCTTATTAGCCTGTGTAACTGCACTCTAACCTTTATTTGAACCAGGAGTGCCAAAGAGAGAGCGAGCAAGAGTGGGCATCGGGAACACCAGGGCACACACATCCACACCAGCTGCAATAAGGTGACATCTTACTTTTTTTTTTTTTAACTGGGTTTGTCCATGTGTAAGTGTGAGTATGAGCATGCATTTATACACTGACACACAATTTATGGTTATAACTTACAGTTATTCATTATGTAGAATTGTATAAATACAGCACCTCATTGCAATAACAGTTTGACCCCACTCTATGTGGCCACAGCTTCACTGCATATTGCGCTATATTTAAAATGTTTGCATTCATGTTTGAAAAGTAAGCACTGCAGCTCTTGATGTTTGCAATTTCCAGGAGACATTCCTTCACAGAAACTCACAAATGCTTGTGAGGGCTGGCTGAAGGTATTTCTCACATTTGGTGAAAGTGAGATTATTCTGGCGTGTTGAACAGTTGGACAGGTTCACATAGTTAGCATCTGCATGTGGAGACACCTTCATGTGAGCTAGACCTTCATCTCATACAATAATCCCCTTCTCATTCCACCAATCCATACATTAATAGAACAGACAAAAGAATGATCAACTTGCAATGAACTATTCAGGCACCGTGGTATGGAGGCAGATGTGTGATGTGGTTTGAGCAAAACTGATCCACACCACCTGAACCTCTGATTCAAAGACAAAAGGGACAGAAAGAGAGAAAAGTAAAGAAAATATAGCATTACCTTCTACCTCCTCCTCGTCACAGACGTGCTTGACAGAACACGCTCCACGGTCCAGCACCGCCTCGTCCTCCACCCTGTAGTAACAGGAGAGAAAGACCGTTCACACTTCCCTTCTAAAGATGCTGTAGAGCTGAAGGAACTTCAGGGAGAGCCATGGTACAGTGTGCTGCCTGTGCTGACCATTGGGCTGATCGGTCTTCCATCAGTGCACAGGGCCACACTCTACAGGGGGACAGGCCACAGACATGCAGGAGCAGAATACGCTAGCAGGGGATAGCATGGCAACTAAAGGCTCCTGTATGGAGCCTGCTTGAGTCTGGTATGCAGGAAGCCAACAGCCTGCAGCGCTGGCCAATCCAGATTCTGGACTTCTGATATTGGGGCAGGGTATTTACACGCGCACTCACACGCGCACGCCCAATACTGGTGTGTGTCCTGCTCCTCACCTCAGCAACAAGCTACGAATCACGTGGCTATCTTACGACGCGCTGCCCTTTTAGGGATTAGCCCAGCTTTGCTTAAGAGGGCAGCACGCGAGCAGTGAAGACACCGGCTCTTCCTTCACTCGGCCCACAGCAGACAGAGCAGCTCCAGGCCAAGTGCAATTATTCAATCACTTCTGAAACAGTTCAAATAGCTTGGTTTTTCAGAGCCTTCAGTACTTCACTACTTCTCTATTGGGCGGTCGATTTCACTTTTCTTCATTAGCATGAAAGATGATTCATGTATTACAAATGTCAACAAATGGTAATAGCGCATCAAATTTTACACAGACTTATTCTGTGACTGAAAGGACAGGCCCACGTGCATAAACTAAATAACATATTGATGGACCTCGCAGTCCCACATCTTTTATTCTACTTGGAAGATGGAGGGGGAAAATTTTTTTGTTTTTTAAAACAGGGCTCTGTTAGAACAGCACTCAGTCAAATTTGTGGTCAGACGTGAACTGATTTTGTCTCTCATTTTGTGAATTCATCCATTAAAATGGCTTTTAAGAACTCTGTTTTATTTTAAACCTCCTTGGAAAAGCAATATAGAACCATAACATAGGGAAAATAGCATCCAGCCACAAAAATCACTTAATATCCATTACAATTCCATAATTTCCTCAATAAGAAAAGCACACTCCCCCTTAGTTTCCAGCTCAAAGCTTTCTTCCAGTTCAGATGACTGAAGATTAACCAGGGCATACCGTACTGCTGATGAAATATAGTAGCTCCACAGGGCATGACCTATCTGGGTTACCCGAAACCACACAGTGTAGAAGGGGGAGGGTGCGTAGCATTTGGCAGGACAGAAGTAACAGCCCACCAAGATGAACTACAAAGAGGCCATTTGTCTTTTTGCGTTTTTACGCACAAGGAAACGTACAGCAGGTTCCTAACGTCCTGAAGGTTGGCCGTTGTGTTTCCGTTGTGTCCTTCAATCCGTTTTTTTGGGAACCTGCCCAGTGATGATACCCAGATCGGGCTGAGATGTTCCTTCAGAACACACAAGCTGGAAAGCTGCAGCTGTAGCCTCATCACATGGTTCAGACCGGTGGTACACAGTCTGTACTTTCAAATGAATTGCTCTGTAAGCTGGCCATTCCCGTTGGTTGGGGTTACATCACACATGGCACAAACAGCTGTTGGCTAAAACATAGAATCAATGGTCCACTGTCACTTTGCACGTGGGGAAGTGACGGACGTGACAAAAATGACAAGACACAATTCAAAGGGGAGATGGGATTTTGCCATAAACGGAGGGATTGATGTGGCTTTTTAACTGAATTAACAAGGCTCCCAATCAGAAGTTGGCAGAAACTATTTGTTTATGGTAGTGATAATTATTTGAAACGATTCTGTGACCATTCTCTGGTTTAGCCAATGAGTGCTGACTGATTCTTTTTGGGTAGAAATGACCAAGTGGCTCAAAAAGAAACAAAACTGGATAGACATATAAATTTAAGCTGTCTGCAAAAGGGTGCTCAGATCAGGCCACGCATGACCTTGTGTTGAAAATTAATCCTTAGTTTGCAGTAGAACCGAAGAACCCCCCTCCTCCCAATCCTGGAGCTCAAGTGTCCAATAAAAAGGGGAGTGGGTGTGGAGATAAACAAAAACAGGAAGGATACAAGCTGTTCCTCAGATAACGCCATCAACTCATCTGAATTTCCCAGGAGAATCCTCTATCCACACAAATCTTGCTTAGAGATGTGATACAGAAAACTGACAGAGTCCACTCAGACCCCACTGTAAAACCCAGAAAGCAAACAGAATAGGTTTTGTGCATCATGTTTTGCATATCAAACCAAGCAACCCTGTACCCTTCAACATCAAGACCCAGGGGAAACAGAGCACGCTATGCAGCTCTGGATTTTACCCTGGACTTTGTGTGCCGTTACAGAGATTAGGCTACACACATTCTCTGGTGTTCTCAGCATTGTGTGCATGCATGTATGCATGCATGCATGCATGTATGCATGTATATACAATGGGCTCCATAATGTTTCAGGCTAATACATTTTTTTCTTGATTTTTTATACAGTTTTGTTTCACCATGTAGAAATTGCAGCACTTTTTAGTGTTTCCAATTACCCAGGTGTGTTAAATTGCTTCCTTAGTGTAGGAATAAGACTGCTTTCAGTGTATAGTCTTGATTCAAGGTCTTTTTCATCATAGGATAAAGGTGATTACTCGGAATAACTTTGTATTGATTTGCAGTGACCCTTACCTTCAAGGGGACAAGTGGACCCAAACCATGCCAGGAAAATGTCCCCCACAGCATAACAGAGCCACCAGACCCCCTTACTGTAGGGGACAAGCATTTAGGCCTGCACTGTTCTCTTGGTGTACGCCACACCCACTTGCCGAGAATATACATCTGACCATATCACTTTTTCCTCCACATCTCTGTAGACCAGTGTCATTCTCAGTCACATAAGAAAAAGTTACTATTCTATTTTTCCTCACATATCACACTAATGAACGAGCATCAGGGTCATTGAATGTACGCTTTTGACTAAAATCGACGTCAACTGGGCCTGCTCAGCATTTTTATACATGCCAATACAGAGCATGATAGGATGTTAATTGCTTAATTTTATCAAGCAGTACTCCTGTACAGAGCATCTGCATTTGTCATGTTTCTCCACTCATTCAGGTTTTTCCTTTAATTTGTCATCTGTCTGTGTGTGTGTGCGTGTGTATTATATATATACACACACACACACACATATATGGTATTTATGCAAACAAGGACCGTTCATTTAATCTCTTTGGAATTTCCACTGACAATAGCTGTGCTAGTAGCCTAAGTACTTGAGAAATACAAGGAAGCTGGAAAACCTCCAAGTGTCGCAAGTTCAGGAATTCTTCTCCAAACCCATCTCTTGTAAACTATGTACACGCCTGCATATGCAGTGTACATAGTGAACAGTGAAGACAACTTGCCGTTCTCCAAAACACGCAGTGCCAGCCAGCACTTCCACACCGCATCCACAAGATGCTCACATGTAAAGATCACAGAAGCGACTACAGCAGACTAAAGCTCTGAAAGAAAACCCACTTTTTAACCTGTCTAATTTGTCACTATACTCCACTGTATGTATGGAACAAACAATTATCTGAAGTGGTTTCATTTTGCGAGCAATCACTTTCACTCTAGAAAGCATCGTGTCAACTGGCAAATTGATTACGCATACAGCTTTCAACAGCATTCTTATATACAATTCTTACAACATAATTAGCTACATCATAAATTGTAAATGCAAACAAGTATGCTTGTTCGCAGTCTGCCAAGTTTCAGTGACACATTCAAATGTTGCTTCGCTGTCGTCGTGGAATTGTTTTCAGATCCCAGGAAATCATACATTCTTTTCCCAAATTCACTTATGCGAATCAAACGGGCAATTAAAGTTGCTTTTTTAGTGTCGAAATATAACGTGTTGGCACTCCATGTGAAGGATTATTCACTGCAACTGCCTCTTCCAAGAAAAATAGATTACCGCGTTCGCACGAGATTTACACGGAAGATGTAACAAGGATTTTCCAAGACCTACTTCGCATTTATCAATAGTTAGTCAATAGTTTACATCATCCATCTGAAAGGTAGCAACATAGTAAAACTACAATTCCGAAAATAGTGTCGGTTTCATAGGTAGCTTACTGTGCCAACAACACGCCGTGCGTTGTTTCGTTCGATACACTGACGCTGAAACATGTTCAAAAAGTCACTTATTTTGCAAGATGAGATTAATTTACTTTTGATAGGCAAGGGTGTGTGTTCTTGGAAGTGTAGTCTTCCAAGAAACTTGATAAGACATTCTTCACAAGAAGTCCGATCCAAATTTGCGCACAGATATCCAGGACGATGATATCTAGCACTTATAATAAAAAGTAAACCAAGGTAAATAAACAACTGTCGTGGAAATTCTTAGACGATTAGTTCGTGCTGGCTTGGACAAAGCGACTGGGCTGCACGCTGAAATACGAACCAGCTGTAATCGACTTCTCACTACTGCTGTTCTGCTTGGAGATATTATATTACCTCCTTTTGACCAAAGTGGACTAACATTGGAAACTCAGCATGGACAGCTCACCAACTGGTTTAAACCATTCACAACAAATAATTCAGCAATGCTTTAAAGACAATTTGGGATTATTTTTAAAAACGCAACTTCACTTTGAACACTTACTTGTTTTTATCGCTGCTCATTTTGTCTCGCTGAAGCAATTCCTCCTGAAGTCCAAGGAACGCGGAGTCGCCGTCCAGTGTGCTTGCTCAACAAAGCCCCGAATTGTCTAATCTCTTCGCTTCAAACTCTTGTGTAGCCTACACGAAGCTGCTTGCTAACTCACCTGGCTACTTATTATTATTTAGGTATTTTTCCCACCCACGTACAAATGCCAGAACTGATCAAAAATTGATTTCGAAATATGCGTACAGAGAACGCGTGGCTAATTTCCCATTTGACTGACGGTTATTCGAGTAATAAGCTATACTAAAACATTTTTTTTTTTAATCATAAGGCTGCAGGACCATAGTCCGCCCAGGCAAACATATTTAAATGAGCCTTCAACTTCGTGTTTGTAGTATTCTTGTCTCTGTATAGGTAGCGTCAGAAGTAGTACTACCGCTCCATGCTAAGCGTGTCTTTTTCCATATTTAAAGCACCGTCCCTCTTACAACGTCACGCCACAAGTGGGAGGTAGCTAAATAAGAGGTCAAAAAGTTACGACGCTTAGCTTTATGTTCACACTCCTCCGTACTGATCCTCGAGCTGGGAAGTGTGTGTGAGCAGGTGCAGAGTCAGAGTACGTAGGCTGTCATAGGGCTGTTACACCGATAGTGTAAATCAGTGGTTCAAACTCAGTCCCTGGGTATGTTGGTTTTGTTCCAGCTTACTATTGCATTTATTTGGCAGACGCTTTTACCCAAAGCGACGTTCAATAAGTGCATACCGAAGGTCATTGGAACAACTACAAAACACAAGTCCGATAAGGTACAATACTCGTTTTGTAACAGTTATTCATAGCCATGAACGCATTAAGTCCAGTTCACACAGTAAACATTACTCTCTGACCTAACCTATTCTAAGTCAAACTAGGAGGCATGACAACATCAAGATAATGAATCCCAGAATTTTTGCAAGCTGGGTGTGGACACCTGTACATCTAAACTAACCATTTGAAAGATAATAAAGAATTCAAAGACAACGAAAGTGATAACGAGTCAAACCTGCATTGTGTCAATAGGTTTAAGGGAGAAAAAATCTTAAAGAATTTAAATTTTACAACTTTGCTTAAGCAACAGATTAGCTGTAGCAAAAACCAACATAGGACACAGGGGTCCCTCAGTACGAGATCGAGAACCACTGGCTAAATAAGCATATAATCCATTGCCATTCTTGTTCCAAAGTAGACAAAAACTGTGATTTCAAATGTTTTGTTAACTGTTTTGTAAATAGCCTACTTGAAACAAGTATTTAATTACCATTGGACATGTTATTACATATGTTTATATATTGTGTTTATTTTGTATAACAGTGGCGTTTTTATGTTACAACTCAGGACTTCATTGCATAATTGAAGCCACTGAATGGTAACTTGAATCGCCTGTTGTTTCAGGTGTCAATCAGACGCTCAAAAACCCTCAGGTTATCCTTCCTCGGTAAATGCAATGGACACTACACTAATACTTTAAAGAATTTTGGAGTACTGCGACATCTTCTGGATGAAATTGATAAAACACGAGGTATCGAAAATCCAACAACTGCCTCAGTTACATGTATTTGCAATGTTTCAACGTAGTGACATTTGTCAATACTATAGTAAAATATGTGTGATGCCGCTACAAAATACGAAATGAAACTAATATATTTCTTTTTAAAAAGAAAGAAAAAAATATATACTTTTTTTTTTTTAAAAGAACATATATAAAAAGAACACCTATTGAATTAATATACAATATACTTCATAACAAGCTTGCCCCTGCCCACAAAAACTACAGCAATTATTTGAAAATTGACTAATTTAATTTGGATAATTTCTCAAAACATGTACTCTAAAAAGTGTGATCTAGTGAATGACAGCCATGTGGAATGAGAGCCAGATACTGACCATTTAAAAAGTCGGGACATGTGATACGAGATATGATGTGTGGCTCATCATGGGGAAACACCAGTTCTCTTGATGAAAACATTTGTCTTGGCGTTGCTCTATCTATCCCTCCTTTAAGAATGGGTCCCAGAATGTTTGTATAATTTTTTTTGTATGATCACCAGGATAATTATTAATGAAGAACTGCAGTCTGGGGGTTCTGGATTCAGTTGGCTTCCCTCTTCGGCTCACAGGAAGGTGACAAAATGTGCACGGTGGAGAATCCTGTGGTTTATCCTGCTTCACAGACAGTGATTTATGGTGTGTTGAGAGAGGCCTACAGAAAAGGGTGGAGTAAAGGTTTTCCTTCTGCTGCAGTGACATTGCAGAGTTTTATGAAGTGCACTACTAGTTGCGCGTTTTTTCCACTGGCGATAAGTAAATCATGACTTCAAGCAGCTGGAGTTCTCACACACTCCAGGGTTTTCAAAGGTGCATAACAGACCTGGGTGAAGTACGTATTTGTTTTGGATTCAAACGGTTTTCTACGCTTTGCTGATCTTGTCTGGTGTATTGGAACCAATGAAATACTCTCCAAATGTGCAAACCCCCCCCTCCTTGGCAGGCTCAATCACACCAGGCAAGATCAATAGAGCACAGAAAAGTATTTGAATCCAAAACAAATATGTATTTTACCCAGGTCTGGTGCATAACAAGCCCTTGCATTACGCAACATTTGATGCACGCAAGTCATTTCAAATATTTAAATAAAAGCAATTTTATTTGTACCTTAAAATCACAAATATACATGGAATCGCACATGGAATCAGACAATTAACAAGTCAGTTACTACACTAAAATAGTACTACACACTAAATATAAATATATATCAATAAACTGTCACATACATTTCTGAATACTTGATTTCAATTCTTGTCTGTGTCAAATTGTTTCTCTTGACTGACTGCAAAAGATGGTCCTTCTCCAGCAAATAACCAGTGTTTATATAGTACTCAGGAACTCTTTGACCTGCAGGCAAGAAAACATGAACAAAAAGCATATATTATAAGGCATTCCCCCTATTTTAATCACTGCCATTGATAGACTCAGTTCTAACAGATGGTTGAATCTGTATCCATCAAGAAAATTCAAGTGGCTGCCTGTGATTTGTGAATAATTACTGATAATATCAGCAGTAAACTGATAGCACCTCATGTGACGGCTACCTTTCCCAATAATCATGCAGCCAGTGTAAAAAAGAAACAGGTTGAGGACAGCAGTCCTCTTCCCGACTGAATCAACTATCGAAATGTGCAGGTGTCCCCGTCGGGGGTCACTGGCGAGCGGTAGGACGCTGTCATCAGAAGCCTCCCATCCCTAGGTTACGCAGGACCCGACCGTGAGCCAGTCAGCACTAATGCGGTCCATATATGAGGCCAGACTGTGGGGCCCCATCCGTGCACTAGAACACTGCCTCAGTGCAGGATGAGCCACCCAGCAGCCCGCAAAACACAAAGCATGTTGAAGCAATGCTGAATAACAACATCAGCCTACATAATGACAGATGACTATGTGTAAGGTAAACTAATAACAACTGAACCAATTATGGAGGAAACAGGATTTTAAGTGTTACACTGACCTTCTCAATCATATCGGTGATTTTTATTTTATCAGATTTAAAATCTTCATTTACATCCAGGGTCAAAACCGGTACATCGTACAAATAGTCAAATTCCATGCTGTGGAAAAGAGATCAGAAGCGTTACGTGAGACATCCTGCAAATACGAGAATGACAGCATTATAAAAAAGTGCATCACACCGATGTCCCCCCCCCCCCCCCTTTTTTCCTCTAGAATAAACAGTGTTGATTTCTTTGTGACAAGCAGAGTTGGATATTGGAGCTAATAGCTGGGAAATGCCAAACCCACAGTGGGGAAAAACAATGCCGCTTCCCACGGGGAAAAAAAATCCTCAAATGTGAAGTGCATTATATTTTTATACCCAATAGTCCAATACTTGATATAATATACTATTGTCATTTTTTGTTCTTGGAAACCATTGGACTGTTCTCGTTCTGCTTAAAGAGGTAATAAACACTAAATCACATTTTTTTGAGTTAGAAAGCCAAGTACCATGGCTCCATTTGATGCATGACACTAGTCCTATTATTTAAAAAATCTAATTAAGCCCTGCCACCACATTTTGTGCAAAAAAAAAAAAAAAAAAAAAAGCCATGAATTGCCATCCACAGGTGAAAAGTTTTGTTTTGGTTTGCCTGGGAGCCCAGCCCACATCTATGACGCAAAAGTACGTAAAACCTGCTTTTACGTAAACAAGGCAACACCCCATCTTCTCCACCCCTCTTCTTGATTGATGGGCAAGTATTAATTATGTAGCCTATTCAAACTGATCCAACACGACTGCACCGATTACCCTGCTCATTTCAAACAGCCTACGGTCGAGTTGCGAAAGCCTGGACAGTGATTCGTTTTCCTCTTTAGATTAGCCTAGCTAGTAATCCTTTGCAGTCTTTCCTTGCACCATTCCAGTTTCATTTTCTATATGGTTCTTTTGCTCTATTTGAGTAGGTCATTAGTAGTAGCATTTTATAGTTCACTCGTTAAGATTTAGGTAGTCAGACCTGTTTTTATAACTGTACGTAGCTTTTCCGATCGTAACGTCTTTTCTCATTGTAGCATTTTTACATTTTAGCAGAGATGGCTAGCATGGGTTTCACTTGTTGCATCCGTGGATGTCAGAGCACCAGTAAGTCACTCACAAAATGCTGCTGTTATTGCTTACGTAGCTGAATGTTCAAAGAGAAAGCGCTGGATTGTGGACAGCTAGCTAACGTTTGTCGACTTTTCAAGGTCATGGATCATTGACGTGCGTCCTTATCGGGGAAGCAAGCAAGACAGAAGATCTCAGGGAATGATACAGCTGGATTTGTCTACCCTGTAACCACATGAGGAGGACACTATTCAGTTTAGTTTGCCACAATACCTTTGCCAGTCTTTAGGAACCAACAAAGTAATTTGCTGACATTATAATGAACTAGCAATTACATCTAGCTTGATCTACGGTGAATCCCTATATTCAGAACAGTGACAGACAAGATTTGTTTTTTTCGTTTTCATGTTTTTTTTGTTGACATGTGCGGGATTGTTCTCTTCCCTCGCTAGCCCCGCCTACGTACCCATGATGCTTTCCGGACTGGTTACATCATCCCTCCCTCTTCCCACCACCCCTCTGTGCTCCCAATCTCAACCCCCCTGATTCACATCTATTAAAATTGTAAAGTGGGCAGAGACAGGCGTTGCTGTACACTTTCAGATAGAATGGGACTACTGCCAATGGGAATGGGACTGTACAATAAATATCAACTCCTAAAGACAATTCCTTAATATAAACAAACATCATGATTCCCACCATCTTTACGATTTTGATGGTGGTTCACTGCTGAATTTACACTGAAATCCTAAACCTGCACTTGCAGGAGTACCGTTTGGAAGGGTTTCGTTGAGGGTGTCTCACCGCATTGTCCTGTGCTGTAGCCAACTTTCATGTTTGAAGTGGAGCTTCTCTAAATACTCGAGGGGGATGTCCTGTTCCTCCTCTCTCCCTCTCAGGTGCAGCCTCTCCAGGCATCTCTAAAAAAGACAGGGAGAAAAGTGGAGCCAAACGGAAAGTTCATGAGTGACACAGTCCCGCCCCGTGCAGCCCGTCCTTGTATTCTTAATTCCAACCCGCTCTATTTTGGGTCCTGTGCTGAGGAAGCATTTCGGATCAGTGAAATCAACCCCTACTATGGAGCTGCAACTGATAGGCATGTTTAGAGGGTGTGCAGAAGGGTACTGTAAAACGCAGGCAGGGGTCTATCATAAATACACTCAAAGAAAGACTGAACTCCATTGCTCACATTTGGCTATCGGCTGAGCTCACTCTAACACTGACTGAACTACAGAGAGGTCCAAAAAAAAAAAAAAAAGAGAGAGAGAGAGAGAGAAATGTGTCCAGACCTCAGGCGCGGCTCGAAGGTAGATGATCCCGTCCAGCTCAATGTGTTTCCCAAACTGCTTGTGCAGCCACCCGTGCCAGTCCTGGTAAATGGCCCATTCAGTTTCATTTAAGCATTCGCTCTCGTACAGGTTTGCGGCAAATATGTATCTGAGGGGAAAAAAAAAAAAAAGGATCAGGTCACTGGGTCTGGGAGGTCTTATTTTTGGGAGTCGGTCTGAAAAGGGTGACTCATGGGCACCCGTTTGAGCGGTCATCATTTTAAAAATGTCACCGCTCCATTTGAGACGTACACAAGCAGCCATGATACACTTGCAGCGTTAGCTTTGAATCTAATCAGGGTTGGCTTATCGGAAGGACTGCTTATCAGGACTGGAATGTTCTAGTTACTGTCAATGTGTACATAGAACACGCTGTAGTACTGAAATCCGTGTCTTTGAATTATCACCGTGTTCTCATTTGGTGCGACCATATCTAACTTCAGCCACTTACATGATTTCCTGTACTACACACGTGTTGGACAGTTGGACATAAATTGTACTTACTGCTTTCATAACAGTAAACTGGCAGAAAATGTACTGTCAAGTACAAGGTGATAAAAAATAGTTTCTTATAGAAATCAGTCATATTTTATGTAGGGTTACATTCTGATGAGAACTGACATCTCCACTTTTGAAGAATGTTTCTTCATTTCTGTTGTTTTTGTAACAAAACGGGTGAATTTACTGCCACCCCATAATTCCCAAAAAATCCTTACAGGTGATTGTCCTAACACAGAAACGCAGCAGTTATGTTTGACTGAAATGTTGGCAATTCTTTAACTGAGATGAAGACCTCCAGCTTAATTCCTGTCTCCCACTTCTCTACAGAATGCACTATATATCAGGTTCTACCAGTTGGCCTATTAGCATAAGGCTAGTACACAATAAATGGATTTACACAACACTGTGACAGTTTACAATGGACTATATCTACAGCTTGGTTAGGTGACTGATGTTGTTGCTCATGTTTTAAAATTTTGGATACATTCATTTATCTAGAACAACTTACAACACAGGGAAAAACAAAAGTGCATTCACCTTATAATAATCATGTGAATTCACTTATGTTTCTCCTATACCAATGGGTTTTCTGGAAAAGTCTGCTAAATTAATATAATCTAACATAATGTGATGTGATTAAGAGAAAAATTGGGCATTAGTAACATCACAATTTCCAAATGTCATATGCTACAACACAAGTATAGTTGGAGAAATTCATTCCTGGATCTGTAGGTTGGGTTAATTCATTCTAAGTAGACTACGAAATGACAAAATTCCCAACTGGCCCATGTTATTTATAAAATTCATGAGCTTTATAATATAGATGCCACAGGTTGGCCATGTTGTGTTTCACCTTAAAATCACCCAAAGTTCAGACACAAGAAACCAGTTGAGGTGAGATAACATCAGTTTAACGGCTTTAACTCATTAAGTAGCGAGCGCGAAAAACACTGACGTCCTATGGCTCCCCAAAGGAAAGAGCGATCACTTTAACAGTGTGCGACCGTTGGCTATACCTGTCGCTGTACACGGATCTCTCAAAGAACTGCACCGGGTCTTCAGCTTCTCGGAGCTTCCCGTTGGTGGATCTGATCTGGGCCCGTATCCTGCTCATGCAGGCGTAGCTCTGGAAGGTGTAGGCCCACCGCTCTGGCTTCTCATACATCATCTGCAGGACGTTCCCGCCGCTCTTCTGAGAGGTGGTCAGCTCCTGCAAAAAAACGGAAAAAAAAAAGACGAGACTTACCACAAGGCCCATAACCGCATTACATTCACCATGGAAAGGGTCTCACGTATTACATTTGGCTTGACTTCTGGAAAATAAATTGTGAAAAACCCATTCTCTGACCAAAGTAAAAATAGAGGGTTCACCAGGACTGTTGTCAAACCAGCATATAACTCACCGAGGGAGACCAATTACAAATATAAACCTTCATCACTGAGCCACCCACTCTCTGGGAAATGTAGTTTCCATCCAGACAACAACTCCAGTTATGTTTTGTAAAAAGCAAAAAAAAAAAAAAAAGTTGGAATTTGAGATTTACTTTCAAATAATTTACTTCCAAATAACCCATAATTATATGGTATATTCAATGTTTTTAAACCCAGTTGTAGATATGCAAGATTTCAAAATTGCAGGAAAGTTTTGAACCAGACTCACCAGTTTTCATGCAGAATTTGTGCTTTGTTTAACCTTTCTTTATTTACATCATATAATACAAGAAAATGGCTTCAAATGTGAAAAAAAGAAGTTACTGGGAATAACTGTGCATCTTAAATGTTCAGCTGAAAGCCGGGTCAGTAAAAAGAACAGTGAAACGTGAACAATCTCATTACAGGGAAGACGAGCAGTTCTCACACGCGTGCTAGAGACTGCAGTACCAGCCACGTACGAGCGCCAGAGATTTCGGGAGTTTTCCATGACTCACTGCCCATTAAATTAAAAAAAAAAAAAAACCACAAGGTCATCCCAGGTAGCTCTTAGCTAGGGTGTGGTTCTGACAAGTGTGACGGCTCGGGCTGAGCGCTACGGTTGAGGATAACTGTGGCTGTTGGGATCCGGAGGAGAAACTGAAGGAACCAGGTGGTTTATCTGGTGGTTCTGCGGGGGTTCAGGAGAGGTGGCAGAGTGCAGCTCCACTGGGACCGCGGCAGCATGGCTAGGGGGGGCAATCGTGCAGCACTGACTGTCGACCAGGGGGACACACTGCACGCATGTAGAATTATCCTAGGAATTATATATAAACTAAAATGCAATAGTGCATAAGCTTGCGATACATCAAATGTGCAAATTTAAAACCAGTCCATCAGCAAAAACATCAAGTGTAATAATCAAACACAGTATAGCTAAAGTCATGAGTAATAACCTATAGCAAGATTAATTAAGAATGTGCCACAGGTTTCAATACAGATATTAAAATGGAGCTCAAAATTATCCATTAAATTGTATGAAAAATTATTCACATCACATTATTGGATCACGGGTATATAGAAAACAAATGCTGTACCATAACCTTATTAGCCTCTGACCAATAAAATTGACCATCCTTCCCTCTAGTTCCATGCAATGAGGCCAGTGGAAACTATTAAAACTAAAATGTTCCTTCTTATCCTGAGTTCAAACAATTAGCACTGTCAAATTTCTAATCATAAATGACTCTAATCTGTTCCCAAGAACTTCTTTTGCATTAGTTTCAAATGCGTATGGTGTAATAGGGTACACTGTGTCCTGACTCCTGGACAACGTATTCCAGGAAGGATGAATCCTATGCTGAAATAGAAATAACTATTTGTAAAGATCCTTTTGTACAAAACATTCCTAAATGCTTCAGAGTATAAGACAAACAAACAAAGCAACTAATAAAAGCCACAATGACAATAATAAATAACAGGGAAATGCATCAATATGAAATAAGATCAATAAAATAAATGACATAAAAGACTAAGTAAGAAATTTCAGCTTAAAGCTGAAATTTGAAATGACAGACAGATTTCCATAAACCTAGTGCATAAAAACAAAAGCCAGACTCTCCTCTTTGTTTAGGCTGTATTCCACACTGACTGAAGCAAGCAGGGTCACATGTTCATAAAGGAGTGCTCGCTTTGGCTGATAAACAGTTAGTCATTCATGTATCCAGGTACTAAATCACTTTTTCAATAGCTTTTTTCTTCCAGAACAAATTGACCAAGAAATAAAACTGAACCTGTTCTGACTCATCACAAACAAGGGAACAAAGTAGCCTAGTGTTGTTCAAACACGGCCTTTGCCATTGATCTGCCACTTTCCAAATGAAAAATTGGAAAAGTGGACATTCAGAGAATGTCTTTCATAGTCATGATTTCCAGTGCTGACACCTCAATGCACAGACCCCTCAGTTCAATTTCAGATTTAGCCATGCACAGGCAGCCTTTCCGGTGACCATGCTATCACTTCACTTCAGAAGGGGAAACAGCCTCCAAAGCTGTGCAAGTGGAACACTGCTGCCACAAACTTGAGCGCATTCCTTTCGAGGAATAA
Organism: Anguilla rostrata; assembly: GCF_018555375.3. Taxonomy (NCBI): domain Eukaryota; kingdom Metazoa; phylum Chordata; class Actinopteri; order Anguilliformes; family Anguillidae; genus Anguilla; species Anguilla rostrata. The sequence goes on along the minus strand of NC_057946.1, from coordinate 6,073,186 downwards.
GAGAAAATGCACTAGAAGTCATGTTTGTTTGAAGAAATAGATAAATAGATTTCACATGTCAGCAATTCATTGAATGGAAACCCACAAGGCAGTAAGAACACAGCTGATTCAGTGACCTCAGACATCCATCCGTTCATTGCTAATATGCGTGACAACAGCAAGCATATGATGCACCCTTGTGGTCAACGCATGAACAGAGGGGGGGAGGGGGAAAACACAACTTCAAAAACTTCAACCACAACATTTACCCACTTGTTATCGTGTTACACGTACGCTATGTAAACAAAAATACACAGATCTACAGAGCGCATAACAATCCAACATCAGATAGGCTTATATTTCCATCTCCCTCAGGAAGTACTGGAGCTATACAAAGATCTATTTTCTTAAACATCCAGAACAGCTTTTGTTTAACCCTTCCCCCGCCCCCACAAAGTAATGCAAGTGTTCGCCCACATCTGTGCAGGGTGCAGCGGCAGTTGGACCGCGCCACGGTCGAGCAACTGTCGCGTCACGGTTCATCTGAACAAACAGGATGTTATAATGTTTTGCGGACGCGAGGCTGTTCAAGTGGAACCTGTGCAAGTTTACTCTGTCCGCCCATAACTGAAGAATGCTTGGGGATCTGAACTTCCTTCAGCAAATGAAACTACGGTGGAATTACAAGTTTCCTGTTACATCCTCCCTTCACTATGTTTTAGTCTATCAGCACGGGAGGTTCAAATTCCACTAGCTGAGTTTCTCCCTTTAAACACCTGTAACAGTTGTTGACTCGGTGCTCAGTTCCTGCAAGGCATTTTCAACAAGGCGCTGGGGACCATTTCATAACACTGAACTCTGTGCCTATGGCAACCACAGAAAAGACATGGAAATGGTTGCAGGGTGGTTGTCAAGACACTTTGGCATTTACCTGCAGAGAGCACTTTGAAGACTCACAAAGGGCTCATCAATGCCGTGTATCTGAAGCTGAGAGTGGGCATTCAGTCCACAGTGCCATTCTGATCTCAGGGAGACCATCACCCAGGCCATTGTATTGAGTGACTTTCTTCAAAATGCCTTTCATCTTTTTTGTCCTTTTCAGCTTTTCAAAAAATTTTATATATTTTTTTTTTTTTTTTACAACCTTTTGTGGGAAAGCGATATTAAGCAAAAAGTACATAATCCTCCAGTATGGAGTGAAGCCCACTATGGCCTGGCAGCAAAGGCCATATCAAATTCTGAGTGTGGGTGTGCCCATAAAGGCAACTCAAGCCCACATTCTCCAGATAGAATCCCATACTCCTCAATGCTTGTCGTGCCCCAGGATCTGCATGTGGTTGTATAGATACACTTCACACAGATATATGGTTTTGGTTTTGGAGTTTGGATCCCAAAACTAATTTCAATCACCCAGGACTGATTTTCGATTGTCCATGAATCTGTCCCTATTATCTCTGATATTTGAACATTGCCCCCCCCCCCCCCACTGTTTAAGAAAGCATTTGGAGTAACTGGAGTAAGAGCGGCAGTGAGTTCTTGTGTTATGCCCAGCTGTTCCAGGCTGTGCCATTTGTGTGTTAGCTGATGCCACAGGACCTAGCAGCTGCTGCCACAATATTTTCCAACAGATGGCAGCCACATTCCATATTTCTTATCCTTAATCAGTAACAAGCAGCCCTGTCTTCCCTATGGAGGCGGAGATTCGCTCCATACTCAAACAACAGTCTACCTTCAACATAAATGCATATGTGAACAGTATTCCCATGTAGTATAGTGTACTCCCTTGCACAACCCCAGTGAGCCGCCCCAAATTTATAAATCATGCAGAAGCAGTAAATAGACGACGTAGCTACCTGAAATTCACCGCTTTGGGTCTGTACATTGCACCATCTGGCAATAGGCTCCGGAACCACGTCCCAGTCCTTGCACTGTTGCTCCAGAGCATGTACAAATGTGGATTTACCTGCAGCTGCGGAACAGAAACAAAGCACTAAGTTGACACATTAGCTAACCCTTGCTTTACTGCAACCTTTCGTCGTGCTAAAAAGAAAAGGCAAATGGCGAAATTCTAACCAGTAAAAGATAACGTTACTCCTCATTGGAATAAATATAATTAAAAATGAATGGCCATAATTCTTCAGTCGGTTAGCGGACGGTACCGGACACAACAGGCAAGAAAATTAGAAGAGAAAATATTGTAAACACGTCTCTAATCAGAAACGTATTGCAAACAATGACGACAAGCTAGTAAAATAACTTACATATAACGTAAATACATCTCTGCAGTTTATTATCTTGGGGATTAGGACTTTATCCATCTGAAATTGCTTTAACTTATCGTTCTTTGCTACGGGTTTTTTTATGCGAGCTGAAACTTTGGCGCCCTCTCAACGGAACACTCCTTTACCGCGCCCGCTGGTAAATCAACTAACGTTAGCTAGGTACATAAAGCACATTCGTTACGCTAACCACGAGGCTAGATAATTATATTTATTGTAATAATAACCTTAGAAATATAAAGCAGCGCTCCAACATTATCCGAATCTGAGCATCTGGACTCAGCAAGCATGGACACAGGACATATCTAGCTACTACCTAGCTAACGCTAAACTATCGTTTTACCATAATGTCAATACTTACCAATATTGCCTTCAATAGAAATTCGTTTTATCCTTTTTTCTAAACTGTCGTCCAAGGGACTGGGGCAGGGTCTCTTCGTCGTTGGCGACATGATTCTTAAATGTACAAACCTTTGCACAACAAGTCTAATCTGCCTTCTGATTAGGAAGCAGGAAGAACAAAAGTTCAAAAAATGGCGCGAGTGCCTGTCACGATCATATGGTCTGTCAGTGCGTCAGGCAGTCACGTGGAGAAGATGCCCCGCCTAGCACTGAAATCAAGCCATTCACAGTGTTCAGTTCTATGCGGTTGTATCGGTTCTACGCAATTAACATTATCATCGGTTTTATGCAGTCACTTGATGGTTGTAGGCCTACTTCTATTTTATGACCCGCACAGACGACGTCTGCGCGCTTAACTCCAAAAAAATACTTTCATTTATGCAACGGTACAATGTATTCCCTATACATTCCACTGGAGTCTGACATTTAAATCAGGACAAAACTATAAATGTACACCACAATGTATTTCTTCAAACAAAACTTTTATTGTCCATATAAACAGCGTTCAGTATCATACTAAAAAAAATCCCGTAACTTTAAACATCTTTAATCCCATCAAATAACACACCTGTATACATTATTTACAACTTTCTCCAAAAATGTGCTGTATATTACAACAACTTCTTAGTGTTGAAGGGGCATTTACATGTGGAAATCAGTAAAATTGCTGACAAAAAACAAAAAAAAACAAAATGTTACATCCTAAAGTGCACTGCTGTACCACTGTTTCGGTTTATACAGTCAGTTCTAACAAACAGCAAAACTAAACAAAACAAGAATGTAATATAACATTTAAACAAACTTAAAAAAAAATAATAAAAAAAAACCAAAGATAAAGAAAATTACTGTTAAAACATACTGAAGAATTAAAATTCCTATTTAGAGCAATATGCAGTTTCTACTGGAAACTAATTTTAACCTTTGAGGGGAGAAAATAACCAACCAGGCTATTGATTCCAAAAGTGCAAAACATGACTGCCCAAATCAAACAGAACCAGGACTACCAGGGGGCACGTATACAATGACAGTTTCATACAATCAACGTGGATGTTTTAATCTTGAAATCCTATCCAACCATTTGAGTTGCATATGGTTTGTACAGCAGATTCAGGTCCAAAGATACATTTGTTTAATTTACTGTGTGATGAAAAGCATAGTGATAACATGTTCAAATAAATGTGAAAGGAAAAATAACAAGAAAAAACCAAGCCATGTCCTCCAAAATCAATAGATATTAAACATTTTGATCAAAAGTAACACACTTTGTGTTTAAACCCACAATCAACATATAACACTATGCCATTTAAACTGGTATCCCTGCTGAAATGAAGACAACATATACTCCCCTAAATGTAATGATAATTGCCATGGTTTACACTCTTTAAGAAATAAGTAAGCCAAATCAATTTATACCACGCAAATTTAAATCGGAATTAAAATATAGAAGTGACTAATATTAATACCCCTGTATTAGAATGCAAAACAGAATTAGGTTAAATTGCATAGCAAGCTTGTTATATAGAATGCTTAAATATTTCAAGAGTCTTCTCTCTCTCTTTTGGGGACAGGCCATCGATTATTGCTCACAGCGAGGGGTGACAGTTTACCTGCACTGTAGTGCAATATTCCAACAATCTACACAGCAACAGAACATGTGGTCTGAGAGTCTGGCACTTTTTTCTTACAGGATAAAACTTTCTGGATCATGTGCATCATGCCACAAAGGAAGAGGAAAGGGCGTGGCAACATACCGCAGGCCACAAGCACTACAGCATTTGGTCGAAACAAAATTATGGCAAACAAATTGCTTTCCTCGATATTTTGCACCTGGTAAGAGCTCTAAAGTGTATCACTGATGCTGCATGATATCATACAGTAACAGCAAACAACAGCTGGCATTTTAATTCCCTGGGTCAAAATATTAGCATATGCTAAGGTTGCATAACCAGCCAACTGTCCTCAGCCAATGGTATAACAGGGTGGTGAAACGTATCGTATGTCAACAGACACATTTTTAAAAGTGCACTATTTAAAATTCAGTTTTTCAATCTATTGGGAGATATGAATGGATGGCAAACAGTCATGAAGTTACTCCCCTTAAAAAAATCCCCCCCCCCCCCCCAAAATCTGAAACAATAACACATTATTTGCTGAATTATTAAATTAATACAATCTTGCTATAAAAGTTTGACCAATATGCTAGATCCGAAGACTACCTTATACAGTATAAGTGACCAAGAAACGGTCTGCATAGTAAGATTTCTGTTTGAAATCATTTTCTCTTTGAAGCCTTTGCCCATTGCAGACTGCAGTTCATTTGTTTGCACACTTACAGCGTCAATATGAATATGAGACATACCGAGGCCTTCTGTGCCGCTATATAAACTTTTATTTCATTTCAGTAAACAAAGCTAAAATTATAGTCAATGAAGTTAATACGTGTGCACATATTGTAGCAAGCAAGCTTACGTAGATAATGTTTTGTCTGAGATTGTCTACAACCTGTGATGCCATTGTGAACAAGGTAGAGAACACACTGTCAGTGCCAGCAGAATATCATTTGTAAAACATAATAAAACAGGTACACATTTCATTTGTGCTACAGCAAGAGCTATCAACATTACTACGGTGTTCCATATAGACTTGCTTTTTTTGGGGTGCACCGCCATGTAATATAATTTCTATGGTTTTAACCCTACAAGGTTGTCCATTTTGTGAGACTGCAAAGGACTGCACTGAACTCCAGATACAGCTGTGCTTAAGATGCTTACTTCTCAAATATTACTGAGGTGCCAAAGCAATCTGAATAAACAACAACTCAAAACAACTGAAATAAACTGGAACACTGCAATAGAAATTAGTTCTCCAGCAGCCATTACAATCCAGGAGGTCTATAGCTTATTATATGTAGTGTACATGGAAAGGTATATCAGTAGTAGGGAACTTATAATGAATAATCAAGTAAACTTTTTCCATTTCTTCTTCCAATTTGGAATGCCCAATAATACTCTTCAGCACCCAAAGCTGCAACCTCTGCTATCACGCACATACTCTCCTCCTCAGTATGTAATGTCAGCCAGTGCTTCTTGTTAAACCACAGTCAACAAGCCAAGCCCACACAGACAAGAGTCAGAGGAAGACACTTCACGTGCAGCTCGACTAGTGGACAGCATGTGCTCGACTGACCAGCAGGGGTTGATAGAGAGCAAAGACGCAGTCATCCTGGCCAGCTGAAACCCTCCCTATCCTGGCAATGTCGGGGCTAACTGTGCATTGTTCTGCAGGGGCTGTCGGCCAATCAGCACCTAATTAGACTGTGGGGATTCCACACATGCTGAAACGGTGCCTTTACAGGATGAGCCATCCATCAGCGCATCAAGTAAACTTTTTATAGAACATTCAAAGACTTGTGTATTGAACTACAGAAGTCCTAGTACATAAATCGCCAGATTATAGCTCTTTGAAAGTTGTACATTTCAAGCTTTATCGCTTGCACATAATACTGAACGGTCTCTAACTCCTCATCAGACTTCACCATCTGACCGACAATCTTCGTTATCATGCTGTATCTAAAAAGGATAAAAACAAGGGGCTCTCTGTCCTACCAAAGCTGGCACATGCATTACTAATCATGTCCTTAATGTGTACAAATGTACGTTTGGAAACTCCCCAACCTCTACAAAAGTACCATCTAATAAACTCCCCAAAGGCAAGTCAGTTATACAGCAGAATGTGTACAGACAAAACAACAATGGGTGTAAACCATCTATATTGTTTTAAGTATTTGAAAAACCTATATAGTGGATGTTGTCTATGTTCAGTAGATTTGTTACAGTGTTGAGGAAAACCATTATAGGCACTTGAATGTCTTGAAATCTTGAGAAGGGTTTAGAACATCAGTGGAACATGGCTATAATTCACCCAGCAATGTAAAAGTTAACCCAGTCAAAGTCACTCACCTACAATAAGATCTGCCGTCATCACGTTGCAAAGAATCAAAAGCTGCCTTATCCCTAACTTTCTAAGAAATGTTCCCTTAACGTTATCACACACTGTAGCACATATAGCAAAGCCAGGTTTTCTGTATGAGACAAAGGGAAACTAGAGGAGGTTTGTCGGATGAACATATTCTTCCGAGTCTATTTATCTGTCCTTGGAGGTCAGTTTTTCAATCAATTCCTGGAGCGGGACCAGTTCCTTTCTGTCTATCAGGTTAAATTCCTGGAAAAAAGACAAAGATAATAATTATGCACCACACACAAAGAAATCGGGGGACCTTCAAGAATTTCAAAATAGAGACATAGAGACGTATAAGTGCTTAAGTCATGTACACGAGTCTGCTTGAGATTGTGCTAAATATAAAAACAATCTTTGTCAACCTTTCTCCTTTATCTTTTTCAAACTTAATGAAACTCTTGTTAGATCAGGGGACATTTACTACAAACATTTTTTCTTGGTAAACCAATAAAACATGCATTTAACTGGAGCTTATGGTCAGGCACATGCCAGGACTCTTTCATCCAGCAGTACTGAGAACATTTTAATGACCAAACAAAGGCACTGTGAAGCACACGCACCTGAACAAAGAAAATGAAGTGCTTGAATGACGTGTTCAGGTGGGCCTCTTCCTGCAGCTGGATGACTGCGTCAAAGTGCTGGTGGTATATGTGGGCGTACACCCGGAACAGGCGCTTCAGGATGGTTTTGGCAACGGACATGAAGTTCTTGGGGAACGGGACACCTAAGGTAAGGATACAGGTACAGCGGGAGGATATGAGGTCACAATCCTTTTTTCCTTTCACTTCATTCAGACAAGAGGAAAGCAGAGAGTGTTACAACAGCGGATAAAGAAGGGATCAGAGTTGGTAAAAGGGCCATGGGAGGGAATTAAACGCGTACAGGGAAGTTCATGATGTACGCTGAGAGTAGGCCTTCCGATGGACTGTGTCACATGGTGTCCCCCCCCCCCCCACGATCACAGATCATTCTGGAACCCCACAACAATTATTCAGCTCTTACAAGCTAAGCCAGCCTAAATGGATCACTGGGCTTTGAGTGAGAAAACTACACAGCAATATTCATGAGAAATCTAAAGATCAGCCCGTGGTTTTAATCAAAAGGGAGATTCTGATTATCTAATCACATCAAGGGAATAAAATGCCTTATCTGTACTAATTTAAGGAAATAAATTAGATAAATAAAATCAATAGTCGGAAGGGAAGATCAATTTCAGACGGTCCTTCAATAATGCTGTCTAGTTGAATGTACACCAGGGACCAAAATCAAAGAGGAGAAAACCGGCCCTACCTATTTTTGATGGGAAGAGAGTCTCGTCATCCAGCTGATCCTGCACCCAGGTCATCAAATAATCAATATACTTTGGTGCGGAACACTTGATTGGCTTTTTTATGTTGGTGCCATCAGCCCAGTGGTACTCATACCTACAAAGGAAGATAAATAGGCTAGATGTTAAATTCTATAAATAAATAAAAATACACATTCGAATATGAAACTTTATTTCAAAAACATGTGTATTAGCAAGGAAAAATAATATAACTGGGAATAGCATGCAAATTAAATAAATCTTAGTTGTCGCTTAAGGCATGCGCATGTAGACCCCACACACACGTGAACACACACGTGAACACACACATGCACACACACGTGCACACACGCGTGAACACACACGTGAACACACACATGCACACACACGTGCACACACAAAGACAATCGGATCCCTTACTTGGGCCCGGCTGACATCACCGGGCAGCTCTCCTCGGTGCAGAAGTCAGTGATAGTCCCGTAGAGCATATTGATCTGGTTGAAGAAATCCACAGCTAGGAAAGGAAAACACAGGCGCGCGTAACTACGGTGGCTCAAACGCTTCACAGCGTAACAAACCCCCGCGTGTTACGTACTGGAGAAACAACGGAATGACCGTAGGCACCAGCCGGGTTCCTCACTCGGAACGAAGGCAAGATTCCAGGGTCCAAAGGCCCCGCCCGGTCTGTCAAAGGACACGGGCCTTACGTTGGCTCCAGGCTGTAGCCTTACAGTTCATCCCAAAGTCCCAAAGCAAGGAGACATTACACCTACTATCACTCTGGATTCATCCAGTGCTGGGTTAGCACTGAAAATCTGTCGGTGGAATTTTCAAAAAGAGCTAAAACATATACACCAGCACACAGAGACAATGAGACCTATTTTTTAGGCAAACGGTTTGTTTAAGAATGCAAAATAAGGGCTAAATTGTTTTAAATGAAAACAAAGTCCCCGGAGGCCTTTTTAACAGCCACTTGGATTGGATCATTTACAGCGCCATGATGTAGGCTAGGCCCAAACTTAATATACATTTATGAAGTCATTAAAACACTGCAGGCTAGGCAAACACCTTCACGGAGTAAAGCTGCAAGAGAAGAGGAACACAGCTTTGATTTATGGGTTAAACTGAGCAGGAGACGGCCTTACACAAAGCAATTTCGGCGAACTAATAGATCTTTCAGCAGAGCTACTCAGCACCCTTGGAAATGATTAAAAAAAAAGGTTGTATCATACAGATGGGGAACCTGAAATTTCATTGAACAGTCCCTTGAGAAAAGCTTCTTTTGCATGTGACATGTTTCGAGTACTGCTGCTTGAAATGATTCAAAACCAACAATGTGAATATTGAAAAGTAGCACATCACTTATTAAGGGCATCCCGGATTGCCCTTTGAAAACAATTATCAGTCCGTTACTATTGAGATGCGTTTGGCTGGATGAACATCAGTAGGTCTTGAAAAACCATACACTCTATTTCAGTAAAGTTCAGAGGGAACGTGCAAACGGGTGGGTGAGGATGAGGTACGCTGGTGTTAACAAGTAGGGTGAACTGCATTCTGGGTGTCTTTTCACATTGCGTGACCTTGAGACGGCCTCGTTCCATTCTCAACCTATCAGTGAGAGCACAGAACAAAGTGCTGCTGGGGGAAAAGTCTGGCATCGACACCACACATTACAGGAGCACACACTCCACAGCCACAGAGCGAGGAAGTCATTTTTACTCTCATCCACCATTTCATAGAAGAAGAACAACATGAGATCTATTGAGAATTACCCATAATTAATAGGCCTCTGGATTGCTTGCCTTAGCCGCATTTGCTAGTGGCACATGAACTGATGACTGCTGTCTGGTGCTCTGTGCGTCCCAAGTGGGCTCAGGGGAAATGAAATGGGCTGACACGCTTTTCCACGGTCATTTGTCTTGATGCAAAAGAGCAAACAAAGCCTTGACACTGGGCCCGGGTGACGAGAGAGAACAATGAGGGGGGGGGGGGGGGAACCTAAAATTCACATTTGTCATTCAAGGGAGAAAATGCACATGGCCGCTTTGAATCAGGTTCCCGTGGTGGAAGTTTAAAGCGAAAGGCAACATCTCACTGATGCCAAACTCTGTTGCGAAACAAAATACAGCACTGAGGTTGCTGCTCAACTAGCCTACAAGAAGTGCAAAGTCTTCATTGTCGACAAGGTTCACTCTTGAACATACACATCTCTCCTCTCTCGCCCAAAGTACTAAAAACCCACATCCAGCATCCGCTGCCTTAATTTATGCAATGTGAACTCTTCCCAGTACCTAAATCTAAATTAAATTCAGCCCCCTAATTGTCAATGGGGAATAATTAATAATTATATGTAACTTTTAGAAATTGAGTTCTAGGAAATTATACAAACATATCTATAAGCAAGCAGAACATATTTACTGTTTCAGAGTGCAAAAAAAAATGGGAATAAGATGTATAGTTTGTCTGCTTGACCAAGAAAGGTCTGCAGAACCAAGTTCACTTAAGGTACTGCGAGCAAGAAAAAAGAAACAGGGAAAAAAAGATTTGCAGAAACGGGGAAAAATTGGATGCACATGAGAGGGATTAACGGTCCTGCGTGTCTAATAAATCTGTCCATCGCAACCACACTTGCAGTCTTTACCGCTGCAGAATTCACCTAGCATGACCTCGGCCGAAAAAGAAACATCCATTTGTTGTTAATATGCTTTCTCCAGCTGCTGTTCTAAGACGAATTACACAGCCTCACCTAAAACAAAGGATAAGATATGCAACAACACAGCAATGGCTACTGGGCACTCATTGGAGAGAGCTGGTTTGACGGAACAATCAATCACAGCACTGATCTCGACAGGCCTACTAGCTGGTCCTTCTGCACATGACGGACTTCCATTAAGGGTATCAACTGTCCAACACGCTGCCTCTGGGAGGGTAGTGTCAATGCATTGCTTTATAAAGGAAAACTTGTGGGCTGAAACATTTGCTGTTATTTTTATCTAGAGCGAGCAATTCTATTTACAGTCACAATATGATCCACTGTGAAATTAAGTCTCGACTTTGGCCCTTTTTCAAAGATGGCCCATATCAATTTCTCCACCAGTCTCGCACTAGATGTCACCCCCCTTCTCAATCTCAGATCAGTCTGTAAACTTAAAAATAAAGAGACGGAAACATGTTTCAGTCACCACTGGCCCTTGATGACACTGTAGAACTTACTGAAACATGGTGGCAGTGTAGCACAGAGCGTAAGGAACTGGGCTTGTAACCAAACGGTCATAGGTTCGATTCCCAGGTAGGACACTGCCGTTGTACCCTTGAGCAAGGTACTTAACTTGCATTGCTTCAGTGTGCATCCAGCCGTATAAATGGATACAATGTAAAAATGCTATGTAAAAGTTGTGTAAGTTGCTCTGGATAAGAGCGTCTGCTAAATGCCTGTAATGTAATGTAATGTAAACCTAATGAAGCGAAGCATCATCTGGCCCTTGTAATATTGCCTCTGCAGACAGATAAGCTTCCGTCTAAAGAAATGAGACTCATCATTTTCCTATTCTCTCTTTATACACATCCACACAGGCAATGTGCACAGGGCAATGTACCCCTGGTTATAGTGGGTCATTGTAAACAGAGAACCAAAGAATGAATCTTGGACATGTGCCTGCAAATTCTTCAAGATCATACTGATTATAGTTGGTCATCCGCACTTGAAACCACACAGGCATCTTTGTCTCACATCCAATATCGGGTTGTTGTTGTTGGTTTGTACTGTGTTGTTTGAACTGTATGTGTTAACTAAGCAATTACACAACTTATGCGTTTGTCTCATGCCACCTTCCACCGAAGTAGGCTACTGATTTCTTTTCTTTTGTTCTGTGAACGACGTGTAATGAAGGATGACCACTTTCTCAGTTATAGGGCATTTTTCTCTGAATGCACTATAACTGGATTTTCACCAAATGTACTGACCTCCATTTTACAGGAGGAAAAAAATAAAAATAAATCAGGGGAACCATGTTCCTGCCAAAGGATGAATGCTGATCAATGTTAACAACTGAGCAACAACAAATTACTAAAATCACCAATTAGCTCGCTTACATCTTCCAACCACATATTCAAAGGCAACATTTTTATAGCAAAAATAAACTGTCTGAGCCCAATTCAAAAAGAGAGTCCCTTTATGGCACTTACCAGGAGTCCTCACATCTCAATCCCAATCAGGCAGTAGGCCTCCATAAATCATCTATTAAAACAACAGCAAACTGACAAACTAAAGCAAATATTTGAATTACATCACACTGCGTTACAATGCACTGTATTGTTACAATTACAGAAAGTATAGCAAAACCTCTGGGTTATGAGATAATGAACAAAAATAGTCATTAAATGGATGATATTCCTCAGAAGCCCCATTAACAGAAACAATCATAGCTGTGTGTAGGTAATGGGACTCATCAGCCTGAAAGATTTGTCAAATCTTTGCTAAACTGGGAAAGTAGCAGCCTACATGGAGCACCACTGATTTGTGTGCTGGGGTAGGTGGAGCCCTTTCCAATTTACACTTGGGGAAACAAATTCTCTACACAGAAGCAGTTCACACAACAGGGCTGCACTTGCTTCATCAGCTCATCAGACTGACACATTTGTTTTGTGGGAAAAGCAAAACAAAGAATGGTGAGAGATCGAAATGAGAAAAAAAACATTGTATAACAGACCTGAGTCTTTGTTCTTCTCTGACAAAAAATAACCGATTTCCTAATGAACTGGCAGCCCACCTCATATAGAATTATTTTTTCTGTGTACTACAGAAAGATTAAAGCCTCTCCCTCTTCACTAACACCTGCAATTACGCTGCAGTAGGTCTGAAGCCGACCTTAAACACAGCCAGAATTTCTAAACGGGCGAGATGCCGCACAGCAGCTGATTTGGTTCAAAGGTTCGAGTACACTCACATTTTGCAGGCAGCCTAAAAAAAGCCATTAACTCCCCCTTTCGAACAGCAGCTCTGCTGGTCACGGGGTTCACAGCAGTGGCGCTCGGACGAAGAGGCCCACGCCGCAGAGCCAGGCGGGCGAACGCGGGGGGCGACATAGCTCAGGAGGTAAGAGCGCTTGTCTGGCAGTCGGAGGGTTGCCGGTTCGATCCCCCGCCCTGGGCATGTCGAAGTGTCCCTGAGCAAGAAACCTAACCTCTAATTGCTCTGGTGAATGCGAGGCATCAATTGTAAAGCGCTTTGGATAAAAGCGCTATATAAATGCAGTCCATTTTATTTTATTTTTTTTACACGCGGCCTGTTTGTCAGTTCGGGGGGTCCGTACTCACTGTTGACGGCGACCCACTCGTTGAGGTCCTCGCCGTCGGGCAGCATGACGGCCATGCGCAGGTTCCCGCTCCCCAGCGTGGCCTCCGCGTGCTTGAGCAGCTCGTACTGGTGAGAGCCTTCCGGAATGTTCTTCTTCGGCTTGAACGTCTTCGACGAGCGACTCCCACTGCGGGACAGCAAGGAGAGACAACGCGACCAGTGATTTATATGCACGCATTCCCTCAAGCGGCACTGGGTACACCTTTCACAATGAAACGTATAAAGACACAGAAAGCAGAACCGATACTACAATCAAATTATTTGTGTGCTCACCTAATTGTTGACACTGGAAACAACATTAAATTTGTTAGAATACCAGGTTAGAATATCAAATTCTCAAGTCTCACCAACATAAGACTTTCTTGAATGATACAAAAAAAAACCAGCAATTTAGTAAGAAGTGGGGAAAACTACTATCAACAGTTGGGATTCATTAGGATTCAACTCTTGCTGTAACCATCAGCAAAGTACCAGTTAATCAGACTGAGTAGCTACAAGCCATATAAAACTTTTAATTTGTTTGACTTTTGGCTCGTTACCGTTAGGTGACTTACAGCAAGCCCAGTACCTTCATGTTCAGCGTGAACCTTGTGTGCACTCATGCTTTACCCGTGTGCACGTGTGGATCAACCCTTTCTGAGTGTGACTCCGGCTATTAGACACACCTTAAAAGCTACATTCCGCAGATCATGACTTTTCATGTTCCAATCTTTGTTCAAAGCTTTTCTTGAGCCGGGAATTTCATAACGCATCGTCCTGTGCCACAGCCAAACTATTCTTCTCAGCAAACGGAGCTGCTGCAGGGGCTGGCTTCCAGACGAGTCCGTGCAGGTAACGTGACATTTAAACGCACCGCGGAACAAACGCATGGAAACTGCGAGGCAGGCTGTTTCCACATTCAGGCGTGAACTTGCAGGGCTGCTGTTACGACCGTGCGAGCACAGAATACGTACTACATAAGACTAAATACTTAGCAGCTGCTGCTAACAAATATGACCCACAACAATACACATATTTAAATGAATGCATTTTAATGCAATCACATCCATGTATCTGATACCGATATTGTCCAGCCAATCAGCAAAGAATAAAAATTAATTTACCAATGAATACCATAAATAAAAATCACTTAATGCGTTAAGGAGTTTGATTGTACAGGAACAATGGGTTGAATCCATTGAAGCGTTGAAGCTGGCTTTTAATGTTTATTTTGGTTATGTTATTTTTTTAAAGTTCAAATCAAGAAATAAATGCTTAAATAAAATAGGTAAATTTCCATCCCATGGCCCATCCCACCACAAGCACATCAGATGCTGGCCCAGCTTCAACTGCTGTGCAAAATCAACCATCCACATTCAAGGCCAGACCTGAGTACTTTCGGTGCTTGTAGGTCTGACAGTCAAAATCAGTCGATGTGGTGGCTCTTCAACAAAAACAGATATTCTGAAGGGACTCCTTAATTCCTTACATGATTTGACAGGGGAGCAACACCATCCTCTTTCCCCAGGATACAAGATAGGATTGCGTGCGTGCGTGCGTGTGCACGTGCGTCTGTACTATGCACACAATACTACTATGTGCATCCACTCCTGACTGAATTCGCCATCGCAGCTTAATGTGCCACAGAACTAGGAAACCGATCAGCGACGTCATAGCATCGAACAAGCCCACAGTTTACCAGTAACTTTATAGCAGTGCAAAGGGATCACCTTACAAGCCGGGCGTGACCCTACATATGCAGGTGGGCATCACCCCGTCCTCTCCTTTGTCACCGTGTGACCGAAGTGCACCTGGGCCCGACCTCGGCATCTGATGGAGACTGCACACTGTAAGCTAACGGAGGCCTGTCCCCTCTGCTGATTAAAGCGGCCCATCAATCACAGCCGCCGCCCCCCCGTCACACCTGCTGCTGCCACTGCCCTTTAATCCTCTCACAGGGCCGCAGATGCTGCATAATATCTCACTTACTCATGCAGCATGGGACGAGCACGTTGCCGGGGCGACACGTGACATAATGAGGGAGACAGAAGGTTGCAGGGGTCTACCCTCTCGTCTGAATTATTACATTAAGACCTCAGTCAGGGAGAAGGTTACTCAGATCAAAAGGATGATTTATAATACACAATCATGAATGGGAAATTCATTTCAAGCAGACCATAATAATCATGTCTATAGTTTTATAGACACAGCACAGCAGTAAGTAACACTCCTGGTGAATACAATAAAAGACATGAAATGAAACATTAGGTTGGTCACCAGCATAACCAAGTCTGCACCAGAGTATTCAATAAAACGCGTGCCATGTTTTGCTAAGAAGCCTGGTCACATACAGAAAGTATCGCACACACGTTTGCCTTAACAGAAGCCTTGAACGCACTGCAGCAGAGTCTGAGCTTAGATATAAAACAAGTATAAACAATTACCTCTTTATGAGTCACGGAATATCTCCCTGGAGGAGTGCGAGGATAGTACACTGTCAGAGGATCAAGTCCGAGCTATTTAGGAAAAAATAAACGCTACTCATTATGTTAACTTCATGAACTGCAGCAAAGCTGCTTTTAAACATTTAATTCAAATATTTTATATGGAGCAGAAATTAATGATAAAAGAGCACTGCCCTCCCATAATATTATGGGAAGAAAGTGTGAGTGGTCCTCCTTTACGAGATACAGACAAAATACTTCACCAGGGTGTAACCACAATTAGTCCTTCAGGTAATAATAATAATAATAGGCCGAATGAGCCATGTCTAGTCCATGTTCTTGGCTTGCTGCAATATAGGAGAGTAACCGTGTTTGACTTTCACATGGTACACTGATGCCACAATTCATGTTTTCACTTTAAAAGGACATTTTACCTTGCTTTCTGTTTAAGGCTACGGTAGACTCATAATAATTTAGTTTTGCAACCAAAATATTATAATATTAATAGTCCAGTATGGTAGCATTTAGCTACATTTACGAAGTGATCCAAGTGTTGTTAGTGCATTGTTGAGAAATGCGTTGGACCATTGTATTTTAGGCATGGAAAGGTAACGTTACAGATTAAACGCACAAGAGAAAGGAATACGTGTAATTTGGAACAGTGCATCCGATAATCAATCTGAAGCCGGTAGCGCATCCTAGCGAGGTAGCAAGTTAGCAGGCTAAACTCCACAACTGTTCAGAAAAACTGATGGAACTTGCCCTCGACACTTTCAGTATTCACCCTTCTGATCAATATTCGTCCGAGTATCGATTAAGCTAGCTTCTTAGATAGCTAGCATCATGAACCAACAGAGAACACTGTCGTGACAAACACAAATTCGATGGCCAACTGAATTAGCAGATT
The DNA here is from genome assembly GCF_018555375.3 of Anguilla rostrata. Lineage (NCBI taxonomy): Eukaryota > Metazoa > Chordata > Actinopteri > Anguilliformes > Anguillidae > Anguilla > Anguilla rostrata. The sequence goes on along the minus strand of NC_057946.1, from coordinate 6,056,517 downwards.
ACCGTCTGCTTCTGATATTAAATGTGAAGCCACTTGCTATAATTTGCGATCCATACCAGTTAGTCTAACTCACTAGTTAACAGCGAACGTTAGCTAGCTAGCTAGAAGCGAAAGCTAGCTGCTAAACTGTTTCACTCTAGAAGTGTGATAACATTTTACGTGTAGTTAGCACTGGCTAGGTCAAATTACCAGTACCACGTACTTATTATAATACATGGCATACTGCCGAACCGAAGTCATTCGTTATCCGAGATTTTACCTTCACTGTCACACAAGTGACACATAGTGTTATATTGCAGACAAACACTCGCGGATGATAGCCATCCAGCTTGAAGCAAGAAATTGAACTTGACACAACCCTGTTTGCAGCAATACTTACAACAAAAAGCTCATTTTGCAACGTGAAAAAGGATCTCCAAGAACACAAGAATGATTCGTATTGTGACTCCAAATGTATGTCCAAAACGGGAGCAGCAGTTAAGACGATAATTTAACAGCAGTCACAACAAAAAACAAAGAACAGCACACGCTCACACACAGCACTCTCCGCCGAGTCTTGACGGCTAATGCCAAACTTCTTCTTCCTGTTAAGTCTCAGCTGTCTCGAACCTCGCGATACAAAAATCGTGCATATGACGTCATGGTACCCACAATTGAGCCCGCCTACTGACAAATCCATATATAACTTGTGTTGGGTAGGCCTGTTGTTCACACCCTAGGCGATGAGCGACCTAAATTATTGAAATTGGTGAATATTACCTGCGCCAGAATAGTACATGGTAGTAGTCAATGCAGGATAGCCATGTGATTCACTGGTCTCAATCACATTTGTTAGAGAAAAGCTAGTTACAGAGGGAGCGATCTCTTTTTTGGTGGAACGGTGCAATAAGATCTTCTGCAGTTATTTCATGTTTTATTGCCCTGGGACTTCACTACCGAACAGTTGTATTCTTGGTAACTATTTTGACGACTGAATCGTTTTTCTCATTTCAAACAGTAGTTGTAATGGTGGTCATAATTCGTGACCCTCGAAGCAAATAGTTGTTTTCGTACATAAATTGGGTGATCGTAAGAATAGCACGGGTTCAGATCTGTTTATGTGGCAGCAAATATTTTAGTCATACATACAGTACATATATTACTTTCACCAAGATATCTATTATGATCATATCATCTATGGGTGCATCAGTCTTCAAAAAACTTTAAAATGGATTCAGCGGGATATTATTAGCTGTTTCCACTGAAATCTGTGTCTAAAGGTATATAAAATAAATAGATATTGATTTATACAATTGAAAAATATAACAATATCAATTCATTTTGCATTAGTTAAATTGATAAATGTAAAATAGTGCCTATGTATGAAATAGCAAGGAGTATATTAAACTGAATTTTGAGTGGAGTTGATGGCATTTTACATGCAGACACTGCAGACTACATCCTTTCAGTAGACATAAACTATAAGCCACACTGATTATGGTTCAAAATGTATAATTCCACACAACCATGACTTCCGACAAATTCTTTTTTTATTTATTTCTGATTTGACATACTTATTGGGCATGATTTCTGTAGCTGCTTGTAGCTCCTCTTCTTCCTCTTCTTCTTAATCATAATCATAATCAGAATGATAACCATAATAATAAAAATACAAAGACATACAAACTCAGTTTTTGATCACCAGTCAGGTTTACAATGGCTGAAATAAGGGCATTAGGGGGGTTTGTGGTCTAAAGCAATACTTCAAGCAACTTCAAAGCAGCTTGTGTAGTAGGGTTATACCAGTTACAGATGTTATGCTGCAGTTTTACATATGTATATAACCACTATACATGTAGGTTATTTGTGGTTAGAACAATTTTATATGATTCATGCGACCTCAGACTAGTGGTCAAGGAAAGAAGAACCAGCACAATATAAAACTTATATTTACATATATAATATGGAAGCTGCAGCCCCTGGAAATATAACACTGCTGTACAAGTTCATTTGGTGCTGCTTTAAATTCATTTTTATGCTTCAGACCATGAATTCCTAAATGCCCACATGTCAGTCATTGTCTCAACCATAATATATTTATGCTGTTTCAGATTATGACATAAAAACATTAAGTAAAAAATAAATTAAAAAAACACTACATTTTGACAAAGGACATCAATCCAAGCTAACAATACTGATATTTCATAATTCATAGAATTCGATGTTTGTTTGTCATGATTAATTTTTAGATTGACAGTAGACTGGCTTGGCAGTTTACATCATGATTGTGGTTTAGAACAGGAATGCGTATCCACTGCTTGCTTGCTTATGACAGTTACTGATGTTTTTTTGTAACAGTGCGTTACACAGAACCTAAAATATTAAATGATAATTCTGAACATCTTCCAAATAATGAAGAAACTGAACGAGTACGTATTTAATGTGTGTTTAAGCAGCATTAGTGATGGCAGAAGACCATGAACCGAAACAACCAAGCTTCCTTTTTTGTAAATAAAAAGTAATTTATATTGTAGAGTATTTAATATAACAATGGAGGATTACTACAAGAACATCAGATTGTACTATCAGTCCTACTTATTTAACGTACACTGGAGTCATTGTCAGCATAATGTGTGCTACTTACAGTCACTAACATACACATGACATCACATATCCTTAAGAGATGAGTACTTACCTGATATGGTCCAGAGATTGGGTTATAAGCAGGCTTGTGTAATTTGAAACCAGAAAGAAAGTGCTCTCAATCTATGTCTGATATGCTGTGGGATTTTTGCTATGGGATTTAAGTGATACATTTGTTTGGGGTGAGTGAACCAATGAATTGTGTCTGGTAATATTCTATCTCCTCCGTGTGCTTTCAGTAAACTGTAAGGATGTAAGGAACTTAAAACAAACATACTGTATGTTGTACGTGTTCTACAGACAGAATATATAAGTTGGATATCATGCAATGGGAAATGTTGTTTGTTAAAAAAGATACATGTTTTCCATGTGGTGCAACTGATTGTTGTTGAATTGTTATTTGCAGCAGCCAACTGATCTCCAAGACGATCTCCAAGTGTGGCAGACAGGCAGTGCATAAAAAAAATACCTTTTTGCTGTGCGGTGGACCAAAAACAAGCCACACCTTCCAGATACAAAATAAGGAACATCAACATGGCATTCTATTCATATTCATAAAGTTTATATACGTACATACATGCATACAAACAAACAAACATACAAACATACATATGCATTTGATTCACTTTTGTTATGACCGAGTCTGATTAACATTAAACTAAAAGTCTGCAGTGTTTCTATCTACTGTTGCTTGTGGTTACTCTTGTTATTTGTAATTAGAATTGCTTGCCATTGTGATCTTACAAGTTGCTTTCAACAAACACCTTCCAAAAAAGTAAATGTAATGGCACGCATTAGAAATGAGTCCTGTACCTTAGTCACAGGCAGCCAGCTGCTCATGGTTGTCCAGTACCTGTTACAATACTTTACAATACTTTGTTTTTTTACAATACAATACTTTAAATACAATACAATAAAGTATTGTATTGTACCTGTTCTGTTTCTCTCAGGGTGTGAGTTCACAGGTGCTTCCTACCTCTGCCTTTTCAGTCGTTCCACTTCCATCACCAGACTCTTGCCTTCAAACTCCTGCCTGAACTGCCCTTTATTGTTGGCAGAGAGGCTTCCACCCTGCTGTGCCTCTCACGATTAGGTTTTGAGCCGGGGTGAACTTGTGGTAAAAACAAAAGCGAATGGGAGATAGGGAGGGACCCCATTTCAATGGAAAAACAGAAAAGAGAACTTAAATTGGCAGATCAAGAAGGGGTGAAATGTAAAGGGTGAAATTAATGAAAGGGATTTAAAGACGGTGAACCAGGCCATTTGTTTCATGTTTTATTATGCTATTTCACTACAGTTTACATTGAAGTTAAATAAACATACATTTTCCACTTTTCCTTTAAGCTATAAGTACACTATCAGCCCAGCCATGACTTTCATAAGAACAATTAACCTTACTTATTCATTTGGATTGCTTAAGTTAATGTGCTGCAACTATATAGATTCTTGAGTTTTGAATTGCATGTTTCATTCACCTGTTCCTACTCATATGAGTTAACAATGTAATTTAGGCACGATTGACCAGCAGATAGGAAAAAAGCAAAACCTGAATTAGTAATTTTATTATAACTGGTTATATGTCTCCACACAATGCTCCAACTGATTTCTAGCTGACAAAATGTAAACAAAAACCTGTCTAATAAAACAAACTAACAAAATAAGCAGCCTTTAAATATGTAAATATTAAATTTGCAGAGAAAAGGAAATAGTAAACAGACATACATGTTTTTTGCAAAAAAAAGTTAAAACATTAAACAGCTAATTGGAAAAGAAGCATTTAAAATTGTTCCCAACTGCTAAGTATTACAACATATTTTTGGCGTTACTGTTCACTCAAATTTATTGAGCTTTAAATGATCTTAATTATATACTGCAAAGTTCACTTTTAAGCTTTGCTGAAACCGACTGTTTCACCAGAAAAAAAACTATGGAATTTTGGGGTTCAAACGAACTATTTCCAAACCACAACACATTATCTTTTTATGTAAATTGGGCTTCAGATCATGCCATATGCACATATCACACCAGCAAATTGTGTGTCCTTCGTGAAAATATTATTTCCTGGGTGCACTACAAACATCTCTGCTGAAGCAAACTACCAGAATAAACTGCCGTGGAAGGGTCATGCTGAAACATGTGCTTGTGTTTCTACATTTCTTTAAACCCAAGAACCGAGTCAGTAGTTGCGGTTTTGTCCTTATTTTTTTTTTTTATAAAGACAGGGAGTGGGCACTCACATTCTGTTTGCTGAGCTACCGTCCGTCTTACAGTGAGGCATTTAGAGAAGGCAAGGTTTCATGGAGCAACTTGGCAGCGCAAGACGGCCCCGTTTCTACACTCCACTAGCCACGTCCGGTGTAGCAGAAGCGGACGCAGACACATCGTAGGGGATTGGCTCAAGGCTAAATTGTTCTCCAGCAAACGCATTCGTTCCTAGTATTCCACTGCGTTTCTCCCTCAGCCAACAGTACTTCTCTCACAGCAGGAGGAAGAACAAAAACAGGCAAAGGGCTGAGCTTCCACTACTCAAAGCAGGTGCAAAGGCACCGCAATCTCAAGAGGCTTGCGGAAAAAGGACTCATAAAAGAAAACGGATGGATGTAAAACCTGTAAATCAATGTCCTAACTTTGTCATGATCTATATTACACAATAATTTATAATCAAAGTCAACATCAGATTTAGGAAAATTTAAATGGTTTTTGTGGCCTAATGCTGCTTCTGAAGGATTTTTCCTGCTGCAGAATTAAGGCTTCTGGCCTGTTTCACCATGTCTTTTTCACTGGTCATAAAATGAGAGAAATGGAGTGATGGGAAGAAAGAAAATGGAGTGACAGAGCAAAATAATGAGGAGAAGAAGAGGGAGAAAACAGTTAATACAGGTAAGAGAACGCGGTTCCAATCTTCGGGCAGGGTGGAAAAGTCACAGGAATCCCAACAACAGAAAAAACAGAGAAAGCTCACAGCTTTGGATTACACGGCTGTATCATTGTTACAAAGTTATGAAGACAACATTGTGTTCTATCAACAGGCAGAGAAGGTTTACCTTCAAATCAACAGATATATATATATATATATTTTTTTTAAAGAAGACCTAATTTATTTAACAAAACACAACCAATGCACTATGTGCCTCTGTCATTGTTTACAGTATACAGTGATATCACAGAGATACATAGTGTCTTTGGCATTTTGTTAAATTAAGGAGAAAACAGTGTGCAATCCTCTGTCTTTTGAACGTCTACCTCCTGTGGATCTTCACCATGTTAACAAATGGATTTGTCTTTTCGTTCACAAGTAACCTGATCATAAATGAAAACGAATGAACTCGCATGAACGGAAAGCCAAATTTAACAATGAAAATCCACACTTAATCTATAACATTATGGACTGTATCTTCAAGTGCTTGTTTAGGGTTACAGTTTTTCTTTCGGCTTGACAGAAAAGTCAACAGGGCCGAGATAAGCTCCTACCTCTGCTCCAGCTGTTTAATTGTTGCTGCGATCTGGTTTGCCTTCTCGTCCACGCGGCTGACGATTTCAATCTTCTGTTTCGTGGACGAATCAGAGCTCTGATTATACACAACACATAGAGTAACAATGGAAGCTTTGTCTGTCGCAAAAAGCTTGCTAAGAACTGTCTTCAGGAATATATTGTCAAAGCATATCATATCACATTACAGTACATACATAATCATGAATCGTGACATTTTGAATGGAAAAAACCCCTAATCCTTGTTTAAAAATAGTCATATTATGAGGGATTAATGTTCTATTTGATTAAAATATTTAATACATATCACATACCCAAAAACAATATATGTGCACACCAGAATCTTCATAGAGACAAGCCATTTTTACAAAGGAGAGATTAGCAGTGAAGAAGGAAAATTTCTTCTTTTTTCAGTGTACAAGAGAGGCCACAAGAGGGCGACCATGAGCTTTCATTTAGTCTCAGCTGGGAGGAGGCTCTGCTGAGCTGAGCAGTGTGGTTTGCAGAGGGCGGCACCTCCACCAGAAGGCGGGTGCGCTCCAGTTACTGTAGTACCTGTGATTTGTGGCAGAGCTCTTGGTTGAGTGTCCGCAGATCTTCCAGCTGTTGCCTGAGTGCCTGCAGAGCATCTTGCTTCTCACAGATGTCCTTCTCCATAAACTTCATGGACTGCTCCATCTCCTGCTTCACACCAGTCTGCATCTCCACATCCTTCTCCACATCCTGCTGAAGAAAAAAACATGTTCAATCTCTGAAGCACAGTCCACGAGTCTAACAACCCACAGAGCATCAGTATATAATGAAAGCCTTACCATATTTATTTGTATTTAAACTACAGGAATTCTTAATTGTGTCAAAATACAACCTTTCCAAATGTTAGCACTTGCATAAATTCAAATGAAGCTTGGAGCAATTTTATTTCTTGAGCCAGTTTCAACAGAGAGACCAAAACAGAAAGACCAAAAATAAGTTAACAACAAAATCAATTTCAAACCCACATATACACATGAAAGAGAAACAGACCGAATGCTGAGCTTCATCCCTGATCTGTTTCCGAGCCTCTCCTGGAACCTGTCCATCTGCACTCCCATCTGCTTTCAATACCTACACACACACACACACACATACACACACACGCACGCATGCACACACACACACACACACCATAACGAAATGAATCACCATCAAAATCTGAAATGAAGCAATACTTCTAGAACCTCCATCCCACTGAGTCACAAGCACAATACTAACTGTCTAAACTTCATAATCACATCTGGTTTCCCCAGGAACTTTCAGATTATGGCAGAACTGTACACAGATAAGTATGAAAGTGTTTAACATGAATGACCATTCACATACCACCAGGCAAGAATATGTCTTTGCTCATGAGGCACAATATTTAAATCCTATGACATTTTATTCCTGCTTTTATAGCTGCAGTTTATGATATGAAACTATAAGGAAATGCAGAAACCTTGCGGCTGGTCTCCAGTAGGTAAGAACTCTCCTCTTTCACACGTTCAACATCTTCCTGCAACGTTATAATCCGGTTGTTTGCAACAGCAAGCTAAAAAAAAAAAGGCAAAACCCACAGGTATATTATAAATAAACACTTGCCATTAAAAGCAGGAATTTGATAAATCTGTATACCAGCAAATTATATATTTAGTACAATATATAAGTGTACTATATAAAGATACACACAAGCATACATAAACTAACTCTGAATACATACATAATGAAAATTTTAGTTGTCTGAATGACTTCCAGATGCATTACATCTCAGTGATTCTTCTGAATACAGTGTATGCACATAAACCCACCTCTTCTGTTAACTTTGTATTTGACTTTTCTAGTGCATCAACTTTTGCTTGGAGATTATTCACTGAGGCACTGTTGAGTAAAATGAACAAGAACTGGACTGAATAGATGAGTAAATTGAGGAGAAGGAGCATCAGATGTTTCTGACATCAATGGCAAATTGTTCTAAAGGAAATTAAAATACCTCAAATGTCTGTTAAGTTCCTCAACATAATTCTTCTGGTCAAGTATTGCCGTGATCTGTCCATCACTGCAAAACGAGGGAGAAAATGGTTCCAAAACTCTGGCAGGAGAAAAAACTGGATCCCTGTGGACTTACTGTTGAGCGACATTATGAACAGACAAGTTTGATCCATGTGCACTTATAGCAACACGTGAACAGTACATTGGATCGACAATGGACTTAAAGCAATCTGTCACGAGACAAACTGGATCTACGGTGACTAAGAGCAGCCTAGAAATAAACAAACTTGATTCACATGGGCTTAAAGCAACCCATAAAGAGACAAACTGGATCCCTATAAACTTACCCCTCTGTGCTTTTACTGCTGTGGCCCCCATCCTTTAAATACATGGAGAAATCGATAACTCCAACCTAGAAGGAAATGTGCAAAGGCTGATGAGAGCAAAGACTGAATACACACAACAACCAAAAATCTTCAGGAAAACAGCTCACCTAAACAGAGTCAGCTTTGTGGCTAAAGAACTGAGACTTAATTTTCATCCAAAAAACAGGGCAAATTTCACCTTCAGAGCAGTATTAATAATGTGTTTCTCTGTTTAGGAGATTGAAACCTTCTTGCACAGAAATATATTGCAAACTGTAGTTGTACATTTGCATTCTTTATCGAAATAGCTAGCATTATTCAAAATACAACCCCAGGGCACCCAAGACATTAGCATCATTCACAGTGAAGGAGCGATAGTGAGAGATTTTTAGGCGAATCACTGATAATTACCGCTCAAAAGCTATAGTATCAGATGGAATCATAGTGAAAATTAGGCTAAAATCACCTGAGAATCCAGGTCTTCTCCCTTCATACACAGGTTGGCATCAATAACGTTCAAACCCACTAACAGCCCGGCAATCACAGCACCCTCCTCCTCCATCATCAACGCATTTGGCTCATAGAACTCACTGAAGAGAAAAGAAATCAAATAAACACATCTAAGACATTTTGAGGTGGATTATTTCTGATGTCTCTCATTATGCACAATGCAACTAATACCAGAATGTCTGATACGGTTTCCAGCAGTACAGCTGCAGTGCCAGGAAGTAATTCGGCATGTACCTGAGCAGGTCCTTTCTGTTGATTAGGGTCTTCATGTAATCTGACAATTTCTTTTGCATCAAGGCAAGGCGAAGCCAGGCTCTTCCTCGCCCTATTGGTGTTCTACACGGGGAAACAGTATATTTAGATAACCATTCCAGACATACACTGAAAAATAAAGTGTATTATTTGTAGAATATGGCATCACCAAATCTATTAGCTTTGCTTACTTGAGCCCAGGGAGGTCCTTCACACTGGCTGTGATTTCACCTGCTTCGGGGGTTAACTTTTCCACCAGCTCCAAAGGACCCCAGAAGGACTTATTCTGTCCAAGGAAGGTCTTCTTGGCTGAATGTAAAGTGTAGCTCAGTCATTGGAAATGTATACACAGCTATATACACTGACAAATATCCTTTAACATGTGCTACTGGATGAAAATGCAGGACCTAAACATTACAATTACTGTGTTCCAATGACGTGATTTCTAGTTTTTTTCTGGTTCACTTAATCTCCACCTTTGGTATGACATTTGAAAAATATAAAAATAATATTTTCACATTTGAGGTTAAGAGCTGAAAACCTTAGCTTGTCTGGAACACGATAGACAAGATGAGCCTATTTTCCTCAGTAAAACACAATTTTGAGTTCACAGCACTCATAGTACTGTTTCGTTGTTCCATAAAACAAGTGTATTGTAACACAGAAGAATAAATTAAATCTGATTCTCACGTGCAAAATATGCTGTGAATAAATGGCTGAAACAACATACATTTTAGGCCATGTTTTAGACAATGTTCCATCACAACAAAGAACTGTTGGAGGGGAGCGTAGTCCGAGTCGAGGGTTCGCCCCAAGTTGAGAGCAGACTCGATCAGTCCCTTTATGCTCAACTTGGCCATGTTCATCAGGTTGAGCCGCTCAATAGTGATGGGGTCCTTGGGGTCTAAAAAGAGAAGGGAGATGATTACTGGCCAGGCGTGAAATGATCGTCCTGCCACTGGCATTCGTGTCGAATACGCAGTCAAATACACAGGCAATAACATGAAAGCTGCATGGAATGTTGCACTGTATCGCTTACAAGCAATGTTCTTCTGTAAAAGGAGAATATACTCATGTTTCAATGTTTAAAAAAAAAAAAAATGAATAGGAAAATTGAAAACAACTGTAAAATGTTAAGAATGCAAAAAATATTTCAGAATGCTTATGTACCGCAAAAATAAAAAATATAGAATGTCTGTTTATGGTTCACATGTTAATGGTTAGCAAGACTTTTTGCCACAAAATATATACTTTAGAAAGGATACTGCTTTCTGTCTTAAAACACTGGGAAGTAAAGCAGAAGAGGATACTTTTAAAACTATCAACACATATGAATAATGCACATCTAAAAGCATATATCAAAGCCTGACAGAATCAGTATCATTGGTCTTCAATTTATTATAACAAAACATTGATTGAATGAGCAAATTTCTAATGCTTGTGTGCTATATGCCCAAAGTACACTGTGTGTGTATGTGTGTGTGTGCATTTAACATTGCTGATGTTTCGGTACATCGTCTGTTACATACAGTAACTTTCTCATTTTTTTCCCCCACTGTTCTGCACTACTGGTGTTTAAGGGAACCGTCGAAACCCAAAAAGCTCTCTGGCCACGGACATCCTCAAATCATGCCAATACTGAAAGACATCAAAACCCAGGATCTACATGTGGGGAACTTAACGGTACAGTACAAATCAAATGCAGCAAAAGGTAGTGTGCAGACAAATGAAGACACAGGACACAAGCACAAACTATAAAGGAATGTACCCGGGAGTGATCCAATAATGCTATTGTTCAGGTCACATTCTATTGCTTATGATAACAGTTTAGTACATGATCAGTCTCCCTAAGATCTAAATTACATTTACATACACATGGCATCCTTTCAGAGAAAGAAGGTCACACATATGTACACATTGCATCACTACGGCCTGTAGAAAAAAAACTCCATACAGACCGCATCTGAAATTTCTGAGATATTTTCATTGCCAACCGGACGATAGTATGCAGCATTAGATGCTACATGTCATGACTGCAGTCCAATGAGTTACTCTCAGCGACAAGCCACTAGAATGGCCCGAACAGCAGATCACTGCTTGTTCACAGCTGACACAGGAAGTGGGCAGGAGTCGATGGAAATTTAAAAAATATTATTTGCTTCTTCTCGTACTCGAAAACATGTCAGCAGAGCTCCTATGTGCCGTCACAAAATTCGATGTACTGGTCACGGTTGTCATGCCAAACAAATAAACATACTCAACTAAAAAAGCACTGAAAGAATAAACTGCATATAGTCACCTCCAAAATTATTGGCTCCCTTATTGAAGGTACAGTAAAGAGGATTTTGGCCCCATTTGGACAGTTGCATGATGTATCATCCATGCCATGCTTGATTGTTACCCATACAACATAGCTGGTAACATAACTGGGTGTATAGCACAGTGGGTAAGGAACTGGGCTTGTAACCGAAAGGTTGCAGGTTCGATTCCCGGGTAAGGACACTGCCGTTGTACCCTTGAGCAAGGTACTTTACCTGCATTGCTTCAGTATATATCCAGCTGTATAAATGGATACAATGTAAAATGCTATGTAAAAAAGTTGTGTAAGTCGCTCTGGATAAGAGCGTCTGCTAAATGCCTCTAATGTAATGTAATGTGTTATTGCAGCCCAAGAGAATGCATTTTGCCATTTGCTGTTTTATTAGCAACCAAGAGGATGGTCAAGTGCATTTTCCTCTTAGCAGTCCCTCAACGTGCCTACACTGCCATTATTTGGGAGCACAGAAAGCACGTGGTTGACCACAGACTTGCGGCTGTTAAATTGGTAGACTACCTGGAACACAAAATCAGCAAATGAAAAAAAAAAAAAATTATTTAATTATTCCTGTGGTGGGCATTATATCATGGAAGACCCGTGTCATTGAAAATCACTTCATTAACAAAAAACAGCCACCGACAATTCTTGGATTTGTAGCAGCTCTACTACTATTGCATAAGGGCTGTGCATCTGCTGCATATAAATTTGCAACTGAAACCTACAAACGAAGACTGCTGACCAAAAACTAGACTAAATGAAAAACCATCAGACATGAAATGCCAATTCGGCAACTATTACTTTGGATTTAAACCAAACAAAAAAGGGAAATTGGCAACCAAGTGAAAACAAGGAGAGACTGTCACCAAACGCCACCAATATTGTCACTATCATCTTGAAATTAGACTAGCATGGCTAAACTATTTAAAATTTAGCAGTAACAAAATAAATTCAGCAGAAGAGACCAAACTGCCTGGACATTCATCGTTATTCATCGACATTCATCGCACCCCACCAAACACCTGCTCGACGAACACGCGCTCGACAGAATCTAACAGCCCACCCCCCCCACCCTGCTTGACAGAATCCAACAGCACCACCACCCACTCAGACAGATTTGCTTAGGGCCCCCAAAATCCTAGGGCCGGCCCTGGGTGAATAGTTTGATTGTTTATTGTTTTTCTTTTTCCTTTTTCTGCCTGCACAATTTTCTCACAAAGGCAAGAATGAAGAAAAGTATTGCACATGAATGGGGAGGTGGTAAACAATATAAATATATATATATATATATATATATATATCTGTGTGTGTGTGTGTGTGTACAAGATCAGTGGTGTAAATTTGAGTTTACAAGTTTTCCCAAAACCAACAATAAATATCATCCATTGGCTCAACCCTAATGTATTGTTACATTATTTAGGTAATGGCAATCACATCCAAAAAAATTCCCATGGTTTTAAAAAATATGAATCAAGCAAGATTATCAGCGTGGAAAAGCACAATTTTCACTACAGGCTCACTTTTCATCCTGACAAACCAGAATTCCAGTTCCATGGTTCAGATCAGAGACTAGCCTACCAGGGGTTTATATTTTTGTCACGTGCATGGGTAGCATAACAGAATTACAGTCTGCACTGAAAATATTTCCTCAAAAAACAGGCCTCCAAAAAGAGTTCCTGAAGACATGCATCAACATGTTACCGGGACACAGGGCGTCGCCGTTCACAGTGGGAAAATTTGTTTGACAGCTCTGCCATTGGACGAATTGCCAACTGCAGCAGGGGCACAGCGTGTGGGTGCTCCGAGAGGAAGTGGAAAGGAGACGGTGAAATGCCAAAGAGCCATGCACATCGGATAAGCCCAGAAAAGGGAGGGAGATAGTGATGTCACAGGGGACGATGGCCATGGAAACGCCTGCCCAGCAGACAAGGCCTAGAAATGGCACCGGAGTGGGTGGGCTGAGATGGCAGGAGCTGGGACAGTGATGCTGTGATACGCACCTTCAAACTCATCAAGCATTTGCATTTGCTCCACCAAATCTGTGAAATCCTCCCATGAGTCTTTGCAAGGGGAAATGGAAAGGGGACAAAGAAAAAAGAACAAAGGATAGAATGTCATGCATACCATGGTTGGAAATAAAAGCACCACTAACGAAATTGGGGTAACAAGTGAGGTGGGAATGTTCATTTGTTTGGTTTGTTTTTGTTTGTTTCTTTTTTGGGGGAGGGGGGGGGGGCTGCAGCAATCATTCACAATTATTGTTTAGTCTCTTGTGAAGAACAAGGGGACAACAATATTTGTAGGTTGGCATTTCATATCACAATTCCTATTTATCTGAATTTTCACCTCTGATACTTGTACACTGATTATGAACCTCCTTGTTGTGACACAATTAAGACTCCAGCAACCTCACAATCAAACAGCCAATCCCAATAGGAATAATAATATGTTCAGTTGATCAGAAAATATGCTTACCACTGAACTTATTACTTCTTACTTATTAACACAAACTTTACTTTTTTATTACTATAAAACATGCATTAAAATGCATTTAAATCCTATGGAAAATGTAGAACTACATATTGATCAACATAGCCTAACTAAAGTAATGAAAATGGATGATGCAGTCTGAAGGGACATATTGCGAAAAAAGCCTTTTTTTAACTATTATTTTATTTGTTTTTTTAAATATTATTTTTATTTGTTTTTAATAATATTTTATTACAACGATTCTGGTTTTGCTATTTTGCTATCTTTTTTGATATTTTCTGTAAAGCACTTTGTAAACTTTGTTTAAAAAAACGTGCTACACAGATAAAGTTTATTATTATTATTATTATTATTATTATTATTATTATTATTATACCACCATGTAAAGCTTCTTCTGGTGGTAAAGACTACACAGTTTCAGCCTCAGCCATGCCGCAACACAACCACAACCTTCCGGAAAAAGCTAAACTACTACAGACATTAAGGCGCTATTTTCTGCTTTTCCAGAAAATAGCCCTGAGGTTCTTATGTTGGGGAAAAGGAAAAGGCATCTGGCATATGTACTTTTCCACTCATTAGTAAATCAGCATTGTGAAGGATAATCCAATTTATGCATGCTCATGTCGTGTCAATATAAGTCAGAGGAAATAGAAAGTTAATTTCTATAAATAGTTTTTTTAATGTGCTTTCACACTACACACTACGTTTTTGTGAGTTTCTAATTTCAGCCAAAGATGACACATCAATACAAAAAACAATTATTACAACAAAAATATTTTCAATCTGGGAAAGACTGAATGCACTGTCACTGGGCTTTTGATTTGGATTCTGTTCACATATATATATACACTTATATTTATCACAATCAAATGACATACATTAAACTGGAGGGATACCGCTGCAATGATCTAAACTTCTACTTTTCTGTGCTGAAGAATAACTTCACCCCTTATTAATCAACACACAGGAAAAAAAAAGCTAAATGGTAAAACTGAAAAGATCACAGAATTATGATTATGGCTTTTAACACTAGTGGTCATAAAGGTCACAGTGTTCTAAAGATAATCTAAAAAGGAGGATACCACTTTCTAATGAGGGTTTACTTAGCAATAGCAAAACGATGTTCTGTTATCAAACAAGTGCAGCACAAGAGAGAGGAAAAAATAGCTTGCCTGATGTCTTTGTAATTATGGACTACCATGTCCTCTGCAATTATACAGTGCAATGCAATAGATGACACGTGACTCTGCAGAATTACAATCCTTGGCATTCTTTACTTGTGGTCAAAACAGCTCAAAGGTCTGTCACACAAACCTAACTGCAGGTCTTCTTGTCCTGTGTGTGACAATATCATCAGTTCTTGCCAGTGAACCAATATGCCTTTTCCATGCATATCTCCATATTGCTTTAAGCACAGTATACTTGAGAAAACAGATTTTTAAAAATTTTCAGAGAACTATTTAGATACAATATGAATCAATGCAAATATTTTAAAAAATAAGGCTTACAAGTAGCTACTTATTACTCTGACTGAGTAATTATACAGTGGGCAAAAAATCTAATAAATGTGCCCACTTCCCTTGAATGATGAAAACTCAAATGTTTGGAGGAACAATTTTTAGAAATATTGGATTAAATAAGGAGAAAACCTTTTTGTTAAAGGGAATAAGTGATCATATGGATCATAAAAAGTAAGTATATAGTGACAGGTAGCAGCTTTTCCATTCTTCCATCCATTCACCACTGATTTTCAAAAGCAGTTTTTTATTCCAAGAAAAAAGCATACTTGGAATACTTTGCCGGGAATACTTGATGAAATGCAAGTCTCTGATGAACTTCCTGTAAGGAAACCCCTCAGAAAAGCAGGGTATATTCATCCTCACATAAATGCAATCTTCTAATTACTTAACGATAAAAACATTTTAATCTTAAACATGGCCAGCAAAGTATGTCAAAGCCCACTTACTGAGGCAGAGGCAGAAACACAGGCCACAAAACAAACATGGCGCCTCAGTCAGAGAATACAACCTACTCACGGGCCTTACAAATTTTAGGAATTTTTTAATGAGGCCTGATTGAACTTGCATAATCAAACAATTGTTTCTCACAAATGTCAGCCTCATATATCCCACTTTTTAAAAAAAACTATTTTAAAGGTTGCGACGTGCAAATAAATGAAAAGCTACTCCACCTTGAAGAGCTATAGACAGAACTTGACTATGGATTTTAAAAATATCACATTTCAATATTTTCACTGCCATGCAAATACTTGAATTTATCATATACCTAAAAAATCTTGACCTACAAACAATGTTTTTTTAAATAACTGGGTCAGCCTCCAGCAGTGTTGCCAGGCAGCTGTGCAATTATTCTGACTTAATTCTGTAACAACAAAGCAGTTGACCTTAAACATATTCTGTGAATGTAAATGAATGAGATGTACAAACAGCAAATGTTAAGGGAGTGACATCAATGTTAAGGGTATAATAAACATAGTATTTGAACATTAAGATTTATTTACAAATGTTGGTATGTGAGGGGCACTGCCAAAAAGATGAAGTGTTGCAGACAATAGAAAAAAAGGGAGGAGCTTACATATTGGGCCACAAGGGTCTTATGGAACTGTGGTACTGTGGAACTGGTATCAGGCTTCAAAAATAAAGTCAATTATGAACTGCAACTTGGTACTGGATATTTTTATCCAGGGAGGACTAAGAAAATAGCATTTAGACACCGGAAAATATACACAATTTTTTTTGTGCCGAAGCAATTTCCTGTATTTAGTCAGAATCCAGATTAAATCACATTGCTCTGTTAAATACAGAACACTGAAGTATTTGCAGGAATTGGGTTAAATATGTGAAACTGTGTGTTAAATCTAATTTTAAAACCACACAAAAAAGGCAGCAATAAATCATGCACTCCTTCACTCAAAATACATAATTCTTCATCCTGTCTTCCAAACTAATTCAAACCGCCTATCGACAGCAACCACATCAATAAATATTCTATCTGTGTACATTACCCTTTTCCTTGCTCCGATCAGTGAAAATGTAAATAGCAGTAGCCTTTATTCCAATGAGAAGAAGTTTGTTCCTGGCTCACACATATTAACGATCATAAAAATCATTCGTATTAAAAAGTGGACGCTGGGCGGCATCGATTTTCAGTGCATCCCTGCATCTGAGACACAGTGATGCTGTGGCTAGCGAACCCGGCCTCACCCCTCTCAGCAGCAACACCCAGCACAATGGGAGCACCTACCTTCGTGGGCTGGCTCCGGGTCGGGCGTGAGGGAAATGTCGTTGAGCTCTCGAAGGCAGAGCCATTCCCCGTCCACGGACACCCGAAAGTTGCAGAGGTAAATGGTTTCCCTGGCAGCCTGCGTGATCTTGTCGGTGGTGGGGGTTGGGGCATCGCTCTGAGGCGTCAGATCAGACATGATGACTCAGCTGGTATGACAACAACACAGAAAGCACACAAGTCTCCACAGGGCACAGGACTGGGAAAAGCACCGCAGCTCAGTCTGTAGTCCTCACTCACCAATCACACCAAGCAAACGAGGAGAAAAAAGAGGGCAAAATAAGAACCAACAGGCATTAACCCTAACCCCCCCCCCTCCCAGTGATGCAGCAGGGCTGATGAAAAGATGCTGTTCTTTTTTTTTTTCTCTGCCTCCTCCCTGTCGTACCTCCCACAGATGAGTAAGGGGAAAAGTCGCTGTCTTCACAACAAAGGCTGCCTTGCTTTCACGGCACGCCTTCTGATCCGATCTGAACAGCTAGAGGATTTGGAGACGTTGTGAAAGCCTGGGTGCTGCTGCTGCTGCTGCTGCTGCTGCTGGTGAAATCACAGTCTTCCTCTCCCCTGGTCAGCCTGCTTCATACTAATTGGATTGGCTGTGCGCAGTGCACTGGGTGTAGACCAAAATGGCCGGCTAATGAGCTGTATTGAAGCTCGGTGTCACGTGAGCAGATGGCCTGGGAGAGGGAAAAATTCCCAAGATGCCTTTCTGATGCTGATGCAGGGATAGCTCATCCATCGCTCTTGCATCAGATATATCTCCTGCCAGGCTGTGCGAATCAAAAATCCCGGCATTTCCTAGAGAAATGGCCTATATTTTGATTGCTGCAGTAATGTCTAAGGCTAGGCGAATATAAAGAGACGGTTTTCTGTGAACCAGTTTAAAATAATGATAGCCCATAAATGTCACGTAAAGACATACGTGTCTTTGCGCGACGTTTATGCGCTATCATCACTTTATGAATAAATTATAAATAAAATATTAAGCTCATTATGTCTCATTCTCGATTAACACTTTAAACCGCATAATCACTTTGATTACGGCACGAATTATGTTTCCATTAGCATTAAAAATATTTTTTGCAAGAAAAAAAAACGGTAGACTAAATAAGAATGAACTTTTGGACATAGCTATATTAGCCTACACCCCCCCAATAAAAATACAACAGATAAACCTAAATTTATTTCGCCGTAGACTGCTCCAATAATAACACAGATAAGTTTCACACAGTTTTAAAGTTCTCGCTTGAAACGCTAACCCTCTTCCATAAATTAGATGGTGCGCTGCATCTTCAACATGCTATGTCTCGTTACATTCATGTTAGCTAGTGCTAGCAAAAACACGTGTAGCTACAAACAAACTAATAAGCCTACAACCGTTTTTTACAGTCTCTGCGTACAACCCGTGCAGCGAATATTAGCCCAGCGCCTACACGATAGAACCTTTACTTTGCTGCGATTCTTCGACTGCTGAAACGTTGTTACCAGTCATTAGAACAACAGTTATATACTTCACGTCTTTAAATGTTAATTAATGTTTCGTTGCCTATACGAAATTCAGATGATTTTCTTGTATCGACTTCAACTGAAATGTGACTTTTCGTCTCAGTTACCTAACTGCATGTTACAAATTTTGTTTAATAAAAATCCACTTAATGTGTTTTATTTTTTTAATTATTTAATTGTGTTTTACTGTGGGCCTATGTGTTTTAACAATTATTAGTTATCGGAAAATTCATAGTAACGTTGTAAATATAAGCTAAATTAACGTTAATTGACGAGTTATCTTTGAAAAGCGAACAAGACAGCTGAACGGCTGAAGATTTTTGTAGCATATTAAAACAAAATCGTTTCTATTAATTTAACGGCACGAAATAGTTATGTATGTTTAGTTTGAAGTAATCGAGAAACAATGAAATACATTTTAGACAGCAACTAGTTTACAAAATATTATTAAAACGGCACATCCGTCAAGATGCGTTTTCATTTCTTAAATGCATGGGCCTAGGTATCGGGTGATGAGGAAACAGGGAAAACTAAGGCCGAGAAAAAAATGAACAAAAAGAAATGGTCATGGAAGAGGGGCAAGAAGGCCAAGTCTGCGGAAGAGTCATCTGCGCAGAACATCCAGCTCAGCCGATCAACCAGCCCTTAAAACTGACTGCGCAGAGCATCCAGCCCTTACAGCAAACTGCAAAGTGTAGCTTGCTCTGACAAGCAACTGCACAGAGCAGGGGGCCCTTATAATTGAGCATGCAGAGCAGATGTGTCTAAGAACAGTTGTCATGGGTACAGCTTTTGCATTCCTCATCTTTCACCCTCAGTGTTCTTCAAAAATTATTATTTATCAACTGTATTACATCTGATCAACTGCAACTCTCCAGAGTCTCTTTAGCCTACACTGCTTCATCGCGGACATCAGGAGAGAGGGCTGCTGCAGGCCAAACATTAGGCCTACCACATACTTGCTGAAGTACACTACATTTTCAAAAGTATGTGGACACCCCTTCTAATTAGTGGTTTTGGCTATTTCAGCTATACCCATTGCTAAAAGGTCCATAAAATCAAGCATACAGCCATGCAATCTCCATTGACAAACATTGGCCTTAGAATGGGTCATACTGAAGAGCTCAGTGACTTTCAACGTGGCACTGTCATAGGATGCCACCTTTTCAACAAGTCAGCAGGACAAATTTCTGGCCATAGATCAGAGGTGGGAAAGGGTGGTCTCATAAATTTCTGGCTTTCATGCCAACATCTGCTCAGTTTTAATGTAACAGGCATGGTCATCAACATTTTTCATTAAAAGTATTGATATCCTAATTTGTGATAGCTAAGAACTGTTCTTGTGTCCCTCTATAAAATGTTGTACTATGGTGTAATCCTAGGGTTCTCATCCGTCAGGCATTGTTGTGCGTTTCTTCCAACCATTTCTATATCAGTGTGTGTTTGACTTGTGCTCTGTCGCCCCTTGCAGGTGCCTAGTGGATCTACATGCCGCACGGGCCAGTGGCAGCAGTAATCAAAAAACTGGTCTGCTGAAGACTGAAAAAATTCATCACGCAGAAAAATTGGGACTTCTGCCAGTAACAGGTGAGAGACAAGCCTACAGGTACACACACATAAATACAGACACCAGGGTTCACCAGTAACTTCATGAGTTCCAGATTACTTTTTAAAATGATGCATACAGGTATGCGTACATACGTATGTATTTGCCAAAAAATATTTAATAAACCAAAAATTTAATGAAAGAAGTAATCGGTGGCAAGTCATCAGTGTCACAACGCAGTCTTAGGAAAAATTAACGTACATGTTCAGTTCAATAGCAATTGAAAAATTGGGATTGAGGATATAGGGTTTAAAAAAAGCAGATGTATTTGAGGATATAGTGTTAGATGTAGTATAGATATAGCAGTACCCAGTTTCCAAATTAACTGTGTTTTAGGGGTGCTGGTAAATAGATCCAGAGGGAGCAATGAAACAGAGACCACAGGCCAGCCTCTCTCAACCCAGAAACACCAGGGGCAGTCTCTCCTAAACCAGAAATACCAGGACCAGTCTCTCTCAGCCCAGAAACACCAGGACCAGTCTCTCTCAGCCCAACCCAGAAACACCAGGACCAGTCTCTCTCAGCCCAACCCAGAAACACCAGGACCAGTCTCTCTCAGCCCAACCCAGAAAGACCAGGACCAGTCTCTCTCAGCCCAGAAACACCAGGACCAGCCTCTCTCAGCCTAGAAAGACCAGGACCAATCTCTCTCAGCCCAGAAACACCAGGACCAGTCTCTCTCAGCCCAGAAACACCAGGACCAGTCTCTCTCAGCCCAACCCAGAAGCACCAGGACCAGTCTCTCTCAGCCCAGAAACACCAGGACCAGCCTCTCCTAAACCAGAAACACCAGGACCAGTCTCTCTCAGCCCAGAAACACCAGGACCAGCCTCTCTCAGCCCAGAAACACCAGGGGCAGTCTCTCTCAGCCCAACCCAGAAACACCAGGACCAGCCTCTCTCAGCCCAGAAACACCAGGACCAGCCTCTCTCAACCCAGAAACACCAGGGGCAGTCTCTCCTAAACCAGAAACACCAGGACCAATCTCTCTCAGCTCAACCCAGAAACACCAGGACCAGTCTCTCAGCCCAGAAACACCAGGACCAGTCTCTCTCAGCCCAACCCAGAAACACCAGGACCAGTCTCTCTCAGCCCAGAAACACCAGGACCAGCCTCTCTCAGCCCAACCCAGAAACACCAGGACCAGTCTCTCTCAGCCCAGAAACACCAGGACCAGCCTCTCTCAGCCCAACCCAGAAACACCAGGACCAGTCTCTCTCAGCCCAGAAACACCAGGACCAGCCTCTCTCAGCCCAGAAACACCAGCGTCAGCCTCTCTCAGCCTAGAAACAACAGGGGCAGTCTCTCCTAAACCAGAAACACCAGCGCCAGTCTCTCTCAGTTGTAAGCTATAAGAATAAATACTGCTGACTGGTATTGTAAAAAAGCAGAACTTGATTAAGGTAGAGGGATTTTCCTAAACTATTTATTTATTTATTTATGTTTAATGCACAATGAGAGAAATGTATTTAGAAAACAGAATACTCAAAAAATTGGATTTCAAGATATGGAATAAATACAAATTTCAGTGATAAAATGTGTGAGTTTAACGTTATATCTTTAAGACCTATTTGGTGAGATGATAAAGTACAGATAATTAGGCAACTCAATGACCATGAATATGAGTGACCTGAAGGGTTTTTGATATTTGATATTAATGATTTTTATGAATTTTATGTAATGTAATGTAGTGTTGAGCAAAAGCAGTACATTTGCAAGAGCAACAATAAAATACTTGATATGAACTCAGTCCAACATAAATATAAAATAAAAACTATAAATCCTTTTATTTCAGTTTTATGCAGGAAGGATTCAGTATCAGGTTATGCAAAATCAATTTTGAAACAGAATATATATATATATATTTTAAAGGCAAAACAATGGAATTGTGAATTTGCTTACACTAAAAACACTGATGTTTATACATGAATTGCAGCTGTGACACTTGTGACACTGGTCATGAATGATAATTCTCTAGGGGAATTCCAGGATTCCTGACATTCTAAGAGAATGAGAAAGTGGAAGTTCTTCCCCTTTTCTTCCCTTCTTTCATTTCTGATTCCCTTCAATTCCTACCAGAATGACAATGGAGGCGGGATAGTGTGGGAAAGGCTTGAAGGTCAGCCTATTCTCAGAAATCAATGCATTTCCTCAATCAGCGCCTGCTCATTAGATTGCATGGAGGAATTTTCACTGACAAACAATCAATGCTCTGTTTGATTTTTTTAAATTATATATGTCCATTTCAAATTGATCATTGGGTTCTGTACTGAAGTTTTGAGATGTAAAATATGGAGTAGGCGGTGACATGGCTGGGATTTGTGCACCAGTTCATTTTGCCACCAAATAATTTACTTGGGTCAAATAAAAAATTGTAAGTAACCCTTACATATTTACAGTCCTATTTGAAGGCAAAATAATATCAATTTAGTGGCCATCAATCCAATCAGTGTATTAAAATGTATTTGAAAGCTTCTGTGCATTGTGGCAAGAAAGTAAAAGCATTTTAATTCCGGAATAAAGCGTGTTTTGGAGAAATGAAAGTTCTATTTTTTAAAAAGAACCAGTGAAGTGAGCTGCAAAAATCCCTATCGTGGCACTGTGCCAGATCAGAGTTGCATCATAGGATCCGCTCCGCACAAATCATATAAATACAGAACTGAACCCTTCAGTCACTCACAACTTCATCTCTTCAGTGGTCAGAACCCACAAAGAAGAGAAACCCCAACCGCAAGAACCATGAGATCGGCTGCGTTCATCCTGCTGGCCTGCCTGCTGCTCGTAGATGTTAAAGGTAATATATTTCAAATAGTTAAGAATTTCTAAAAGGCAGATGTTTTTTGTGTGCCGAGTTACTGGGTGAATTTTAACTTTGATGTTATTACAAGGCTCCAAAATGTTGGAATTAATCTTGTTTTATTAACAACTAGTGTCTGTTCTGTAGTCCAAGACGACATACACACGAAAGGAATTCTAGATTTCAGTTTTTATTGAGAGATTAATATTGGGGGTATTTTTGTAACTGTGTTTGCAGTTATCCAAGAGATGTTTGCGAATAGTGCTCCCAATCTCAATATGATGTGACATTTTTTGACATGCTTCACATGTTCATTTTTTTTTATCCTCTCAAGGCATGTCGCAGTCTCCGAAGGGTCGATGTTATTGCATGGATGCTGGCGTGAAATTCATTCTTCCCAAACTGATTGAGAAGATAGAGGTGTATTATCCCAGCCCATCCTGTGAGAACATGGAGCTTGTGTAAGGATATTATGGTGTTATTCTCTGTTAAGTTCATGTAAGGATACGATGATGGTATTTCTGTTAGGCTCCTGTAAGAATATTATAATGCTATTCACTGTTATAGACCTACAGTATGACGAGAATCATAATTTTAAATGTGCTCACAAACAAGGATTCGAATTATTCTACCTTCTCTTTCTGTGCTCATTCAGCGCAACCCTGAAAGGAAGTGGAGAACTGAAGTGCTTGAATCCAAAGTCCCGGTTTGCTCGGAATTTCATCAAGAATGCACAAAGGCAGAAGAGGTCACCTGCCAATGGGTATTTACTACATAATTATTCAGATCTACACCCTTTAACTGAATAAATAAACATCTAACTTTATTCGGTATAGCTACAGCTAAAGTTGCATGATGGCAGGGAATATGGTTCCCAACCCAGAAAACTGACAAGATTTATGACTTTCATTTCAGGAGTCTGTTGAGGAGTTCATCATGAAGCAGAAGAAGGCTTGCATTCCCCAATAGAACTGTCAGTTACCTCTGAGTGAGGTCATAGAAGCTGAAATGTTTTGAAATATCTTGCATATGAATGCATTCACATATCTAAGGTTATATGAAGATGTGTCATAGTTGTATTATTTTAATTGGTTGGCTAATTTATTAAATGTATAACTACATCATAAAGGTGCATTAAACATTGTTTTTCATTTTGTTTTTGCTGTATTTTTGTTGTCTTTTATGACAGTCTGTAAAAGCTGTTTTGCTGTTATGTCCTAATAATGGAAACCTGTGAGGGAAATAATCCTACATTGCATTGTCTACTAATGTTTGGTAACATGTTTTGGTATATTTGAGGCACTGATTTTGTTGTAAATAAAATGTGTTTTTCTATGTTTATTTCAGAGTATGTTTTCATTCTGAATTGGATTTGAAAACAATAAAAAAAGTAATTCAAATAAAACATTTTTTCAAGTTTCATAAGAAAGCAGATACTTACTTCAGAACATATTTTCCATCTGCTCTCAGACATTCTGAGTGTGAAATCATAAGTGGTCTGAAAGTTTGCACACTAACTCCAACATTTTGGACACAAAAGAAACAAATGGAAAAATAATAGAAAAATATAATAAATAATTTATTTTAAATGACCCAAAGGGGAAAATGTCACTGAGCCTCAAGCTCTGAATATTCATTTATTTTATTTATTTTATTTAACCTTTATTTAACCAGGTTAGTCTCATTGAGATTAGAAATCTCTTTTTCAAGAGAGACCTGGCCAAGAAAGCAGCAGTCGATTACAGACACAACAAAATTTCAACATTTAACATACTATAAAAGCAGACAAACAGCAATGTTCAAAGTTTCACAATCTAGCAGCACTGCCTCCTTGTGCTCATACATGCATAGCAGTATGGTGGTGTTACAGTTGGTCATGGTCTCTAGAAGGGCAGTGACATCCACAAAGATATTGAAAATGATCAGCTAGAGCAGGAATGTTCAAATATGGCCTTGGAGGGCAATAGCAAAGCTAGTGTTCCGTATTCATCTTTAATCAGGGACTGATTTAGAGTTCAAACACCACAAAAATGCAGTTTGTGGCCACTGGTGCTGAAACCACGGTGTCTATATACCCTTCCCACTTAAATAAACTCAGTAAATTTTGCTTTAATTCAAACAGAACTGGGTCAAAATAGTATTTCATGTATTTCAATAGCATTCAATTAAACTAATGAAAAAGGAAACAGGACATTATTATTTAAAAATCTTGTATTTGAATATGTTAGTGTACTTGCAAGGATATTTTTGAAACTGTGTGCAAATATATAAACTAATTGAAATTAGGGCTTTTGAAAGATAGCATTTTTAGTCAAAGGATGTATAATTATTTCTGTCCAGCTATTTAAGGATACATTTTAGTTGTAAAATCAGTTAAAACATTTTCATGCTTGCTAAGACTTTAAAGTGAAATCCCCATTTTCATGGTTGAACTGACAGAAGTAGTAGAATATGACAGTGCTCATTTTACACAAGAAAGTAAAAATAATTAACAATAGTTCAGTAGGGTGACAATCC
Source organism: Anguilla rostrata (assembly GCF_018555375.3). NCBI lineage: Eukaryota > Metazoa > Chordata > Actinopteri > Anguilliformes > Anguillidae > Anguilla > Anguilla rostrata. Next base: position 6,030,741 of record NC_057946.1, on the reverse strand, counting down.
ACAATCCACAGCTTCACTGTCATTATTATTCTGTACATAACTACCCAAGGAGAACTGTAAATTGTGTACAAACAACGGTTACCAGTAGGTATACACACTATAGTTGTCAAACATAAATCTATCACACCTTGTACTTGCACAGCAAATAGTAAAAGGCGGTAACAATATTCACTCTCACAAAAACAATGTGATATGCCACTCAAGGGCACTCCAGACCTGACTTTTCACTGAAGTGAGAATCGTCATATTTAAAGTATTATTTAGAAAAAAGTAATAAAAACACACCCCCATTCAACACTGCCTTTGATTTATTTGTCCTTGTGTGCCTAGTTGTTTCAGGTCTGTGAAAGTTACACCAGAATGTCAATTTCAGATTCACTTCAATTTAACTGAACTGCCTTCAGAGATATTATGTTCTCATTGCATAGTATGGGTAGAATACAATAAATGGGTCCTTTTCTTTGTCTTACAAATAAATTAGTTACTGTTTTATTCACAAACACCGTTTAGTGAGTCCATTTTTTGTTATTGCTGACGTTGCCAGACCTTTCCGTTAAAAAAAGCGAGGCTCAGATTTGACAGCAAACGGAAGCTAAGAATGAATTCTGTCGAGCCCGGTGAACACTGCGCATCTTTCTCTACTTTCGGTTTCCGTTCCGTGTATGGGCAAAGCGTGTGGATTTTAAAGGGGGATTGCCGTTAAGTTCACCACCTTCCTAAAAATGTCTTTCCTTTTCCTCTGGAGGGTGCAGAAGCCTGGTTTGACCGGTTTCACTTCTGAAAAGCATGAGAAGATCGTCTTTCATTGACACGGGACCATCTGGAGGTTGACCTCAATATGAATTCTCTTCAATGAGTATTGCAAAAGAATAAAAGATGCACAAAAATTTCTGAACAGTGGACTTTTATGTCACAAGGCAGATTGCAGCAACACCCACCCCCCCCCACCCCCCACCCCCACCCCCTTGCCCACCCTTCAAGCACATATACACCCAAAAAAAAAGAGAGAGAGAAAAAAACATGATTCATGTCAAAACTGACATTTTAACTCCACTTTACATGCATATTATTTTGATATAACGACTAGAGTATTACGCCTAGAATACACTGCAGCAATTTTAGTCATGATGTTTGTGATTTTTAAGGTCTTAATCGCTGTCAGCACCCATGCTTGATGGTCTTTTACGGTTAGATGGTCAGAGACTCAACTGCACCTCTCCCAGTCCAGTCTTAAGATAGCCTACAAACTTTGCAACTATATCAAACAGATTTTATCACCAATCTTTAGCATGGCTTGTGTAGTGTGTAATCCATGGTGACCATAATGTGAGTATGGATGGGAATACCAGCAAATTTTTTTTATTTTTAAAAGATAGATATTAAATGTGAGATTCATTGTTAGGATTTGGAAAATTGTGTACTGTGTTATATGTACACTTTAAAATGCTTCTGTGCAATGTTTCATGAAAGTAAAGTCTCTTAACTTCCACACAGGACATTTTCGAGAAATCCAAACATCGAAACAGTGACCTGAGCAGAAAAGGGAAAATTGTGCCTCTTGTGGCACTGAGCCAGATCAGAGTTGCATCATAGGATCCGCTCTGCACAAACCAACATACATCTTGATTGGAATACAGTTAACTATATTGTGCGGACATGGTCAAACAAAACAATTACAAAATATGGCAACATCAATATGTATACATAGGAATATGCATGCGATAAAGCCAGTCAAACTAGACCTGGTTGGTAATTGTTTCAAGGGTTTTAATTTTGATGTAAAAATAATAGTTAATAGCATTCATCCTGTCTCTCAACATTGAAAATAAACCAATTATTTATACTGACTTCAAGTTTAAATAATTGTACACTGATCTTGGATACTTCATCATGAATCTTATGTATGCTTCACTCTCTCTCTCTCACACACACAAACACGCACACACACTATCTCTCTCTCTCTACTGCTCTCTTGTATTTCAAAATCTCCACATGAAAAAAACAAACAAATAAAAAATCATAGAATCTTCACTTGAGAGTTGCTGGTAAATGGGAAAGTTTTATGAAAGAAGAACCGGTGCAGTGAGCTGCAAAAGGGGAAATCCCTCTCATGGCACTGAGCCAGATCAGAGTTGCATCATAGGATCCGCCCCACGCAAATCACATAAATACAGGACTGAACACTTCAATCACTCACAACTTCATCTCTTCAGCTGTCAGAACTCACAAAGAAGAGAAACCCCAACTGCAAGAACCATGAGATCGGCTGCTTTCATCCTGCTGGCCTGCCTGCTGTTCGTAGATGTTAAAGGTAATATATTTCAAATAGTTTTCAAGAATTTCTAAAAGGCGTGCCGAGTTGCTGGGTGAATCTTAACCTTGATGTCATTACAAGGCTTCAAAATGTTGGAATTAATCTTGTTATTGAGAGCTTAATATTGGGGGTATTTTTGTAACTGTGTTTGCAGTTATCCAAGAGATGCTTGCGAATAGTGCTCCCAATCTCAATACGATGTGACATTTTTTGACATGCTTCACATGTTCATTTTTTTTTATCCTCTCAAGGCATGTCGCAGTCTCCGAAGGGTCGATGTTATTGCATGGATGCTGGCGTGAAATTCATTCTTCCCAAACTGATTGAGAAGATAGAGGTGTATTATCCCAGCTCATCCTGTGAGAATATGGAGCTTGTGTAAGGACATTATGGTGTTATTCTCTGTTAAGTTCATGTAAGGATACGATGATGATATATCTTCTGTTAGGCTCGTGCAAGGATATTATAATGCTATTCACTGTTATAGACCTACAGTATGACGACAATCATAATTTTAAATGTGCTCACAAACAAGGATTCTAATTATTCTACCTTCTCTTTCTGTGCTCATTCAGTGCAACCCTGAAAGGAAGTGGAGAACAGAAGTGCTTGAATCCAAATTCCCGGTTTGCTCGGAATTTCATCAAGAATGCACAAAGGCAGAAGAGGTCAACTGCCGATGGGTATTTACTACATAATTATTCAGATCTACACACTTTAACTGAATAAATGAACATCTAACTTTATTCGGTATAGCTACAGCTAAAGTTGCATGATGGCAGGGAATATGGTTCCCAACCCAGTTCCTGGAGATCGATCGTGTGTGTTTTCAATTCCACCTGATTCCACTCATTAGCTGCTCATCTCTAGCTGGTGAATGAGGTGTGCCGTGTTAGAGTTGGAGTGAAAACCCACTGTACAGTCAGGGTGGTAGATCTCCAGGAACAGGGTTGGGAACCTCTGGGATGATGATTGCCTTCAACCACCAAAACTGTCCACTTATTTCACTCCTGTGAGTGATAGAAAACTAACAAGCTTATGACTTTCGTTTCAGGAGTCTGTTGAGGAGTTCATCATGAAGCAGAAGAAGGCTTGCGTTCCCCAATAGAACTGCCAGTTCCCTCTGAGTGGGGTCATAGAAGCTGAAATGTTTTGAAATATCTTGCATATGAATGCATTCACATATCTAAGGTTATATGAAGACGTGTCATAGTTGTATTATTTAAATTGGTTTGCTAATTTATTAAATGTATAACTACTTTATAAAGGTGCAATAAACATTGTTTTTCATTTTGTTTTTGATGTCTTTTTGTTGTCTTTTATGACAGTCTGTAAAAGCTATTTTGCTGTTATGTCCTAATAATGGAAACCTGTGAGGGAAATAATCCTACATTGCATTGTCTACTAATGTCTGGTAACATGTTTTGGTATATTTGAGGCACTGATTTTGTTGTAAATAAAATGTGTTTTTCTATGTTTATTTCAGAGTATGTTTTCATTCTGAATTGGATTTGAAAACAATAAAAAAGTAATTCAAATAAAACATTTTTTCAAGTTTCATAAGAAAGCAGATACTTACTTCAGAACATATTTTCCATCTACTCTCAGACATTCTGAGTGTGAAATCATAAGTGGTCTGAAAGTTTACACACTAACTCCAACATTTTGGACACAAAAGAAACAAATGGAAAAATAATAGAAAAATATAATAAATCATTTATTTTAAATGACCCAAAGGGGAAAATGTCACTGAGCCTCAAGCTCTGAATATTCATTTATTTTATTTATTTTATTTAACCAGGTTAGTCTCATTGAGATTAGAAATCTCTTTTTCAAGAGAGACCTGGCCAAGAAAGCAGCAGTCGATTACAGACACAACAAAATTTCAACATTTAACATACTATAAAAGCAGACAAACAGCAATGTTCAAAGTTTCACAATCTAGCAGCACTGCCTCCTTGTGTTCATACATGCATAGCAGTATGGTGGTGTTACAGTTGGTCATGGTCTCTAGAAGGGCAGTGACATCCACAAAGATATTGAAAATGATCAGCTAGAGCAGGAATGTTCAAACATGGCCTTGGAGGGCAATAGCAAAGCTAGTGTTTCGTATTCATCTTTAATCAGGGACTGATTTAGAGTTCAAACACCACAAAAATGCAGTTTTTGGCCACTGGTGCTGAAACCACGGTGTCTATATACCCTTCCCACTTAAATAAACTCAGTAAATTTTGCTTTAATTCAAACAGACCTGGGTCAAAATAGTATTTCATGTATTTCAATAGCATTCAATTAAACTAATGAAATAGGAAACTGTGACGGTTCGGGTGCTGGGACCCAGGCGCAGAGTGGGAAAAAAACACGAAACTCAAAAAATAACTAAAAGCAGAAAACAAGAGGGACTCACAATTACAGGCAGGGCAGAACACGGTCAGGGCAGAACACAGGCAGGCAGAGCACAAAGGAAGGTCAAACAAAACAGTCAGGAACAAAATACAGGCAGGTACATATAAGTCATGAAACAAACACAAGCAGGGCAGAACACGGGAAGGCAGAGCACAAAGGAAGGTCAAACAAAACAGTCAGGAACAAAATACAGGCAGGTACATATAAGTCATGAAACAAACACAAGGCAGAACAAACGCTAGTCGGGAACAAACACAAGGAACCAGCACCCGAGTCAAGGGAACAGAGAACTTAAATAGACAAGGGATAACAAGACACAGGTGAACTCAAAAACAATCAAACCAGAAGGAGGGGAAAGACACAGGTGGGAACAATGATGGGATAACGAGACAATGAAACAATCATACAATTAACAGGGAGGAGCAGGACACAAAACAGACGTGCCGCCATCTGGCGGCCCAACAGGGGAAACACAGACAGGAACACCGAACCTGACAGTACCCCCCAAGGGGACGCTCTGACGTCCCAGAAAGGCCGACCCGGGGAGGGAGTCAACAGAGGGTGGGGGCTGGAGACAGGACAAGACAAGAACAGGGACAGAACACGGAACAGGACTCTGACAGGAACAGGACTGGACACAGGCAGGAACAGGACTGGGGCAGGAACAAGACTGGACAGGACAAGACTCAGGCTGGCTGACAGGACAGGAACAAGACAGAACAAGACTCGGGGCTGGAGGGAACTCCGGGGCTGGACGGAACTCGGGGCAGAAACAGGACTGGACAGGAACAGGACGGGACTCGGGACTGAACGGGACGCAGGACTGGACTGGAAGACTGGACTGGACTCGGACGGGGGGAAAAGGACTCGGACTGGGCAGGACCCGGGCAACACGGGAGACTCGGGCTGGGCAGGACCCGGGCGACAAGGGAGACTCAGGGCTGGGCAGGACTGGCGACACGGGGAGACTCAGGGCTGGGCAGGACTCGGGAAACTCAGGGCCCGCACACGGGCGACACGGGGAAACTCAGGGCCCGCACATCGGGCGACACGGGAGACTCAGGGCCCGCACATCGGCGACACTGGGAGACTCAGGCCCGCACATCGGGGCCACACGGGGAGACTCAGGGCCCGCACATCGGGCGACACGGGAGACTCAGGGCCCGCACATCGGGCGACACGGGAGACTCAGGGCCCGCACATCGGGCGACACGGGGAGACTCAGGCCCGCACATCGGCGACAGGGAGACTCAGGCCCGCACATCGGGCGCACGGGGAGACCTGGGCCCGCACATCGGGCGACACGGGAGACTCGGGCCCGCACCGGGCGACACGGGGAGCTCAGGGCCCTTTACATCGGGCGACACGGGGAGACTCCAGGCCCGCCATCGGCGACACGGGAGACTCAGGGCCCGACCGGCAACACGGGAATTTCAGGGCCCGCACTCCGGGCGACACGGGGAAACTCAGGGCCGCACTCCGGCGACCGGGGACTCAGGAAACCAGGGGGGACTCAGGAAACCAGGGGGACTTGGACAGGGGCAGAGCAGACATACAGGACAGGACTGGAGCGGGGCACACAACACTGGACTGGGTTGGACAAGACTGAGGGGAAACAGACTGCCAGATACTGGCACAATCGGGAGACCTACAAGGACAGACACAGGGACAAGCAGGCGGGGAGGCACAGGCGACACCGACGGACACACAAAGGGACAGGCAGACAGGGAAGGCGAGGGGGAGCCCAACAACTGACATAGGGACTGACACACAGGCAAACAAGACAAAACACACGCGGACTGGCACACTGACAGACAGGCAGACAGGGCGGGCAAACACGTTGGCCGATGGGCTGACGGGTGGGGGCAGACAAACAGGCCAACAAACTGGCTGGCACACATACGGGTAGACCAACAGACAAACAGCGGGCAGAAATTAGACAGGGGGCCGGGGAACACACGGACACACGGTTGGGAGGACGAACACCAAAGGAGAATGGACACCAGGGAGTGACGAGACCAGGGAGGGAAAGACCACTGGGGGAGGACGGACTCCAGGGAAGAGACGATCACTGGGGGAGACGGACTCCGGGAAGAGACGATCACTGGGGGAAGGACGGACACGGGGAAAAGACGACCACTGGGGGAGCGACAGACCGGGGAGGGCACCACTGGGGGAGGACGGACTCCGGGGAAGAGAGCATCACTGGGGGAAGGACCACACCGGGGAGAGAGCGATCACTGGGGAAGGGCGAACACTAGGGGAGCGAGAACACTAGGGGAAGCACGAACGCCAGGGAAGCACGAACGCCAGGGGGAGCACGAACGCCAGGGGGCAAGGTGTGGACACTAGGGAGAGCAAGAACACTAGGGGAAGAACGGACACTGGGGGCGCGAGAACACTAGGGGGAGCACGAACGCTAGGGGGAGAACGAACACCAGGGGAGCGCGAACGCCAGGGGGAGACGAACGCCAGGGGGAGCAACGAACGCTAGGGGGCAAGGCAGGCGGCTTAGCCTGCGGGGCGGCCAGAGCAGTCTGAGGCGGCCCCTGCGGGACAACAGATGGGACCGTTGTCCTCTCCGGGGCTCGGGAACGGCTCTGGAGGCCTCTCGGAGCTCTGGAGGCTCCGGAGGCCCCCCGGGACTCGAGGCAGCTGCGAGGCTCCCCTGGGGCTTGAGGCAGCTCCGGAGGCCCCCGGGGCTCGAGGCACAAGTACAGCCCGAAACTTGGGTGTAGCAGGCGGCCTCCGGAAGGGTCAGAGCTGGCGAGGCCTCCGGGGCTGGAGGCGGCTCTGGGACCTCTCCGGGGCTGGAGGTGGCTCTGGGGACCTCTCCGGGGCTGGAGGCGGCTCTGGGGGCCTCTCCGGGGCTGGAGGCGGCTCTGGGGGCCTCTCCGGGGCTGGAGGCGGCTCTGGGGCCTCTCCGGGGCTGGAGGCGGCTCTGGGGGCCTCTCCGGGGCTCGAGGCGGCTCTGGGGGCCTCTCCGGGGCTCGAGGCGGCTCTGGGAGCCTCTCCGGGGCTCGAGGCGGATCTGGGAGCCTCTCTGGGGCTCCAGGTGGCTCTGGGGGCCCTCCGGGACTTGGGGCAGAGCAGGCCGTGAAGGCCGCTCGGGACTTGGGGCAGAGCAGGCCGTGATGGCCGCTCAGGACTTGGGCAGAGCAGGCCGTGAAGGCCGCTCCAGGACTTGAGGCAGAGCAGGCCATGAAGGCCCCTCCGGCACTCGGGGCAGAGCAGGCCGTGAAGGTCCCTCCCGCACTCGGGGCAGAGCAGGCCGTGAAGGTCCCTCCGGCACTCGGGGCAGAGCAGGCCGTGAAGGTCCCTCCGGCACTCGGGCAGAGCAGGCGTGAAGGTCCCTCCGGCACTCGGGGCAGAGCAGGCCGTGAAGGTCCCTCTGGCACTCGGGGTAGAGCAGGCCGTGAAGGCCCCTCTGGGACTTGGGGTGGAGCAGGCGACAGGAACACGGACCACAGCTGTAGGGAACCCGGCTGGGCAGCCGGACGGGACCGGCGGGACCCCCGCGGGCCGGACCCGGAAAAATGGCAAGCCGAGATCCTCAAAAGGGTCAGGATCCGCCTGTGAGCAGCTGGAGGTCTGGCCGACCGGGAGGCAGCCCGACCACGGCGCCTCCGCGACCGCCCGCCCCGGGCACTGGGAGGCTCAAGCTCCCACCACCCCGATGGCATGTTAAACAAAAAAAAAAAAAAAAAAAACTCTGCTGGGTCCCACACTGGCTGGTTCCTTCTGTGACGGTTCGGGTGCTGGGACCCAGGCGCAGAGTGGGAAAAAAACACGAAACTCAAAAAATAACTAAAAGCAGAAAACAAGAGGGACTCACAATTACAGGCAGGGCAGAACACGGTCAGGGCAGAACACAGGCAGGCAGAGCACAAAGGAAGGTCAAACAAAACAGTCAGGAACAAAATACAGGCAGGTACATATAAGTCATGAAACAAACACAAGCAGGGCAGAACACGGGAAGGCAGAGCACAAAGGAAGGTCAAACAAAACAGTCAGGAACAAAATACAGGCAGGTACATATAAGTCATGAAACAAACACAAGGCAGAACAAACGCTAGTCGGGAACAAACACAAGGAACCAGCACCCGAGTCAAGGGAACAGAGAACTTAAATAGACAAGGGATAACAAGACACAGGTGAACTCAAAAAACAATCAAACCAGAAGGAGGGGAAAAGACACAGGTGGGAACAATGATGGGATAACGAGACAATGAAACAATCATACAATTAACAGGGAGGGAGCAGGACACAAAACAGACGTGCCGCCATCTGGCGGCCCAACAGGGGAAACACAGACAGGAACACCGGAACATGACAGGAAACAGGACATTATTATTTTAAAATATTGTATTTGAAAATGTTAGTGTATTTGCAAGCATATTTTTTGAAACTGTGTGCAAATATATAAACTAATTGAAATTAGGGCTTTTGAAAGATAGCATTTTTAGTCAAAGGATGTATAATTATTTCTGTCCAGCTATTTAAGGATACATTTTAGTTGTAAAATCAGTTAAAACATTTTCATGCTTCCTAAGACTTTAAAGTGAAATCCCCATTTTCATGGTTGAACTGACAGAAGTAGTAGAATATGACAGTGCTCATTTTACACAAGAAAGTAAAAATAATTAACAATAGTTCAGTAGGGTGACAATCCACAATCCACAGCTTCACTGTCATTATTATTCTGTACATAACTACCCAAGGAGAACTGTAAATTTTTGTACAAACAATGGTTACCAGTAGGTATACACACTACAGTTGTCAAACATAAATCTATCACACCTTGTACTTGCACAGCAAATAGTAAAAGGCGGTAACAATATTCACTCTCACAAAAACAATATGATATGCCACTCAAGGGCACTCAAGACCTGACTCTTCACTGAAGTGAGAATCCTCATATTTAAAGTATTATTTAGAAAAAAGTAATAAAAATACACCCCCATTCAACACTGCCTTTGATTTATTTGTCCTTGTGTGCCTAGTTGTTTCAGGTCTATGAAAGTTACACCAGAATGTGAATTTCAGATTCACTTCAATTTAACTGAACTGCCTTCAGAGATATTATGTTCTCATTGCATAGTATGTGTAGAATACAATAAATGGGTCCTTTTCTTTGTCTTACAAATAAATTAGTTACTGTTTCATTCACAAACACCGTTTAGTGAGTCAATTTTTTGTTATTGCTGACGTTGCCAGACTTTTCCGTTAAAAAAAGCGAGGCTCAGATTTGACAGCAAACGGAAGCTAAGAATGAATTCTGTCGAGCCCGGTGAACACTGCGCATCTTTCTCTACTTTCGGTTTCCGTTCCGTGTATGGGAAAAGCGTGTGGATTGAAAAGGGGGATTGCCGTTAAGTTCACCACCTTCCTAAAAATGTCCTTCCTTTTCCTCTGGAGGGCGCAGAAGCCTGGTTTGACCGGTTTCACTTCTGAAAAGCATGAGAAGATCGTCTTTCATTGACACGGGAACATCTGGAGGTTGACCTCAATATGAATTCTCTTCAAAGAGTATTGCAAAAGAATAAAAGATGAACAAAAATTTCTGAACAGTGGACTTTTATGTCATAAGGCAGATTGCAGCAACACCCACCCAGACATTAAATGTGAGATTCATTGTTAGGATTTGGAAAATTGTGTACTGTGTTATATGTACACTTTAAAATGCTTCTGTGCAATGTTTCATGAAAGTAAAAGTCTCTTAACTTCCACACAGGACATGTTTCCGAGAAATCAGACATCGAAACAGTGACATGAGCAGAAAAAGGGAAAATTGTGCCTCTTGTGGCACTGAGCCAGATCAGAGTTGCATCATAGGATCCACTCTGCACAAACCAACATACATCTTGATTGGGAATACAGTTAACTATATTGTGCGGACATGGTCAAACAAAACAAATGACAAAAAGTATGGGCAACATCAATATGTATACATAGGAATATGCATGCGATAAAGCCAGTCAAACTAGACCTGGTTGGTAATTGATTCAAGGGTTTTAATTTTTGATGTAAAAATAATAGTTAACTCCATTCATCTTGTCGCTCAACATTGAAAATAAACCAATTATTTATACTGACTTCAAGTTTAAATAATTGTACACTGATCTTGGATACTTCATCATGAATCTTATGTATGTTTCACTCTCTCTCTCTCACAGACACAAACACGCACACACACTATCTCTCTCTCTCTACTGCTCTCTTGTATTTCAAAATCTCCACATGAAAAAAACAAACAAATAAAAAATCATAGAATCTTCACTTGAGAGTTGCTGGTAAATGGGAAATTTATTCAACTTACGTAACTTTTATGAAAGAAGAAGCAGTGAAGTGAGCGACAAAGGAGAAAACAAGATGAAGCCTTACACACTATATTTACAGTCCTATTTGAAGGCAAAACACAGCCAAGTTAACAGGCATCAGTCCAATCAAAGGTATAAAGCTACTGTGCATTGTGGCATAAAAGTAAAAGAATCTTCATTCCCTCACAGAGCGTGTTTCCGAGAAACGAAAGTTTTATAAAAGAAGAACCGGAGCAGTGAGGTGCAAAAGGGAAAATCCTCATCGGGCACTGAGCCAGATCAGAGTTGCATCATAGGATCCGCTCCGCGCAAACCATATAAATACAGAACTGAACCCTTCAGTCACTCACAACTTCATCTCTTCAGCTGTCAGAACTCACAAAGAAGAGAAACCCCAACTGCAAGAACCATGAGATCAGCTGCTTTCATCCTGCTGGCCTGCCTGCTGTTCGTAGATGTTAAAGGTAATATATTTCAAATAGTTTTCAAGAATTTCTAAAAGGCGAATGTTTTTTGTGTGCCGAGTTGCTGGGTGAATCTTAACCTTGATGTCATTACAAGGCTTCAAAATGTTGGAATTAATCTTGTTTTATTAACAACTAGTGTCTGTTCTGTAGTCCAAGACGACATACACATGAAAGGAATTCTAGATTTCAGTTTTTATTGAGAGCTTAATATTGGGGGTATTTTTGTAACTGTGTTTGCAGTTATCCAAGAGATGCTTGCGAATAGTGCTCCCAATCTCAATATGATGTGACATTTTTTGACATGCTTCACATGTTCATTTTTTTATCCTCTCAAGGCATGTCGCAGTCTCCAAAGGGTCGATGTTATTGCATGGATGCTGGCGTGAAATTCATTCTTCCCAAACTGATTGAGAAGATAGAGGTGTATTATCCCAGCTCATCCTGTGAGAACATGGAGCTTGTGTAAGGACATTATGGTGTTATTCTCTGTTAAGTTCATGTAAGGATACGATGATGATATATCTTCTGTTAGGCTCGTGCAAGGATATTATAATGCTATTCACTGTTATAGACCTACAGTATGACGACAATCATAATTTCAAATGTGCTCACAAACAAGGATTCTAATTATTCTACCTTCTCTTTCTGTGCTCATTCAGTGCAACCCTGAAAGGAAGTGGAGAACAGAAGTGCTTGAATCCAAAGTCCCAGTTTGCTCGGAATTTCATCAAGAATGCACAAAGGCAGAAGAGCTCAACTGCCGATGGGTATTTACTACATAATTATTCAGATCTACACACTTTAACTGAATAAATGAACATCTAACTTTATTCTGTATAGCTACAGCTAAAGTTGCATGATGGCAGGGAATATGTCTCCCAACCCAGTTCCTGGAGATCGATCGTGTGTGTTTTCAATTCTACCTGATTCCACTCATTAGATGCTCATCTCTAGCTGTTGAATGAGGTGTGCCGTGTTAGAGTTGGAGTGAAAACCCACTGTACAGTCAGGGTGGTAGATCTCCAGGAACATAATTGGGAACCTCTGGGATGATGATTGCCTTCAACCACCAAAACTGTCCACTTATTTCACTCCTGTGAGTGATAGCAAACTAACAAGCTTATGACTTTCATTTCAGGAGTCTGTTGAGGAGTTCATCATGAAGCAGAAGAAGGCTTGCATTCCCCAATAGAACTGCCAGTTCCCTCTGAGTGGGGTCATAGAAGCTGAAATGTTTTGAAATATCTTGCATATGAATGCATTCACATATCTAAGGTTATATGAAGACGTGTCATAGTTGTATTATTTAAATTTGTTTCCTAATTTATTAAACGTATAACTACTTTATAAAGGTGCAATAAACATTGTTTTTCATTTTGTTTTTGATGTCTTTTTGTTGTCTTTTATGACAGTCTGTAAAAGCTATTTTGCTGTTATGTCCTAATAATGGAAACCTGTGAGGGAAATAATCCTACATTGCATTGTCTACTAATGTTTGGTAACATGTTTTGGTATATTTGAGGCACTGATTTTGTTGTAAATAAAATGTGTTTTTCTATGTTTATTTCAGAGTATGTTTTCATTCTGAATTGGATTTGAAAACAATAAAAAAAGTAATTCAAATAAAACATTTTTTCAAGTTTCATAAGAAAGCAGATACTTCAGAAGGAGCACCAGATAAAAAACCATATTTTCCATCTGCTCTCAGACATTCTGAGTGTGAAATCATAAGTGGTCTGCAAGTTTGCACACTAACTCCAACATTTTGGACACAAAAGAAACAAATGGAAAAATAATAGAAAAATATAATAAATCATTTATTTTAAATGACCCAAAGGGGAAAATGTCACTGAGCCTCAAGCTCTGAATATTCATTTATTTTATTTATTTTATTTAACCAGGTTAGTCTCATTGAGATTAGAAATCTATTTTTCAAGGGAGACCTGGCCAAGAAAGCAGCAGTCGATTACAGACACAACAAAATTTCAACATTTAACATACTATAAAAGCAGACAAACAACAATGTTCAAAGTTTCACAATCTAGCAGCACTGCCTCCTTGTGTTCATACATGCATAGCAGTATGGTGGTGTTACAGTTGGTCATGGTCTCTAGAAAGGCAGTGACATCCACAAAGATATTGAAAATGATCAGCTAGAGCAGGAATGTTCCAATATGGCCTTGGAGGGCAATAGCAAAGCTAGTGTTCCGTATTCATCTTTAATCAGGGACTGATTTAGAGTTCAAACACCACAAAAATGCAGTTTGTGGCCACTGGTGCTGAAACTGTCAGGGTCTGGGGTGGGACTCAGAAGCGGACCAGAGTTAGTAGAAGATGCGATTTATTTTGCGAAGCACAGAATCAGAAGCAGTCTCTTAATCAAGTACAGGCAAGGGTCAAAATCCGGGGAATCAAATAGACAGGGCAGAGGCACAAAAACGGGAACCGGGGGGCAGGTCGATTAAACAGGCAAGGGTCAAAAATACCAAGGCAAGGAATAACACGGGCAGGCTAAACTCGAGGTCGGAAACAAACAAGCAAAAGTCGAAAAACCAGGAAGGACAAAAACACTGAACAAGGCTGGAAAGGCTACTCGAAAAATCAGAGGCACGATCTGGCAAAGAAAAAAGGTGCACACAAACTAAATAGCAACGCCAATGAGTGAAGATGGGATGCAGGTGAGGAAGGTAAGTGGAGGCTTGATTGCAGATGCGGAAACCGGTGGAACTGGGGCGGGGCGTGGGCGTGGACAGGAACCAGGAACCTAAGGGGGAAAAACAATAACAAACGCACACCCAAGCACACGAACACAGAAAAAACAACCGCAAGCGAAAACAAGTAAACTGAAAATAAAAATAAATAAACACTAGAAAATAAAAAATAAACAAAACTAAAACGGAACACAAAGAGAATCAGGCAGGATTCCTGACAGAAACCACGGTGTCTATATACCCTTCCCACTTAAATAAACTCAGTAAATTTTGCTTTAATTAAAACAGAACTGGGTCAAAATAGTATTTCATGTATTTCAATAGCATTCAATTAAACTAATGAAAAAGGAAACGGGACATTATAATTTAAAAATATTGTATTTGAAAATGTTAGTGTATTTGCAAGCATATTTTTGAAACTGTGTGCAAATATATAAACGAATTGAAATTAGGGCTTTTGAAAGATAGCATTTTTAGTCAAAGGATGTATAATTATTTCTGTCCAGCTATTTAAGGATACATTTTAGTTGTAAAATCAGTTAAAACATTTTCATGCTTGCTAAGACTTTAAAGTGAAATCCCCATTTTCATGGTTGAACTGACAGAAGTAGTAGAATATAACAGTGCTCATTTTACACAAGAAAGTAAAAATAATTAACAATAGTTCAGTAGGGTGGCAATCCACAATACACAGCTTCACTGTCATTATTATTCTGTACATAACTACCCAAGGACAACTGTAAATTGTGTACAAACAACGGTTACCAGTAGGTATACACACTATAGTTGTCAAACATAAATCTATCACACCTTGTACTTGCACAGCAATAGTAAAAGGCGATAACAATATTCACTCTCACAAAAACAATATGATATGCCACTCAAGGGCACTCCAGACCTGACTCTTCACTGAAGTGAGAGTCCTCATATTTAAAGTACTATTTAGAAAAAAGTAATAAAAACACACCCCCATTCAACACTGCCTTTGATTTATTTGTCCTTGTGTGCCTAGTTGCTTCAGGTCTGTGAAAGTTACACCAGAATATCAATTTCAGATTCACTTCAATTTAACTGAACTGCCTTCAGAGATATTATGTTCTCATTGCATAGTAAGGGTAGAATACAATAAATGGGTCCTTTTCTTTGTCTTACAAATAAATTAGTTACTGTATTATTCACGAACACCGTTTAGTGAGTCCACTTTTTGTTATTGCTGACGTTGCCAGACTTTTCCGCTAAAAAAGCGAGGCTCAGATTTGACAGCAAACGGAAGCTAAGAATGAATTCTGTCGAGCCCGGTGAACACTGCGCATCTTTCTCTACTTTCGGTTTCCGTTCCGTGTATGAACAAAGCGTGTGTATTGAAAAGGGGGATTGCCGTTAAGTTCACCACCTTCCTAAAAATTTCCTTCCTTTTCCTCTGGAGGGCGCAGAAGCCTGGTTTGACCGGTTTCACTTCTGAAAAGCATGAGAAGATCGTCTTTCATTGTCATGGGACAATCTGGAGGTTGACCTCAATATGAATTTTCTTCAATGAGTATTGCAAAAGAATAAAAGATGCACAAAAATTTCTGAACAGTGGACTTTTATGTCATAAGGCAGATTGCAGCAACACCCACCCCCCCCCCCACGCCGTTGCCCACACTTCAAGCACACATACACCCAAAAAAAAGAGAGAGAGAGAGAGAGAGACATGATTCATGACATTTTAACTCCATTATACATGCATATATGCATATGCATTATACATTCATTTTTAAAAGATAGACATTAAATGTGAGATTCAGTGTTAGGATTTGGAAAATTGTGCACTGTGTTATATGTACACTTTGAAATGCTTCTGTGCAATGTTTCATGAAAGTAAAAGTCTCTTAACTTCCACACAGGACATGTTTCCGAGAAATCAGACATCGAAACAGTGACCTGAGCAGAAAAAGGGAAAATTGTGCCTCTTGTGGCACTGAGCCAGATCAGAGTTGCATCATAGGATCCGCTCTGCACAAACCAACATACATCTTGATTGGGAATACAGTTAACTATATTGTGCGGACATGGTCAAACAAAACAAATTACAAAAAGTATGGGCAACATCAATATGTATACATAGGAATATGCATGCGATAAAGCCAGTCAAACTAGACCTGGTTGGTAATTGTTTCAAGGGTTTTAATTTTGATGTAAAAATAATAGTTAACTCCATTCATCCTGTCTCTCAACATTGAAAATAAACCAATTATTTATACTGACTTCAAGTTTAAATAATTGCACACTGATCTTCGATACTTCATCATGAATCTTATGTATGCTTCACTCTCTCTCTCTCACACACACAAACACGCACACACACTATCTCTCTCTCTCTACTGCTCTCTTGTATTTCAAAATCTCCACATGAAAAAAACAAACAAATAAAAAATCATAGAATCTTCACTTGAGAGTTGCTGGTAAATGGGAAATTTATTCAACTTACGTAACTTTTATGAAAGAAGAAGCAGTGAAGTGAGCGACAAAGGAGAAAACAAGATGAAGCCTTACACATTATATTTACAGTCCTATTTGAAGGCAAAACACAGCCAAGTTAACGGGCATCAGTCCAATCAAAGGTATAAAGCTACTGTGCATTGTGGCATAAAAGTAAAAGCATCTTCATTCCCTCACAGAGCGTGTTTCCGAGAAACGAAAGTTTTATAAAAGAAGAACCGGAGCAGTGAGGTGCAAAAGGGAAAATCCTCATCTGGCACTGAGCCAGATCAGAGTTGCATCATAGGATCCGCTCCGCGCAAACCATATAAATACAGAACTGAACCCCAATCACTCACAACTTCATCTCTTCAGCTGTCAGAACTCACAAAGAAGAGAAACCCCAACTGCAAGAACCATGAGATCGGCTGCTTTCATCCTGCTGGCCTGCCTGCTGTTCGTAGATGTTAAAGGTAATATATTTCAAATAGTTGTTTTTGTGTGCCGAGTTGCTGGGTGAATCTTAACCTTGATGTCATTACAAGGCTTCAAAATGTTGGAATTAATCTTGTTTTATTAACAACTAGTGTCTGTTCTGTAGTCCAAGACGACATACACATGAAAGGAATTCTAGATTTCAGTTTTTATTGAGAGCTTAATATTGGGGGTATTTTTGTAACTGTGTTTGCAGTTATCCAAGAGATGCTTGCGAATAGTGCTCCCAATCTCAATACGATGTGACATTTTTTGACATGCTTCACATGTTCATTTTTTTTTTATCCTCTCAAGGCATGTCGCAGTCTCCGAAGGGTCGATGTTATTGCATGGATGCTGGCGTGAAATTCATTCTTCCCAGACTGATTGAGAAGATAGAGGTGTATTATCCCAGCTCATCCTGTGAGAACATGGAGCTTGTGTAAGGACATTATGGTGTTATTCTCTGTTAAGATCATGTAAGGATACGATGATGATATATCTTCTGTTAGGCTCGTGCAAGGATATTATAATGCTATTCACTGTTATAGACCTACAGTATGACGACAATCATAATTTTAAATGTGCTCACAAACAAGGATTCTAATTATTCTACCTTCTCTTTCTGTGCTCATTCAGCGCAACCCTGAAAGGAAGTGGAGAACAGAAGTGCTTGAATCCAAAGTCCCAGTTTGCTCGGAATTTCATCAAGAATGCACAAAGGCAGAAGAGCTCAACTGCCGATGGGTATTTACTACATAATTATTCAGATCTACACACTTTAACTGAATAAATGAACATCTAACTTTATTCTGTATAGCTACAGCTAAAGTTGCATGATGGCAGGGAATATGGTTCTCAACCCAGTTCCTGGAGATCGATCGTGTGTGTTTTCAATTCCACCTGATTCCACTCATTAGATGCTCATCTCTAGCTGGTGTATGAGGTGTGCCGTGTTAGAGCTGGAGTGAAAACCCACTGTACAGTCAGGGTGGTAGATCTCCAGGAACAGGGTTGGGAACCTCTGGGATGATGATTGCCTTCAACCACCAAAACTGTCCACTTATTTCACTCCTGTGAGTGATAGAAAACTAACAAGCTTATGACTTTCATTTCAGGAGTCTGTTGAGGAGTTCATCATGAAGCAGAAGACGGCTTGCATTCCCAAATAGAACTGCCAGTTCCCTCTGAGTGGGGTCATAGAAGCTGAAATGTTTTGAAATATCTTGCATATGAATGCATTCACATATCTAAGGTTATATGAAGACGTGTCATAGTTGTATTATTTAAATTTGTTTCCTAATTTATTAAATGTATAACTACTTTATAAAGGTGCAATAAACATTGTTTTTCATTTTGTTTTTGATGTCTTTTTGTTGTCTTTTATGACAGTCTGTAAAAGCTATTTTGCTGTTATGTCCTAATAATGGAAACCTGTGAGGGAAATAATCCTACATTGCATTGTCTACTAATGTTTGGTAACATGTTTTGGTATATTTGAGGCACTGATTTTGTTGTAAATAAAATGTGTTTTTCTATGTTTATTTCAGAGTATGTTTTCATTCTGAATTGGATTTGAAAACAATAAAAAAAGTAATTCAAATAAAACATTTTTTCAAGTTTCATAAGAAAGCAGATACTTCAGAAGGAGCACCAGATAAAAAAACATATTTTCCATCTGCTCTC